>NC_056726.1:111053444-111694581 GCF_019279795.1 Protopterus annectens | reverse complement strand
AAAGGACAAAGCCTGTCGACCAATACTGGACCTGTCAATCCTGAATACTTTCCTGGATGTTCCAAAATTCAAAATGTTAACACTACAACAACTTCTGCCCATGCTGGGCAAGGAGGCTTGGCTAGTTAGTTTGGATCTCAAGGAGGCATACCTGCACATCCCAATCAGACAATCATGCAGAAGATGCCTCAGATTTATAGCAGGCTCAATGCATTACCAATTCTCTGCACTGCCCTTTGGCTTATCTACTGCGCCCAGGGTCTTCACAAAATGCCAGGCACCAGTAATTGCGTTTCGCAGACAAAAAGGAATTCAAATATATCCCTACTTGGACGACTGCCTAATTCAAGCAGAGAGCAAGGACATTCTTCTAAAGCACCTGGCGTTTGTAAAAAGAATGCTAATTTGCCTAGGGTACACAGTAAACGAAAAGAAATCAAAACTAGTGCCCTCTCAAGAGATAATATTCCTGGGTGCAAGCTTAAATACAACTGCCCAAATGGCTTATCTCACGCCAGACAAAAAAAGGCAACTGACTCATTACTTTCAAATAATGGCAACAAAGACCCAGCTCCCTGCAAGAAAAATTCTGCAGGCCCTGGGGTTCATGGCATCTTGCATTTTACTAATTTCATATGCAAAACTGCATATGAGGAAACTACAATGGTATCTAAAAAGTGTTTGGACTCAGCATTGTCACAGCCTAGAGACAATCATAACCTTGATTCCCTGCCTACAACAGGAGTTTCGATGGTGGTCCCAGGCCTGTCACCACAACAAGGGACAGCCTTTCACCTTGCCTACAGCCAGGCAGACAATAACAATGGATGCATCGTATTATGCCTGAGGAGCACATATGGCAGGAAAATGTATTCAGGGCACGTGGCCCAAGGAACAAATGCACCTTCACATCAATCAAAAGGAGATGCTAGCTGTACGACAGCCTTCAAGCACCTAATATATCCAGGACAACTATTAATAAAGACGGACAATACCACAGTTATGTGGTACATAAACAAGCAAGAGGGCACACATTCCTACCCCCCTATGCAGACAAGCCATGACTTTGTGGAACACAGCACTGACCTACCAGGTACATCTGCAAGCACAATTCCTGCCAGGAACAAAAAATACACTGGCAGACTAACTAAGCAGCAATCTCATGGATCCTCACGAATGGAAGCTAAATCCACAAGTGTTCAACATAACAAGGTAATGGGGATGCCCAGACATAGATCTTTTTGCCTCCCCTCACAATTGCCAAATACAGAAATTTTGCACATGGACTTGTCACTCTCAAGCATGGGAAGTGGATGCTGTGTCATTCAGCTGGAAAAACCTGACAGTCTATGCCTTCCCTCCGATGCCTCTTCTCACCAAGGTGCTTTTAAAAGTCAGACAAGAGAGGCCAAAAATGATCCTGATTGCACCAGACTGACCACGCCAGCACTGGTACCCAATCCTAAAGACTTTGTCTCAAGGCAAACCTTGGCCTCTACCTCAAATCCCTCATCTTCTGACGCAGCAAAGCAATCAGATTCTGCACAGTCAACTCAGAACCTTAAACCTGGCAGCATGGCAGATAAGCCACTCAGACTGCACCTCTCTCTAAAGCTGTTATGATGGATGAAATTTTGGAAGCCAGGAGACCCAGCACTAGGAAATCTTATGCAGAAAAATGGAAGAGATTCTCTGCTTGGAACCAGGCACAAGGGCTTGACCCACTGGTCCCTAATATACCTCAGATTTTGCAATACGGACTGAGATGTTGGACAAAGGCCTATCTTTTTCATCTATTAAAATCTATGCCTTTGCCATTTCAGCTCATTACAATATGGATCCTCCTATTTTTTCACATCCTCTACTACATTACCCCAGAGTGGCAAAGAATATGACCCCCTAGATGAGCACCAGTACCTACTTGGGACCTCAATTTTGTTTTAGAAAAACTAACACTGCCTCCATTTGAACCAGCCAGCACAGTTGATCTAAAATTCTTGTCATGGAAAACTGCTCTGCTCCTAGCAATAACTTCAGCAAGAAGAGTCTGAGTTACAGGCATTGATGGCTGTGGAACCTTTCCTCATTTTTCATCAGGACAGGGTTTCTCTTAGGACGAACCCAACATTCCTGCCAAAAGTGGTCTCCAATGTGGCCGTAAACCAAACCATTCATTTGCCTACTTTCTACCCAAATCCTCAGAATAAAGGGGAAAGACTTCTGCACACTTTGGATATACACAGGTAGCTACGATTTTACTTGGACAAAACAAAAGCTTTCAGAAAAACTGAGCAGCTGCTTGTAGCATATGCTGCAGGATCACAAGGAAAACCTATTACAAAGCAGACAATCTCCAAATGGATAGGACACTGCATCCGCTTCTGTTATGCACAACATGGCAAATCTGTGCCTAAGGGCATTAGGCCTCATTCCACCAGAGCAGCAGCCACTTCAGCAGCTTTCCTCAGAGGGGTACCAACCAAAGACATATTTGAAGCTGCAACCTGGAGCTCAGTGCACACTTTTACCAAGCACTACCACCTACCTCTCTACTCCAAATCCAGAGCAGGCTTTGCCACTGCAGTTCTGCAGGGCTTGTTAGCCTCACCAAATCCAATCTAGACCCAGCCACCCAACCTCAGCTTTTGGGTTCTACCCAAGTGTAAAGACTGCAACAGTGAAACATGATGAACATAGTACAGTTGTGTACCTACCATAAATGTAGATGTTAGTGTATTCACTGTTGCAGTCCAGGTTACCCACCCACCATCCCCCTCTTTGCTGGGACTATTCTGTACTTCTCATCTGTATACAACCTATGTGGTGTATTTGCTTGTAGATGAAGGAAATGTTTATAGTTATATATGCATGGTGGTTTGGCATATTTTTTATCTTTTCAGCCTTCATATCTGGGGGCACCTGACATCTGGGACAAGAAAAACTGAAGAAAATTGCATCGGTTGCAACTTTTATACCCCTGGCGCACTGACGTCAGGGAAGAGGCGACAGCAGCCGACGCCGGACCAAGACTTTGGAACTCTGGCCGACTGCGGGTCGCCTGCCAGCAGGATAACACAAGTGTAATGACTGCAACAGTGAATACACTCGAACATCTACCTTTATGGTAGGTACACAACTATACTTTCTTCGTGTTTCACTGTTGCAGTCATCACATTTGGGTTATCTGCTTGCAGTAGCCTCAGTCGGCCTGATTACCATAGTCCTGGGTCCTGCATCGGTTGCGGTCTCATCTTCCGTCACATCAGGTAGTCAGGGGTAAAAGGCATACAGCTGACGCCATTACATCAGTCTTTCTTGCCGTGCGGTGCCCGAAGCAGAAGCAGTTCGCAAGTGCTGGTCGGCCGATACCTGAAATTTTCGTTTTCGAGTTTCAGAACCAAAGTCTTCAACTAAAGCTAAGTATCCCGTTGGGGAAACTTTCTTGCTCTAAACTGATGTCAGTAAAAGTCAATAATTGTATTTCTTGTGGAAAGCAAATACCTCACAAAGATTTTCATTCATACTGTATTCCTTGCCTAGGCCCTGACCACGACGTACCTCGCTGTCGGTTTTGAGCTTTATTTAAGCAACGAACTATTCGTCATCGGTATATTTTCGCTTCTAAATATTTTGGTACTTGGTTCAATTATCCAGAAATGTCTTCGGTAAGCCATCAGATGACCGACATTACGAAAAAACGCAAAGATAAAGACCGAGACAGGCCGCCTAGGTCCAAAGCTGCTGACAACGCTTCTAAGCCAGTCGCCAGTTCGCCGGTACTCAGTGAGGCTCTTTCACAGCCCCTGATTCCCACTGCTTCAGATTTGCAGGCCTCTACTGAGGCCCATTCGGAGTCCGGTATGCCGCGAGATGCTTCAATTGTGGAACCTGCGGATGTCTCTACCTTGGATGGGTCCGGAGACACTGTGTAGGCACCAGCTTCTGAGGGTGCATTCAGCCCTACTGACTTGCATATTAAACTGATGCCATCTTCTTCTTCAAGGCCTAAAACTCGAACCATGCCTAGAAAACAGACGCCAAGACCACATGGTCAGGCCTCTATGCCTAAATAACAAATGGTAAGAATGGCTGAAGACCTTATTACTTTAATCAGGGGTAGCCAACCTTCCCCCTTTAAGAGACCTAGGACTGAATTTGCTTATACTTCTGACCAGGATTAGGACATTTCTGTTTCCTCTGATGACCAGGATTTACCCTTATCTACCTATGAGGATTCTGATGCAGAGGACTCTATTCCTTCTGCTTCCCCCCCAGAGGATTTCTCTTTTGGTGAAACCTTGCATACTCTTAGGGAGCGCTTTCTCTGAGAAAGCCAGGATTACTCTCATTCTAAAAAGTGGCTTGGGGATTTCTTACTCCTGCCCCAACACAGGCCTTTAGCTATCCTTCCTGTACTAGACATTGTTGATGATGCCTTTTTGAAATCTAGCTTGGCCCCTGACACTTTACCTCCTACTCCCAGAAAACCTGATAGATATTACAGGGTTCCTGACTCTCTCAAGTTTTTTTTTTAAATTCTACTGTGGATCCTGAGACCATTTCACAGGGACTGAAGGGCATTAAGGCTACTACTGCCAAAAATCCAACCCACTCTGATAGAGACTCCAGGGCGCTGGATAGATTGGGTAAGAAGGTATACACTTCTGCAACTTTGGCCATTAGGGCCTTAAACTGCCTGTTTCATATGTTAAAGTATCAGCAGCATATTATTGGATTGCTTAAACAGAAAATGATGCTGATTCCTGACTGTGCTGAAAATAAGGATTTACAGGATTTAATGCATTCTGCTGAACAGGTTGGAAAGCATACTTTGCAATGTGGTTTTGATTCACTAGAGGCATCTTGCAGGGCTGCTGTCACTGGGTCTGTACTTAGAAGGAATACTTGGCTTAAGGAGCAATCTTTGCTAGATTATGTTAAAGCTAAATTGCTGGATGCTCCCTTAGATCAAGACCGCCTGTTTGGCAACAAAGCAGAAGACGTTCTTAAAAAGATGGAGGAAAAAGCTAAATCTATGCAAACTGTTAAAGATTTCCTACAAGTACAGCCTCCAAGATTTAGTAGGCATTGGCCCTCTAAGAATTGGTCTTTTCCTGCCTCTTTCAGGCCTTCTCGGTCCAAACCCAGAACCAGTAGAACACCCAGGCTTCAGTCCCAGGGTATGCACAAGACTAAGCAGTGGGGGGCTCCCACTTCAAAATCAGGGAGTAGTAAGACTCCCCCTATTGTAAACTGTCTCAATGACTTAACTTTAAAACGTCCAAGCACTTCTCAACTGACTGCTCCTTTAGGTGGAAAGATCGCTCTGCAGACAAAAAACTGGGAACTCGTTACCCAGGGCAAATGGGTTTTAAATATAGTTTCTCCAAGGATACAGATTTCACTTCCACACGTTACCAACCCCGGTTGGCCAGATCTACCCCCCTAAATCATAAGGCAGAGGCTCAAAAGCAAGTACTTTCTCTCAAGCATAAAGGCTATTCATACTGTACCAGAAGAGGAAAAGGGGCAAGGTTTGTACTCAAGAATTTTCCTGGTACCCAGAAAAGACAACTCATGGCGTCCTATCCTGGACCTTTCTATCTTAAACACCTTTTTGGTGATTCCAAAATTCAAGATGCTAACTCTTCACCAGTTACTTTCTATGCTAGGCAAAGATGCCTGGTTGGCAACACTGGATTTAAAGGAAGCCTACCTGCACATCCCAATCAGGGAATCTTGCAGAAGATACCTACGCTTCAAAGCAGGCTGCATGCACTATCAGTTCTCTGCACTGCCCTTTGGCTTATCTTCTGCGCCCAGGGTATTCCTAAAGTGCCTAGCTCCAGTCATTGCATTTTGCAGGCAAAGAAATGTTCAAATATACCCATATTGACGATTGTCTAATTGGCAGAAAGTCGGGACATACTTTTCAATCATCTTGCATTTGTACAAAAGGTGCTAACTTGTCTGGGGTACACCATAAACGAAAAGAAATCGCATCTGGTACCCTGTCAACAAATTATATTCCTGGGAGCAAGCTTGAACACAACTTTCCAGATGGCTTTCCTCACGCCAGAGAAACAAATTCATTTGACAACTTACTTCAAACTAATGGCCACAAAAACCCTGCTATCTGCAAGGCAAATGCTGCAAGCCTTGGGGTTCATGGCCTCCTGCATTCTACTAATTCCATATGCAAGACTGCATATGAGGAAACTACAATGGTATCTAAAAAGCCTATGGTGTCAACATTCTTAGGATCTAGAAGCAATGATTCCCATCGTACCTTGTCTACGGTTAATTCCTTTGGTGGGCAGACTCCTGCCACCAAAGGTAAGGGCCTACCATTCATTTTACCCCCTGCTGCCCAAACCCTAACAGACGCATCAGACTATGCATGTGGGGCTCACCTGTCAGGAAGTGCATTCAGGGCAAATGGAACCTAAGTCAAATGCACCTGCATATCAATCAAAAAGAAATGTTAGCTGTACAGTATGCTCTGACAGCCTTCAAGGACCACATTCTTCCAGCACAATTAATGGTGAAGACAGACAACACCACTGTTATGTGGTACATAAACAAGCAGGGGGTTACCCATTCTTATCTCCTCTGCAAACTAGCCATGGCTCTGTGGAACACAGCCTTGAGCTACCAAGTGCATCTACAGGCTCAGTTCCTGCCAGGAAAACTAAATACACTGTCAGACGAACTAAGCAGAAATCTCATGGACCCACACGAATGGAAACTAGAACCAAAGACTTTCAACATGTTGATAAACAAATGGGGGAGCCCAGATATAGACCTGTTTGCCTCCCCCCCAGAACTACCAGTTGGACAAATTCTGCACAAGAACTTCCCACAAACAAGCTTGTAAAGTGGATGCTCTGTCCTTCAGATGGAAAAATGTATCAGTTTATGCCTTTCCTCCTCTGCCTCTCCTCTCCAAAGTACTACTAAAGATCACACAGGACAAACCAAGGATCATACTGATTGCACCAGACTGGCCACGCCAACACTGGTACCCCCTTTTGTGCAGTTTGTCACTGCTGGCTCCATGGCACCTGCCTCAGACCCCTACCCTGCTGTCGACCCCTACCCTGCTGTCACAGCAGGAGAGCCAGATTCTGCACCCTCAGCTTCAAACCCTGAACCTGGCAGCCTGGCTAATTACCTAATCTCTCCGTTACCATCCCTCAGTAAACAAGTGTTGGATGTAATTTTGGAGGCAAGGAGGCCTAGTACTAGAAAATCTTATGCTGAAAAATGGAAAAGATTCTGTGCCTGGAACCAAACTCAAGGGAGGGGGCACAGCAGCGCCCAATTTACCTCAGATTCTTCAATACTTAACTGAGATGCTTCACAAGGGCCTTTCTTTTTCCTCCATCAAAATTCACGCCTCAGCCATTTCTGCTCATTACAACACAGAACCATCCCTCTTCTCTCATCCACTGCTCAAGCAGTTCCTCAGAGGGGCCAAAAACTTAAGACCACCTAGGAGAGTCCCAACTCCAGCCTGGGACCTTTACTTTGTAATGGAAAAACTCACTCTTCCTCCTTTTGAGCCAGCTGCAAGTGCAGAGTTAAAATTCCTTTCTTGGAAAACAGCCTTCCTTTTAGCAATCACTACAGCAAGAAGGGTATCTGAATTACAGGCCCTTATGGCAGTGGAGCCTTTCATTATCTTTCATGCGGACAGGGTGTCCCTCAGGAGCAATCCCTCCTTCATGCCCAAGGTGGTATCTAGTGTGGCTCTTAATCAGTCCATTCATTTGCCAACCTTCTTTTCTAATCCACAGAACAAAGGGGAGCGGATACTGCACTCCTTAGATGTGCACAGACAACTTAGATTTTAATTGGACAGGACTAAACCTCAAAGGAAATCTGAACAATTGCTGGTGGCATTTGCTGCAGGGGCAGAGGGGAAGGCTATTTCAAAGCGAACCATTTCTAAATGGATAGGCCATTGCATTCATTTCTGCTATAAGCACCATAGAAAACCTATCCCACAGGGGACTAGACCCCATTCAACCAGGGCTGCATCTACTTCTACAGCCTTCCTCAGTGGTGTCCCTACCAGGGGCATCCTAGAAGCTGCTACCTGGAGTTCTGTACATACTTTCACCAAGCATTACCATTTACCAATTTTCTCTACATCCAGAGCTGCCTTTGCCACTGCAGTCTTGCAAGGCCTTATAGCTGGCCCTAATGCTATCTAAATTCCTCCTCCCATCCTTAGCTTTGGGAATCTACCCAAATGTGATGACTACAACAGGGAAACACGAAGAACATAGTACAGTTGTGTACACTTACCATAAATGTAGATGTTTGAGTGTATTCACTGTTGCAGTCGTATAACCTTGTGTGTGTGTGTGTGTGTGTGTGTGTGTGTGTGTGTGTGTGTGTGTGTGTGTGTGTGTGTATATATCTATATATATATATATATATATATATATATATATATATATATATTGAATTGCTTCCCATTAGGGGGGCACCTGACATCTGGGGCAAGAAAAATTGATGTAATGGCGTCGGCTGCATGCTTTATATACCCCTGACTACCTGATGTCACGGAAGATGAGACCGCAACCGACGCAGGACCCAAGACTTTGATAATCAGGCCGACTGAGGACTACTGCAAGCAGATAACCCAAATGTGATGACTGCAACAGTGAATACACTCGAACATCTACATTTATGGTAAGCGTACACAACTGTACTTTCTTTTTATATAGAGTAGCCTGCTAGCATCTTTGGTTTGGAGATACCTTCTGTGCTTGGGGAGCATCCAGAGTGCCTGAAGAGAAACCAGAGAAGCAGATGCGTCTCTGTGGCGAACTATCACTTGTGATTGTTACTGCAACAGGGATCCTTGATTTGAACATTTGCTGTTATTGGTGAGTATGATTAGATTACTGTTTTCCTTGTGTTGAACATTTGCCATAACTGCGGAACATGATTAGACTGCTGTACTTTTTTTTTTTTTTTTTATTATAAAGAACTGTATGAATTCATGGACTGACATTATCATCGCGGCAGATGTATTGCGTTTTATTTTGATTAACAGAGTATGCACAGAGAGAATGACGTTTTTCTTTTTTCTTGCAGTTTTCTCCTCTATGCAGTGGATCAAAAAGGTATTTATCTTCAACTGGAGCAGATGCAACTATTTGCTTTTGGCAGTGGGATGCAAAAACTCTGAAATTCAGGTTAGTTTTTTTTAATTGTAATTTTGGTGCTATTCTTGGTCCCTATACAGAATGAGCTACTTATCATTGATGTTGCACTTGCCTTAAATTAATGAATGGAAATACTTGAATCGTATGGAAAGCCTTAAGGCATCCTGTATCATGATGACTTTGTTGTAGTTCTCTTATGTTAATCAGACCAGTAGTTCCTCCTCCTTTCTCATTAATAAAATAGTCGAGGTTTCATTGTTTATAAGCTGTCCTAGTATGCACAGGGGATGAAATTCTTGAATGGTAAAGTTTTCTTTAAACATTATTCTTACTTGGGCAGCTTTTGTTTTCCTTTTCTTTTGGAACGTCTTTAGTGATGACTATAATTGAGCCATTTTTGTGTTGATTAGGTTGGAGTGGTGTTTTGAGAAAAATGGGTTTTGCCTTTTTTCTGCTAATGTCCATTCACCATGATTTCTCACGTTTGTTCTTTGCAGCTGTAGGGTTAAGCCAAGCATGACATTCTCTTTAGATAGATTTAGACCTTTAGATGTTAAGGACACAGAATACGGGCTCCTGGTTGTCTGTTTTGTGGGATTTCTTAAATCTGTGTGCTCACCTTGGAAAGAGGGACTTCAGAGAGATGAAAGTAAGTAAAAAGCCAATTAATTGTTTATCTATTGTGGCATATCCAGTAACTTAAAAAAAACTATGCTACCCTTATTCTGGTAGAAGGGTTAACCAGATGATTTGGCACCTTCTTGGAATCTGCAGTTTGCACATCATCAAGTAAAATAAATGGACTTTTGTTGTGTTTATCTCTACCGGTGAGCCTGTTTTTAATGCCAGGAACTCTTTGGATTACTCAGTAGGGCAGTGCTGCCCTTACTTTCTGAGTATGCTTTTTTTTTTGTTTGTTTACAGATTGATTGCTATTGATTTGGCTGAACTCTTCATAGTGTTTTTTACCTTTTCCAAGTGTCTTTCTTTCAGTCTGTTTTAATAATTTTCTACAATATCTGCATTTGTCTTTTTTGTAGACTTAGTTTCTAGTGGGTAAGTGATGGGCTTCAGAGTATAGTTCTCTTATGCACTTGTTTTTTTCATCCCAGTGTACAGCTAGTGGGTATACAGATGACTCCCACTGTTGGAATTTGCTGAGAGGTGTTGAATTCTCTGTGGTGGCAAAGTTTAGTCTGTCCTAGAAGCCCCGCACCCATCAAAGAGGAACCTCTGCTACATTAGCAGAAACATGTATTAAGTACCATTTTCTTAAGTGGTTCCATTGTTTACCTTCTCGTTGCTTCTCCTATTTACTTAAATAAATAAAAGAAAATAGATAGAAATGTAATTATGCAGGAAAACAGTTTCAATTTTATTTTACTGGAAAGTCACCTCATTAATTTGGTGGTGAAGTGCTGTGAGCATGGTGATGATCATGCCATTTTGTCTCCTTTGCAGAGGACATGTTTTAGGGATACAGATGCTTAGATTTTCATATGGTAGCTGAGTGGGAAAATGGAGTACTATTGATTTATTTATTTCAAAAGTAATATATTTACATAGGCGACGAATACTCACATTTGTACCTCATGGTGTCTGATGTACCTGGAGTTTGCTGTAGTTTTAAATGCAGTTTTCAGTTATTCTGGAATTAATTGAAGTTAGTGTTGTGAAATTTATACAGCTTCTCAGAAGAAATGTATTTTTTTAATTCTTTTGGTTTATTTGATACATAGTACAATATAGTACAATATTCTAGCCTAACCATACAGCAGATACAGCGACAGGAAAGTCACATAGCACTACAGCTGACCTTACTGTCTGACATAAAATGTGTGCTGTGCAGTAAGTTATGATTCAAATAAAGTTATAGTTATTGCATAGTCTGGTAGAGTTCTACATTACTGTGTAAATTCAGATCCAGTGTTGTCTTTTACCATCCACCTCATCATTTGGCAGGCAACTTGGACTTAGGCTGAAAGGCTACTTTATGTCCCAATATGCTCTAACTACTGCACCCTCCGATCTTATTTGCAGCTTTAAATGAAGGGTGTGCAGCCTCTGGCCATAGGATTCCGCAGCAGGATCCACACAATAAATCTGTATACTGTTTGGATTCTGCCCACCTTGAGGAAGTTTGTGAAATTTGTGGCTCCTTTGGACCTAGGGTACTGTCTACATTCCAAGCTGGTTTTGAAGAGCTTTCTTGCCCAAGTGGGAGATTCAGCACCTTCGGTATCTGGTGCTCCTACTTCTGAAAATATTTCTAATAAGGCAAAGGAGAAACCTTGAAATAGAATTGAAATATAGGGTTTCTTCTGAAAATGAGACTAAAGAGAATTTGAAAAGGTCTCTAGATTGGTCAGCCTTGGAGAATCCTGCCCCAAAGGCTTTTTAACCATCTGGTTTGACAGCTCCCCATCAGCTCCCAAGTTGGATCACATTCTGATCCAATCTCTGTCTGCTGTTGATCTGCATGATGTATCTTCTGCTATGATATGGTCACCTACCCTCCCATTCGACAGGCCAGGGCATCAGTTCTCCAGACTGCCTTCTGCAGCTTCTTTCAGGTTAGCTCAGTCCTGTAGACTTTGAGGTGGAGTTGGATAAGATGATAAAGACCTTTCTGATTCCCCAGTTCCTTTTGGTGGTTCTTTTCACCTTCTCACCTACGAGGGAGGTACGATCCTGCTGTTCCATCCCCATTGCTATCTTCTCTTCTCCAGTCACATGTTGGATCTAGTGACCTTGGATCTGGTCATTTTTCATGGGGTTCCCCTGTTGGAGCCGACTAATGGGTGTCATTGATTCCAACATTTTTTTTTTACTCATTCTACTTTGCAACTTTGGAGCTGGATAGGTCCCAGAGCGGAGAGGTTGTGGTTTGCTCAGGTTTTCGGAGCCTTTACTGTCTTTGATAACTTGACAACTACCTCCATCTCAGGTCTGACAGGAGTGGTCAGTCAGGGAAGACTTCCATTGGGGTCTTTAGATCTGTGGATTCTTCTGTTCATCCAGCCTTAGCATCAGCATTTGAGGAGTTTGAGAAAATTCTGTCTCCTACTTGAGACAGGTGGTGACTCTCTGTGCCTCAGATCCAGCCTGACCCCCACCATTTCTGGGTCTTCTGTGTCACATCGGCTCACTTTGGGACAGCCTGCCCCAACTGGCCTCAAGCTACCCCAAGCCATGGGTTCCCCTGCTGCTTCTGACTCTTCCTTGGTATCTCCCTCCATAGAGGACTATATGAAGCATAAATGCAAAAGGAGGCATTTAAGAGTCACCGCAAAAGTCTTTAACCGAGGATGCTAACCTTGATGAAGGGGTGCTCCAGATCTCCTATGGAAGACATTTCATTTGACAAGCCTTTGGGATTACTTAAACAGGAGGTTGGTGCACCATTGTGTCTTCCCCAGAGGAGTCAGTGTTCCTCGAGGCATTTGATGCAGGCCCATCTAAAACCTGGGTGGTACCCCTAGCAGATTGTTTAGTGGACTTGGTGTCCTAGGGGGCTTGGAAGGAATCAGATGCGTTAAAGCCACTCCCATGAAAACCAGACAAAATTTTAGTGTCTGCAAAGCATATAACATATTGGAGTAAGGTGCCTGCAGTGGATGCCGTGTGATGGCTGTTGCCACTAAAAAGCTACTGTCTGAGGAGCTTTCAAAATCCTTGGTAGGTCCCACTATGGGAAGACCTGTAGGTTCCTGGAAATTCAGTTGGTTACCATGCAGTTTATCACCAATGGATCCATGCTCCTCTTGACTAATGCAGCAGATAGTATGCCTAGAGCAGCAGGCACTGGCCTTTACCTTTCGCTGTCATGCCTGAATGTGACTCTGTGACTTCGTAAAAAGTTTCAAGATGTCCTTGAGTGCCCATTTGATGGGTTGATTTTTATCTGGACCTAAAGTCTAAGATATAGTATCCAGGAGTGAACAAGATGGCAAAACCTTGTAACAAGAAGGGGGGATGTTTTTGCTTCCAAAAGTCTCAAAAGTTCTGCCCCGGGGATACTTTTGGTGATGGACAGCCAACTTTATTGGGCATCACCCTAGTAAAAGAAGCAGACAACATAGTCAGGGGTTTAGCTGTCCTTTCTCTGATAAACCCTGTCAGCAATCCTTAATGGTTGCCTGACTGCCCTTCTCTAGAGGAAGTTGGGGGATGCTTAATATTACACACTCAAACCTGGAATGCCATCACCCTCAACTCTTGGATGTTGAGAGATGACCAGAGGCTGTACACCAATACCATTCCCTTAACATCTCTTCTAAGAACTTCAAAAAAATACCCTTCCAGATGTTCCTTCTCAACAAAAAAGGGCAGCAACACAGAAAATAAAGTTACTAAAAAAGAAGACTAATCCAGGAGGTGCCATCAGACCACAGAGGAGCTGGAGTCTACTCATGGTTCTTTTTGGTATCTAAAAGCAGTGGGGACCTAAGGTCACTTTTGTTTCTAAGCAAGTTGAATCATTTTGACAAACTGACATCATTTCAGATATTCAGAGTGCAGCCCATATTGCTCCTTTGGAGGAAGGCTGACATGATATGCTTAGTTAATCTGCAGAACGCCTACAGTCTCATCATGATAGCCACACAGTCCAGGAGTTTCTTATGCTTCCAGTCGCGAGACAGTTATTTCCAAATCAAAGCACTGCCCTTTTGTCTCAGCACAGCTCCCCCAGGTGTTCACCTAGTGCATGGCAGTGGTAGCTGTCTGACTCTGGTTGCAGGGGTTCCATGTGTTCCTGTACTTGGGAGACTGGCTTATCATGACCCCCACAAGCGATTCACGAGTTCACTTCTTACCCCACTTGTGCACTTCCTTAAGGATTATTGTAAATTTTGAACCAGTTCATACCTTGGAGTTCATAGGCTTCCACCCGGGCACCAGAACACATAGTCAGGCTTCCTCCATCCAGATGGCTGTCTCTGCATTTTCAGTCTTCAAGTCTTGCACCATCAGAATGCACTGGCCTATCTAATTCTTTGACTTTTAGGATCTATGGCAACTGCTATCACTCTAGTTCCACATGCCAGGTTCTACGTAAGAGTATTTCAGTGGATGCTCTCTGCTCAGTGGTTCATGACGTTTGTCAGTGTAGTATCCCATTAAGCTCAGCATGCTCTGCAGACAGAAGGTTTGTGGATGACCTCCTTGTTCACTCTTCTGGGACACCCCTTTATATTTTCCCCAGCGAAGGCCATTGTAACCGTGGATGTCTCCCCTGAGGTGGGGGGGGGGCATTTTGAAGGGAGGATGGTCCTTGCTATGTAGTTCCACACTGAGGTCAAACTTCTCATTAATGTTCTGGAAATGTAACAGATGTCCTACCATGTCACTGTTGCAGTATTCTTCACCTAAGGGGTCTCCTGCAAAGGGTAGCACAATGTCCAGCCAGTTAGGTCTTATAGACCCTGTACGATCTGGGGTTGACTTTAACAACTGGCTAAGCTTCTGGTGTCATTCTAAGGGAATCCAGTATCTGTCTGCCTGCGATGACATGATCGACAGACCACTCTGCTTTGCCAGAGATGGCCTGCACCTGTCGCCCTTGGGATTCTGGATACTGGCAAAGGCTCTTGCCACCCCTGTAGTGCCTTTTTTAGGCAAGGTTCAAATGACAAATTCACCACTGTAACAGGTACAAGCAAGCAAAATCTGAGGGTAATGCTACTCAATGCTAGAAGTCTAAACCTCAAAATGCACTCACTCGAGGCACTCCTTAAAATGGAGAACATTGACATCTGTGCAGTGACAGAGACCTGGTTCAAATATCCAAAGAGCACCCCTGCATTACCAGGCTATAATTCATACCACACCTTTCGGCCACCAAACCTGGACCGAAACACTAAAGGTGGAGGCGTGTCCATATTCATTAAGGATATCCACACCTCCAAGCTAGTTGTTCAGCATAGTGCATCCGGGATTATCCAAGTTCAACTAACTCTGGGCAAAACCACAATCCAGATTGTAGCTTGCTACAGACCCCCCACCATGCCCCAGGATTCCCACTCCTCTTTTCTTGATGCACTGGAAAATATTAATGTACAACCCAACACTCTAACAATGGGTGATTTCAACTACCCTACCATTAACTGGGAAAACTACTCATGTACCAACTCTTTTGCTCAAAGTTTTCTTGGAATCATCAATTCCAACACTTTTGATCAACTTATCCACACCCCCACCAGGGGCAGCAATATCCTAGATGTGGTCATCACCAACATGGGTGACCGGTGTTCCACACCAGAGGTCAGCTCCTCGTTGGTCAGTTCTGACCACAAGCTAATCACCCTAGACATCCACATCCCGCTCCCACCCCCCATTAGGAAAACAGCTGTAAAAAAATTTCTCCAGAGCCAACTTCACGCTTCTTAAGACAGAAGTGGCAAACTTCACGACACCCATGCAGATGGACAATAGAGGTACGACTGCTGAATCCTACACAAATGCACTTTATAAGCACTTGCACGAGTGCATGGATCGTGCTATCCCTAACAGAACCAAGATGCTGTCCTCCAAAAAAAGGAAGCCAATTTGGTGGTCTTCTGCCATAAACAAACTCTACAACAGAAGAAAGAAACTGTTGCAAAAAAGAGTAAAATCCCACGATTGGAGGAACTCCCTGGTCAGCCTCAGTAAGAAGCTTAGATCCCTCATAAAATCCACCAAAGCTAGTTATGAAAACAAAATTGCCACTGATTCTAAAGACAACCACAAATCATTCTATAGCCATGTCAAAAATCTCAATGGCAACACTCAGATCTGCTCTGAGTTGCAGCACAATGACACTAAATATACAGAACCAACTGATATTGCCAACATCCTGGCAGATAGGTTCAGTACTAACTTTACCCCCCTCTCACCCCCTAAAGGGCCCATCTTTATACCGGAAGAATGCAAAGTTCCTGTAATCACGGCTGCACAGGTAAAAACTTCACTCTCCAAAGCCAAGAACAAAGCATCCATGGGACCTGACAGCATCCCAGGCTGCCTTCTACATGAACTACAGAATGAACTGGCACCCCACCTAAGTACCATGTTCAGTCATAGCCTCACCTCAGGTTTTGTGCCCATTGAATGGTGCACCACGGCAGTTATCCCACTGCACAAAGGGGGGGGGCACAACAGACCCTGGGAACTACCACCCCATTAGCCTGATGAGCCTCGTCTGCAAGGCCATGGAACGTATCATTGTGGAACTCATAAACAAAGACATTGGAGATCTCCAAACTCTGGACCCCCACACAGTTTGGGTTTGTAAAAGGCAGATCACGTCTCCTAAACCTGATAGACTTCTTTGAAGTAGTCACCAAAGCCATAGATGAGGGTAAGGTGGTTCACACAGCCTATATAGATCTCGCCAAGGCGTTCAACACCATCCCCCACTCTGGAATTATAGATAAACTCACTAAACTAGGTATAAATCCCTGTGTCACAAGATGGGTTGCCAGCTGGCTTACTGAAAGAACCCACACTGTGAAAGTAGCAGACTCCAAATCAGACTTCAGACCAGTGACAAGTGGAGTACCACAGGGTTCAGTCCTGGGTCCTCTCTTGTTTGGTATCTACTTCTCTGAAGTACAGGCTAACACAGAAGGTCTTTGGATAACTAAATTCGCAGATGACTGCAAACTAGGAGCCATAATTGAAACTCCTAACGATGTGGACATCCTACAAAAGGGCCTCACTGAGACAGATGCCTGGTGTCAAAGACATGGTCTCAAGCTCAATGCCAAAAAGTGCATTGTCATCCCCTTTCGTAAAAACTCTGTACCCATGAACTACCACATAGGTAGTAGTCTACTTAACACCGAAAGTGTGATAAGAGACCTTGGGACACAGGTGGACAGTAGTCTCTCCTTTGATAATCACATCGCCACAGTGGTCAGGAAATCCTTCTACATGGCACACCTCATCACAAAAGGTTTCTCATCCAGAAAAAGAGGTCATTGTTCCCCTCTACTCATCACTCATTAGACCCATTATAGAGTACAACGCCTCTTTTGGTATGTACCACAAGACATCTACAACAACTTGAAAGGCCGCAAAAATACCTCACAAAGAGGATTACTGGCTTCAAACAGATGCCTTACGCAGACCGTCTCAAAACACTCCAGCTTTACTCCGTTGCTTATCGCCTACTCAGAGGCGATCTCTGCCTAACATACAAAGCTATGTCAAACCCAGAGCTGTTGGACATGCTCCACTTAAAGAAATCCCAATCCCTCCGAGCTACATGCTTTAGGGACCTAAACCTTGTCACCACAATAAACAGAACATTCTGGAGGGATAGATTCCTGTCCCAGAGACTTCCCATACTCTGGAACAGACTGCCTATCTATATCATTAGCAGTCTTCAAGAAAAATCTTGATGATTGGATGGGTAATAGGAAATTCACCCCAGGGATCACTTCTGTGGTTCTGCTTGACAGGGGCACAGGAAAATAATTTCCTTGGGTGGCGAAAGCCAGGGTACCTTTTTGGCTAGGCTTGTGTAGGCCCTAGGGCCAATAGCCTAGTACCTACCTATGAACGTCTCATGTATGCTCCCCATGCAAGGTGTAGGGTGTAAAGGTGACATACGGGCACAGACACTCAGTTCTTTGCTGCCAGTCTGAACACCATTATTGAACATTATTCTGAATGCTCTTCTGCTGTACTGGTTATCGACAAAGTGCCCTGCTGGGGTTTCTTCTTTCCTTTTTCCTATTTTTGGATGGTATTGTGTTCATGTCATCCATAAAGGGAAAATGCCAATGTGGGGAGATAGATTCCCCATAAAGACAGTCATGACTAGTGTCTTTTTTGCATGGGTGCTTCCCATGACCATACACAGTGCTCTGTACCTGTAAAGTGTTTGTGCCCAAGACTGTACATAGTTGTCTCTTCAGGTCTACTTCAGATTGTTGAAACCCCAGATTATCGAAGACCACATTGTCAAGACAAAAATAACGAAAACCCATATCCGCGAAAGACCAGAGAAATGAAGATCTTCCCTGGGTGAGTAAGCACTCATCCAAAAAGTCACAAAACGTAAACCACACCATCCCTAACCCACCCAGGTGGGAAGCTATGCCCCCACACCCCTAACTAAATATACCAACTCGTAATCACACTACAGTTGGGAAAAGGGCAAAGTTTACCTTGCCTGCCAGCAGGTCACTTACCCTGGAAGGGATGTTCATTGCTCCAGTCTTTCACTGAAATGGATTTTCGTCTCAATGATGTGGGGTTTTGATGATCTGGGGTTTCAACGATCAGAAGAGGACCCGTCTTTTCACCTTGTCTATATATGTTGAGAATCAATGATTTAAGCTGTTGGCTCAGGGTGCTGTGGCCAAATCTTCCTGTCCTGAGGACTAGCTGTCTGCCAAGAAGAAGGCCAGAAAGGTTCTGACTGATTTGGTTGTCCAGTCTCCCAGATGTCTGTCTAGAGGCCAATGGAAGCTTTGAAGAACATCACATTCTTGCTTCTGATTTGTCTGCCGCGACCCTGCCGGAGGCTGGCATGGATCAGAAATTTTGCACATCCTCCGAGGCATTTCCAGGGTCTGCACCTGACTTTGATGGGAACCTCTGCTGTTATCCAAGAGACCCAGGTGGTTCCTCATATTTTAGTAAGAGAGGAAATTCCTACTACTTTTATTGAGTCTCAAGCATCTGACCTTCTGAAAGCTTTTCAGGCAGACACCCTTCAGAAAAAGAAACAAAAAACTAAGCGTATCTCCCCTGTGGTTAAAGATCCCCAGCATGAATAGTAGTATTTTATTCAGGGTTTGTTTAATGCTCTAATGTCCTTGAAGCCTCTCAAGGGATGTCTGTCCCTGCTGTCCACTGTTCTTCAACTCCTGTTAAGTGGCCCAGGGAATGGGATTTCTCTGAAGACTGGGATTCTGGAGAAGAATCCTTGACTTATTATTCACAAATTCCTTCCCTCTGGACTACAGTTCAGAAGAAGAGGATTCTTTGTCTAGACTTCCCATTGAAGGAGCTGTCCCAAATTTGAGTATACTATTGCTCGCATGATGAACTTTTTTAAGTGTGACTGTTTCTAGGTATCTGGGAGGTACTATGAGCTCCCACAAATGCAGTTTCCGAAAGCATCAGCTGTCCCACATATGGTTCTCTTATTTGTGTGATCTACTCCATGCTGGGTTGGCATATTCTTCAGTTAAGGTGCACCTTTCGACAGTTTCTGCTGCCCTTGAGTCCTTGATGTTCATCTTGTTTCACTGTTGTAGTCATTACTCTTGGGTTGTCCTGCTGGCAGGCTACCTTCGGTCGGCCAGAATTCCAAAGTGTAGGTCCGGCGTCAGTTGCTGTCGCCTCTTCCCTGACGTCAGTGTGCCAGGGGTATAAAAGGTGCAGCCAACGCCATTTTCTTTAGTCTTTCTTGCCACGCAGTGCCCGAAGCAAAAGCAGTTCGCAAGTGCTGGTCAGCCGACTCCTGGTTCTTAGATTTTCAAATCCGAATTTCAGAACCGAAGTCTTCATTAAAGCTAAGTACCCCATTGGGGAAACTTTTTTCTTGCTCCAGACCGATGTCAGAAAAAGTTAACAGTTGTATTTCTTGTGGGAAGCAAATACCTCATAAGAATTTTCACTCTTACTGTATTCCTTGCCTAGGCCCTGATCACAACGTTGCTAGCTGTCGGTTTTGTGCTAGATTTAACCAACGCACTATCAAGCGTCGGTTCAATTTTGCATTTTATTACTTTGGCCGAAGATTTAATTATATAATGCCGTCAGACCAGCCGACTACCGGAGTTTACAAAAAACGCAAGGACAAGCAAAAAGATAGGCATCCGAGGTCCAAAACAGACGAAGCCTCTGCTAGACCAGCCGCCGTTACGCCAGTTCTCAGTGAGGCGCTTTCGCAGCCCCTGGCGCCTGCTACCTCAGAGCCACAGGTCTCTTCAGACTCCCACGTGGAGCCGACTGGGCCTCTGGAAACTCAAGGTATTGGACACTCTGAAATCCATCCCTCAGATGGGTCCGGAGCCGCTGAGCAGGCATCGGCTTCTGAGGTTGTCGTCAGACCTACACAACTATATATTAAGCCATCTTCAGCTTCAAAGACTAAAGCAGCTCTAAAGACAAAGAAACAAGTACAGCATTCTCCTTCTCAGACTTCCATGCCTAAAAAATAGATGCTCAGAATGGCCGAAGACCTAATTAGTTTGATCAGGGGCTCCCATCCCCCTCCTGATAAGAGGCTTAGGCAAGAGACAGAGTATGATTCTTCTGATCAGGTTTCTATTTCCTCTGATTCCTCTTCTGAACAGGATTACTCTATGCTTCCCTATGAGGATTCCGATGCTGAAGAATCCATTCCTTCAGCCTCTCCTCCTGAGGATTATTCTTTTGGGGAAACCCTGCATACCATGAAGGAGCATTTCCACTGGGAGAGCCAAGATTATTCTGAATCTAAGAAAAGGCTCAGAGACTTTCTGCTACTTCCTTAGCACAGACCCCTTGCTGTTCCACCTGTCCTGGATATTGTAGATGTATTTTCAGAGTTCGGCCTGTCCCCTGACTCTTTGCCCCCTGCACCTGCTAAGCCAAACAGGTACTACAGGGTCCCGGATTCTCATAAATTCCTATATGAAAACCCCGCTGCTGACCCAGAAACTATATCTCAGGGTCCCAAGGGGGTTAAAGCTTCCACTGCAAAAAACCCTGTCCCCTCTGATAGGGATTCTAGGGCTCTAGACAGATGGAGGAAAAAAGTCTACACTTCTGCGACCCTGGCTGTACGGGCTTTAAATTGTCAGTTTCATATGCTTAAATATCAGCAATATTTAATGTCACTGCTTAAACAGAAATTGTTTACAAATACTGAAGGTTCAGAGAACAAGGAATTGCAGGATTTATTGCATGTAGCTGAACAAGTGGGAAAGCATACTTTGCAATGCGGTTATGATTCACTGGAGGCCTCTTGCAGGGCCGCTGTTATAGGTTCTGTTATTAGAAGGCATGCTTGGTTAAAGGAACAGAATCTGCCTGATCATGTTAAAGCAAAATTATTAGATGCACCATTACAGCATGATACTTTGTTTGGGACTAAAGCAGAAGAGGTATTGAAAAAAAATGGCGGATAAAGCAAAATCCATGCAGACAGTCAAGGATTTCTTACAGGTGCAGCCACCCAGGTTTAGCAGGAACTGGCCCTCTAAAAATTGGTCCTTTCCAGTGTCAGACAGACCACAAAGAGGCAGATACAGGTGTCCCAGAGGCAGATCTCAGCCCCAAGGCTCATACAGGCCTAAACAATGGGGTGATCCTACCTCCAAAAGTGGAGAAGACAAATCACAACCTTACAGGAAACAGTCCCAATGACTTTCCTCTACCAGAACCAAGCACTTTTCTTTTGGCAGCCCCCTTGGGGGGAAAACTAGCACTTTTTTCATCAAATTGGCAAATGGTTACCCAAGACAAATGTGTCCTGAACATAGTGCCCCAAGGCTACAGGTCCATTTTCACACCCTGCCAAGGTCAAAAGGTATGCCAGACTTGCCACACAATCAATGGGCAGAGGCACAAAAACAAATTACAGCCCTCATGGACATGAGGGCCATTCAGCAAGTACCACAACAAGAGCAGGGGCAAGGATTTTACTCCAGACTTTTTCTAGTACCCAGAAAGGACAAAACCTGGAGACCAATACTGGACCTGTCAATTTTAAATACGTTTCTGGAAGTTCCAAAATTCAGGATGTTGACTCTACAGCAACTACTGCCCATGCTGGGCAAGAAGGCTTGGCTCGTAACTTTGGACCTAAAATAGGCATACCTGCATGTCCCAATCAGACAATCTTGCAGAAGATACCGCAGATTCATAGCTGGCTCAATGCATTACCAATTCTCTGCACTGCTCTTTGGCTTATCTACTGCGCCCATTGTCTTCACAAAATGCCTGGCACCAGTAATTGCGTTTTGCAGGCAAAAAGGAATTCAAATATATCCCTACTTGGACGACTGCCCAATTCAAGCAGAGAACAAAGACATTCTTCTGAAGCATCTGGCATTTGTAAAAAGATTACTAATTGGCCTAGGGTACACAGTAAACGAAAATAAATCAAAACTAGTACCCTCTCAGGAGATAATATTCCTGGGTGCAAACTTAAATACAACTACCCAGATGGCTTATCTCACGCCAGACAAACAAAAGCATCTGACTACTTACTTCAAGAAATTGGCAACAAAACCCCACTTATCTGCAAGGAAAATCCTGCAGGCCTTTGGTTTCATGGCATCTTGCATTCTACTAATTCCATATGCCAGACTGCATATGAGGAAACTACAGTGGTACCTAAAAAGTGTTTGGACTCAGCATCGCCACAGCCTGGAGACAGTAATTGCACTCATTCCCTGCCTGCAACAGGCGTTTCGATGGTGGACAAGAAGCCTGTCCCCACAACAAAGGTCTGCCATTCAGTTTACCCACAGCCAGACAGACACTGACAATGGATGCATCAGATTATGCCTGGGGAGCCCATATGGCAGGAAAATGTATTCAGGGCACATGGCCTGCAAACCAGATGCATCTTCACATCAATCAAAAAGATGCTAGCTGTTCAAAATGCCCTGACCGCTTTCAAAGACCTGCTTCATCTAGGATAGTTACTGATAAAGACCGACAACACTATGGTCATGTGGTACATAAACAAGCAAGGAGGTACACATTCCTACCCCCTCTGCAGACAAGCAATGACCTTATGGGACACAGCATTGGCTTTTCAAGTTCACCTGCAAGCACAATTCCTGCCAGGAAAAACAAATACTCTGGCAGACGAACTAAGCAGAAACCTCATGGATCCCCACGAATGGAAACTGGAAGTCTTCAGCATGATAATAAGGAAATGGGGATTTCCAGACATAGATCTATTTGCCTCCCCTCACAACTGCCAATTGCAGAGATTTTGCACAAGGATTTATCACAAGCAAGCATGGAAAGTGGACGCCCTATCCTTCAGCTGGAAAAATCTAAAGGTATATGCTTTTCCCCCACTGCCTATCCTTCCTAGGGTACTCCTAAAAGTCAGACAAGAGAAGCCCAAAATGATTCTGATTGCACCAGACTGGCCACGCCAGCACTGGTACCCAATCCTAAAGAGCTTGTCTCAAGGTCCAGCATGGATATTGCCTCAGACTTCTCACTTGCCGACCCAACAAAACAATCAGATCCTGCACAGCCAACTCAGGACCTTAAATCTGGCAGCATGGCAGATAACGTAGCCATTCAGAACACTCCTCTTTCAAAAGCAGTTATGGATGTTATCTTGGAGGCCCAGTACCAGAAAATCTTATGCAGAAAAATGGAAGAGATTCTGTGCTTGGAACCAGGAACAAGGCATTGACACGTGTGTACCAAATATCCCTCAGATTTTACAATACCTAACTGAGATGCTGAACAAAGGCCTTTCTTTCTCATCAATTAAGATACATGCCTCTGCCATTTCAGCCCATTACAATACGGAACCACCTATCTTTTCTCATCCTTTAATAAGGCAGTACCTCAGAGGGGCCAAAAACATTTAGGCCTCCAATGAGAGCACCAATTCCGGCCTGAGACCTCAATTATGTTTTGGAAAAACTCACACTGCCTCCTTTCGAGCCAGCATCAACAGCAGATATAAAATTCTTATCCTGGAAAACAGTTCTGCTCCTAGCAATAACCTCTGCAAGGCGAGTCTCGGAGTTGCAAGCACTCATGGCTGTGGAACCTTTCATCATTTTTCATCCAGACAGGGTTTCTCTGAGGACAAACCCTACATTTATGCCAAATGTGGTGTCCGGTGTGGCCCTTAACCAAACCATTCACTTGCCTACCTTTTCTCCTAATCCACAGAACAACGGTGAGAAAATTCTGCATTATTTGGACATACACAGGCAGTTACACTTCTACTTGGACAGAACTAAAGCTTTCAGAAAGACTGAGCAACTTTTACTGTCATATGCTGCAGGATCACAAGGAAAGGCTATCTCAAAACAGACTATTTCAAAATGGATAGGCCATTGCATCCGTTTCTGCTATTTTCAACATGGCAAATCAGTGCCTAAAGGCATTAGGCCTCATTCCACCAGAGCAGCAGCCACTTCAGCAGCCTTCCTCAGAGGAGTACCAACCAAGGATATCTTAGAGGCTGCAACTTGGAGTTCAGTGCACACCTTCACAAAGCACTACCACTTACCTCTTTACTCTAAGTCCAGAGCAGGCTTTGCCACTGCAGTTCTGCAGGGGCTCGTAGCCTCTCCTAATCCTATTTAGCCCAGTCACCCTTCCTCAGCTTTGGGATTCAACCCAAGAGTAATGACTGCAACAGTGAAACACGATGAACACAGTACAGCTGTGTACCTACCATAATTGTAGATGTTCGAGTGTATTCACTGTTGCAGTCTAGGTTACCCACCCACCATCCCCCTTTTCTTTGCTGGGGCTTATCTGCACTTTTCTATCCTATACAACCTATTTGGTGTATTTGCTTGTTGATGTAGGAAATGTAATTTTTGTGCATGCATTTTTATTGGCATATTTTTTAGCCTACCAATTTGGGGGCACCTGACATCTGGGGCAAGAAAAACTGAAGAAAATTGTGTCGGCTGCATCTTTTATACACCTGGCGCACTGATGTCAGGGAAGAGGCGACCGCAACCGATGCCGGACCTAGACTTTGGAATTCTGGCCGACCGAGGGTAGCCTGCCAGCAGGATAACCCAAGTGTAATGACTGCAACAGTGAATACACTCTAACATCTACATTTATGGTGGGTACACAACTGTACTTCCTGTCTGCATTTTGGACACCTTTTCTGCAGCCTCTGTAGCTCCTATCTCTGTCTTGCACCAAAGAAACCTGATAGGTTTTACAAGGTGCCTGAGGGACTACAAGTTTCTGTATAAATGCCCTTCTGATGATCCTTCAGTTGTATCAATTTCTTCTGACAAGCCCTCTAAGACTGTTGCCATCTATTAAATTCTTTCCGTCTAAGGATAGTGGGGCCATGAAATGGTTGGGCAAGAAGGCTTATACTGTTGCCACCCTGTGTTTTAAGGCTATTAATTACCAGACTTTATGACCAGGTATGTTTTGGCCCTCCTTTCCCAAGTGTCTAATATGGTATCTGACCTTTCTGATTCTGACGAGAAGGCTTCTGCCCTTTCCCTGCTGGGTCCATCTCTCAGGTTGTCCGTCACTCAGTGAAATGCAGTTGATGTCTTCTCCAGTGCTGCTGTTTTTGGATTAGTGAGGAGGCGTTATTCTTGGATACGTCTAAAGGGTTTACCTGATTATATTATGGCCATGCTTTTGGATTCACCTCTGGATAACGAAAGTCTTTTATGGACTGCTGCTGCTTGCTGCTGACTTCAAGTTCCTCCAGTAGAAGGTTAAGGCCTTTAAGAAACATATGTTTGTCTCCCCCATTCCCAAATGTTAGAGGAATGATCCTTTTAAGCCTGCCTTTGTTTGTAGACAGACTCAACCCCCCCCACTTCTAAAGGTAAGAAGGGTTCTAGGTGTGTTCTTCCTGCTAAGTCTGCTCAGAATATTCCTTTCCAGAAATCTTCCTTTCAGGACAGGCCTGATTCTATTTGACATTTTCCATCCCTTCCCCTCAACCAGGTCCCCTTGTCTCTCCTCCTTTAGCTATTCTAAATTGGCATCTGGTCACAATAGATTATTGGGTGCTGTCAAGTATCCATCAGGGATGTTTCAAAGTTTAGAAATGCCTTCCTTCCTTTTCAAGCATTCCTCATCCTCCTTGAGAACAACTTCCTCATTTTCCAGAGGCTCTGCAATCCCTTTTAGACAATCTCCTCAATCATGTTTCCTCTCTCAGCATTCTGTTGCAGGATCTCCAATTTACTATTTGTTTTTTACACAGTTCATCATAAAACTCCAGAAATCAGTCCTGATGCCTTTCCAGGATCATGTTTTCCTCAGATGCAGCCTTCAGACGGTTCCCATGCTGGCATCCCTCCCGGTTTCCAAAGTTTTGTGCCTGACAATCATTTTTCCAGTCTTGTCTTCCTCTCTCATGGCCAGGGAATTTCTCAGGGTTCTGAGATTTATGGCCTCCACCATTCCCATTCTCCATCTTGCCAGGCTCCAGATGAGGAAATTTCAATGATATCTCAAATCGGTGTGGCTACAACATTGCCACCCCCTGGAAATCCCTGTTCTTTTTCTTCCTTGTCTCAGGCTTAAGCTTCAATGTTGGATTCATCAGCTCTGTCAAAGTCCAGGTCTTCCCTTTCAGGCTGCAGTTCCCTTTCAGGAGCTGTTCATGGATGACTAAGACATGGGGTGGGGAGTTTCTTGTGGCCCCCTAAAGGTCCAGGGTCTCTGGCCCCCTCATTGGAGGCCCAGTCATGTCAACATAAACGTGATGAGGGCTCTGCTTTTGGCCCTACAAGCTTTTCATTCCCTCTTTCATCCTGGGACCTTCAAAGTCTTCACAGAGAATACCACAGTAATGTAGTATGTCAACAAGTAGGGGACATAAGGTCCTGTCTCCTTTGCTGACTATTTCTTCAGGTCTGGTATCGGACTATCCAGTATCAAAGCAACTCTTCACATGATTTACATTCCTTCAGAGCACATTCTAGTAGCATACTCTGAGCCCGTCCAGAACTCAAGCTCATGAATGGATGCTTCACAGGGATGTCCTGGACACTGTCCATCGGTAAAGATATTCCTCAAGTAGGTCTTTTTACCTCCCCTCTGAACAGACAGCTTTCCTGTATTCTGTGTCAAGAGCACCAGGTCCTCGGACTTGGAAAGTGGATGGCCCTGTCTTTTTGTTGTAAAGGAATGATCTGAAGTAGTTGACTTTATTTGGTCTTCAGCCTGTGGGCCTGTGGATCCAAATCTGATCTGACACTGCCACATCACTAGCATCTGATCTGAGCTGCAGGCTCCTCCCCTTACCCACAATGTCCCCTGTCTCCTTCCTCCCTTCAGATCTCGTTTACTGCTATACAGCTAAACATCGTGGTCTAGAGCTCAGAGCATTTTCTGGGTGAGTTATTGAAATTTTTTCAGGGTTAGGTGTTCTTTCTCTACCTTTTTCTTTCCCACACCCTCTCCTACCTGTGTTGACACGTCGGTTGCAAAAAAAAAAAAAAAATTATATATATATATATATCTATATATATATATATATCTATATATCTATGCGCGCACACACAGTAGTTGCAGTCATTGTAGTTGTAGTTCCCCTTAAGTCTTCCCACTTTTCTTGTGAGTGAGTGCATTTGTGTGCCTGTGTATTTCTTTTTTTCCCTTTCAGGCATTAGGATGGCTGACACTCCTAAACCTGTGTCTAGGAAGTGCACAGAGTGTGCTCATAAGCTCTCTCCAGCCGATGACCACACTCTGTGTGTAGTTTGCTTGGCCGTGGCCCATTTGCTTACCTTCTACTCTATTTGTGCATGCTTCAACCCACGGGCCCTTAAGGACAGGATGGCTAAGCTTATTTTAAAGGGTTTGCTTCCCTCATTGGGGACGGCTGTCCCCGCAACCCTGTATTTGGCCTCTTCTTCCGTCACTTCCATCTCTTCTCCTTTCCAGACATCTGGGACTCAGACTCCTGCCATGAGGTCTGGGGAAGGAGATAGGCATAAAGGAAAGGAGAAATTATGCAAACAGTCTCCAGACCGTTCGGCTCTGGTGAGACCTCCATCCAAGCCTAAAACACCCACCAGGCCTAGTACTCTCCGCCTTCATTCTCCCAGGTTTTCCCCTGAGCCAGAGGTGTCACAGTCCCCTCTTAGGATGCCCCCTCATTTGCTCTCCCAGCCAGTGTCTGCTTCCTCCCTGTCAACCCATAGTCTGAGCGAGGCGGAGATGGACAGGATGATCCAGAAGTTCATCCGCACCCAAATCCAGATGGGAGTCTTGCCGGCCCCTTCCCCCTCCGGTGTGGGGAGCTCACAGACCTTTTTCACTCCTATATCTCCTTCACCGATCCGACCTTCGGTTTTAGAGTCTTTAGATCCGAGGAATCTCTGGGTCGGTGTGATGGTACCTTGTACCTCGACGCTGGCCACTGCCTTGAGTGAGTCTGATCTGACTGGGTCGGCTCTGAGCTCTCAGAGCCATAGTCTTTGCGTCTGATCAGAGGGGTTCTGTCGGGTCAGGGTTTGTAGGAACGCAGTCTCCCCCTTGACATCTCGGCACCTGTAATCTCAGATGTTCTTCCTGTTTCGCTGTTGCAGTCATTACATTTGGGTAATCTGCTGGCAGGTTGCCCTCAGTTGGCCTGATTAACAAAGTCTTAGGTCCTGCATCGGTTGCTGTCCCTTCTTCCATGACATCAGGTCGTCAGGGGTATAAAGCATGCAGCCAACGCCATTACATCAGTCTTTCTTGCCGCACGGTGCCCGAAGCAGAAGCAGTTCGCAAGTGCCGGTCGGCCGACTTCTGAAATTTTCATTTTCGAGTTTCAGAACCGAAGTCTTCAACTAAAAGCTAAGTACCCCGTTGGGGAAACTTTTTCTTGCTCCTTACTGATGTCAGTAAAAGTTAATAATTGCATTACTTGTGGGAAGCAAATACCCCATAAGGATTTTCATTTGTACTGTATTCCTTGCCTAGGCCCTGACCACAGCGTGCCTTGCTGTAGGTTTTGTGCTAAATTTAATCACGATTAAACGTCTGTATATTTTTGCTTCTAAATATTTTGGCTCAAGATTTAATTATTCAGAAATGTCGTCTGTTAGCAATCCGACTACCGGAATACCTAAAAAACGCAAAGAAAAAGGCAGACAGACTGTCGAGGTCCAAAACCGACGATGCTTCTCCTAAGCCAGTCGCCGGTACTCAGTGAGGCGCTTTCGCAGCCCCTGATACCCACTACTTATGATTTGCAGGCCTCTACTGAGACCCATTCGGGGTCCGGTATGCCGCGAGATACTTCAGTTATGGAACCCGCGGATGTCTCTACCTTAGATGGGTCCAGAGCAGCTGTGCAGGCACCGGCTTTTGAGGGTGTTTTCAGGCCTACAGATTTGTATATTAGACCGACGCCATCTTAAAAACTAAGGCCAAAATCTAAATCTATGTCTGAAAAACCGACGCCTGGGCCACATGTGCAGGCTCCTATGCCTAAAAAACAAATGATCAAAGTAGCTGAATATTTAATTACTCTGATCATGGGTAACCAACCCCCCTCCTTCTAAGAGGCCTAGGCAAGACATTGATTATTAATCTTCTGAACAGGATTCTGTTTCTTCTGACTCTTCTAATGAACAGGATTTGTCTATTCCTACTTATAAGGACTCTGATGCAGAGGATTCCATTCCTTATGCCTCTCCCCTTGACAGTTTTTCTTTTGGGGGAAACTTTACATGCCTTAAGGAAACATTTCCACTGGGAAAGTCCGGATTTCTCTGAGTCTTTAGAGACTTAGGGATTTTCTTCTACTTCCTCAGCATAGGCCTTTGGCTATACCTTCTGTTCTAGACATTGTTGATGATGTTTTTTTCAGAATCTAGTATGATTCCTGCTTCTCTGACTCCAGCTCCTTGTAAGCCAGACAGATACTACAGGGTTCCTGACTCACACAAATTCTTTTTCAAAAACCCTCTTGTTGATCCTGAAACCATTTCTCAGGGTCCCAAGGGCATTAAGGCCTCTACTGCCAAAAATCCTACTCCTCCTGATAGAGATTCCAGGGTGCTGGATAGATGGGGTAAGAAGGTTTACACGTCTGCAACCTTGGCAATCAGGGCTTTAAACTGTCAATTTTATATGCTTAAATAACAGCATATCATGGGACTACTTAAACAGAAAATGTTGTTAATCTCTGACTGTGTGGAAAATAAAGAATTGCAGGATTTATTGCATTCAGCTGAACAAGTTGGAAAACATACTTTGCAATGTGGTTTTGATTCCTTGGAGGCCTCTTGCAGGGCTGCTGTAACTGGATCTGTGCTAAGAAGGCATGCTTGGCTCAAAGAGCAAACTCTGCCTGTCCATGTTAAAGCAAAATTGTTGGATGCTCCTTTACAACAGGACCGTCTTTTTGGTAATATGGCTGAAGAAGTGTTAAAAAAGATGGAAGATAAAGCTAAATCTATGCAAACTGTAACAGATTTCTTACAAGTGCAACCTCCAAGATTTAGTAGGCACTCTCCTACTAAGAACTGGTCCTTTCGAGTCCCCTCAAGAGCCGCTCAGGTCAAATCAAGACATTCCAAAGGCTCCAGGTTTCAGTCACAAGGAACTTTTAGAACAAAACAATGGGGTGCCTCCACCTCCAAAACTGGAAGCAACAAGGCACCTCCCTATGGAAAACAGTCTCAATGACTTCCTCTACAATCACCAAGCACTTACCTCTTAGCCGCCCCTTTGGGGGGAAAACTAGCACTTCATGCACGAAACTGGCAACTTATTACCCAGGACAAATGGGTTTTAAATATAGTATCCCAGGGATACAGATTTCACTTCCACAAGTTGCCAATCCCAAACGGATGGCCAGGTCTGCCAGCAAATCAGTGGGCAGAGGCCCAGAAACAAGTTCTGTTCCTCATGAACACGGGGGTTATTCAACCAGTGCCAGAAGAGGAACAGGGAAAATGTTTCTACTCCAGACTTTTCCTGGTACCCAGAAAAGACAAATCATGGTGTCCAATTCTGGCCTTACCACACTAAACACATTTCTGGACATTCCAAAATTCAAGATGCTGACTCTTCAACAGTTACTACCTATGCTAGGCAAAGATGCCTGGTTGGTAACTCTAGACCTGCATATCCCAATCAGGGAATCTTGCAGAAGATACCTCCGCTTCAACGCAGGCTACTCACATTACCAGTTCTCTGCACTGCCCTTTGGCTTATCTACTGCGCCCAGGGTCTTCACAAAGTGCCTGGCACCAGTAATTGTATTTTGCAGGCAAAGAAATATTCAAATATATCCATACCTGGACAATTGTCTAATTCAGGCAGAAAACAAGGACATTCGTCTAAAGCATCTGGCGTTTGTAAAAAGGGTTCTAACTTGTCTAGGGTACACCATAAACGAAAAGAAATCACAACTGGTACCCTCTCAAAAAATTACATTCCTGGGTGCAAGCTTGAATACAACTGCCCAGATGACTTAACCTTACGCCAGAAAAGCAAATTCAATTGATGACTTACTTCAAACAGGTGGCCACAAAAACCCTGCTATCTGCAAGACAAATTCTGCAAGCCTTGGGGATCATGGCCTCCTGCATTCTTCTAATTCCATATGCAAGACTGCATATGAGGAAACTTCAGGGGTACTTAAAAAGTTTATGGAGTCAACATTGTCACAGCCTGGAAACACTGATTCCTATTATACCTTGCCTGCAACTAGAGTTCCTATGGTGGGCAGAGGTCTGCCACCAAAACAGGGGACTGCCATTCACACCACCCCCTGCCACCCAAATCCTAACAGACACATCAGACTATGCTTGGGGGGCTCATCTGGCAGGGAAGTGCATTCAGGACAAATGGAGCCCAAATCAAGTGCACCTACATATCAATCAGAAAGAGATGCTCTGATAGCCTTCAAGGACTACCTTCATCCAGGACAACTAATGATAGACAGACAGCACCACAGTTATGTGGTACATAAACAAGCAGGGGGGTACACATTCCTACCCCCTCTGTAGACTAGCCAGGGCATTGTGGAACACGGCCTTGACCTATCAGATGAAACTACAAGCTCAATTCCTGCCAGGAAAGCTAACTACTCTGGCAGACGAACTAAGCAGAAATCTTGTGGACCCACACGAATGGAAACTGGAACTACAAGTTTTCAACATGTTGACATGCAAATGGGGGAACCCAGACATAGTTCTGGGGTGAAGCAAAAAGATCTATCAGTTGGACAAATTCTGCACAAGAATTCATCACAAAAAAGCTTGGAAAGTGGATGTTCTATCAGTCTATGCTTTTCCCCCTCTGCCTCTGCTCTCCAAATTTCTACTAAAAGTCAAACAGGACAAACCAAAAATTATTCTGATTGCTCCAGACTGGCCTTGCCAACCCTGGAACCCACTCCTGCGCAATGTGTCACACCTTCCTCTGTGGCACCTGCCTCAGACACCTTACCTACTGTTTCAGCAGAACTTCTAAGTTATGCACACTCAGCTACAAACTTTGAATCTGGCAACATGGCTAATCAACTAATTTCTCCTTTGGCATCCTTCAGCAAACCAGTGATGGATGTCATTTTGGAGGCTAGAAGACCTAGTACTAGAAAATCTTATGCTGGCAAATGGAAAAGATTCTGTGCCTGGAACCAATCACAAGGAATAAGCACAGCAATGCCCAATATTCCTCAGATTCTGCAATACTTAACTGAGATGCTTCACAAGGGCCTATCTTTTTCTTCCATAAAAATCAATGCCTCTGCCATTTCAGCTCATTACAACACAGAACCTCCCCGCTTCTCTCATCCTCTGCTAAAGCAGTATCTCAGAGGGACCAAAAAGTTAAGACCTCCCAGGAGAGCACCAACTCTTGCATGGGACCTCAATTTTGTTTTGGAAAAACTCACTCTCCCTCATTTTGAGCCAGCTGCTACTGCAGACTTAAAATTTCTCTCCTGGTAAACTGCTTTCCTTTTAGCAGTCACTTCAGCTAGAAGGATTTCAGAACTGCAGGCTCTTATGGCAGTGGAGCCTTTCATTGTTTTTCATCCTGACAGGGTGGCTCTCAGGACCAGTCCATCTTTCATGCCTAAGGTGGTATCCAGTGTAGCTCTTAATCAGACCATTCATCTGCCAACTTTCTTCCCCAATCCACAGAACAAAGGTGAGCGGATTCTGCATTCATTGGATGTACACAGACAACTTAGATTGTACTTATCAGGACGAAATCTCTAAGAAAATCTGAACAACTGTTAGTGGCATTTGCTGCAGGGGCAGAGGGAAAGGCCGTTTCAAAGCAGACTTTTTCCAGGTGGATAAGTCATTTTAGGGATCAGATCTCATTTCACCAGGGCTGCATCTACTTCTGCAGCCTTTCTCAGAGGGGTTCCTACCAGAGACATTCTAGAAGCTGCTACCTGGAGCTCAGTTCATACGTTCACCAAACATTGCCATTTACCCCTCTTCTCTAAATCCAGAGCTGGCTTTGCCACTGCTGTCCTGCAGGGCCTTGTAGCTGTTCCTAATGCTATATAAATCCATCCTCCCAACCATAGCTTTGGGATGCTACCCAAATGTAATGACTGCAACAGTGAAACATGAAGAACATAGTACAGTTGTGTACACTTGCCATAAATGTAGATATTTGAGTGTATTCACTGTTGCAGTCCTGGTTACCCACCCAACAGCCCCTGTTTTTCTCTTACTATACCTCTCCTTTCTTTTACTATGCTTAAAAGCCTTTTTGGGTGTATTTGCTTTTGTTTGGAGTTATATTTTTTGTGTTTTCAATTATATACTTATATATACATATATATTTTTTTTTCTCCCCATTTGGGGGGGCACCTGACATCTGGGGCAAGAAAAACTGATGTAATGGCGTCGGCTGCATGTTTTATACCCCTGACGACCTGATGTCTTGGAAGACGGGACAGCAACTGACGCAGGACCCAAGACTTTGTTAATCAGGCCGACTGAGGGCAACCTGCCAGCAGATTACCCAAATGTAATGACTGCAACAGTGAATACACTCGAACATCTACATTTATGGTAAGTGTACACAACTGTACTTTCCGGCTCCCTGTCAGACCTGAGAGGAACGGCTCCATTGGTAGTTTCTCAGGATGTCCACTCCCCTCCAGCTTTTGATGTGGTGGAGAGTTCTCTTGAGTTCAAGGCCCCAGACCATCTAGTCTTCAGACTCCACCCCGACTCCTGCTGTTTTGGGTACGGCCCCAACCTTCCTGCCATCTCAGGGACAGCCTGTGCAGATTTTGCCTCAGGAAGCCCCCACACGGGAACAGCAAGAGGTTAGCAAGTTCCTCCCAGAGAGTCCCACTGAAGAGGTTTGCCACAAATGCATGTGCAAAAGGAGGCACTTGGGCTCCTCTCCAGAGTCCCTCACTGAAGACACTGACTTGGAGGAAAGGGAAGGTTCCTCTCGATCACCCTTTGAGGATGTCTCCTTTGGAGACGACATGGAACTCCTTCACCAGAGGGGGGCGGTGGTCTGCCTATAAACCGACCTTGAATAAGTCAGTGTTCCTAGAGGCTTTCCGCACAGGCCCATCTACTTCATGGGTGTCTCCTCCCGTGGATCCACTTGTAGACTTCATTACATCTCGGGCATGGAAGGAACTGGACACCGTGGGGCCCATCCCTAGGTGCCCAGATGAAGTTCTCAGCCCCCCACCAAACCGGACTAGTTGGAGCAAGGGGTCCCCTGTGGATGCTATGGTGGTGGCTGCCTACACGAAAAAAGACCTTGCGCAAGAGACCTCTACGGTCCATCCTCCTGACCTGGAGTCGAGGACCATCGACAATCTCAGGAAGCAGGTGTATGCTTCAGCAACCTTTACTATAAGGGAGCTGAACTACATGGCACACGTCATTCGACTGCAGTGAGACCTAGTCAAGAAGGTCGCCGAGTCGCCCCTAGACTCCGTGTCGGCGGAGGGCAAGAAGGTGTTCTCTGCACGGATGGCCACTCTAAATTGGTAGCTAACACATCCATGCATCTTCTCTCCCATGCTACGGAGGGAGCCGCCAGATTGGCTAGTTCCGGCTTTGCCATGAGGCGTCACTCTTGGCTCTGGCTGTGTCAATTCACAGAACTCTTCAAGGCATCATTTGCAAATGCCCCTTTTGATGGTTCTTCCCTGTTTTGGAAAACAGTTTGTGAGACATTGGTCCAAAGCAAAAAGGACAGGAAGACACTGTCTGCAGTCGGAATCTGCTTCTCTGCCCCTCAAATATCCTTCTCTAGGAATCGGCGAGGGACAAGGAAGACGTGGTTCCGAAAGTCTCAGTTCTCTCAGGACACTCAGGTCTCACCTTCCCCCAGAGGCAGAGGGGACTATGACAGATGCTGTCTGAGAGGTGGGGGGGGGGTGAGAAATTCTGGGTCTCGAGGACCTTTCTCGGGCAGACCCGCACAGAAGCCCTGAGAGGCTGCCCGACTGCTCCTATCTCGAGGTAGTCGTTGGGGGGGGGGGGTTGCCTTTCGCTACACCCAGCGGCATGGAAGTCCATAACATCAGACCACTGGGTGTTGCATATTATATCCAGAGGTTATTTCATCCTGTTCACCGAACCACCTCTCCCACCAAAACGCCTCCCAGATGTTCCACCTGCTGAAAGGGAGGCAGCAGCTCTGGAAATCGACAAGCTGCTCAGAAAACGAGTCCTCCAACCCTTCCCCCTAGACCAATCTGGATCGGGCATTTATTCCAGGTTCTTTTTAGTGCCAAAGAAAACGGGACCCAAGACCCGTCCTGGATCTATCCATCTTGAACCCGTCAGTAGCCAAGGAAAAATTCCAGATGGTCACTCTTCAAGCCATCCTGCCCTACATGCAGGAGAAATATTGAATGTGCTCAATTGACCTTCAGAATACGTACTGTCATATCAAGATGACAAGATGCTCCCGCAGGTTTTTCTGCTTCCAGCTGGGAGCCAATCGTCAGTTCAGAGCCCTCCCATTTGGTTTCACCACAGCCCCCAGGGTGTTCACCAATGTGATGGCAGTTGTAGTGGCTCACCTGAGGCTTTAGGGAATTCAGGTCTTCCCTTACCTGGATGATTGGCTGTTTGCTGCTCCCACCAAGCATCTATTTTACCGAGCCAGGGACTATTTTCTGTTATTAGCAAACAGCTTTGGCATCACCATCAATATCAGAAAATCTTCACTGATCCCTGTTCAAGTTCTGGGATTCATTGATGCTTTGCCGAATACTATACAAATTAAAGTTTACCTCGCCCCAGAAAGAGTACGCAACCACAGGGTTCATATCTCAGACATCCTCCAAGTTCATCTTCCTACAGCAGAGACAATTCTCCGGGCACTGGGGTCCATGGCGGCCACAATCAGTCTTCTACCCCTTGCTCGGCTACACATGCGAATCCTTCAGTGGATGCAAGCAGTCCAGTGGTCTCTATTAGATCTTCCTCTGTCCCATCCAGTCCGTATCTCTTGGGTTTGCAGGGACTCTCTTCGGTGGTAGTTTCTTTCCTGGATCTTGTCAGGTGACGCCCCTTTCTTCTAGCTCTTCCCAAAAACCACAGATGCCTCCTAGCTAAGGTGGGAGGGATTGCTTGGGAAAGACAATCCAAGGCACATAGTCCCCCTCCGACACCAATTTGCATATCAGCATCCTGGAGATGTGGGCGGTGCTTCTAACATTGCAAGCTCTCCATGCTCATCTTCCTCTTGGGACCATTGCAGTCCAGACGGACAACATGTCTACTGTCTGGTACATCAACAAACAAGGAGGAACCAGATCTTACCCCCTTTGTCAAGAAACCATGAGAGTGTGGGAATGGGTGATTTCCACCGGCCGTTTTCTGGTGGCAACGCACATTCCGGGACGGTCCAGCATTCTAGCTGAAAAACTCAGCAGGACTATTCTGATGCCTTACGAGTGGTCTCGGAATCCTTCAGTAGCGGAAGAGATCTTCCTCAAGTTGGGGTCAGCCTTGCTGCAATCTCTTCGCATCTTCTTCCAACACGAAATGCACCAAGTTCTTCACGCTGAACCCCCCTTAGGGGAATGTCCCCAGAAACGCTCTGGTACATGCTTGGCCTCCCGGTCTTCTTTATACCTATCCTCTGGTACCTCTCATCCAGAAGTTTCTATAGAAAGCTCGCTGGCTGGGGAATACAGTAATCCTCATTGCCCCATTCTGGCCTTGTCAAGTCTGGTTCCCCTCCCTTTGGTCTCATCTGGTAGTTCCACCATGGATCTTGGATCTGGTTCCGGATCTCATTTCACACCCCTCGGGGATTCCTCACCCTGACCTGCACAGTCTGAAACTCACCACTTGGCTGCTCCTGTTCCATTGATTATTAGGACTGCTGGTTTATCCTCTCCTGTTAAGACCATTTTGGTGGCGGCTCAGAAATCTTCCACCAGAAAAATATGTTGTAGTAAGTGGAAATGATTCTCCATATGGGCCTCTCAACGAGTCATGGATCCTTTTACGGCTCCTGTCTCAGCAGTGTTAGATTTTTTGGCAGGAATCTTTCAACAAGATGCTAGTTCTTCTACCGTAAAGTACAGCTGGCTGCCATTTCTAATTTTCATGTGGGGGGAGAGCACTTTGCAAGACCTTCCTTAAAGGTACCTTTCTTTTAAGACCTCCGGTGAAAGATCCCATGCCTCCATGAGACCTCCCTTTTGTACTTCAGGCTTTAGTCTCCCCTCTCTTTGAGCCTGCAGCTTCAGACGATCTGCAGTATCTGTCTTGGAAGACTGCCTTCTTGGTAGCTATTATGTCTGCTGGGAGGGTGTCGGAACTTCAAGCATTGTCCATCAAAGTTTCTTACATGATTTTTCACAAGGACAGGGTTTCCCTGCGCACTAACCCTTCGTTTCTCCCCAAAGTGGTGTCAGAAGCCAACATTAATCAAACTATTATTCTTCCTGTCTTTTTTCCTAATTTCCAAATCGGGGGTGAATACAAATTACATTTGTTGGACGTACACAGACAATTGAGATTTTACTTACACAGGACAAAACCCTTTCGTAAATCTGATCAGTTGTTTGTCTCTTATTCATGGCCCTTCTTAGGGAAGCCAATTTCTAAAGTGACTATTGCTCGTTGGATTTCCCAGTGTATTACTCGAGCATATTCTGACAAAGGAATTTCCCCTCCGGGTCAGGTTAAAGCACATTTCACCAGGTCTATGGCCACTTCGGTGGCTTTTTGGTCCAGGGTGTCGCTGGATGATATTTTTTCTGCAGCTACTTGATCCTCATCTCATACCTTCATCTCACATTATAAATTAGGCATTGTATCCAGGAGTAGGACATCCTTTGGCTCCACGGTGCTCCAGCATATCCTTCCATGAGAGCCACCCAGGTGTTAGTAACTGGGTACTCTGTCTTACAGGTTGAAGACCAAATGAAGTCAATTACTTCAGATAAAGAAGCTATGTATTCACCATAATGTTCCATCTGAGTAGTTGTACTTCATTTGTCTTCAACCGTCCTCCCCCTCTTTCCCTCGACCTTGTCACTGTTGTCATCCTGGCCTTGTATGTGGGAGATGAACATTCCAGAGACATCCCTTGTTATGCTTGGCTCAGGAATTTTGGGTGTGCCAGTAGTGGTAAGGTCTTGTTGGTTCGGACTTATGTTTTCTTGAGCAGCAAACTCGATCTGAAGGGAGGAAGGAGACGGGGGGGGGGGCATTATGGGTAAGGGGAGGAGCTTGGAGCTCGGCTCAAATGCTAGTGATGCAGTCATGTCAGATCCGATTCGCATCCATAGACCCACAGGTTGAAGACAAATGAAGTACAACTACTCAGATGGAATGTTATGGTGAGTACATAACTTTTTTTCTTTAAGTTGACTCCCTCTCTTCATATGTTACCACAAGTTATGCACAAGATCGGGCAGGACTTTCCCAAAATCTTGCTGGTAACTCTCTTTTGACTCAGACAACACTAGATGTTCTTCGTGTTTCACTGTTGCAGTCGTCACATTTGGGTTATCCCTGCCAGGGTAGCCCTTGGCTGGTCTGAATACCAGAGGTTTAGTATTTCTACGTTGGTTGCTGTCACTTCAGGACTGACGTCAGGTCATCAGTAGTATAAAGTAAGGCAGCCGACGCCATTAGATCAGTCTTTCTTGCCGCGGAGCCTGAAGCAGTTCGGACGAGTGCCGGTCGGCCACTACCTGAGTTTCGTCTTCCGAATTGAAGCTTTAGGCACTTCTCTGATGACATGCTCCGGGTTCTGCATGAAACCCACTACCAGAAAATCATGTATATCCAAATGGATAAGATTTTCTGTCTGGTGTCTCTCTCCCCATCAGGATCCCCTGTCTGTGGGCGTTCCTATGGTTCTCTTATTTGGGTGATCTGTTCCTTGCTGGGTTGGCATATTCTTCAGTTAAGACTCACCTTTCAACAGTTTCTGCTAGTCTGACCTTGAATCCTTCTCTGCCCTCTAGGTTTGAAGTCAAGCAATTTCTTAAAGGCATCCTTCATATCAAGCCTGACAGGAAGCCTATTCCACCTTTTTGGGACCTCAGTTTTGCGCTTGAAAATTTTGACTTTGGCTTCTTTTAGAGCCTGCTTCTTCAGCTTCCTTACAACATTATACCTGGAAGTCTGTTCTTTTGGCTTTTATTTATGCTAAGAGATTGTCTGAATTTCAGTCTGTTATGGCTATTTCTCCTTTTTAAGTTTTTCATAGTGACAAGGATCAATGACTTGTCTCTTAATCAGTTTATTAATCTTCCTTTTTTTCTTCTCCACAGTCTGCCAGTGAGAAGATTCTGCACACCTTGGATTTACATAGCTCAGATATTGTTTAGGTAACGCTAATAATTGCAAATCTGAGCAGCTTTTTCTTTTCATCCCAGAGTTTGGCTGTTTCTTTAGCAAACCATTTATTCTTGGTTTTCTAAGGCTATTTCATACTGTTATTTTTTTCATGGCAAATGTCTTTCCTCATCTGTAAAAGCACCATCTACTAGGACAGTTACCTCCTCTGGTGCCTTTTTTCAACGGTTTGGTTACCATTTCCATTTCCATCTCTGAGGCTGCTATTTGGTCCCCTGCTCATACCTTAACATTACAGTTGGATGTTTTTTCCAAGGCAGGCTTTGCCAGGGCTATCCTGCATGGGGTTGTAGAGGGCTCTTCTGTGCCTTCTGCTTCCCAGGCTTCCTCTTAACCTTCCTTAGGTAAAGAATACTGTGACAGTAATATGAAAGGACGTAGTACAGTTCTGTAAAATCTTACCATAACAATAGTTGTTTTTCTCTTAACTGTTGCAGTGTTTGGTCCCTCCCTCTTTCTTGTCCTGGATGTAGCCCTGTGTTTTTGTTACCCTCCTGGCTCTGAGTGATCCTTCTTCCTAGTTTTTTTCCTTCTAGATGCATGGTTTCCTTTGTCCCTGAGGACATTCTTTTCCTCCTTTTTTTTCAGTCCTGAGTGTTTGCGTCACCTTTATGCCCTATGCCTTGCACAGGGAACATATGTGTGGTGTACAATGCCTGTAAGAACTAAAGGCTTTGGTATACTGGCCAGAGGCTGGGCTATCCTTGGCAGGAGATCCCTTAGGTGAGGAATACTGCAGCAGTAAACAGAACATCTACTCTTCTGGCAAGATTTTACACAACTGTACTTCCTCCTTGCTTTGCAGGTGTTACAGGATTGCTTCCCCATGGTTGTGATAGCTGTACATTTGATAACATGTATACTGTTTGTTACATCAGCAAACAAGGCAACATCCGGGTGTACCCCTTATGTTGAAAGGCTATGATGGTGTGGCAATGGGTAATGTTTTCCCATTGCTTTTTTACTGCAGTGCACATCTCAGGCAAACCCAATAATCTTAGCAGACAAATTGAGCAGGTCTGTCCTCTTGCCACACGAGTGGTCTCTCAGTCAGTTGGTAGCATCCAAGATTTTCAGCCACTGAGGCCAGCCTTGCTGTGACCTGTTTGCAACCCTGACCAACACCAAGTGCAGCAGTGTCTCCTCACTGAGGAGTAGCAGTGCCTGAAGGATGATCTAGTCCATACTTGGCCTCCTGAGACTCGTCTTTGCTTACCCTCTCACTTCACCGGTATTCATATTTCTTCAGAAGGCAGTTTGGTGCAAAGCAAAAGTGATTCCCGTTGCCCACTTTTGGCCCTGACAGGTTTGGCTCCCCTTGGCCTCACGTGGTGTACACACCTTGGGTCTTTGATCTCCTTTCAGATCTGATTTCTCACTGTTCTGGCCAGCCTTATTCAGACATAAAATCCATGAATTTGACAGCTTGGTTTCTGCACTTCCAGAGATGGTCAGAAACTCCAGGTTATCTTCCAGAGTTGTACAAGATTCTTACTCCTGGAAAAAAAAAAAAAAAAAAACCCACTGGGAAGACCTACAGGAGTAAGCGGAAAAGATTCACCATTTGGGCTAATTTTTAAGGTTTGTATCAGTTCACTGCACCACTGGTTTCTATTTTGAATTTCCAAGTGCATCTCTTTCATTCAAGTACTAGTTAATCTACGATTAAAGTAAAGTTGCCTACAGCAGCTCTGGTGGAGTAGAGAAGCCCTGACTATGGCCTAGGCAACCAGTGTTTGATTAGTGGCTTGGGCAACTGATGGAGTGGCAGGGAATGGATGGGTGTGCTCTCATTGATGCGCTCACTGAGGGGAGGTGTGGTCCAAAGAAGGGATCTGCCCTCTGAGGCAATAAGTGAGCATGGGGGGTGGGTGGGGGAAAGGGAAGTAGGTAGGGTATAAACAACAAAAACTCACCCCGGATGGAAGCACAGATGAGCCGGGCCCCAGGACACATTTGTGATCCACAACCAGCCTAGCAACACCAGAATAAGTTGGGGGGGGGGGGTATGTGGATGGCTAGTAGACCCAGAGTGGATGTGCGGCACTGTGTGATGGTCTGGTGGAAATGAGGTCTAAGGAGACCAAAAATAAAATACAGTCTACTGGCATTTCTAGTTTTTGTTTGGGAAAAGTTTGCTTCTAGTGCTTTAAGGCTCTCTAAATTTTTTTTAACTCAATACATCTGAGTAAAGCCTCCAGGTGCATCTGCAGTTAACTCCTACTAATGCCTCTAGGTGTCAAATATTGTTTGCTCATATTTGCATCAATAATTCCAAAACCATGCTACATACAAGGTTTTAAAAGGTTTCTTCTTAAAGCTTACACAATGGCAAACTCAAGTGCATTAATATTTGACTCTGTCTAGTGCAGGTAGATAGATATTAATTGTTGTTTTTATGGTATTAATTTATATAGATATAATTTATTCATTTTTCTAAATATTTCAACAACCATGTAACACAGACAGAACTCCTTAGCCTCATATGAAAGCTCTCAGCTAGTTAAATAAAATGATGCTGACAGTATGTGTGTAACTTAAGTGGTTGCTGAGATACTGTAAGTTGTTTACAAAATACTACAAATGTAACAGTTACTGTGTTTACTATGAGTTATAAAATTCAATTTAAGACCTAGAACCTAAAGAATACTACCACTATAAAAATAGTTTATGCTGAAGAGTTTGCCGATTATACTTCTTTCATAACCCCTATGGTTCCAGACATATGAACATTTGTTTGATATTTGAGGACGTAATTTGATTCTGCCAAAAGGCTTAGGCTCTGGCCACTGGAAGTTACAGTGCAAACTTGCTGAGCTCCATTGAAGTGAATGAGTTGAGACATCTTTTTTCTTGCAGTCTCTGAGAGACCCTGTTTTTGGTTCATCACTGTTTAGTTACAGAGCCTTACCAAGGCACCGTTTGATACTGCATCTTCTGCAAATCTAAAATCTGTGTTGTGGAAGATATTGGTTTGGTAGCTGTTCAACCAGGAGAATTTCAGAACTGCAGGGTTTCCCTCAAGACTAACCCAGTCTTTGTTCCCGAGATAACATCAGAGACTAACTTAAACCAGACTATACATTCACTGGTTTTCTTTCCTAATTATTCAAATTAAGGAGGATATCTTATTCATTCCTTGGATGCTCATTGTTCTCTTTAGTTTTGCTTACACCATACAAAAGAATTTAGGATAAGTGATCATCTTGTCATTTCCTTTTCCAAGGCAAAATTGGGGTTCACCATGTCTAATGTTACTTGGTCCAGATGGCAATCAGAATGTATTACTTTTATCTACAGAGCTAAAATATTGTAATTGCCCTCTAAACCAAAGGCACATTTTACCAGAGTGGTAGCAATTTCTGTAGATCTGAAGTAGTTTACTTCATCTGGTCTTCAACCTGTGGGATACGGATCCGAGCCGGCAACTATTACTAGCATCAGCTCCGAACTCCAGACTCCTCCCCTTACCCATAATACACCTCCACTGCCTTCCATTCCCAGATCTCGTTTGACGTGATTTGCTTATACCTCGTGTCTTCTGAGCTTCAGCTAGCAGTGGGTTATTTAACTTTCTGTAAGTAAAAAACTTTCACTTTTTTCGTCAGGTTAGATTAGCTTAGGTACCCCTTCTCCCCTCCCATCGTTTTAGCGTCGAGTGTTAGGTAAAAAGTTAGAGTAGTTTGTTCTGTGGTGCCCCTCACTGCTGTTCTTTAGTCTAGCGTGGTGAGTGGGTTGTGTGCGAGTGATTTTAGGAAAGTATTTGCCTGTCTTTCTTAAGGCTTTCTTTCCCTTAAGTATGGCTGAAAAGCTTGTTTTTAAGCGCTGCACAGAGTGTGGCCATAAGCTCTCCCCAGCGGATGGCCACACTCTGTGTGTGTTGTTCTTGGGTGTGGATCACCTTAGTGTGGATTGCAACATTTGTGCGGGGTTCAAGCCCCACGCCTTAAAGGATAGGAAAGCCAAGTTGGCCCTCAAAGGTCTTCTTCCTCCTTCATACCGACTCTTTCCTCGTCTTCGGCTTCAGTCACAGCGGCTGCTGTGACTGCCTCCTCTCTTCCTCTGGCTTCTCTTCCCTCCCAGACTGGGACTCAAACTCTTGCCTCTAAGTCTGTGGTAGCGGAGCAGAAGAGAGGTAGAGAAAGGGAGAGAGAGTCTAAGACGAGGGAAAAGAGGAAGAGGTCCCCGGACCTATCTTCACCTCGCAAAACCCCTTGGACCCGTGACTCCCTTCGGCTCTGATCTCCAAGGTTCTCCCCAGAGCCGGAGGAGGCACGTCCAGTCTCTCGGGCCTCGGTTCCATCACGGTCAACCCTCTCCTTATCGGATATGGATCTGGATAAGATGATGAGGAGCCTTATCCGTACACAGATCCAGATGGGGGTCTTTCCAGCCCCCCTCCCTCTGGAGGGGAGAGCTCGCTTCCTTTCTTTCAGCCCATTTCTCCTTCTCTGATCCAACCTCTGGCTTCGGAGTACTCTGATCCGTGGTTGGCCTTGGTTAGGGGGTCGGCACTGACAGTACTTGTTTCCTCGATGCTGACAGCTGCCTGGAGTGTTTTTGGATCCGACCAGCTCTGATCCAAGCTGCTCTTGGAGCCGGAGCTTGGGTGTTGGATCTGAGGGAATGGAACCTTTTCCATCGGCACCGACTTTGTCAGGCCAGGTCCCCCCCTTGAAGCTCCATCCACCTCGGGCCTGGCTCCAATTCTCGTGTTGGACCCGGGGAGACCGGCCTCCTTATTAGCTTCCCAGGAGGTCCACTCTCCTTCGGCGATTGTGGTAGAAAGGGTCCTCTCCGTTGGATCAAGACCCCTGACCGCCCCCTCGGACTTCTCCCAGGCTCCCTCGGCTTTGTCTACGGTCCCCATTGTCTTACCAGAGGGACAGCCCATAGAAGAGCCCCAGACGCCCCCCCCCCCGAGGAACAAATGGCTTGCGAGTGCTCCCCGTAGAGCCCCACCGGAGATGCTCCTCGCAAGCATACGTGCAAGAGGAGGCACTTGGACTCCCCGAGTCCCTCACCGAGGACATGGATTTAGATGGAGAGGGTTCCCCAAGATCACCTCCCGAGGATGTCTCCTTTGACGACATCATAGAGATCCTGTGCCTGCGGGGAGATTGATCTGCCCCCAAGCTCTCTTCTGATGATTCTGTGTTCCTGGAGGCTTTTGGCACGGGCCCGTCTACTTCCAGGGTGTCCCCTCCCGTGGATCCTTTAGTTGATTTGGTCACCTCGCAGGCGTGGAAAGAACCGGACACCATGGAGCCTATCCCCAAGCGACCCCATAAAATTTTAAGCCCCCCCCCATTGACAGCCCAAACTGGAATAAGGGCTCCCCCGTGGACGCCATGGTGGTAGCAGCAGCCACTAAGAAGAAACTTGGTCAGGAGAGTTCCTCTGTCGACCCTCCTGACCGGGAGTCACCGATGATGGGACTAGGGAAGCAGGCGTATGCTTCAGCTGCCTTCTCGATCAGGGAGCTGTTACTTGGCCCATGTCACTAGACTCCAACACGACCTGGTAAAGGAGCTGAAGGAGTTTTCCCCCAAGTCCATGTTGCAGGAGGACAAGGCTTCGTTCTTTGCAAGAATGGCCACTCTAAAAGCTGTATCTTAATATGTCCATGTGACTCCTCTCCCATGCTACGGAAGGAGCAGCTAGGGCGTCTGGGTCCAGCATGTCCATGAGGTGTAACGCCTGACTCAGGTTGTGTCAATTTTCCGAACTCTATAAGGCGCCTTTTGCCAATGCCCCCTATGACAGCTCTACACTCTTCGGTAAGACTGTCAAGGAGACACTAGTCCAGAGTGAGAAGGACAGGAAGCACTGTCTGCTGTCGGAATCCGCTTCTCTAACCCTCAAAGGTTCTTTTCTCGCTACCAGAGAGGGCAAAAGAAGAAGTCTCAGTATTCCCGGGACACTCGGGCTCTTCTTCCCCCAGAGGCAGAGAGGGACAGAGTGGACGCTGGCCCAGAGGCAGAGGGGGGTCCGCAGAATTTTGGGTCTCAAGAATTGTTCTCGGACAGACCTGGGCAGCAACCCTGTGGGGTTGCCCGACTGCTGTACTCTGGAGGCAGTCAGGGGACGATTGTCCTTGTACCCAGTGGCATGGGAGTCCATAACAATGGACCACTGGGTGCTTCAAATCATATCCAGGGGATGTTCTATCCCCTTTGTGGGTTCCCTCATATCTCCCAGACACCTCCCGGACGTTCCACCCACAGAAACGGAGGCAGCAACACAGGAAATTTCCTAGCTGCTAGTAAAGTGAGCCATCAAAACAGTCTCCCCAGATCAGTCCGGATTGGGCTTCTACTCCAGGTTCTTTTTGGTGCCAAAGAAAATGGGGGACTTGAGGCCCATTCTGGGCATCTCTACCCTGAACCTGTCTGTTGCCAAAGAGAAGTTCCGGATCGTCACGCTACAGTCTATCATGCCATACCTGCAAGAGAGTGACTGGATCTGCTCGTTAGACCTCCGTACCTGCAAGAGAGCGGCTGGATGTGCTCGCTGGACCTCCAGGATGCTTGCTATCACATAAAAATGCACAGAAGCTCCAGGAGGTTCCTCCACTTCCAGCTAGGAGTCAGTCATTATCAATTTCGAGCCCTACCCTTTGGTCTCAACACAGCCCCCAGAGTGTTTACCAAAGTGATGACGATTGTAGCGGCTCACCTGAGGCTTCAGGGGTTTCAGGTCTATCCGTACCTGGACGATGGGCTCCTCACTGCTCCCACTAGGCGTCCACTTTCCCAAACCAGTGATTACTTTCTGACATTTGCCCTGAGTTTGGGCATCACAATCAGCACATCGAAATCTCTCCTAGATCCTGTACAGGTGATAGACTACATTGGTGCCAGAGTAGATACTCCAGTGCAAAATATTTCTGACCTCGAAGAGGGTTCAAAACCTCAGGATGCATGTCTCCCTGATCTACCGTTCTCACCTCCCAATGGCAGAATCAGTGTTGAGGGCCCTAGGCTTGACCATAACTCTTCTTCCGTGTGCTCGGCTACACATGCGGATTCTTCAGTGGACTCTAGCGATTCAATGGTCCCAGTTGGAACTGCCATTGACTTATCCTATCCACCTAAGTAGTGTGTGTCGGTCGTCCCTCATACGGTGGATGAGCTCTCCAGACATTTTGGAGGGACGACCCTTTGTTCCAACCCCGGCCCAAACCACAGTGACCATGGATGCCTCCCAACTCGGGTGGGGGGGCATTGTTTGGGCAGGACAGTCCAAGGCCCGTGGTCCCCCATAGAGACCAGCTTTTGCATATCAGTGTCCTAGAGATGAGGGGCGGGGCGGTCCTAGCGTTGCAGGCCCTTCATGCCTTTCTCCTCTGGGGCGATTGTCATTCAGTCAGACAACATGTCAGTAGTCTGGTATATCAACAAACAGGGAGGGACCAGATCTTATCCCCTTTGTCGCGAGGCCATGAGAGTGTGGGAATGGGCAATCTCCACCGGTCGCTTTCTCATCGCAACGCACATACCGGGATGGTCCAACATCCTAGCGGATAGGCTAAGTCGGACCATTCTGATGCCTTACGCATGGTGTCTGAATCTGTCAGTAGCAGAACCGATCTTAAGTGAGTGGGGTCAACCTTGCTGCGATCTCTTCGCATCTCCTTCCAACGCGAAGTGCAGCAAGTTTTTTGCTCTGAACCCCCTGCTGGGGAGTCCCCCAGAGACGCTGTAGTTCATGCTTGGCCTCCCGGTCTTCTGTATGCTTACCCGCCAGTACCTCTCATTCTGAGGTTTCTGCAGAAAGCTTGTCGACTGGGGATCGAGGTGATCCTCATTGCCCTATTCTGGCCTCTCAGGTATGGTTACCCTTCTTTGGTTTCATCGTCTGGCTCCACCTTGAATCCTAGATCCCATTCAGGATTTGATTTCACACCCTTCAGGGGGTTGCCTCATCCAAGTCTGGACAGCCTGAAGCTCACTGCTTGGCTGCTCCAGTTCCCGTAATTGCGAAGACTCCTGGACTGTCCTCCTCAGTTAGATCCATTTTGGTAGCTGCTCATAAGTCTTCGAACAGAAAGGTTTATCGCAACAAGTGGAAACGTTTTTCTTTCTGGGCCTCTCAGAGGAGTTTAGACCCTTTCACGGCTCCTATTTCTGCTATTCTTGATTTTTCTAGCTGATATTTTCTAGCACAGAGCTAGTTCTTCTACTGTTAAAGTTCAGTTGGCTGCCATTTCCCATTTTCATGTGGGCGAGAATTCTGCATCCTTATCTTCCAGACTGTGTAAAGCTTTTATCAAAGGCACCTTTTTGCTACGCCCCCCCCCCCCCGGTAAAAGATCTGTCCCCCTGTGGGACCTTACTATGGTTCTCCAAGCTCTGGTCGCTCCGTCTTTCGAGCCTGCCGCAACTGCAGATCTAAAATTTTTATTGTGGAAACAGTTTTTCTGGTGGCTATTACCTCTGCTAGAAGGGTTTCAAAATTACAGGCCTCGTCCATCAAACTTCCGTACATGATTTTTCATAAAGACAGAGTTTCCCTTCGAACCAATCCATCCTTTCTTCCTAAGGTGGCATCACCAGTCAATATCAATCAGACGATAAATTTGCCTGTGTTTTTTCCCAATTTTACAAACAAGATGGAATACAAACTACACATGTTGGATGTTCATAGACAGTTACGATTCTATTTACACAGGACAAAAAATTTCCTTAAATCTGATAAATAGTTAGGTTTCCCCAAAAAGGGTTTATAAAAGGAAACAATCTCCAAGGTCACTATAGCTAGATGGATTTCTTCATGCATCCTGCAAGTCTATAAGAACAGAGGTATGTCTCCTCCAGGTAAAAGCTCATTCCACTAGGTCCATGGCTACGTCTGCAGCTTTCTGGTCTAGAGTGTCTTTGGATGACCTTTGCTGTGCAGCTACTTGGTCCTCATCTCATACATTTATTTCTCATTACAAATTGGGTTTGACTTCCAGAAGGAGAGCACCTTTGGTTCCGCGGTGCTCTGGAATATCCTTCCATGAGGGCCTTCCTCCTTCCCCTGGACCTTGGCGCATGATCGGCCTACGGGCTGCAGTATAGGTCATGAGTATATGATCAGGTCGGGTTCTTAGTATAAGTTCAGCAAACTCAATCTGGAGATGGAAGGCAGTGGAGTTGTATTATGGGTAAGGGGAGGAGTCTGGAGCTCAGAGCTAAAGCTAGTAATAGTTGCCAGCTCGGATCCGATAGGGATCCGTATCCCACAGGTTGAAGACAAATGAAGTGCAACTACTCAGATGGAACGTTACGGTGAGTACATAACTTTTTTTTTTTTTTTTTTTTGTTAATAGTGTTCCTGTACATGGTATCTGTGCAGCAGTTAAATGGTCCACATCCTCCCTTAGCACCTTCCAGGGATTTTCTAGCTGGGGACTCTCCCATCTGTTGAGATAGACTAACTGTGGGGATACGCAATATAATTCCTTAAAAGGAACTTTCCCCCTGAAGCTCTCCTATCTATGTTACTGGTCCACTGGTTATAAACTGAAGAAATATCAATCTGTTTGGTCCATTATTTGGATCAAAAGGAGCTAGGTAAGAGCACCAAGTGAAGTCCGTCCATGGCCAAAGCTTATTTTATGAGTATTTATATATTTGTTGATCAAACTGTATACGTGGTTTAAAAATCGTTTTTGACATTTTTCATTTCAGACAAATGCTTATTACAATGACGAGACCTTAGTCTGTGTTTTGTCAGACAGATTTCTTTATTCCGTTTATCATCAATAATTTGTTGAAAATATAGTCTTACTAATTTGGTAGGTAGGTTGATTATGTTTGCTGTAAATTCGCGGAGTTCCTTGGATAGCCTTGCAATCCTGAGCCCCTGTGATTTGGTCACATTCTTTTTGTCGTCTGGATGCATGCTTGTGCCATGTAGCAGTAAGTTGGCTTTTGTAGGTTTCTGGTAGAGATTGTTGGTTAGGGGGGGCATCTATGTCTTCTTTTTTGGATATGGTTATGTCGAGAAATGTGGCACTCTTGTTGTTGTAGCTGTTGGTAAACCTTAGGAAACTGGTGGATTTGTTATAAATGTACTCATTTTCCAAGTGCTGTATTAGCAAGGCTTGAGGCCATGGCTGCTCCCATTGCTATTCCATTTTTCTGTCGGAAGTAATGGTTATTGAACTGAAAAAAGTTGTTGCTGAGTAATATTGTGTATAGTCTTCCTATTGTCTCGATTTGATAGGTCCTGTTGGAGTTTTCTAGTGCTTCCATGATGGCCTTAACACAGTATTCATGTGGGAGGACTGTGTAGAGCGCCTCAACGTCAATAGTTACTAGCAGTGCTTCTTTTTTGATTCTCATACCCTTGAACTTCCTTAGAAGGTCATTAGTGTCCAGTATGAAAAGAAGGGGCTCCTTTCTGCGAGTGGTTTTATCTGAATTACTAAGTAGATAGAAATTGCTTTGGTTATACTTCCTCCGCTTGCAATAACTGGGCAATAGGGAGGATCTTCCTCATTTTTATGAGGCTTGGGTATACCGAAAAAGTTAGATAGCTTTGGTTCTTTAACCGTAAGGAACTCCATTAGTTGATTGCTGATCAAGCCTTCCTTTCAGAGATCAAGTAATTTTTCATTAATCATCTTGCATGCTTCTTTGATTGTTTTGATGTCGCATTTCTCAGTCTGTTTTGTTGCTGAGCATGTCTAGGATTTTAGTGTTGTATGCTGCGGTATCTGTTACCAGTATTCCGCCACCTTTATCCGCTTTCATTCCCCTCCTTGTATGGTCCATGCTTAGGTCCTTCGGGCTTTTCTTTCCTGTGGGCTTAGGTTGTAGAACTTGTTTTTGCAGCTTCTTGAGGGCTTTCCTGATGTCCATTTCGTACTTTGCTTCAAAAGCCATGACAAGCGGGTGAGGGGGAGGCATAAAGTTGCTGGTCCTGACCATTTTTCTTTAGTGATGCTGTCTGTTTTGTCGTGGACGAAAATTTTTAAGTTTACCCTTCTGCAAAATGTTTTCAGGTCTGTGATGGTTTCCACTGTGTCTCCTCATCGGTGTGGTACAAAGGTTAGACCTTTTTTGAGTAGCTTCAGTTCTGTTTTTGAGATGTTTTTCTCAGTGATTCCAGACCTTGTGGGTCCATGGCCACTGTTTCTTTTGTTGGGTAAGTTTTGGAGGGGCCCAAAGGTGCTTCAAGTCCCTCTTCCTTTGCCATGTTTTGTCTTTGGTCTGGTTGGTTCAAATTGGGGTCGTGCTTGATCTCTGGTGGTAGACTTCCTTGGTGTGAATGTTGATTGGGGTGTGCATCTTTGTAGATCCTGAGCGGTTTGCCTCTGTCCTTGGGGGATCTAGTGGAGGTGTCCTGCTCTTTATTTTTGGAACTGTTGTGTGGTTAATTCTTGAGTGCGCTGGGTCTGCTTTCTTTAATGGTAGGCCAGTCTGCGGAGCCGGATGGATGGTTGAAGGTCCTGCTCAAAGGTGCAGGAGTCTTCTCTGTGTTAATTGTTAAAGCTGTCCCTTTTGAGTTTCTCCAGCTTTTTGCTCTGTAGTTCTTGGTCAAGATTGTGGATTTTTTTTTCTATGGTGTTGGTGATCCGTGCATCCCAGAGGGGCCCATTCCTGTAGTTTCTTGTCTTGTTTCTTCTGTTGAGATAGACTGAAAAGACCACATCAGGTATGAAAGTTGTACTTGCCAAAATACTAGGTCCGTGTTGACGTATTCCATCCATCTCAACATTTCTGTCCTCCATCCCCCCTCCAAATTGTCACTCTTGCATTGCACTGACTGATGGGATCTTCCTGACCTTCCTGGAGCCTTTCTTGGTTGTTTCCTGGTGTGGTTATGTACTTTATTGTAGTAGTAGTTTCCTGATGTTATGGTTGACGTATTTGGGGGTAAACTCCACCTGAGGGTAGAATGGCTGTTACTGCATTATGGGAGAGAGGAGGAGCTTTAAACTAGGAGTTGATGTCCAAGTTACCAACCTTGGATCCAATATACCTAACTGGAGACAAATGCAAGATAAAGCATATCTAGTGATCTTATAGATTCATAGGTTCATAGATGTTGTTAATCTTCGTTTATTCCTTACTTTTGGGATTCGGTTCCGACCTCTGAACCGAGCCAGCCTTTTTTCAAGCCTGTGTCAGCCAGAAACCTCTCAAGCAAAGATTTTACCCATCATGCCCTTCTTCCTGTTGCCTCAGATCTTGTTTGCCACATTGCTGTTCAGCCGTGTCGAGCCGTTCCTGTTCAGCTGTGTTGAGACGTTCCTGTCCAGCTAAGTGTATATTTTTGATAATTTTTTAGTTTTTTTTTTCTCAGAGAATTATTAGTTTTTCGACTTTATTAAGTTGTATCTTCTTATTTTTTATTACTTGTACCATTTTGGTACCTTCTACTACCTTTGTTGGTAGTCTTTCCTCACCCTCCCTTGGGCCTTGCCACAGTGTGTGTGTGTCTAGATTTTGAATATTTTGTGGATATAATGTCCGAGAAGAAAGGGAGTCCAGGCTTTGAGGTGTTCGGAGTGCGGACACAAACTGCCTCACTCTGACACGCATGACCTGTGTGTTTACTGTTTGGGCATGCCTCATCTCACAGTGAAGCCGCCCCGTCAGTTTTGTAAAGGTTTTTCTGCCAGGACTTTGAACGAACGTAAAAATAAACTAATACTAAAGGGTCTCCTTAAGACCCCTTTCTGCGAGGCTATTTCTGGGTTGCAGGAAACTTCTCCTTTCAAACAACTTAAAAGGTCTAAGTCTCTTCCATCGTCTCCCTCTGGAGACCCTAAGGAATTGAAACCTAAAAAGGCTAAATTGTCAGAGTCGACTGTGCCAGCGTCTGCTTCAGTACTGACTCGCTTGACTCTGTCTCCGATTATGTCTGCTGGTCCCTCTACACAGTTTCTTTCGATGCAGACATCAGCCTTCATGGTGCAGACTACTATGGCACAGACTAGTTCTGTGCAGACTTCCTCGGCACCGATTAGTATATCGGCGCAGTCATCTTTAGCACCGACTGAAGTCTCGGTGCAGACTCCTTCGGCACCGTCCAGTTTCTCTGTGCAGACATCTTCGGCACTGTCCAGTTTCTTGGTGCAGGCCTTTTCGGCATCGACGCTTTTGGTGCAGACAACTCGAATTTTGATGACACCATTCTCTGTGCAGGAATCTTCTCCACTGTTGATTTTGGTGCATACAGCTTCTGCATCTGCTTTAGTGACACAGACTATACAAACACCGCCAATTTCTGTGCAGACATTGCCTATACAGACGCCTTTTTTCAGTGATCGTGCTAGCCCTTTTTTGGACAGGCCCGAATCGCCTTTAGGGCTTTCAGTGAGGTCTATCAGAAGCCTTTCTGAACATGATGTGGGTGGCTTATAGACCAGCTGCTTTTGGCCAGAGGAATTCCTGCCCCTTCAAAAGTGCCTCTCCCCTCTGGAGTTGATCACGTTTCTCCACAGACTCCTACCTATACTCAGACCTCTGTGGAGGTTTCGAGTCACCCCTCTTCTGGCGGGCCGGCCTTCCAGGCCTTGGAGAGGATACTGGCCGCTGCTTCTTGGCCACCTCTGTCGGAGACTACTACTTCCTCTGAGCCTCAGTTGTCTCAAGTCGCAACCCCCGGACACCAGGCGCAAGAGTCTCGGGTCATTCTCCCCCTGGAGACCTCATCCTTGCAGCCTTCCCCAGAGTCTCCCACTGAGGAAGTCCACCGCAAGACTATGTGTAAGAGGAAGCACATGGACTCCACGGAACAGTCATTGACTGAAGAGACAGATTACGATAACTGGGAGCGGTCCCCACGTTCACCTTTTGACGAGGTTTCCTTTGGTGACATCCTCGAAATTTTAAAGCAGAGAGGTGAATGTAAGTCCTCTAATCCTTCCCCAGAGGAGTCTGTGTTCCTGCAGACTTTTCTTGCCCAGACCCCTACCTCCTGGTTTACCCCACCTGCCGATGAGCTTGTCAAACTTATCATGCAGCATGCGTGGAAGCCACCGGACTCTGTGGAGGCCATACCTCATAGGCCAGACAAAATTCTTTCTCCCCCAGAAGAGTGCCCCCGTTAGTCGAAAGGTCTCCCAGTAGACGCCACGGTGGTGGCTGCCGCTGCAAAAAAGGAACTGGCAGAGGAGAGCCAGAGTGTTCGCCCACCCAATAAGGAATCCCAGGCAGTGGACAGATTAGGGAAGTGAGTCTTTGCGCCATCGAACTTTGCTGTTAGGTCATTTAACTATCTGGCACTTTTTACAAGGCTACAGAGAGACATGGTGTTCGAACTCTGAGACCTTGACAGAGAGCCATTTCTGATGAGATCCGAGACAAGGTTCCTCTCAGTTAGCGACCCTAGAATCTGTTTCCAACTCCTCAATGCATTTGATATCACACGCTACTAAGGGAGCGGCTAGAGGTGCAGGTATAGTCATGAGACGCCATGCCTGGATGCACCTTTGTGACTTTGTGGATCCCTTTAAGGCTTCCTTCCTTAACGCCTCTATTGAGATCACTACTTTGTTTGGGTCCAAGGTAAAAGATACATTGGCTAGATGTGAACAAGATGGTAAGACCCTATCTGCCTTGGGTGTCCGTTTATCCTCTCCTCAGCGGTTCTATTTTAGGAATCAGAAGAGTGGGAAAATGTGGTATAAAAAAATCTCAGGGTCCTTTACGCGACTCTCAGGCAGAGTTTTCCCTTAGAGGTAGGGGGGAATTCTAATGGAAGATGCCCCTTTTGGGGCAGGGGAGGTCCATGAAACCAGGGTTCCAGAGAATCTTTCTCTGAACAGCCCTATCAGCGCTCCTGAGGAGCAGCCTGATTACTTTGCTCTGGAAGCATTCGGGGATCGTTTTTCCTTGTACCCTTCTGCCTGGCAAACCATAACCACAGATGCTTGGGTACAAAGGCTCATCACCAGAGGATACCATATTCCTTTCTTATTCACTCCCCCCTTACTCAAAAGCTTACCTGACGTGCCATGCAGTCAAAGGAAAGCCGCAGCTATAGAGATATCAGAGCTACCTCAAATAGAGTCCTCCAAACAGTCACCCCAGACCAGACAGGATCCGGCTTCTATTCAAGATTTTTTTTGATGCCAAAAAAGACAGGGGACTGGAGACCAATTCTGGATTTTAGTGCCCTAAACAAATTCGTAAATACAGAAAAATTTTGGATGGTCATGGTTCAGTCTATATTTCCACTTTTGGAAAAAGACGATTGGATGTGCTCCATAGATCTTCAAGACATGTACTACCACATAAAAGTGGAAAGGTGCTCAAGAAGATGTCTTTGCTTCCAGGCGGGAGCCAGTCATTACCAGTTTCGCGACTGTCCTTCAGACTCTCTACAGCCCCCAGAGTGTTCACAAAGTGCATGGCAGTAGTCACAGCTCACCTGCGGCTTCAAGGATTCCAGGTATTTCCCTACCTAGATGACTGGCTTATTACTGCCCCTACAAGATGTCTACTGGATCAGGCCTTGACTTGCACTCTAAACACTGCACAGCAGCTCGGAATATCGATAAACTGGAAGAAGTCAAACCTTACTGAGTCACTCAGAGTAATTCTGGACACAATGACTTGTACAGCCTCTCTACCAGATCACAGAATTCAGAGGATCAAAGAACAGGTTCAGGTAATACTTTAACAAAATCTAGCCTCAGCTCGATCCATTCTTCAATTGCTGGGATCGATGGCAGCCTCCATCACCATAGTCCCTCTAGGAAGGCTAGAGATGAGGCTTCTTCAGTGGCTGCTTCTTACTGATTGGTACCCATCCCAGCACCCCTTATCTTTTCCGATTCGAATAACCAAGATTTGCAAACAGGACTTGCTCTGGTGGATGTCCAACACCCCTCACCAGTGGTCTTGCCCCTTCAACCCTCATCAGTCCAATGCCACAGTGACCACGGATGCCTCCCTGATGGGGGGGGGGCTGTTTCAGGGAAAGACAGTCCAAGGCACTTGGTTACAGATGGAAGCCAATCTACATATCAGTGTCCTAGAACTCAGGGCGGTGCTACTAGCGTTGCAAGCATTCCAATCGATCCTTCTGTCAGGGACTATTGCAATTCAGTCAGACAACATGGCAGTAGTCTGGTACATCAACAAACAAGGGGAAACCAGATCATACCCACTCTGTCGAGAGTCCATGAGAATATGGCAATGTCCGATAGCCTCCAACTGTTTTCTGATAGCGACGCACATTCACGGGAGCTCCAACGTGATGGACAAGTTGAGCAGATGCATTCTACAGCCTCACGAGTCGTCTCTCAATCCTCTAGTGGCGGCAAAGATTTTAGACCGCTGGGGCCAGCCTTGCTGCGATCTGTGTGTGTCCCCGTCCAATCACAAGTGCAGCAACTATTTTGCCCTGATTCCCCCTCTGGGGACAGTCACTGAGAGATGTTCTGGTCCACAATTGCCCCTCTGGTCTGCTAATATGCCTGTCCTCCGATACCCCTCATTCCCCTGTTCCTCAAGAAAGCATGTCAGTTGAAGAGCAAAGTGATCTTCATTGCTCCATATTGGCCTCAACAAGTTTGGTTTTTCTTCCTGTGGCCTCATCTGCTAGATCGACCATGGATTCTGAATCCAACTCCAGAGTTGATCTCTCACCCACAGAATCTTTTTCATCCAAACTTATCCAGCCTGAAACTGACAGCTTGGTTTATCCACTTCCAATGATTGCCAGGCAGCATGATCTATCTTCCCCTGTGCGTGATATTCTGATTGCCTCTCATAGGTCATCCACCAGACTACTCTACCGCAGGAAATGGAAGAGGTTTTCTCTCTGGCTACAAGATAAACAAATGGACCCTTTTACAGCCCCTGATGTTCTTCGTGTTTCACTGTTGCAGTCATTACATTTGGGTTATCTGCTTGCAGGTAGCCCACAGCCGGCCTGATTATCAAAGTCTTGGGTCCTGCGTCTGTTGCTGTCTCTTCTTCCATGACATCAGGTAGTCAGGGGTATAAAGCATTGCAGCCGACGCCATTACATCAGTCTTTCTTGCCGTGCGGTGCCTGAAGCAGAAGCAGTTCTCAAGTGCCAGTCGGCCAACTCCTGAAATTTTCGTTTTCGAGTTTCAGAGCCGAAGTCTTCAAAAAAGCTAAGTACCCTGTTGGGGATCCTTTTTCTTGCTCTAAACCGATGTCAGTAAAAGGTAGCAATTGTATTACTTGCGGAAAGCAAAGACCTCATAAAAATTTTCCATTCGTACTGCATTCCTTGCTTAGGCCCAGACCACGACGTCCCTAGCTGTCAGTTTTTGTGCCTTATTCAATCCTCGAACTATTCGTCGTCTGTTCATTTTCGCATCAAACCATTTTGGTACTCTGTTTAATTATCCAGAAGTGGCTTCAGTAAGCCATCTGACTACCGACATTCTGAAAAAACATAAGATAAAGACAGAGACAAACCGCATAGGTCCAAAGTTGCCGACGACGCTTCTGTTAAGCTAGTCGCAAGTTCGCCGGTACTCAGTGAGGCGCTTTCGCAGCCCCTGATACCAACTACTTCAGATTTGCAGGCCTCTGCTGAGACCCATTCAGAGTCCAGTATGGCGCGAGATGCTTCTTCGACTCTGGAACCTGTGGATGTCTCTACCTTGGATGGGTCCAGAGCCGCTGTGCAGGCACTGGCTTTTGAAGGTGTATTCAGGCCCTACTGACTTGCATATCAAACCGATACCATCTTCAAGGCCTAAAACTCGATCCACGCCTAGAAAGCCGACATCCAAACTGCATGGTCAGGCCCATATGCCTAAAAAAACAAATGAGAATGGCTGAAGACCTTATTACTCTAATTAGGGGAAGCCAGCCTTCTCCTCTCTAAAAGACCTAGAACTGATTTTCCTTCTGATTCTTCTGATCAGGATTCTGAAAGTTCTGTTTCTTCTGATGACCAGGATTTGCCCTTATCTACCTATGAGGATTCGGATGCAGAGGACTCCATTCCCTGTGCTTCTCCTCCAGAAGATTTCTCTTTTGGTGAAACTCTACACACTCTTGGGGAGCATTTCCGCTGGGAAAGCCAGGACTACTTTGACTCCAAAAAGAGGCTTAAGGAATTCTTACTCCTACCTCAACACAGGCCTTTAGCTATCCCTCCTGTACTGGACATTGTAGATGATGCCTTCTTGGAATATAGCCTGGCCCCAGACAGGAATTAAGGCTACTACTGCCAAAAACCCTACCTCCCCGGTAGAGATTCCAGGGCCCTGGACAGATTGCGTAAGAAGGTATACACTTCTGCTACTTTGGCCATCAGGGCCTTAAACTGCCAGTTTCATATGTTAAAGTATCAGCAGCAGCATATTATTGAGTTACTTGAACAGAAAATAATGTTGATTCCTGACTGTGCTGAAAATAAAGAATTACAGGATTTAAAGCATTATGCTGAACAAGTTGGTAAACATACTTTGCAATGTGGTTTTGACTCCTTAGAGGCATCTTGTAGGGCGGCTGTCACTGGGTCTGTTCTTAGAAGGCATGCTTGGCTTAAGGAGCAAACTTTGCCAGATCATGGTGAAGCTAAATTACTGGATGCTCCCTTAAACCGAGACTGGCTTTTTGGCAACAAAGCAGAAGAAGTCCTTAAAAGGATGGAGGAAAAAGCTAACACTATGCAGTACAGCCTCCCAGATTTAGTAGCCACTGGCCTTCTAAAAATTGGTCCTTTCCTATCTCTTCCAGGCCTTCTCAGTCAGAACCCAGGAACAGCAGACCACCTAGGCCACAGTCTCAAGGTACTCACAGGCCTAAGCAGTGGGGGGGCGGGGGCTCCCACTTCCAAAGCTGGAAGTAGTAAGACACCCCCCCATGGTAAACTGTCGTAATGACTTAACCTTAAACCTTCCAAGCCCTGCTCAAGTGAATGCTCCTTTAGGGGGAAAGATCGCCCTGCATGCAAAACACTGGGAACTCATCACCCAAGACAAATGGGTTTTAAATATAGTTTCCCAAGGATACAGATTCCACTTTCACACTTTACCAACCCCAAACGGTTGGCCAGACCTACCCCCAAATCAGTGGGCAGAGGCTCAACAGCAGGTTCTCTCTCTTCTAAGTATCAGGGCTATTCACCCTGTCCCAGCAGAGGAATGGGGACAAGGTTTTTACTCCAGACTTTTCCTGGTACCCAGAAAAGACAACTCCTGGCATCATATCCTGGACCTGTCTATCCTAAACACCTCTTTGGTAATCCCAAAATTCAAAATGCTAGCTCTTCATCAGCTGCTTCCCATGCTAGGCAGAAATGCCTGGTTGGCAACATTGGACTTAAAGGAAGCTTATCTACACATCCCAATAAAGGAATCTTGCAGAAAATACCTACGCTTCAGAGCAGGCTACATGCACTATCAGTTCTCTGCACTGCCCTTTGGCTTATCTACTGCACCCAGGGTATTCACAAAATGCCTAGCTCCAGTCATTGCATTCTGCAGGCAAAGAAATATTCAAATATACCCATAGCTGGATGATTGTCTAATTCAGGCAGAAAGCCAGGACATACTATTAAATCATCTGGCATTTGTAAAGAAACTGCTAACCTCACTGGGGTTACACCATAAACGAAAAGAAATCTCATCTAGTACCCTGCCAACAAATTGTATTCCTGGGAGCAAGCTTGAACACAACTTCCCGGATGGCCTACCTCACGCCAGAGAAACAAGTTTATTTGACAGCCTACTTCAAACTACTGGCCACAAAGACCCATCTATCTGCAAGGAAAATACTGCAAGCTCTAGGGTTCATGGCCTCTTGCATCCTACTAATTCCTTATGCAAGACTGCATATGAGGAAGCTACAATGGTATCTAAAAAGCCTATGGTGTCAAAATTCTCAGGACCTGGAATCAATGATTCTTATCATTCCTTGTATAGACAGAGTTCCTTTGGTGGGCCGAGGCCTGCTACCACAACAAGGGACTGCCATTCACTCTATCCCCAGCTGCCCAAACCCTAACAACAGACTTATTAGACTATGCATGGGGGGGCTCCCTTGGCAGGGCAGTGCAAACAGAGTCAAATGCACCTGCATATCAATCAAAAAGAAATGTTATCTGTACAGAATTCTCTGACAGCCTTCAAGGACCACATTCTTCCAGGACAATTATTGGTAAAGACAGACAACACCACTGTCATGTGGTATATAAACAAGCAGGGGGGAACCCACTCATACCCTTTCTGCAGACTAGCCATGGCTCTGTGGAACACAGCCTTGAGCTACCAAGTACACCTACAAGCTAAATTCACTGGCAGACTACCTAAGCAGAAATCTCATGGACCCACACGAGTGGAAAGTGGAACCAAAGATATTCAACATGTTGAGAAACAAATGGGGGAGCCCAGAGATAGACCTGTTTGACTTCCCTCAGAATTACCAATTGGACAAATTCTGCACAAGGACTCCCCACAGACAAGCTTGGAAAGTGGATGCCCTGTCCTTCCCCTGGGAAAGCCTCTAGTTTATGCCTTTTCCCCCCTCTGCTTCTCCTCTCGAACGTTCTACTAAAGATCAAACAGGACAAACCAAGGACAATACTCTTTGCACCAGGCTGGCCACGCCAACACTAGTGTACCCCATCTTGTGCAGTGTGTCACTGCTGGAACAATGGCACCTGCCTCAGACCCCTTCCCTGCTGTCCCAGCAGGAGGGTCAGATTTTGCATCCCCAGCTTCAAACCCTGAACCTTGCAGCCAATTACCTGAGCTCTTCAATACCATCCTTCAGTAAGCAAGTGCTGGATGTCATTCTGGAGGCAAGGAGGCCTAGTACTAGAAAATCCTATGCTGAAAAGTGGAAAAGATACTGTTCCTGGAGCCAAACTCAGGGGATGGGCACAACAGTGCCCAGCTTACCGCATATTCTTCAATACTTAACAGCGATGCTTCACACGGGCCTATCCTTCTCTTCTATTAAAATTAATGCCTCAGCCATTTCAGCACATTATAATACAGAGCCACCCCTCTTCTCTCACCCCCTGCTGAAGCAATTTCTCAGGGGGGCCAAAAATTTAAGACAACCCAGGAGAGCCCCTGCTCCAACCTGGGACCTTAAGTTTGTATTGGAAAAGCTCACTTTTTGAGCCAGCTGCAACTGCTGAGTTGAAATTTCTTTCTTGGAAAACAGCCTTCCTTCTAGCCATCACTTCAGCAAGAAGAGTGTCTGAATTACAGGCCCTCATGGCAGTGGAGCCCTTCATCATCTTTCATGCAGACAGGGTGTCCCTCAGGACCAATCCTTCCTTTATGCCTAAGGTGGTATCCAGTGTGGCCCTTAATCAGTCCATTCATTTGCCAACCTTCTTTTCTAATCCGCAGAACAAAGGAGAATGTATACTGCACTCTTTGGTCGTGCACAGACAACTTAGATTTTATTTGGACATGACTAAGCCTCTCAGGAAAACTGGACAGCTGCTAGTTGCCTTTGCTGCAGGGGCAGAGGTGAAGGCCATTTCAAAGCAAACCATTTGTAAGTGGATAGGCCATTGCATTCATTTCTGCTATAAGCACCATGGAAAACCTACCCCACAGGGGATAAGATCACATTCCACCAGGGCTGCATCTACTTCAGCAGCCTTTCTCAGAGGTGTTTCTACCAGGGACATCCTAGAAGCTGCTACCTGGAGTTCTTTTCATACCTTCACCAAGCATTATCACTTGCCTATTTTTTCTAAATCCAGAGCTGGTTTTGCCACTGCAGTCTTGCAGGGCCTAATAGCTGGTCCTAATGCTCTCTAATTGCCTCCTCCCTTCTTTAGCTTTGGGAATCTACCCAAATGTAATGACTGCAACAGTGAAACATGAAGAACATAGTACAGTTGTGTACACTTACTATAAATGTAGATGTTCGAGTGTATTCCCTGTTGCAGTCCTGGTTACCCTCCCTCTAGCCCCCTGACTTCTATTGGCTATAACTCTCTTCTTGTTTTTGGTATTTAAGCTTTCTGGTGCATTTGCTTTTTGTTGGAGGTGTAACCTTGTATATAATTGCTTCCCATTATAGGGGCACCTGACATCCGGGGCAAGAAAAAACAATGTAATGGCGTCGGCTGCATGCTGTATACCCCTGACTATCTGACGTCATGGAAGAAGAGGCAGCAACCGACGCAGGACCCAAGACTTGATAATCAGGCCTGCTGAGGGCTACCTGCAAGCAGATAACCCAAATATAATGACTGCAACAGTGAATACACTTTAACATCTACATTTATAGTAAGTGTACACAACTGTACTTTTCTGTTGTGCTAGAATATCTTTCAGACCTTTTTAATCGGGGGTAGCAGCCTCCACAGTTTGTGTTCATTTGGCTGTAATTTCTTGTTTTCATAATGGCTTCCAAGGCTCTTCCTTAATGTCACACAGACTTTGTAAGACCTTTCTGAAGGGCTTAACCCAACTAAAGCCTCCATTCAGAGAACCTATTCAACCTTGAGACCTGGCCTTTGTCCTTCAAGGGTTGACATCTTCTCCTTTTGAGCCTGCATCTACCTGTGATCTAAAGTATCTGTCATGGAAAACGTTGTTCTTAGTTGCTATTACTTCTGCCAGACATATTTCTGAATTACAGGCCTTGTCTGTCAAACCCTCCCTACCTCATCTTTCACAAGGACAGAGTTTCATTAAGGACCGATCTGACCTTCTTGCCCAAGGTCGTTTTTGAGTTATCTATTAATCAGACTACTTATTTGCCAGTGTTCTTCCAACAGAGGGGAATATTGCCTGCATACCTTAGATGTACATAGACAAATTTGTTTTTATTTAGACAGGACTAAATTTAGTAGAAAATCTGACCAGCTGTTTTTTGCCTTTTCTGAATCCAGATTAGGTTGTCTAGTTTCTAAAGTGACTTTAGCCACTTGGTTGAGAAATTGTATTACTTTCATTTATGGCAAGAATGGTATCCCTTTACCTGTACCTGGCAGGGTAAAGGCTCACTGTACAAGATCAGCGTCAACTTCTGCAGCCTTCCATGCTAGAACATCTTTGAATGACATTTGTACAGCTGCAACCTGGGCTAGGCCTCATACCTTCATTGCTCGTTACAAATTGGACTCTGCCTCGAGAGGCAGGATTTCCTTTCGTTCTATGGTGCTCGGAATGTCCTTCCATAGGGCCGCCCAGGGAACAAGATGGCTGGGGACTCTGTTCCAAGAGTAAGGAATAAACGAAGATTAACAACATCAGATAAAGAAGTTATGTCTTACCATAATGTTCCATCTGAGTTGTTTATCTTCGTTTATTCATTACGGCCCACCCACCTTCCCCCTCCGAAGTTTTCTGATGGATCTCATTTGTCCTTCTTTCCAGTTGTTAGGTCATGTCTGACCAGAGGTAGCCTCGGCTTCATTTCTTCAACTTGCAAACTAGAGCTGAGGTAACAGTGAGAAGGGCATGATGGGTAAAATCTTAGCTCGGGAGGTTTGTGGCTGACGCGAGCTTGAAAAAAGGCCGGCTTGGTTCCGAGGTTGGAACAGAATCCCAAGAGTAATGAATAAACGAAGATGAAACAACTGAGATGGAACGTTATGGTAAGACATAACTTCTTTTTATTGTAAGTACATGCATTTTGTCTGTGTGCATATTCTAATTAATATAAGACAGTGAATGGTTTTATGTATTTATTCTTAATGTTTTAAATTTACAGTTTACTTTTTTGAAAGTTGTATTTGCACTGTCAGTCTTCTTTATTTGTTTCTAGTGGTCGACCATCCAAGTTCACAGAGAGGCCGAGGCCTGGAGTCCAAATGATCTGCTCATCTTTCAGTGTTGGTAAATGAAACTTGATCATTTATTAATGCTTTGGTAGAGTATATGATGTACTGGGACTGATAATGTCGGTCAAAACACCCGTTGAACAGTGTCTGTTACTAGCTGACCAATCTGGGGATCATATCCTTTTATATAAAATGTGTTGTCCTCCTTTGTGCAGTTTACTGGTAATTCATGTGGGACTGCAGTGTGCACTTTCTAGTGTTTTGCACTTTGGTGAGTTTTCATTGTCTGATTTGATAATGCAGTCCTCTTAGCTGTGCTCTGAGGTAGACAGATACTTCTAATGGGTTTTCTTATGTCTGCAGTATGCAGGCCTGAAATGCTTCCTTTTATGTCTACTTTGTATGATAATTCAGCAGTAAAATGCTGGATAATGAATGTTGTACAAAGTGATTCATCTGATTTGAGAACAGATTGTGAGAAATTTGGGGTGGTTCTTCTAGTTCTGCTTTGTAAAGAAAAGTCTTAGAAGAAACCACAATCTTTGTAAAGGTGTACAGAAGGTAATCAAAATTTTGCTGCGGATGACTGTTTCTCTTAGGCATGAAGGCGGTACTTCATTTTTCACAGAAAGGTCTGCTCTGCTTGGCTCCAGGTATCTCTTTGTGGTGTTTCAGTTCTCATCATGTCACATTGACTTAAGTTGTATTTTGTGAACCTCTGTAGTCCTGCTTCTATTTCTCTACTACATATTCTAGGTTCTCACATCTTCCATTGTATTTTACTTTAGCCACTGAGCTTGAGATCCCTCACATCTTAGTATTGTTTGACTCCAGCATTCTTACGGTAAGAATTGCTTTGTAGGAAGTCTTGTCACATGTTCAGTAGCAGAGTGCATTTGCAAGATTACTGGCTTCCTGCGTACTGGTAACTCTACATCACCTAACCAGTGCCAAATTGCCATTGTAAGTTCTACTTGTTGTCCATCCCCTTATGTTTATTGCTGGACATCAACCCATAACAAGTTATCCTGTGCCAGGGAGGAATTTAGCATTTCTCTTCTGAAGACGTTCTGAGAGACTGATGTCAATTCTCCGTGCTCATCTGTGTGATTTTTGTTGTCTGTTTGTGGTGGCAGAAGGCAGTCTGTGGATAATTTTGGGTTACACATGTTCTAGTTTTACACTGTTCATTTCCCCAAAGTATTCAGTTGGATATTTAAGAATAGATCCTATTTTATCATTGCATCCGATTCGAGAATTGGGTACTGAGCTGCTCCTTGGATCTGTTTCAGTCATTTGCTAGTCCTCTAGTACCTTGAGCTACTTTCAAACTTTCCCATAGTCCCCTGTGAATCATCATCATCATCAGCCTCCTTTTTCCCATTTTTCTACATGGGGTTTGGGGTGTTGTCACCTGTTGCCACCCCCCCCCCCCCCTCTCGCTGTAGTCATTACTGCTCTCCTGCCTTCTTTGACACTTATGCTTGACTGCTGCAGGTCTTCTCTCACGCAATCCATACAGCTCTTTGATGGACATCCTCGTTTCCTCTTGCCTTCTTCCTGTGTGTCCGACATCTTGAGCAGCTTGTCTTCTGCTTTTCTGCACATGTGCACGAACTACCATAATTTGTTCTCTTTGGCCTTTTCTGCAATTGCTGATACTTTGGCTTTTGCTGTTATGTCCTCATGTCTTCGTTTTTCCCACGGTGTGCATCCTGCCACCCATCTCAGGCTCTTCATGTCCATCACCTTTAGCTTCCTTAAACTGCTTTCCCTTTACTGCCCAGGTTTCTGTACCGTACAGCAGTACTGTTCACAGCACTGTTTTGTACACCTTACCTTTCAGTTTCTTTGGAGTCTTCTGCAACATACTACACCTGACACTCTGTGTGCCAGTTGGCTGCAGCCCCTCTGATTCCAGATTTGACCTCCTTATTCACACCACTTCTGAACCACCTCTCCCGGGTACTTGAAGCTGTTAATCTGTTCCACTGTTTTCCCTTCTGTCTCAATTCTCAACTTCTTCTGAACTCCAACATTTGCTGCCATTAAAACCATCTTATCTGTGCTCCATTTCAACCCATATGCCTTCAGTTTTGCATTCAATTCCTTTATCCTTTCTTATCGTTCATGCTCAGAGTCTGCTTGTAATGCCACTTGTCTACATACAGCAACCTTTGTTGATCTGTCTCCTCTAACCTGTTGGATAATGTAGTCCGTCACCAGTATGAACAGCAGTGGGCTCAGAGCTGAACCCTGGTACACACCCATTCCTACTGGGAAATTTTCTCTTGAGACCAAACACTTTGTACTTGAGTCACTTGGTCCTTGTACTAATTCTACCAACATTTCTGAGACTTTGAACCACCACAGGGCTGCCCAAATCAGCTTTCTGAGAACCCCTGTGAACCTTCCTCATCAAATATCTTTTGCTGCCATTGAGAATGGATCTTGGCTGTCGGTGAAGTGCTGATTTTTTTTTCTACTTTTTTGCAGATTTTTACATTTTTTTGTACTATTAATATTTTTGATATTTTTTGTCAGTGTTAGATCAGTAGATAGAATTTCTCAATGCTTTCTTAGGTGCTTCAGCTTCTCAACACTAAGGTTTCTGTCTAGCATCTCTCTTCTATTGTTTCTTAGTTAAAAAATTGTATATGAATATGTAATAGTAATCGGTCTAGTTTTAGCAGTAGGTGCTTTGTTATAGTGATATTCTGCAGCTGTTATGGATAAGACTTTTAAAAAAAAATGCACCAATTGTAGGCATAAACTCCCACCACAGTATGCACACAGTATGTGATTGGTCATTATCATTTAAATGTAAACTGCTGTACCTGGACAGGAAGAATAATTTGATAATTAAAGGGCTCCTCTCTGAGAAGGCAGATTAAACGTGAAAAAATTTAAGATAAAGAAAAAGGTAACTGAGGAAGTAGAAATGTAAAGAACAGGGTCCCTCTCTTCACCTAAAGTGACCACATTTGGCACTGAGACAGAAATTACCAGTATTGCAGACCAAGGTTATTAAGGACAAGTCTGCTTCCAAATAAGTTACCAGGCACACTTCAGACAGGGAACTGGCGCATTTCATGTCTTCCAGATGTCCTTCAACGTCTCTGAAATCTATGTGCTCGTTCAGGAGCACATCTAAAGCGGATTGGGAACCAACAGTGAGGGCCTTTCTGATGATACAGATGGAACTGGGCATCATCCCATCCCCCTCTGTTATTGAGGTGGGATCAGGTTGACCCCCCCCCCCCCACCATCTCTCCTAGCTCCTAATAGATTTCATTGACAGGAGGACATGGCAGGAACCTGATACAGCAGAAGTAATCCCACAAAAATCCAAAAATGTCTTGTGTTTCCTTAAGAATAGGCAGGTCTAAAGTCCTCTGATGGACTCCATGATAGTTGCAGTAGCCACTGAAATGGAAACTTAGAAGATATGCAGATAGATGTAAAGGAAAAGCTCAAAAAAGCAGTTCATTGGTGACCCAAAAAAGTTTTGTAGAGATTTGGGAAACAAAGCAAAAGGAATAAAAACACTACAAAAAAAGAACTCTGCACATTTTGGAGAAGTGTTTATGAAGGCCCTGTGGAACTTAACAAGTTATTAAATGGATAGAACAAAATTTAAGAAAACTGTAATGAGGTCTAATGTAGAGGATATGAAATAGGATGAACTAACAGCCAGAGAAATTGCAATAAAATTAAGAAAAGCTCCTAACTGGTAAACCCCAGGCCCAGAAACAGTACATGTGAAGTTGTTCAATCTCGCCATTCATTCTTCACTGATGGGTTCGGAGCCGATCCTCTGCTCCAACATGGCCATTTAGCAAAGCTCAAAGATTACCAGTAGCTCGAGACCAAGCCCCCTTATACCATGATGCATTGCTGGAATTACCTCAGATCTAGTTTGCCGCGGCACTGATCTCATAGTTTCCAGCTCTGCTCGAGACTTTTTCAATGAATTAGCAAGTTTTTTCTTAAAATTTTTTCATATATTTCAAATCTACTCTGTCACTTAGTACTGTTCTGGATAAGGGAAACACTATCTTTTTCGGCCTCGTTAGTTTTAGTGGCCTTTCTTTGCTAGTGTGGGCTTCGGCCTTTAGTATTGTAGTTTTAGTGTAAATTTGTAGTTACATATTTTTGACTAATATACAGTTAGTTTGTGTAGTTTTATATTTTATATATATATATATTTATATATATATATATATATATATATATATATATATATATATATATATATATATATATATATATATACACACACACACATACAGTGTGGCCCTTTGGGCATTGTTAATATTGTGTGTGTGTTTTCTTAGTTGCTTTCTTGTTAAAGGTGATAGAATTTGTTTCTTATTATGTCAGTAGCTATAGGCAGACATCATAAATCTGGTTTCAAAAAATTACCTGACTTTGGACAAAAGATGTCTGTCACTGACGGCCACGTTCAATGTGTTTGTCTGGGTGAGGTGCACCTTCAGGAGTCCTGCAGTATGTGCCACTCCTTTTCCACTAGAGTGCTTGCTGAGAGGAACAGAAAGCTCATGGATCGGGGTCTTCTTAAGCACACCTTTGTGGAAGCTTTGACTGACCAGGATGGAGCCAGCAAGTCATCGAAGTCCTCCAAATCCGCTTCAGACTCTAAGTCAAAGAAGTCTAAGAAAGTGGAACTTGCTGTGACATCGGCTCTACAGCCTTTGGAGCCGACAGTCTTTTCCTTTCGGACCCGGGACACTGCCTTGGAACCGGTCTCCGAATCTCCTTCTCCATTACTCCAGTCCTGTGTTAGTTTTTCGGATTCAGACATGGACCGGCTGGTATAGAAGCTCTTAAAGGCACCAGGCCTAGCTAAATTGCTGTCAGCTCCGACCCAGGTGTCGGAACCGAAGACTACTACCTAGAAATTGACTGCTCCTCCTCTGAACCGTGGGAGGTTTTCGGAGCCAGAAGAGACCGACCTGATGGTTGTAGAACCCTTGGAGCTGACACCTGTCCCAGTGGCATGGGCTCCATCTACTCGGATGTCCTTTGCGCCGACTGAGGACTCTAGGAGCCAACACTATCCGTTCAGGTCCGGGGAGGATAGTTGCACTGCCTTATCGGTGCAGACTCTTCCTCTCAGGGCCTCTGCGCGGGTGAGCTTGACTCCTACCTCGGGCTCGGAGCCCACAGCATTGATGCTGGAGGGGATCCCTTTTCCTTCGGGTCTGTTGAATCCTTCCCATCGAAGCCGTGATGCCTTCGAAGCCATGAGGTGAGTACTGTCTCCTAAGACTTCCTCAACACCAGGTCTGGCATCGGCTTCCCCTAAAGTGCCGGTGTCTGCTTCTGCTTCCGTCGGCCACCCCAACTGTGGAGAGCCAGAGCCTCAGGTAGCCCCACTGGGCGTCCCCTGCTCTTCTGAGACTTCCCCAGAGGTTCCCACTGAGGACGTTCCCAGAAAGAGTGTGTGCAGGAGGAGGCACTTGGACTTTCCACAGGAGTCATTGACATCTGACACTGACTTGGATGAGTCAGAAGGGTCCCCTCGATCCTCCTCTGAGGACATCTCCTTTGCGGAGATCCTTTGGCAGAGGGGTGATTGGCAGTCCAAAAACCTTACTGAGGATGAGTCTGTTCTTCTGAAGGCTTTTGGGTCTCTACCTTCCACCTCCTGGGTATCTCCACCCTACGATGAGCTTATGCAACTGGTCTCTCGTAGGGCTTGGGAGTTTCTGGAGTCCATGGAACCTGTCCCTCAGAGGCCAAATAAGTTTATCTCTGCCCCAGTGGATAAAACCTTCTTGTCTAAGGGAGTCCCTGTTGATGCCATGGTGGTGGTGGCAGCCACCAAGAAGGAATTGTCTGAAACTTCTGCGTCTATCCATCCTCCTAACAGAGATTCTAGGATCATGGATAGATATGGGAAACGCAAGTTCAATGACTTTCACCCTTCGATCACTGAACTATCTGACCCATTTCATCAGACTTCAAAGAGACCTCCTTAAGGAGTTGGGAGATGCTCTTCAGGGTGCTGTAGCTGCAGGTGTTACTGACAAGGTTTCTGCCCAGCTTGCTATCCTTAATTCCATTGTGAACTCATCTATGCATCTCATATCATATGCAACAGATAGATCGAGTAGGGCTGCAGGAGCAGGGGTTGCTCCTCGTAGGCAGGCCTGGATGCGCCTCTGTTCTTTCGCGGAGCTCTTCAAGTCTTCATTCGTAAATACCCTGTTTGATGGCTCATCCTTGTTTGGGCCTAAGGTAAAGGAAACATTGACCAGGTGTGAACAGGAGGAAAGACTCTACTGTCGGAGTCCACTTTTCTACCCCTCCTCGACCTTACCCCAAAGGCCAAAGGGGAGGAAAGATGTGGTTCCGTAAAGCCCAAGGAGCCTTTCAGGACACACGTGGAGAACCTTCCTCCAGGGCCAGAGGAGGAGGTAATAATGGAAGACGCCGCCCTCGCGGCAGAGGGGGTCCGCAACACCAGGGTGACAAAGATCATTTGGCCAACCCTACCAGCGCTTCTGAGAGGAGGCCTAACTGTCCTGCTCTGGAGGCGGACGGGGGTCGCTTATCTTTGTACCCAGACGCCTGGTTAGATATCACAAACAGATGGGTACAAAGCATCATTTGCAGAGGGTATTTCATACTGTTCTCCGCTCCACCCATTCGTGTCAAGAGAATCCTGGACATTCCACCCAGTTACAGGGAACAAGCAACCATAGAGGTCCGCATGTTGCTAGACAAGAGTCATCCAACCAGTCCCAGCAGACCAAACAGGATTCAGAACTTGCTCAAGATTATTTTTGGTTCCAAATAAAACAGGGGACTGGAGACTCATTTTGGACCTCGGCAGATTGAACCAATTTGTAAAAAAAGAGAAGTTTCGGATGGCCAAGCTTCAGGCCATACTCCCCTTTTTAAGGAAGGACAATTGGATGTGCTCGACTGATCTCAAAGATGCGTACTACCACATAAAAATGGCCAGACCATACAGAGATCATCTGCATTTCCGGCTGGGAGCCAGTCACTGCCAGTTTCGAAACCTGCCCTTTGGTCTCACTACAGCCCCCAGAGTGTTTACCAAATGTGTGGCGGTGGTCATGGCTCACTTGAGGTGTCTAGGATTCCAGGTGTTTCCATACCTAGACGATTGGCTCCTTACCTCCACCACCAGGCATCAACTGATTCAGTCAACAGAATCCACTCTGACACTCTGCAACCACTTAGACATTACGGTCATCTTCGAAAAGTCTGCCTTGTCGCCATCGCAGCATGTCGTCTTTATAGGGGCAGAGTTTGACACTTCAACCACCACTCTACGTCTTTCAGTCAAAAGGGTATCAATTCTTCACCAACACATCACATTACTGGTTTCAAAGAACAGAGCTCCAACCGCAGAGGTCTTGAACGTACTAGGTTTGATGGCGGCAGCAATTTTAGCCATTCCATTGATGAGGATGCATATGCAGATTCTTCAGTGGCTCTTGTTCACTCAGTGTTCTTACCAGGAGTTGCCAATGAACCATATGATTCTGATTACAAACTCTTGCAAGAGGGATCTTCAGTGGTGGTTGATGTCTCTACATGTTACAATAGAACGCCCCTTTGTACTACCCCCTCCAGTAGCCACTGTGACCACGGACGCTTCCCTGATAGGGTGGGAGGCATTTTCATGGAAAGACTGCCCAAGGTATATGGACGGATCAAGAGTCACATTTGCATGCCAGTGTCCTAGAGATGAGAGCGGTACTTCTGGCGGTGCAGTACTTTCAGGACTCTCTCCCTCTAGGGACAATTGCTATACAGACAGACAACATGTCAGTGGTCTGGTATTTGAACAAACTGGGTGGGACCAGGTCTTACCCCCTTTGCCGAGAAGCCCTCAGAGTTTGGGAGTGGGCTGTGTCAACCCAGCGCTTTCTGTTGGCAATGCACATCCCAGGGAGATCCAACGTGATAGCGGACACGCTGAGCAGGGTAATATTGTTGCCACACGAGTGGTCCCTCAAACAGGAGATTGCGGACAGGATTTTCCACAAATGGGGCCAGCCTTGCTGTGGTCTTTTTGCCAGCCGCATCAACACCAAATGCAGAAGCTACTTTGCCCTGATCCCACCTCTGGGAGAACCCCCAAGATATACACTCATACACGATTGGACCCCGGGTCTCCTCTATGCATTTCCCCAAATTCCTCTGATACCCAAATTTTTACAGAAGGCAAAGTCGCTGGGAAGGACTGTCATTCTTATAGCCCCTCATTGGCCTCAGCAGATTTGGTTTCCATTTCTTTACAGTCATCTCTTGGAGGATCTGTGGACCCTGGGCCCAGTTCCAGACCTTCTGACACACCCATCAGGGGACCTCCATCCTTCCTTGCAGTCACTGAAGCTAACTGCTTGGCTGCTCCAGTTCCCCATATAACCAAGCTTCATAATCTTTCAGATGACACAAGTCAAATTTTGTTGGCTTCCCACAAACCTTCCACCAGAAAATTGGATCTGAGTAAGTGGAAAAGATTTTCCATTTGGGCTTCTAACAAAAACCTTGATCCTTACCAAGCTCCATTGTCATCCATTCTAGAATTCTTGACCGAGATTTTACACGAAGGAGCTGCAGCTGCTACCGTTAGGGTACAGTTAGCAGCTATATCTAATTTCCATCTAGGTATTGATGGACTGAATATTATGCAACACCAGTAATCAAAGGCCTTCCTCAAAGATACTTTTCACATGAGACCTCCAGTGAAGACTCCTTATTCTCCCTGGAGCTTGAATTTCATGCTTTCCTGTATTATTCTTTCTCCCTTCGAACCAGCATCTTCTTGTGAGCTCAAGTTTCTATCATGGAAAACTATTTTTCTAGTGGCCATTATTTCTGCCATCAGAGTGTCAGAGCTTCAGGCATTATCTATCAAGCACCCCTGTATGGTTTTTCATCCTGACAGAGTATCCCTTAGGATTAACCCTTCTTTTCTGCCTAAAGTATGTTCTGAGACAAACAAATCAAGTTACTGAGTTGCCCGTTTTTTTTCCCCAACCATACCAACAATTTAGAATACATGCTGCGCAAACTTGATGTTCACAGACAGCTTAGATATTATCTGGACAGAACAAAAAACTTCAGAAAGTCAGACCAACTTTTTGTTTCATTCTCTAAAGCCAGAAAACGTAGACCAGTGGCTAAAACAACCCTTTCTAAGTGGCTTTCAGATTGTATCACCTACACTTACTCATCTGCTAGTAGGTCTTTGTTGAATAAAGTGAAGGCTCAATCAACCCAGAGCAGTCTCTACTTCTTTGGCCTTTCAAGCCAAGTTACCTCTTGACAATACCTGTGCTGCAGCCACTTGGTCTAAGCCTCACACTTTTATCACTCATTACAAAGTGGACAAAGGCCTCCAGGGACAGGGCTTCCTTTGGTTCTATGGTCCTGAAAAATGTACTCCCGTGAGCCACCCAGGATTTAGGGTGCTAGGGATGCTACCCATCAGCGAAGAATGAATGGCGAGATTGAACAATTTCACATAAAGAATTTATGTACTCACCATAACGTTCCATGTGAGTTGTTCCATCTCGCCTTCATTCTCACATCCCTCCCTCCTTCCCCCACCTGGCTGACGGTTGACCTGGCGACTGACTTCATCCTGGTTATTCAATGTTTCTTCCTGTCTGGGGAGATTAGTCCTCTTACTAGGATATGGTACATGCAGCAAACAAGATCTGAGGTAATTCCAACAATACATCATGGGATACGGGGCTTGGTCTCTAGCTAATGGTAATACATATCTGCTGAACTCACAGGATCCAAGCATAGTGAAAGTTTTAAAACATGAGAAGTTAAAGATGACTTCTCTGCTTAGTCTAGCAAAAGCATTTTGATATCAAGCCGGAATAGAAATAACAAAACAGAAGTAGGCAGAAGTCAGATGGCAACTGAATGTGCCAAAAAAAAAAAAAAAGACAATATACGGGGAAAGATGAGAGGAGAAGAAAAGAAATGTGGAAAGGGCATGCATATTGTGGCAACTACAGAAATCTCCTAGAACAACCTCATGTCAATCAGGATTTGACACAGGAATAGTTAAGGAGAGGCAAACTGAAACCAAAAGTTGAAAGGTTTATAATGGCAGCCCAGGATAGTGGACTACGTACATGTTTGCTTACAAAGTTCATTGAATGTACTTGAAAAAGAGAAAAATGCAGGTTTTGTTTAAAAAAAAAAACAAACAAAACAAAAACAAAAAAACTAGAAACAGTCTTGCATCTTGTTGCTGGAGTGCCTGTATATCAAAAATCACATAATGTGGCAAGACTGTTCTATTTGGGATTGTGCAACCACTACAGTATTAAAGTAGTTAAGCATTGGAAATGTGAACCAGAAAGCATTGCAGAGAATGATGAACTTTATATCACATGGGATCACCTATTACCAACAGTTCAAAAAATAGATGTGAGCAAACCCAGATGTCTTAGTCCAGGAAAAAAAAGACAAAAGTAGCATTGATCATTGAAATTACTATACCAAGTGATTGCAGTTTCTTAAGTACAGAGTAAGAGACAAAGTCGCAAGATAAAAAAAAATGTATAGTTGTACTTAGATATGCAGTCAGTACATGTAATTCCATATGAATTACAGGAGGAGTCAATTCTGGGCACACTGTGGGTGCTGTAAAAAGCACTTTTGGCTAACATCAAAAATTCAAACAATATTACTAATTTCATGAACTTTAATCATACCCTGCCGTAGGAATGGGATCCATTCCCATCATGGTATTAGAAACACAAAAAAATTGAAAAAATTAAACAAGGAATTCACAGATGAATCCACTGCCATAATCCAGGGAGATCGACAGGATGGGAAAGCATGTTTATGCCTTTGCCACCTTTGTCCTTAAAGTGTTAATTTACTTGACCTGCAGAAACATTTCAAAGGGACCTAGCTAAATAAACTTTGAACGCTGAGTCTACCCATGACTCAGGAGTCTACCCAACAAATACATATCACCCTGAATACCATGCTTAACATCCCAAATATCTCTCTGCACCTGTATTACAAAATTCAGCTGATGGGGCAGCAGGCAGTGGACTTAATCTCTGATACCATGCCTGGCTCTGCCCATACATCTTCACGCACACCTTTAAGGCATCCTTTACTAGTGTCCCGAGATGGATCCTTGCTTTTTGAACCAACAGTTGAGGAGAAGTTGACAAGGTGTGAGCAAGATGAGAAGACTCTGTCTGCTATAGCAGTGAATTCTGAGAGCCCTCAGAGATGATTCAATAGGAATAAGAAGGGTTCCATATCCTTATGGTTTAGGAAATTCCAGGGCCAGCCCTAGGATGCCCTTCTGATGGGAAGCCCATGACAGAGGTGGCAGACTTAATGGTCACAGGCCATGCAGTTGAAGGGGGTCCATAAAACCAGAGGTACAGAGAATCCTTCTCAGGAAGGCCAAATCAGCATTCTGAAGGCTTACCTGACTGTCTGTGGAGGCAGTGTGGTGGTGAGGGGGCATTTTTTCCGGACACCTAACTGCATGAATGACCACCACATGGGACAATTAAGAGTGAGAAATTTTATGCAGAGGCTATACCATACCATTTTACAGAAATCTCCACCTCAGAAGCAGCCATTACCAAATGTTCCACCCCTCCAAATGTAAGCATCTCTTCTGGAGGTGTCCTCCCTCCTTTGGTGAGAGTCTTTCAGGAGGTTCTACTAGACCAGATACGGTAAGGAGTGTACTCAGGATTCTTTTTTTCTTCCAAAGAAGAACAAGGGAACGCAATCCATTTCTGGATCTCAGTCACCTAAACCTGTACTTTATTAATGCCCCATTCAAAATGGCCACAATGTCAGCAATTTTATTCTGTCTCAAGGTAAATGACTTGATGTGCACCACTGACCTCCTGGATGCCCAGCTCCACATAAATATCAAATGAGTCCAAAAGATTCCTATGATTTTGAATGGGAAGAAGTTTATACCAGTTCGGAGCCTTACCCTTCTTACTCCCTACTGCCTTCTTGTGTTCACCACATGCATGGCAGTAGTCATAGCCCACCTGTGACTGAAAGGAATTCATATATTCCCATATCAAGAAGTTTAGCTCCATGCTTCAGCAGTCATAATCTTTACTCACAGCAGAGACTACTTTTTATAGCTCTGCATATCTTTAGGTATCTCTGTGAATTGTCAAAAAAAGCACACCCCTTCATCCATTACAGCAGATTACGTTCTTCTAATGCCACTGAAACACAGCTTCCTGTTGAGTGTTTCTCACACAAGAAAGATTATCTTCCCTTCAGCATTTAGTATGGGTCCTCTATCACCATCAAAACTCCTCTTTGCTACTAATTTTGAGTTCTGGGCCTTATGGCAGCAGCAGCAGTGGTTCACTGTGTAAGATACCACATGACAATCCTTCAGTGGATGCTATGCACATAATGCTTAAAAGTAAGGAATGGTCTTCCAGATAAGATTCATTTGACTCCGTCATGCAGAACTCATTTAAATGGTGGCTGATATAATCTTTCCTCTACATAGGAAAAAAAATGTCCTACCCTCCCCAGGAGCAGTTGTAACCATGGATGCCTTCCTTCTGTGGGGTGTGGGTCATTTCAAGGGGAAGATGGTCCAAGGTCTTTGGAGTCTGAGACCAGTCTTCACATTAGCATTCTAGAGATGAGGGCGGTCCTCCTACCATTGCTAGGGTTTCAGGATCTCTTTACTTAAAAAGTAATATCTGTCTAGTTGGACAGTGTTACCAGTCTGGTACATTGAGACCGGGTGAAACTAAATCTTATCCCCTTTGCAAGAGAGACCTTGATAGTGTAGCAGTGGACTCTGGATTCAGCCTTGTAGTTGTAGCGCACTTTCTGTGGAAATCGAGCTGACTAGCAGATAGGTTGAGCAGGTCTACAGTATCTCAAGAAATTTTCAGTCAGTGATGCTAGCCTTGCTGTGACTTGTGTGCATACTTCTCCAACACCAAGTGCAGAAGCTACTTTGCCCTAGTTTCTTCATGGGGGCAGTCAGGGATGTTGCAGTCTGCCAGTGGTCCCCCAGTTTACTGCATGCTTTTCCTCTCTTCTACTGATAACCAAGTTTCTTCAGAAGGCATGAATTTGCAAATCAAAGGTAATCCCCATTTCTCCATTCTGGTGCAGACTGATTTAGATTGATGAAGACCATTGTAGATCCGTGACTGGATCTATTCTCACACACCTCCGGTCAGTCTCGCCCAGATCTTCGCAACCTCAAGCTAATTACATTGATGTTTTTCGTGTTTCACTGTTGCAGTCATTACATTTGGGTAATCTGCTGGCAGGTTGCCCTTAGTCGGCCTGATTAACAAAGTCTTGGGTTCTGTGTCGGTTGCTGTCCCTTCTTCCATGACGTCAGGTCGTCAGGGGTATAAAACATGCAGCCGATGCCATTTTCATCAGTCTTTCTTGCTGCGCGGTGCCCAAAGCAGAAGCAGTTCGCAAGTGCTGGTCGGCCGACTCCTGAAATTTTCGTTTTCGAGTTTCAGAACCAAAGTCCTCAACCTAAAGCTAAGTACCCCTTTGGGGAAACTTTTTCCTTGCTCCTTACCAATGTCAGTAAAAGTTAATTGTATTACTTGTGGGAAGCAAATACCTCATAAGGATTTTCATTTGTACTGTATTCCTTGCCTAGGCCCTGACCACAACGTGCCTTGCTGTCGGTTTTGTGCTAAATTTAACCAACGCACTGTTAAGTGTCTGTATATTTTTGCATCTAATATTTTGGCTCAAGATTTAACTATCCAGAAATGTCATTTAGCAATCTGACTACCGGAATTCACAAAAAACGCAAAGAAAAAGACAGACCGTTGAGGTCCAAAACAGACGAAGCTTCTCCTAAGCCAGTTGCCGGTTCGCCGGTACTCTGTGAGGTGCTTTCGCAACCCCTGATACCAGCTGCTTTTGATTTGCAGGCCTCTACTGAGTCCCATTCAGAGTCCTGTATGCCGCGAGACACCTTAAGTATTGAACCCGCGGATGTCTCTACCTTAGATGGGTCCGGAGCCGCTGAGCAGGCACCGGCTTCTGAGGGTGTTTTCAGGCCTAAAGATTTGTATATTAAACCAACGCCATCTTCAAAAACGAGGCCAAAACCAACTTCGATGTCTAAAAAACCGACACGTGGGCCACGTGCACAGGCCCCTGTGCCTAAAAAACAAATGATCAAATGGCTGAGAATATAATTACCTTGATCAGGGGTTCCTAACCCCCTCCTGCTACGAGGCCTAGGCAAGGCACTGATTATGAATCTTCAGATCAGGTTTCCATTTCTTCTGATTCCTCTTCTGATCTGGAATTATCTATTCCACCGTATGAGGACTCTGATGCAGAAGAATCCATCCCTTCTGCTGCTTCTTCTGAGAATTTTTCTTTTGGAGAACCTTTGCATACCTTAAGGGAACATTTTCATTGAGAGTGTCAGGATTTTTCAGAATCCAAAAAGAGGCTTAGGGATTTCTTCTTCCTCAGCATAGTCCTTTGGCTATACCTCCTGTTCTAGACATAGTTGATGATGTTTTCTCAGAATCCAGCATGGCTCCTGATTCCCTGCCTCCGTCTCCTAGTAAGCCAGACAGATATTACAGGGATGTTCATCGTGCATACAGCTGCAGTCATCACACTTGGATTATCCTGCCGTCAGGCGAGTCCTCGGTCGGCCGAATTCCAAAGTCTAGGTCCGGCGTCGGTTGTTGTCGCTTCTTCCCTGACGTCAGTGCGGCAGGGGTATAAAAGAGGTAGCCGACGCCATTTTCTTCAGTCTTTCTTGCCGTGCGGTGCCCGAAGCAGAAGCAGTTCACAAGTGCCGGTCGGCCAGCTCCTGAGATTTACGAATAGTATTTCAGCCGAAGTCTTCTTTAAAGCTAAGTACCCCGTTGGGGAAACTTTTCTTGCCTCAGACCGATGTCAGACAAAGTTAATAATTGCATTTCTTGTGGGAAGCAAATACCGCATAAGGATTTTCACTCTTACTGTATACCTTGCTTAGGGCCAGACCACGACATCTCGGCCTGCCGTTTTTGTGCTAGGTTTAACAAGCGCACTATTAAGTGCCGGGCGGAGTTCACCCTTCATTATTTTGGCAAAAAATTTAATTATATCATGTCGTCGGATGCACAGACGCCAGTTTTAGGCAAAAAACGCAAGGATAAGGACAGACATCCGAGGCCTGCACCGAGTACTGAGATCACGCTTAGGCAGACTACTGGTTCTCCGGTTCTCAGCGAGGCACCTACGCAGCCCCTGACTACCGATGAAACTACTTAACTGGCGACTTCAGTACCCGAAGTCGCAGGATCCTCGGTCTCCATTCCCACTGCAGATGCCGACGCCACTCTTGGCGGGGAAACCGAAAATTTAGCGAGGCCTGCCATTTCTGAAGGCGTTTTCAGGCCTACCACCTCCTCTATTAAATTGTTCACTAAATCTAAAGCTGCAATGAAAATAAAAAAACAGGGTCCTCAGACCCACTCTCAAGGCCCCATGCCTAAGAAACGTGCTTAAAATGGCTGAGGATTTGATTACTCTCATCAGGGGTTCTCAACCCCCCTCAGACAAAAGACCCAGGTTGGAGGAAGACTACCCTTCCTCAGACCAGGCTTCTATTACCTCAGACCATTCTGAGGACCAGGATTACGCCTATTCCCCATTTGAAGACTCTGATGCTGAGGAGTCTATTCCCTCGGTCTCCCCCCTTGAGGACTACTCTTTTGGGGAAACCTTGCATACATTGAGAGAGCACTTCCACTGGGAAGGCCAAGATTACTCAGATTCCAAGAAAAGGCTCAGGGAATTTCTCCTACTTCCCCAGCATAGGCCCCTGGCTATTCCTCCTGTCTTAGATATTTTGGATGATGTGTATGCAGAAGCCAGTCTTAATCCAGACTCGTTACCTCCAGCCCCTGTTAAACCAGACCGATATTACCGGGTTCCTGATTCTCACCAGTTCCTTTATAAAAGCCATACTGCTGACCCAGAAACAATTTCACAGGGTCCCAAGGGGATTAAGGCCTCTACTGCTAAAAACCCTTTACCTTCAGAGATTGATTCCAGAGCATTAGTAAGGTGGGGGGAAAAGGTGTATACATCAGCCACTCTAACTATGAGGGCATTAAACTGTCAGTTCCATATGTTAAAATATCAACAGTTCTTGCTATCTCAGCTGAAAAGCAAAATGACGCAAACTGAACAACCAGACTTGAAAGAGTTGCAGGATTTGTTGCATGGAGCAGAACAACTGGGGAAACATACCTTGCAGTGTGGTTTTGATGCTTTAGAGGCCTCATGTAGAGCTGCTGTCACGGGGTCTGTCACTGTCATACGTAGACATGCTTGGCTCAGAGCAAACCTTACCAGATCATGTCAAAGCAAAATTATTAGATGCACCACTACAAAAAGATGTATTGTTCGGTGTTAAAGCTGAGGAGGTACTAAAGAAAATGGAGGAAAAAGCGAAATCTATGCAAACAGTTAAAGATTTCCTGCAGGTACAGCCTCCACGCTTCAGCAGAAACTGGCCTTCAAAAAATTGGTCCTTCCCAGCCACGGACAGACCCCAAAGGGGCAGATACAGGCGCCCAAGGGGTAGAGGACAACCTCAAGGATCTTACAGAGCTAGACAGTGGCAAGCACCAGCCCCAAGAGGTGGAGAAGATAGACCAGAGTCATTTAGAAAACAGACGCAATGACTTTCCCCTATGCCTGCCAAACAAAGCTATAATGGCAGCACCTTTGGGCGGAAAACTGGCCTTATTTTCAAAAAACTGGCACATTGTTACAAAGGACAAATGGATTCTGGATATTATAGACAGAGGCTACAGGTTCCACTTTCACACCCTTCCAAAAAAGAGAGGCATGCCAAACCTGCCACAAAATCAATGGGCAGAGGCACAAAGGCAAATTTCCGCTCTCATGGATATGACAGCAATTCAAGAGGTACCTGCAAAAGAACAAGGTCAAGGTTTTTATTCAAGGCTATTTCTACTACCAAGGAAAGACAAGGATTGGAGACCCATATTAGACCTATCTATTCTAAACACATATCTAGAGGTACCAAAATTCAAGATGCTCACATTACAGCAGCTTCTTCCCATGCTGGGCAAGGAGTCTTGGCTGGTAACGTTGGACCTCAAGGAGGCATACCTGCATGTCCCTATCGGACAAGATTGCAGAAGATACCTCTGATTTCTTGCAGGTTCAACCCATTACCAATTGTCTGCATTGCCCTTTGGCTTATCTACTGCGCCCAGAGTGTTTGCAAAATGCCTGGCATCAGTAATTGCCTTCTGCAGACAACGAGGAATCCAAATCTACCCATATCTGGACGACTGCCTGGGGTACACAGTGAACAAAAAGAAATCAAAACTAATACCTTCTCAACAGATAATTTTCCTGGGTTCCAGCTTAAACACAACGACCCAGATGGCCTACCTCACGCCAGACAAACAAGGGCAACTGTCTCAATACTTCAACAAAATGGCAACTTTAACCAGGCTAACTGCAAGGAAAATCCTGCAGGCTCTGGGGTTCATGGCATCTTGTATTCTACTAATACCATTTGCAAAGCTCCATATGAAGAAACTACAATGGTACCTAAAAAACTTATGGTCTCAACACAGCCACAGCTTGGAAACAATCATACCACTCATTCCATGCCTTCAAAAGGAATTTTTGTGGTGGGCTCAAGCATGCCAAAGAAACACGGGTCTTCCTTTCTGCTTACCACAAGCAACTCAACACATCACGACAGACGCCTCAGACTACGCCTGGGGAGCACACATGGCAGGTCAGTGCATTCAGGGAAAATGGTCCCAAAAAGAGATGCACCTACACATCAACCAAAAGGAGATGCTAGCCGTGCAAAATGCTCTTATGACCTTCAAAGACCTACTGCATCCAGGCCAGCTATTAATAAGGACAAGACAACACCACAGTCATGTGGTACATAAACAAACAGGGGGGAACGCATTCATACCCCCTGTGCAGGCAAGCCATGACCCTGTGGAACACAGCGCTGGAATTACAAATTCAACTACAGGCACAATTCCTGCCAGGAAAGGAAAACACACTGGCAGACAACTTAAGCAGAAATATGACAGACCCACACGAATGGAAGTTGCATCCTCAAGTCTTCTCAAAGATAACTCAGGCATGGGGACAGCCAGACATAGATCTATTTGCTACCCACAGAAATTACCAGTTGGAGAAATTCTGCTCAAGGACCTATCATCCACAGGCCTGGAAAGTGGACGCACTCTCTTTCAATTGGACAACATTGACAGTCTATTCCTTCCCGCCTCTACCTCTACTGGCCAAAGTCCTATTAAAAACCAGAGCAGAGAGGCCACAAATGATTCTCATTGCTCCAGACTGGCCACGACAGCACTGGTATCCTCTCCTAAAGAGCCTGTCACACTCACCACCATGGATCCTTCCACAAGTTCCTCCTCTTTTGTCCCAGCACAATTACAAGACCCTTCACAGCCAGCTCAGAACTCTAAATCTAGCTGCATGGAGAGTACCTTAATTTGCCAACAGACCTTCCTCTCCAAGGAGGTACAGGAAGCCATCTTGGAGGCCAGAAGACCCTCTACTAGAAAAACCTACTCCGCCAAATGGAAATGATTTTGTTCCTGGAATCAAGCTAAGGGTCAGAATCCTTGGGTAATAAATATACCTCAGATTTTACAGTACCTAGCTGAGATGTTAAACAGTGGCCTTTCCTTCTCTTCCATCAAGATCCACGCTTCAGCCATTTCAGCACAGTACAATACGGATCCTCCTTTATTCTCGCATCCTCTTTTAAGGCAGTTCCTCAGAGGGGCAAAAAATATACAACCCACACGGAAACCACCAGCTCCAGCTTGGGACCTCAACTTCGTATTGGAGAAGCTGACACTGCCTCCTTTTGAGCCGGCTGCTACAGCAGAGCTACAATACTTGTCATGGAAAACAGCCTTCCTTCTGGCGATTACCTCAGCACACAGGGTTTCGGAGCTACAGGCCCTCATGGCTGTGCAACCATTCATCATTTTCCATCAGGACAGGGTTTCCTTACGAACCAACCCTACCTTCATGCCAAAGGTAGTATCCAGTGTGGCTTTGAATCAGACTATTCACTTACCTACCTTTTATCCAAATCCACAGAACAAAGGAGAGAGGCTACTACATTCCTTGAACATTCACAGGCAACTTCGTTATTACCTGAACAGAACAAAGTCATTCAGAAAATCTGAGCAGCTCTTTGTGTCCTATGCTGCAGGTGCTCAAGGAAAGGCTATTTCCAAACAGACTATTTCAAAATGGATAGCTCACTGCATACGCTTTTGTTATTCATTTCATGGAAAATCAGTGCCTGTATAGATCAGATCCCACTCCACCAGGGCTACAGCTGCCTCAGCAGCTTTCCTCAGGGGGGTCCCTACCAAGGACATTTTGGAAGCAGCAACTTGGAGTTCAGTGCACACTTTCTCCAGTGCACACTTTCTCCAAGCACTACCACCTTCCACTATACTCAAAATCTAGAGCGGGCTTTGCCACAGCAGTCCTGCAGGGCATTCTAGCCCCTCCTAATTCCGCTTAGTACCAGCCACCCTTACTTAGCTTTGGGATTCTACCCAAGTGTGATGACTGCAGCTGTATGCACGATGAACATAGTACAGTTTTGTACCTACCATAAATGTAGATGTTGGAGTGCACATACAGCTGCAGTCCAGGTTACCCTCCCTCCATCCCCTCTTAGGACAGGGCTTATGCCAAACACCTTTATCATACAACCTATTTGGGGTATTCCTTTATGGTGTATTTGCTTGCAACTACTGTTTTGATTTATCTACTTATGTATGTTTGCATAACATCATGTTTTGCCTTCCTTTCTGGGGGCACCTGACATCTGGGGCAAGAAAAACTGAAGAAAATGGCGTCGGCTGCCTCTTTTATACCCCTGCCGTACTGACGTCAGGGAAGAAGCGGCGACAACCGACGCCGGACCTAGACTTTGGAATTCGGCCGACCGAGGACCCGCCTGACGGCAGGATAACCCAAGTGTGATGACTGCAGCTGTATGCGCACTCGAACATCTACATTTATGGTAGGTACAAAACTGTACTTTCCTGACTCCCACAAATTTCTTTTTAAAAACCCTACTGCTGATCCTGAAACCATTTCTCAGGGTCCCAAGGGTGTTAAGGCTTCTACTGTTTAAAATCTTAGCCCTTCTGATAGAGACTTCAGGGCGCTGGATATATGGGGTAAGAAGGTTTGCACATCGGCAACCCTGGCAGTCAGGGCTTTAAACTTGTCAATTTCATATGCTTAAATATCAGCCGCATGTCATGGGCTTATATAAACAGAAAATTATGTTGATTTCTGACTGTTTGGAACATAGAGTTACAGGATTTATTGCATTCAGCTGAACAAGTTGGAAAGCATTATTTGCAATGTGGTTTTGATTCCTTGGAGGCCTCTTGCAGGGTCGCTGTAACTGGATCTGTGATAAGAAGGCATGCTTGGCTTAAGGAGCAAAGTAACTGTATCTGTGATGAGAAGGCATGCTTGGCTCAAGAAGCAAAATCTGCCTGATCATGTTAAAGCAAAATTGTTGGATGCTCCTTTACAACAGGACAGACTATTTGGTAATAAAGCAGAAGTTTTGAAAAAGATGGAAGACAAAGCTAAATCCAGGTTCAGTAGGCACTGGCCTACTAAGAATTGGTCCTTTCCAGTACCCACCAGAGCCGCCCAGGTCAAACCCAGACACCCCAAAGGCTCCAGGTTTCAGTCACAAGGAACTTACAGAACAATGGGGTGCCTCCACCTCCAAATGTGGAAGTAGCAAGGCACCTCCCTACGGTAAACAGTCTCAATGACTTTCCTCTGCCATTTCCAAGCACTTATCTTTTGGCAGCCCCTTTAGGGGAAAACTAGCACTTCATGCACAAAATTGGCATCTAATTACTCAGGGCAAGTGGGTTTTAAAAATAGTATCCCAGGGATACAGATTTCATTTCCACACGTTGCCAATTCCAAACGGATGGCCAGATCTGCCTCCAAATCAGTGGGCAGAGGCCCAGAAACAAGTCATGTCCCTCATGGATATGGGGGCTATTCATCCAGTACCAGAAAAGGAAAAGGGACAAGGTTTTTATTCAAGACTTTTCCTGGTACCCAGAAAAGACAAATCATGGCGTCCAATTCTGGACTTATCCATTCTAAATACTTTCCTGGACATTCCAAAATTCAAGATGCTGACTCTACAACAGTTACTGCCTATGCTAGGCAAGGATGCCTGGTTGGTAACTCTAGAATTAAAAGAGGCTTACCTGCATATCCCAGTCAGGGAATCTTGCAGAAGATACCTCTGCTTCAAAGCAGGCTATTTGCATTACCAGTTCTCTGCACTGCCCTTTGGCTTATCTACTGCGCCCAGGGTCTTCACAAAGTGCCTGGCACCAGTAATTGCATTTTGCAGACAAAGAAACATTTAAATGTACCCTTATCTGGACAATTGTCGAATTCAGGCAGAAGACAAGGACACTCTTCTACAGCATCTGGTGTTTGTAAAAAGGCTTGTAACTTGCCTAGGGTACACCATAAATGAAAAAAAAATCACAACTGGGTACCCTCTCAAAAAAATTACATTCCTGGGTGCAAACTTGAATACAACTGCCCAGAAGGCTTACCTCATGCCAGACAAACAAATCCAATTGATGACTTACATCAAACAAGTGGCCTCAAAACCCCAGTTTATCTGCAAGACAAATTCTGCAGGCCTTGGGATTCATGGCTTTCTCCATTCTTCTAATTCCATATGCAAGACTGCATATGAGAAAACTTCAATGGTACCTAAACAGCTTATGGAGTCAACGTTGTCAAAGCCTGGAAACAATGATTCCTATCATTCCTTGCCTGCAGCAAGAGTTCCTATGGTGGGCAAAGGCCTGTCACCAAAACAAAGGACGGTCATTCATTCCGCCCCCTGCCACCCAAACCTGACTACAGACGCATCAGACTATGCTTGGAGGGCGCATCTGGCAGGGAGATGCATTCAGGGCAGATGGAGCCCAAATCAAATGCACCTGCATATCAACCAGAAAGAGATGCTAGCTGTACAGAATGCTCTGACAGCTTTCAAGGACTTTCTTGATCCAGGACAACTTCTGATAAAGACGGACAACACCACAGTCATGTGGTACATAAACAAGCAGGGGGGGTACCCATTCCTACCCCCTTTGCATACTAGCTATGGCATTGTGGAACACAACCTTGACTTACCAAATACATCTACAAGCTCAATTCCTGCCAGGAAAGCAAAATACTCTGGCAGACAAACTAAGCAGAAATCTTATGGACCCACACAAATGGAAACTGGATCTGCAAATCTTCAGCATGTTGACACACAAATGGTGGAGCCCAGACATAGTTTTGGGGTGAGGCAAAAAGATCTATCAATTGGACAAATTCTGCACAAGAATCCATCACAAAAAAGCTTGGAAAGTGGATGCTCTATCCTTCAGGTGGAAAAACCTATCAGTCTATGCTTTTCCCCCTTTGCCTTTGCTCCCCAAGGTATTACTAAAAGTCAGAAAAAAACAGAAATGATTCTCATTGCTCCAGACTGGCCTCGACAACACTGGTACCCGCTCCTACGCAATATGTCACACCTTCCTCCGTGGTACCTGCCTCAGACACCTTATCTACTGTCTCAGCAGAACTTTCAAATTCTACACACTCCACTCCAAACTCTGAATCTTACAGCATGGCTAATCAACTAATTTCACCAGTTACATCTTTCAGCAAACCTGTGATGGATGTCATTTTGGAGGCAAGAAGGCCTAGTACTAGATAGTCTTATGCTGATAAATGGAAAAGATTCTGTGCCTGGAATCAGGCACAGGGAATAAGCACAGAAATGTCCAATATTCCTCAGATTCTGTCCAATATTCCTCAGATTCTGCAATATTTAACTGAGATGCTTCACAAGGGCCTATCTTTCTCTTCCATAAAAATCCACGCCTCTACCATTTCAGCTCATGACAACACAGAGAGACTCCCCTCTTTTCTCATCCCCTGCTAAAGCAGTATCTCAGAGGGGGCAGAAATTTTAAGACCTCCCAGGAGAGCACCAACTCCTGCATGGGACCTCAATTTTGTGTTTGGGAAAATCTCAGCCTGCCTCCTTTTGAGCCAGCTGCTACTGCGGACATAAAATTTCTCTCTTGGAAGACAGCTTTTCTTTTAGCAGTCACTTCAGCTAGAAGGATCTCAGAACTACAGGCTCTCATGGCAGTGGAGCCTTTTATTATTTTCTATCCGGACAGGGTAGCGCTCAGGACCAATCCATCTTTTATGCCTAAAGTGGTATCTAGTGTGGCTCTTAATCAGACCATTCATCTGCCAACTTTTTTTCCCAAACCCACAGAACAAGGGGGAGCGTATTCTGCATTCATTGGATGTACACAGACAACTAAGATTCTACTTGAACAGGACAAAATCTCAAAGAAAATCTGAGCAACTACTGGTGACATTTGCTGCAGGGGCAGAGGGAAAGGCTATCTCAAAGCAGACAGTTTCAAAATGGAAAAGCCATTGTATTCGTTTCTGCTACATGCATCATGGTAAACCTGTCCCCAAGGGGATCAGATCCCATTCCACCAGGGCTGCATCTACTTCTGCAGCCTTTCTCAAAGGGATTCCTACTAGGGACATTCTAGAAGCTGCTACCTGGAGCTCAGTTCATACGTTCACCAAGCATTACCATTTATGTCTCTTCTCTAAATCCAGAGCAAGCTTTGCCACTGCTGTCCTGCAGGGCCTTATAGCTGCTCCTAATGCTGTAGAATTCCATCCTCCCAACCATAGCTATGGGATTCTACCCAAATGTAATGACTGCAACAGTGAAACACTAAGAACATAGTACAGTTGTGTACACTTACCATAAATGTAGATGTTAGAGTGTATTCACTGTTGCAGTCCTGGTTACCCACCTGCCAGCCCCCTACTTTTCTCTTTTTATACCTCTTTTTTCTGTTACTATGCTCAAAAGCCTTTTTGTTGTATTTGCTTTTATTTGGAGGTATATTTTTTGTGTTCTAAATTACATGTGTGTGTGTGTATATGTATATATATATATATATATATATATATATATATATATATATATATATATGTATATATATATATGTATATATATATATATATATATATATATATTTATTGATTTATTTATTTATTTACATTTGTTAACTGGAAGGTCCGACTGGACACAGGTCCGTTTTCAGCGAAGGCCCGGGGAAAAAAGCTCCACATTAAGTATTATTTGCATTATACAGTTAAAAAAAAACATAGCATTTAAATATAGACATTAGTCCAGTTAAGGACGCAAGACAAGAAGAAAACAGATGTAAAACAGCTGTAGAGCATAGTAGGTTCATAGGTTCATAGGTTCATAGGTTTATACTAGGCTATCTGCCCTAAGGCATTTATAAGCCTAGCCCAAATTTTTGTGGCTTACGCCACCCCTTATATGAAAAAATACTGTGCCCATTAGTTTGTTGTGCCTCTGTCCAGCAGTGACACAGAGATGATTCCCGGGGTAAACCTACGATCTCCCATCCACAGGTCTAGATTTCTCTTGAACAGAGTCAACGAGGTGCTCTGCCTCACATGGACCGGGATTTTATTCCACAGCATAGGGAGTCTCTGAGTGATAAATCTATCCCTCCAGCATGTCCTATTTATATCCGTGCTAAGGTTTAAGTCACTTGCTCTAGTGGTTTTGGTGGATTTGGATTTTGTGAGGTGGAGCATGTCCATTAATTCCGGGTTGGACATGGCCTTGTATGTCAGGCACATGTCACCTCTGAGCAGACGGTATGCGACTGAATAGAGCTGGAGTTTCTTCAATCTGGCAGCATATGACAGATTTTGGAGTCCCTTTATCCTTTTGGTGAGGAACTTTTGGGGTCTCTCCAATTGCTGCAGATGTCTGGTGAGATACATCCCGAATGGGGAATTGTACTCGATCATTGGTCTGATAAGTGAAGAGTACAGGAACAATAACCTCACTAGATCTGGATGTGAATCCCTTCATGATCAGGTGGGCAATGTAGAAGGTCTTTCTAACCACTTTAGCAATGTGAGTGTCAAAAGAAAGGCCACTGTCAACCTGGGTCCCCAGGTCCCTGATAACCTCTTCTGTGCTTAGTGGATTGCCACCTATATGGTAGCTTGGGGTTACCTTGTTTTTCCCGAAGGGTATGACTATACATTTTTTGGCGTTTAACTTCAGGCCATGGCTCTGGCACCAGCTATCTGTTTCCGTGAGTCCCTTCTGAAGGATATCCGTGTCTGATGCACTTTCCACTATGGCCCAGTTTGCAGTCGTCTGCAAACTTTGTCAGCCAAAGTCCTCCTATGTTGGCCTGTACTTCTGAGAAGTAGATGCCAAACAATAGGGGGCCAAGAACCGAGCCCTGTGGGACACCACTTGTGACCGGCTTGGAGTCTGACACAGCGCCAGCAACTCTAACCCTGTGGGTTCTGTCCTTAAGCCAGTTTGCAACCCATCTTGTGACATATGGGTTTACATTTAAGCTGGTAAGTTTTTCTACAATACCCGAGTGGGGTATTGTGTCGAAAGCCTTTGCAAGGTCAAGGTAGGCTGTATGGACTGCCTTTCCTCATCAATGGCCTTGGTGACTGTTTCAAAGAAGTCGACCAAGTTCAAAAGGCATGATCTTCCCTTGACAAAGCCAAACTGGGTCGGGTCCAATGTCTGCAAGTCGCCTATATCTTTGTTTATGAGCTCCATTATGATCCTCTCCATAGCTTTGCAGACTAGACTTGTTAAGCTTATGGGGCGGTAATTACCAGGGTCCGTGAGGCGCCACGTTTGTGGAGTGGGCCGACCGTTGACGTTCGCCACTCCCTGGGCACGTATCCTGTGGTAAGGCTGAGATTAAACAGCTGCCTTATGTGGGTTTAATTCCTCATTTAGCTCGTGTAGCACATAGCCGGGACACCATCCGGTCCCATTGATGCTGTGTTTTAGCTTTAGAGAGAGCAGCTTTCACCTGCGCATTTGAGATGTCCGGGAGGCTACACTCGGCTGGGATAGTTATCTCTCCTTTAGGGGAGAGGGGTGAAGTTTGCACTGAACCTGTCTGCCAGTATGTTGGCAATGTCTGTGGGTTCAGTGATTTTTGTATAATTTTGGACTAATTCTGAGCATATCTGGGAGTTTCCACCCAGGTTCCTAACATAGCTGAAAAAGGCCTTATGATTGTCCTTTGAATCCATGGCAATTTTTCTCTCAAAATTGGCCTTAGTTGATTTTATGAGTGCTCGTATTTTTTTTACTAATAATGATCAGGGGTGACGTTCCTTTTATGGATTTTGTTCTATCATGTAATAGCTTTCTCCTCTTATTGTAAAGTTTGTTAATGGCTGGGGTCCACCAGACTGGATGTTTGCCCTTTGTGGAAAGAGTCTTGGTTTTATTTGGGATTGCCTGATCCATGCAGTCCTGGAGGTGTTCATAGAAGGCATTTGTAAGGGCTTCCGCAGCTTGGGTTGTGGTTTCCACTGGCTCAGGGGCCTTGAAGGATACCACACCAGTCTTGAGTAGTGTGAAGTTTGCTTTAGAGAAGTTCTTCACTATGGTCTTTTTGTTTGGGGTGGGGGATGTGGATTTCCAGTGAGATTAGTTTATGATCAGATCTCATCAATGAGGGATATACTTCCGTGTGGAGCATTTTGTCCCCATGTTTGTGACAATGAGATCTAGTATATTTTCTCCTCGTGGGAACAGTGACTAGCTGTTCCATGGCATTTGAATTTATGAACTCCAGGAACCGTTGGGCTAGAAAGTTAGGGCTTGAGTAATGTTCCCAGTCTATATTCGGGTAGTTGAAGTCACCCAATATGATGGTGTTTGGAGATACATTTATACCCTCCAGTGTCTTCAGGAAGGCTGTGTGGGGTTCCTGAGTTTGAGAGGGTGGCCTGTAGCATGCTACAATTTGTAGAGCAGTTTTGCCTATGGTTAGTTGCACCTGGATGGTTTCAAGCTTCATGCGTTGCCACCAACCTGGAGGTGTGGGTATCCTTTATGAATATGGATACACCTCCTTTTGTGGTGTGGTCCGGGTTTTGGGGCGGAACGCATGATATGAGGTAAAACCTAATAGTGCCGGGTGCTCTCAGGAGCCTTGAACCAGGTTTCAGTTACAGCACAGACATTGATGTTCTCCATACTGAGAAGGGCCTCGAGTGCGTGCATTTTGAGATTTAGACTTCTGGCATTGAGCAGCATTACCCTCAGTTTCTTCCCATTTTTGTTTTCTAGGGTGGTAGGTTTAGAATTTGAGCCTTGCCTAAAAAGGCACTATGGGGTGGCAAGAGCCTTAGCCAATATCCGAATCCCAGGGTGACAGGTGCAAGCCGTCCCTTGCAAAGCAGCGTGGCTTGTCAAGCATGTCATCCCAGGCAGACAGACACTGGATCCCTTTGAATGACACCAGACATTAAGCCAATTGTTAAAGCTGATCATCTTGTCTCTATATTGTGGCATCATTCTTGGTGAAGGAAGGATACTGCTCAGGGTTAGGGTCATACCTGCCTGGGCTACATAATCAGAGAGCTCCTCTATGTCTCTTTTCATGTAGTCCAGGGAGGTACGTCTCAGGTCGTTCACACCAGCATGGACAATGACTGTGTCATATTTGTACTTGCCGTGGAGTGACCCGAGTGCTTGTGTTATGTGGCGGATTCTAGCCCGATAGGCAGCTTACTGTGACCCTCTCCTTGTACAGCCTGGTGAGTGGGACGACAGTGTGTCTGACTATGGAGTCACCTATGACAAGTATGTTTGGTGTTATATTTGGCCTTAAGGGCTGTGACTGCTTTGCACACTGCTTTTGTGGTTTATGTGTTCCTTGTGGGGTGTCTTGAGGTAGCAGTTGTTTGGGTGTCTGCTTTGGAGGCCTCTGCTGTTTAGGTAAATTTTTACTCAGAGCCTCCGAGTATGTCTTTGTGTGTTTATGTGTTTGATTCAGTGGAGTGGTAGCATTAGGTGAGGCTGGTTTTGTGGTGTGTGTAGTTGCCTTCTCCTCCTGTCTGGTCTTGCCAGTCCTGAGTTGAGAGAGCTCAGCCTCCAGTTTGGCTAAATAGCTGCATCTCTCAAGTATTTGTGTTATGTGGGAGGAGGAGAGGGTTGTCTGTGTACATGAGGCAGTTATAACATTGCCTCAAGATTCCCAGATTCACCAGCTGGACCGAGAGAAGATTGACAACTGACCTTTGGACATGCTAGAATAATATTGGGAATTCCTTAATTGAAAACAAGGGCCAGTGGGGAGTGAGGGTGTAGTGCTTTTAATTTTTAGTGCTGACTTATATAATTGCTTTAGTGAGCAAGTGCCAGGTAACTTGAGTGCAATGTGTTACAAGTAACTAAATGCAAAAACGACAAACAGTAACTTTCTTTCAAGTGAAACAAGGAAATAAGTACAGAAAGCAATGCAGATATCACTAGTGATCCACAGAAGCGCTGAGAAGTTGTGTATTAGGTGGAATTAGCTTCCAAGGAAATAACAAGCAAACAAACAACAAGCATATAAACAAAGCTAGATTCAGCAGGCCTGGATCTAGTCTATGCTAGAGCAAACAAGGTGAACCAATTTCAGTAAGATACAGTTCAAATATTCAGGCACTATAAACCTTTAACCAGAAATTCCCAGCTCAGAAGGGCAGAGTCCAGCCTCTTCTCCCACAAGAGTGCAGACCACGAACCTTCTTAATGTAAAATAACTGGCCTGAAGCCCAAGTGCCTAAACCAGAACTAATACACTTGGACACTGGGCTCTCAATCAGCAGTTCTCAACCTAGAAGGATGTAAGCTACCTGTTCTGCCACAACAGTGCAGACCACAAACCCTCTCAGTGCAAAACAACTAACTGGTCCGAAGCCCAAGTGTTTAAACCAAAAGGCTTAGAATGAGTTACACCAAGCAGTAATAAATACAATTGAGTATTTTAAGATGATGCAAAAGTAAAAAGAAGTAGGTAAAAACACAAGTACAGTAAAAGCAGATGAAAATTTTATTTTTTTTTTTCTGAACAAGTGCTGAGATCAAAGAAACAGATTTGAGTGCTGAAACTAGAAAACTGGCTAGTTATAAGAAAAAAAAACAAGCTAGAAGGCTTCCCTCAAACACAGAAGGGCTTGGGGGCTCAGAAGCCTACAAATAGTCTGTACCACTTAACAAGAAAGGCAGGAAATAAGCTTAATTTTTTTTTTTTCTATTTCCCAGATGCTCTCTTTGTACACAGTAGGAGTGCCTGAAATCAGAATATGATCTCACTGCACTCAGTTGAGTGAGCAAATGAGATGGGCCCAGAGGCAGGCTGAGGGGCGGGCAGATGTTCTTCATCCCACATTGCTGCAGTCCTAACACTTGGGTAGTCCGCTGTCCCAGTCGGCCCGAATACCAAAGTATATGGCTGACGTCGGTCAAGGCGCATTAGTCTGGCGTCAGGGCGTCAGGGTACAAATGCGCATGACCGACGTCATATCCCCAGTCTTTTTTGCCGCATGGTCCGATGCAGAAGCAGTTTTGCGAGTGCAGGTTGGCGTTCTGAAATTTTCTGAAGTCGGAGTTTCAGACCGAATCAAAGTTGGCTAAGTACCCCGTTGGGGAATATTTTGGTTTTTTCTTGCCTCAGTATTTAACCGGATGTCAGAAAAAGTGAATAACTGTATTTCTTGTGGGAAACAGATACCTCATAGGGATTACCATACCTTGTGTATACCTTGCTTAGGGCCTGAGCACGACGTTGTTGGGTGTCGCTCTTGTGCTAGATTTAACAAACGCACTATAAAGAGAAGATTAGACTGTGCCAGGTTAGTTTTTGGGAAGCGTTGTAATTATAAAATGCCGTCGGATGCTCCGACGCCCGCTTCGTCCAAAAAGCGCAAGGACAAAGCAGCAAAGCCTAGGTTGGAAGAACCGTCAGTCCCGGACATCGGTTCTTTAGAAGGCTCGGTGGAGCCGGTGGTTCTGCCAGAAGTTAATTTGGAGTCTCAGGGAGAGACTTTACTGTTACAAGATGTGTCCTCTCAGGAGGTAGGCCAGGCTGAAGGGGCTTCTCAGGTGGCTGTTCTCCCCTCCCTTCCTAAGGTGGTTAGGCCCTCCCCTTCTGTTTCCAAGGCTTCTTTGAGAGGCAGGCCGGGTTTAACTTCAGTGGGTGCCTCTCCTAGTTCTTCAGGATCTTTGCCTAAGAAACATATGCTTAAAATGGCAGAGGATTTGATTACTATGATTAGAGGTTCTATGCCCCCTCCTGATAAGAGGCCTAGGGTGGAACCTGAGCTTGAGAGTTTTGAGCAGTGTTCGAGGCTTCTGAGTCTTCGGCTGAAGACTTGCAGGAGTATCCTCCTTATTCTGATTCTGATGTAGATGATTCTACTCCTTCAGCTTCTCCTCCTGAGGATTTTTCTTTTCAGAGACTCTTCATTCCATGAGGGAGCATTTTAAATGGGAAGGTCAGGATTTCTCTGATTCCAGGAAGAGGCTTAGGAATTTTTGTTTTTACCCCAGCATAGGCCTTTAGCTATACCTCCTGTTCTGGATGTGGTGGAAGATGGTTTTGCAGAGGCTTCCCTGAACCCTGATTCTTTGCCTCCTGCCCCAGTGAAACCGGATAGGTATTATAGGGTGCCTGAAGCTCATAAGTATCTTTTAAGAGTCCTAGGGCAGACCCAGAAACTGTTTCTCAGGGGCCTAAAGGTGTTAAGGCTTCTGTTGTTAAAAATCCTGTTCCTCCTGATAAAGAGGCAAGGGCTTTGGATAGATGGGGAAAGAAGGTGTATACTTCTTCCACTTTAGCCATGAGGGCTTTGAATTGCCAGTTCCACATGTTAAAATATCAAAATTATCTCCTTTCACAATTGAAGTCTAAGGTGGATGCTCTGGCGGAAGGTATTGAGTGTAAAGAGTTGCAGGATTTAGTTCATGTGTCTGAACAGGTGGGTAAGCATTCCTTGCAATGTGGTTTTGATACTGTGCAGGCCTCTTCGAGGGTGGCTGCCACTGGTTCTGTTCTTCAGGCACGCCTGGCTGAGGGATCAGAATTTAGCTGAGCATGTTAAGACAAGGATTTTGGATGCTCTGTTACAGTCTGATGTGTTGTTTGGTTCGCCTGTGGAAGCAGTTTTAAAGAAAATGGAGGACAAGGCTAAGTCTATGCAGACTGTTAAAGATTTTTTGCAGGTTCAGCCTCCGAAGTTTAGTAGAAATTGGCCTACTAAGGGATGGACATATCCTGCTTATGATTCCCAGTCTAGGGGTAGGTCTAGACGTGGTAGGGGCAGAGCTCAAGGTTCTTTTAGGCCTAGAACAGGAGTTCACCTGCTCAGTCTTGGTGAGGGCAGGGGTCAGCCCTTTCGTAAACAGACCCAATGACCTGCCTTTTCAGCTGCCAGTGCTTTCTCGTCTGGCAGCACCTTTGGGAGGAAGGCTAGCACTTTTCAAAGAAAATTGGAGTTTAATTACCCAAGACAGATGGGTATTGGATATCATTCACCACGGTTACAGGTTTTATTTCCATACCTTGCCGCCTTTCAAAGGCATGCCAGACATTCCTCCTCTACAAAGAAAAGAGGCTCACAAGCAAATTTCTCTGTTACTCCAAATAGGGGCCATTCAGCGGTTCCTGTGCCAGAAAGGGGCCTAGGATTTTATTCTCGCCTGTTCCTAGTACCAAAAAAGGGGAACACGTGGAGACCAATTTTGGATTTATCTATCCTCAACACTTATCTGGACATTCCCAAGTTCAAAATGTTGACGTTACAACAGCTTTTACCTCTGCTGGGAAAAGATCACTGGATGGTAACTTTAGATCTCAAGGAGGCTTACCTTCATGTGCCTATCAGACTAAGTTGCAGGAAGTATCTGCGTTTTCGAGCTGGGAATTCCCATTGTCAGTTCTCTGCATTGCCCTTTGGCTTATCTACTGCCCAGAGTATTCACAAAAGTTCTGGCTCCAGTGATAGCTTACTTCAGGCTAAAAGGAATACAAATCTATCCTTACTTGGACGACTGCCTGATTCTGGCTCAAGAAAAGGAAGACCTTTTACAGCATTTGGAATATGTGATAGCAGTGCTAAGATGCCTGGGGTATTCTGTGAACGAAATAAAGTCCAGTCTAGTACCCTCTCAAGACATGTGCTTTCTGGGTGTGAGACTGAATACAGCAACCCAGATGGCCTTTTTAACCCCGGACAAACAAAGAATCTTTCCTTTACTTCCATCAACTATCCCTTCAGTCCGGGCTGACTGCAAGGACAGTCCTTCAAGCCTTAGGGTTCATGGCATCTTGTATTCTGGTGCTTCCCAATGCCAAACTGCATATGAGGAAGCTGCAATGGTATCTCAAAAATGTATGGACACAGCACTGCCAGGATTTGGACACTGTCATTCAAATAATACCTTGCATTCAAAAGGAATTTTTGTGGTGGGCTCAGGAATGTCACCTAAACAAGGGACTCTCTGTGACCCGGCCAGAGGCGAGTCAGATTCTAACGACAGATGCCTCAGACATAGCTTGGGGAGCTCATCTGAATGGAAAGTGGATACAAGACAAGTGGCCTGCCAGACTACAGCATCTACATATCAACATGAAGGAGATGTTAGCAGTCCAGTTTGCATTAATGGCTTTCAAGGAGTTACTTCTTCCAGGGCAGGTGTTGATTCTAACAGACAACACAACTGTCATGTGGTACATCAACAAACAAGGGGAACACATTCTTATCCTCTATGCAGGCAAGCAATGATTTTGTGGGAGACTGCGCTCAGCTTGCAACTAACTCTTCAGGCAAGGTTTCTGCCGGAGCACAGAACTCCTTAGCAGATGTGTTAAGCAGGCAAATCATGGATCCCCACAGTGGAAACTGGATCTTCATGTATTTCGGACATTGACAGTGTCATGGGGAACTCCAGACATAGATCTGTTCGCTTCTCCACTAAACCACCAGCTGCCAAAGTTTTGCACGTAAAGGTTTCATCACACAGCTTGGAAAGTGGATGCTCTTTCTTTCAGTTGGAAAAATCTTCATGTGTATGCCTTTCCACCTCTGCCTCTTCTCCCAAAGGTACTCCTAAAGGTCAGACAAGACAAGCCAAGGATGATTTTAATAGCTCCAGATTGGCCTCGGCAACACTGGTACCCATTACTGAGGAGTCTGGTACGGAAGCCTCCATGGCCTTTACCTTTGATTCCACACCTTTTGTCTCAGAGGGACGGTCATCTACTCAATGTCAAGCTTCACTCTCTTCATCTAACAGCCTGGCATATTCTGTTTTGAAACATAGCAGGTCTCAACTTCCTCAACAAGTTTTGAATGTGATTATGGAAGCCAGAAGACCTAGTACAAGGAAAGTGTACGCAGAAAAATGGAAGAGATTTTTATTTTGGAGTGCAGCAAAGGATTTAGAGGTTTCTGAGCCTAATTTGAGTGTGGCTCTTCAATATCTTACTGAGTTATTGGACAAAGGTTTGTCTTTCTCTTCCATTAAGATTCATGCTGCAGCAATTTCAGCTCACTATGATTGTGACCCACCATTGTTTTCTCATCCTTTGTTCAAGCAATTTCTTAGAGGGGCAAAGAATATAAGACCCCCACGTAGAGCTCCTACTCCTGCTTGGGATCTCAATTTTGTGTTGGAGAAACTTACTCTACAACCTTTTGAGCCTCGGCTACTGCTGAATTGAAATACTTGTCATGGAAGACTGCTTTTTGTTGGCCATTACTTCTGCAAGAAGGGTTTCTGAATTGCAGGCCCTTATGGCGGTTGAGCCTTTTGATTTTCCATAAGGATAGGGTATCATTACGCACTAATCCTTCCTTTATGCCTAAGGTGGTTTCTAGTGTGGCTTTAAACCAAACTATTCATTTGCCTACTTTTATGCAGATCCCCAAAATAAGGGGAAAAGATTTTGCACACTTTAGATGTACACAGGCAGTTGCATTATTATTTAAGCAGGACTAAGGATTTTAGGCAGTCTCAGCAGTTGTTTGTTTCTTTTGCTTTGAGTTCTCAGGGCAAGCCTGTGTCAAAACAAACTATTTCTAAGTGGATTGGGTTTTGCATTGCATTTTGTTATTCCCATCATGGCAAGGAGATTCCAGCTGGGATTAGGCCTCATTCCACTAGGGCTACTGCCACTTCAACAGCATTTCTAAGGGGGGTGGCAACTAAGGATATTTTAGAGGCAGCTACTTGGAGTTCAGTGCATACTTTCTCTAAGCATTACCACCTTCCTCTCTACTCTAAATCTAGGGCTGGTTTTGCAACGGCTATTTTGCAGGGCATGTTGACGGCTCCTGCTTCTTTATGATTTGCCAGCCTCCCTTACCTCTGCTTTGGGATTCTACCCAAGTGTTAGGACTGCAGCAATGTGGGATGAAGAACATAGTACAGTTTTGTACCTACCATAAATGTAGATGTTCGAAGATCCACATTGCTGCAGTCCAATTTACCCTCCCTCCTTCCCCTCTGTGTTTAGGGGTGGTTGTGTGGGTTGGGTTGTACTTTTGTAAATTTGTATATATTGTACATATATTTGGTACAGGAGTGTTTGGTGTTTTTTGGTTTTGGCCTTATCTTTTTAGGGTCTTCTGACATCTGGGGCAAGAAAAGACTGAGGATATGACGTCGGTCATGCACATTTGTACCCTGACGTCCTGACGTCAGACTAATGCGCCTTGACCGACGTCAGCCATATACATTGGTATTCGGGCCGACTGGGACAGCGGACTACCCAAGTGTTAGGACTGCAGCAATGTGGATCTTCGAACATCTACATTTATGGTAGGTACAAAACTGTACTTTTCAATGCCACTAAGATTAACACCAAAACAAAAACAGGGTGGGTGGGAATAACTGAAGAGCAGAATAACTTCAGTTAAAAATTCCTTCAACACTCAAATTAAATACTGTATTTTTTTTAAAAAAAAAGAGCAGATAAAGGTACTTAAATTCTCTTATACGTCCAGTTGAATATAACCAAGTTCTTAGCTGGCCAAGCTGAAGTTTTAAAGCAGGAATTATTTCACATGCACCAGTTTAAATATGCAAGGACAGGAAATCAAAGAATGTGGCTACCCTATGGTTTCCTTCTCCTCCTGACTGGTTATGCCAGTACTGAGTTTAGAGAGCTTAGCCTCCAGTTTTGCTATATGGTTGCATCTCACACATGTTTTGGAATTTGTTGGGAGGAGGAGAGGGTTGTCTGTGTACATGAGGCAGTTGTAACATTGCCTCAAGATTCCCAGATTCACCAGCTGGACCGGAGAGGAGATTGACAACTGACCTTTGGACATGCTAGAATAATATTGGGAATTCCTTAATAATTGAAAACCAGGGCCAGTGGGGAGTGAGGGTGTAGTGCTTTTAATTTTTAGTGCTGACTTATATAATTGCTTTAGTGAGCAAGTGCCAGGTAACTTAAGTGCAATGTATTACAGGTAACTTAAATGCAAAAACGACAAACAGTAACTTTCTTTCAAGTGAAACAAGGAAATAAGTACAGTAAGCAATGCAGATATCACTAGTGAGCCACAGAAGCTGAGAAGCTGCGTATTAGGTGGAATTAGCGTTCCAGGAAATAACAAGCAAACAAACAACAAGCATATAAACAAAGCTATATTCAGCAGGCCTGGATCTAGTCTATGCTACAGCAAACAAGGTGTACCAATTTCAGTAAGATACAGTTCAAATATTCAGGCACTATAAACCTTTAACCAGAAATTCCCAGCTCAGAAGGGCAGAGTCCAGCCTCTTCTCCCACAAGAGTGCAGACCACAAACCTTCTTAATGTAAAATAACTGGCCTGAAGCCCAAGTGCCTAAACCAGAACTAATACACTTTAAGAATAACAGACACTGGGCTCTCAATCAGCAGTTCCCAACTTAGAAGGATGAAAGCTACCTGTCCTGCCACCACAGTGCATGCCACAAACCTTCCTAATGTAAAACAACTGGTCTGAAGCCCAAGTGCTTAATCCAAAAGACTTAGAATGACAGCTAAACTTTAATCAAGTTACTACCAAGCAGTAATAAATACAATTGAATACTTTAGAGAATGCCTGGATTAGTGCTCAAGTTACACAAACAAAGCTAGATCCAGCAGGCCCGAATCCAGTCTATGCCACAGCAAACAAGGCGCACCAACTTCAGTAAGAAGCAGTTCAGATATGCATGCACTATAAGCCTTCAATCAGAAATTCCCAGCTCAGAAGGGCAGAGTCCAGCCTCTCCTCCCACAAGAGTGCAGACCACGAACCCTCTTAATGTAAAATAACTGGCCTGAAAGCCTAAGTGTTTAAACCAGAATTAATACACTTTTAGAATAACAGACACTGAGCCCTCAATCAGCAGTTCCCAACCTAGAAGGATGTAAGCTACCTGTTCTGCCACTACAGTGCAGACCACAAACCCTCTCAGTGCAAAACAACTGGTCCGAAGCCCAAGTGTTTAAACCAGAAGGCCTAGAATGAGTTACACCAAGCAGTAATAAATACAATTGAGTACTTTTAAGATGATGCAAAAGTAAAAAAATAGGTAGAAACACAAGTACAGTAAAAGCAGATTAATTTTTTTTTTTTTTCTGAACAAGTGCTGAGATCAAAGAAACAGATTTGAGTGCTGAAACTAGAAAACTGGCTAGTTATAGGGAAAAAACTAAGCTAGAAGGCTTCCTCCAACACAAGAAGGGCTTGGGGCTCAAAAGCCTACAAATAGTCTATACCACTTAACAGGAAAGGCAGGAAACAAGCTTAAATTTTTTTCTGTTTCCCAGATGCTCTCTTTGTACACAGTAGGAGTGCCTGAAATCAGAATATGATCTCACTGCACTCAGTTGAGTGGGCAAATGAGATGGGCCCAGAAGGAGTATCCAAACACAAATTTACAAGAGGCGGCAGCTGCAAGGCCACTAAGATTAACACCAAAACAAAAACAGGGAGGGTGTGTGGGACAAACTGAAGAGCAGAGTGAAAAGTTCCAGTTCAGCTAAATATTCTTTCCACACAGTTAAAATCAATTTAAATACTGTATTTTTCTGAAAAAAAGCAGATAAAGGTACTTAAATTCTCTTATACGTCCAGTTGAATATAACAAGTTGTTAGCCGGCCAAAGCTGAGGTTTTTAAGCAGAAAATATTTCACACTGTACCACTTAAATAGGCAAGGACAGGAAATCAAAGAATGTGACTACCCCCACACCTGTAATTACTAGCAAATAACAAAATTCAGCAAACACTGACTAACTACCAGTTCAGCTAATATTTCTTCCACACTGAAGAGCAGAGTGAAAAGTTCCAGTTCAGCTAAATATTCTTTCCACACAGTTAAAATCAATTTAAATACTGTATTTTTTGAAAAAAAGCAGATAAAGGTATTTAAATTCTCTTATACGTCCAGTTGAATATAACAAGTTGTTAGCCGGCCAAAGCTGAGGTTTTTAAGCAGAAAATATTTCACACTGTACCACTTAAATAGGCAAGGACAGGAAATCAAAGAATGTGACTAGCCCCACACCTGTAATTACTAGCAAATAACAAAATTCAGCAAACACTAACTACCAGTTCAGCTAATATTTCTTCCACACTGAAGAGCAGAGTGAAAAGTTCCAGTTCAGCTAAATATTCTTTCCACACAGTTGAAATCAATTTAAATACTGTATTTTTTTGGAAAAAAGCAGATAAAGGTACTTAAATTCTCTTATACGTCCAGTTGAATATAACAAGTTGTTAGCCGGCCAAAGCTGAGGTTTTTAAGCAGAAAATATTTCACACTGTACCACTTAAATAGGCAAGGACAGGAAATCAAAGAATGTGACTACCCCCACACCTGTAATTACTAGCAAATAACAAAATTCATCAAACACTGACTAACTACCAGTTCAGCTAATATTTCTTCCACACTGAAGAGCAGAGTGAAAAGTTCCAGTTCAGCTAAATATTCTTTCCACACAGTTGAAATCAATTTAAATACTGTATTTTTTGGGGAAAAAAAAGCAGATAAAGGTACTTAAATTCTCTTATACGTCCAGGTGAATATAACAAGTTGTTAGCCGGCCAAAGCTGAGGTTTTTAAGCAGAAAATATTTCACACTGTACCACTTAAATAGGCAAGGACAGGAAATCAAAGAATGTGACTACCCCCACACCTGTAATTACTAGCAAATAACAAAATTCAGCAAACACTGACTAACTACCAGTTCAGCTAATATTTCTTCCACACTGAAGAGCAGAGTGAAAAGTTCCAGTTCAGCTAAATATTCTTTCCACACAGTTGAAATCAATTTAAATACTGTATTTTTTTTTGAAAAAAAGCAGATAAAGGTACTTAAATTCTCTTATACGTCCAGTTGAATATAACAAGTTGTTAGCCGGCCAAAGCTGAGGTTTTTAAGCAGAAAATATTTCACACTGTACCACTTAAATAGGCAAGGACAGGAAATCAAAGAATGTGACTACCCCCACACCTGTAATTACTAGCAAATAACAAAATTCAGCAAACACTGACTAACTACCAGTTCAGCTAATATTTCTTCCACACTGAAGAGCAGAGTGAAAAGTTCCAGTTCAGCTAAATATTCTTTCCACACAGTTAAAATAAATTTAAATACTGTATTTTTTTGAAAAAAAAAAAGCAGATAAAGGTACTTAAATTCTCTTATGCGTCCAGTTGAATATAACAAGTTGTTAGCCGGCCAAAGCTGAGGTTTTTAAGCAGAAAATATTTCACACTGTACCACTTAAATAGGCAAGGACAGGAAATCAAAGAATGTGACTACCCCCACACCTGTAATTACTAGCAAATAACAAAATTCAGCAAACACTGACTAACTACCAGTTCAGCTAATATTTCTTCCACACTGAAGAGCAGAGTGAAAAGTTCCAGTTCAGCTAAATATTCTTTCCACACAGTTAAAATCAATTTAAATACTGTATTTTTTTTGAAAAAAAAAGCAGATAAAAGGTACTTAAATTCTCTTATACGTCCAGTTGAAATTAACAAGTTGTTAGCCGGCCAAAGCTGAGGTTTTTAAGCTGAGGAGGTTGTGTTGTCTAGCTAGTGATAGTACAGTTTGTGTGAAGTGATTGTTGAAAGAGGTAGCAATATTTTCGGAGGAGTGAGTTACGTTAGGAGTGGGTGTACTTACTTTACCTGGGTGGAGGATGGAGTTTGAGGACCAGAATTGTTTGGGGTTATGTTGAGAGGAGGTAAGGGCAGACTGGTAGTATTGGATTTTGTCCGGTTTTATAAGCTTTTTGGTTCTATTGCGTAGTTCTAGGAATTTTTGCCTAGTAGAGGGGGTTTTGGTTTTGTGCCAGTTGTCCCATGCTTTATCCCTGTTTTTAATTTCAGACTTCGTGTTTTTTTGTAGCCATGGGGATTGTTAGGCTCTAGTTCGGGAACGTCTTATGGGAGCATGGTAATTAAGGATGCTTAGGAATATTTTATTAAAGTAGGCAACTGCGTCATCTAGTTTGAGGTATTTTAGTGGTTGCCAGTTAATCTTTTAAGGATGAGCTGAATGATAGAGGGTTGAAGTTAGTTTTTTTGCGTATTTGATGGTAGATGATGGGTTTTGCTTTATAAAGGTGTTGTCTTAGTAAGAAGGTTGGGGAGTGATCACTGAGGCTGTCAGATAAGCAGCCTGCTATATATATGACGTGGGGCTCTTATTGACTAGTATCCAATCAAGGGTAGTGTGTGTGTGTTGGAGTTATTTATCCTAGTAGGTGACTGGACTAGTTGGGTGAAGCCATGAAGATTTACATGATGGGTTGGGTGGTTGCTAGAGCAGGATTGCCAGTCACAGTGTTGAAGTCTCCTAGAATTAAAGTTTCTTGGGGTAGGTGGTGGGTAGTCCAGCTGAGGAGGTTTTCAGTGGAGGGATGTTGTGGCCAGGTGGGAAGTAGCAACCTATTATGTTTAGGGTTTTATTTTGGTTTATTTTAAGGTTGGCATATATTATTTCTTCCTTACCTATTTGGGGAGCTGCTAACTTTAAGATCTGGATGTCTAGATGCTGCTTAAATATTATAGCTATACCACCTCCTTTTTTGTTTAGTCGGTCTACTCTTAGTATATTGTAACCAGCAGGGAGGATTTGCTCATTAGTAATGTGTGGTTTTAACCATGTTTCTCTAAGGATCACTGCATCAGGGGAGTAGAAGTCTATGGTGGCATGGAATTCATGCACCTTGTTGCATATACTTCTATTATTTAGGCTTATCAGGAGGAGGTCAGTTGGCTTTCTATTGGCTGTGATTTGGGAGATATGGTTTGTAGTCTGATTATGAGGGGAGGGGTTGGAGATAGAGGGACCAGGATTAGGATGGATGTCTCCACTGAGTGCTAGGTTGGATATGGATGAGATTATTAGTTTTATCAATTTATGTATAAGCTTGCTTAAAAGGGAAGTGTTTTGATTGTGTTCTATGGGCAGTAGGTATGGTGGTAGGGTTATGTTAGGTTGAGGGGTTGTTTTTAGTTTAGGTATTCTGGTCTGTAGTCTATATAGAGGGTGTATTGGGAAGGTTGTTGACCTGATAAGAAAGTAGTAGAGTAGAGGTGGGTAATGAGTGGTGGTGTGTGTGGTGGTACAGTGGTAGTGGTTGAGTGCAGGAATGGTGGAGGTTTTTTACGATGTGATGTATGCAAAGAGTGTACATGCAGTGACTATAGGTATGGTATGCTTGTACATATTAGCTGAGTAAGAGGGATAATAGTTGGAAGTTGTAGGACGGAAGTATAGGTGTGGTAATTTTATAGGTTTAAGGGTGGGAGGGGTTACTGTTTGTAATAAAGGTAGGACCACTGGGGGTTGGTGGGAATTGGGGGAAGGGAGAGGAGCGTAGCGGGCAACAGATGAAGGAAGACTATCAGTAGGTTTATAGGTTATAATGAAAAGGGCTGGTCCTGATTAGGCTGCAGTTGTTCTTGGGGGGAGGGGGAGGATCAGAATAGACCAGAAAATTGGTGGATAGCAATAGTATGATGAAAAGGGCTGGCCCTGATTTCACAGATTTGCAAGTCTACAGAAACAATAAGAAAAGGCAGTAGTTACTCTGACTTGCTTACCTGTCTTTTTGAAATAAAATAAGCCAATTTTACCAAGGAGTTATGTGGAAATTAGGAAGACAAGAATTTATAAGAGAAAAGGTTTAGCAGATGTAGAGAAACAGCAGAGCATACAAATAGTACAGCATCTAAAGACAGGTTGCAGTTAGAAGTACAGAATGGGGGGGGGCAGCAAATATTCTGAAATAAGAAAATCAGTAGGTACTTTGGACTTACTTGTTTTGCATACCTTTCTTTGAAATAAAATAAAGACTTGTAACCAGGAGTATGTGGGATTTAGAAAGACCACAAGTTATAGGAGAAAGGGTTTAGTAATACTAGAAAAGCAGCAGGGCTTACAAATAGTTGAAACAGCTTGCAAAGGGAGACTGCTGTTAGGAAGTACAGTATGGGGAGGGGCAAACTAACGTCTGTGATGGAGTGCTTTACTTAAAAATAGAAATTAAACAAGGGCTAGCAATTAAAGTTTGTCTGGAGGATAAAACATACTTTTTGTATATTTTGAAAATAGCACTCATTCCAAGGTTGCCTGGTTCTGTTAAAGAGCACTGCAGGCCAATAGATCGAACTTGGCTTGGTGGGGATCCAGAGAAAGCAGAATTAAAAGGAGAAGCTGGGAAGAAAAATAATCAATATTAATACAAAATACAGCAACTGTTAAGAAAAAAATGCAAAAAACACAAAGCTGATAAACAGATGAGTGGAAAGTAAAGAAAAACTAGGTAATCTATACACAGATAAATACCTCAGTTTGTGATACTGTGAAAATTAACACAAGTTGTCAGTTAATACATTCAACGGATTAATGCAGTTTCAGATATATAGGAATACTGATACCAATTAATGGGTATAACACATTCTAAATATATAAAACTCCCCATTTGAGGGGCACCTGACATCTGGGGCAAGAAAAACTGATGAAAATGGTGTCTGTTGCATGTTTTATACCCCTGACGACTTGATGTCATGGAAGAAGGGACAGCAACGGATGCAGGACCCAAGACTTTGTTAATCAGGTCGACTGAGGGCAACCTGCCAGCAGATTACCCAAATGTAATGACTGCAACAGTGAATACACTTGAACATCTACATTTATGGTAAGTGTACACAATTGTACTTTTCTCCAGTTCCCTTAATGGCCAGACATTCTTCCTTTTTAGAGAATATAAGTTTACACAAGATTCTTTTTGGTTCCAAAGAAAAACTCAATTGACATATAGAAGTAAATGAAAACATTTCTCTGTCTGGGCCCACCAGTTAAGCTCAAAAGATTTATAGAAGTAAATGGAAACGTTTTTCTGTCTGGGCCAGTTAAGGATTCAACCCATATTCCATTTCTATTGAAAATGTTTTGCAATTTCTGTCTTCACTGTTCAAAGCAGGCTCCAGCTAACTCTACCATTAAAGTACAACTAGGTGCCATTTCCAATTTCCACTCTGGCTTCCAAAACAACAAGTTAATCTCCCATAAACTGTACAAGGCTTTCTTCAATGGAGTATTCCTTCTTTGCTCTCCCATTAAGGACCCTCTTCAACCCTGGGCTTTGAATTTGGTCCTGGAAGCTGTAACACAGGCACCATTTGAACCAGCTTTTGCAGACCTCAAGTATTTATCTTGGAAAACAATTTCTTGTTGATAAAAAATCAACTAGAAGATTATCAGAGCTGCATGCTTTGTTTCTCTTCTATGTTTGATCTTCTGTAAAGGCAGTGTCCTTAAGAAACATCCCATTCTTTATTCCCAAGATGGCTTCCGAAAACATTAATCAGTCCATTAACCTGTGTTGTTTTTGAATTATTGTAACAAAGAAGAGTACCTATTATATACATTAGATGTTCACAGGCAGGTCTGGCTGTATCTGCACAGAACCAGATTATTCAAAAAGAACACTCAATTGTTTGAATGAAGAAGTTATGCCTTACCATAATGTTCCATCTGTATTGTTGATCCTCGTTCAGTCATTACGCATGGGTATCAGTTCTGACCTCGGAACCGAGCCGGCCATTTTCCAAGTTCGCGTCAGCTTCAAACTCTCGAGCTAAACTCTTACCCACAGTCCCCCTTCCCCTGTTACCTCAGATTGAGTTTGCAAGTCAAAGAAGGTAGAGGCTACCTCTGGTCAAATAACCTAAGAGAACTGGATGTTGAGATCCACCAGAAACCACAGGAGGGAAAGGAGGGAGGGTCGTAATGACTGAACGAGGATCAGCAATACAGATGGAACGTTATGGTAAGACATAACTTCTTTATCTGATATTGTTAATCCTCGTTCATTCCTTGTGCATGGGGCAGAGTTCCCAGCTACTTCTATTCCTGGGAGGCTCTCATGGAAGGACATTCCTGTGCACCATAGAACCGAAAGATGTTCTTCCCCTGAAGGCCAAATCCAATTTGTAATGATTGATGAAAGTATGAGACATAGCCCAAGTTGCAGCTGCACAGATGTCTTATAAAGAAGCTCTGGGATGGAAGGCAGCAGAAGTTGCCACCAACCTTTTTGAATGAGCTTTCATGTTAGTAGGCAACGAGATGTTACGTTGTGTACAAATAAAGGTCACACAGTCCTTCAACCATCTAGCTAATGTGACCTTAGCAACAGCAGATCCTAATCTAGGTCCAAAAAAGGCCAAAAATAACTGGTCAGATTTACGAAAGGACCTAGTTCTGTTTAGGTAAAAATGGATTTGCCTGTGGATATCTAGGGTATGTAGGCAATACTCTCCTCTGTTTGAATGATTGGGAAAGAAAACTGGCAATTCAGTGGTTTGATTAATGGACATTTCAGAGAACACTTTTGGCAGAAAAGATGGATTAGTTCTCAGAGACACTCTATCTCTATGAAAAATCAAGTATGGACTCTTGATACATAAAGCTTGAAGCTCAGAAATACGTCTGGTAGAAGTAATGGCGACCAAAATAAGGTTTTCCTTGACAAATGCTTGAGGTCGCAAGAAGAGGCTGCTTCAAAAGGTGGTATTGTCAGAGCTTGTAGAACTAATGATAAATCCCATGGTTGAATAGGTTCTCTAAATGGTGGCTTCAGATGATTCACACCTTTTATGAAGGTCTTGTACAATTTGTGGGACATAAGAGAGGAATCTTGGACACCCTCATGAAAATTAGGAATTGCAGCCAAATGAACTCTAATGGTAGAGGCCAATAGACCCAATTGGAAAAGGTCGGCCAGATAGTCTTGTATTATCGACACTGGTGCTGAGAAGGGATCTACTTGTTTATCTTTCAGCCAACAGGTAAATCTTTTCCACTTGCTCAGGTAAATAATTCTAGTGGAAGACTTATGAGATGCAATGAGAATGTCACATACTGGTAAAGAAAGATCATTCTGCCTGGCAATCAAGGGAATTGGAGTAGCCAAGCAGTGAACTTCAGGCTGTTCAAGTTGGGATGAATCAGGTTCTGTGGATGTGAGATCAACCCCGGGGTTGGATGGCGAATCCATGGTCAGTCTAGTAGGTGAGGCTAAAGGAAGGGGAACCAAATCCGTTGACGCCAATATGGTGCTATGAGGATCACCTTGCTCTTCAACCGACGGGCTTTCTTCAGAAACTGGGGAATGAGGGGAAAGGGTGGGAATGCGTAAAGAAGACCCGAGGGCCAATCGTGGACTAGAGCATCCCTGGGTGACTGTCCTGGAGTGGGAATCATGGCGAAGTAATTGCTCCATTTGAAGTTGGTCGGGGATGCAAAGAGGTTGCAGCAAGGATGGCCCCAGCGGTGGAAGATCTCCGCCGCTATCAAGGGATTCAGGGACCACTCGTGAGGTTGAAGAATGCACCTGCTGAGTATGTCTACTATCACGTAGGAACTCCCGGGAATGTGGACCAGTATACAGGCTTTGCTGTATTCTGGGCTGTGGTGTAGTTCCTGTGTTGTCCATTGCCTTACTTGGATAGAAGGAAGTTTCTCTGCTCACCAGTGGGAGTGGGGAGCCTTGAGCAGCCTATCTGTCCCTGAAGGAGTGACCTCAGCACAAGAGCTTGTAGTAATTGGTTGTTTTGGACCATTTCTAGCTCTTTTGAAGTTCCCTGTTTAAAATCCGCTTCTGAGCGTTTTTTCTGGCTATACTACTCGGATACAGCTCCTCGTCCTGCAGAGTGGTCCTAGCAACAGAGAACTGAGAAAAGCGACTACTTTCCTGATTTAAGTATTTTTTGCTGTTTTTTTTACCTAAAATACCTTCTCTTGCTTAGTTTGAACAAGCTTAAACTGTTTTTTTAGCTGTTTGTTGCATTATATATTATCTGCACTTAAAGTTACATTAGGTCGAAAATTGGTCGAAAGTTTGTTTGTTTGTTAAATTTAACTGTTGAGGCTGCCCACTAAAATGTGCTAGCCTGTGTAACTGATTTATTACTGTTTCCTGCATTTCTGTGTACTTTCTATCACAAAAAAAAAAAAAAAATCTTTGTTTTCCCGCCTCTCCTCGACTAGTTTAGACCAGTATACAGGCTTTGCTGTATTCTGGGCTGTGGTGTAGTTCCTGTGTTGTCCATTGCCTTACTCTGATAGAAGGAAGTTTCTTTGCTCACCAGTGGGAGTGGGGAGCCTTGAGCAGCCTATCTGTCCCTGAAGGAGTGACCTCAGCACAAGAGCTTGTAGTGATTGGTTGTTTTGGACCATTTCCAGCTCTTTTGAAGTTCCCTGTTTAAAATCCGCATTTGCGTGGCTTTGCGCGATTGTGCGCATAGCGCAGCGCCGGTTAAACTTTTTCTGGCTCCGCCAAGTCTGCTCTTCAAATTTTCCCTTAAGTAAGCTCTACTGTTAGAATTATCAGTCTACTCGCTATATTATAAGCCTAGCACTTGTTCTCAAAACCTCTCTTCTAAGTAAGCACTCTCAAACCAAAGTAAGCACTACATCCACCTACCACCCCTGTGAATACCCACTTCCCTTAAAAGCACAGCACTCCCTTATACTATTCTAGCATGTCGAGTGGTGGATCTCTGGCATCCTCTCCGGCTCAGCTGGTTAATCTGGGAATCTTGAGACAATGCTACAATTGTCTCATGTACACAGACAACCCTCTCCTCCTCCCAACAAACACAAATACATGTGAGAGATGCAACTATATAGCCAAACTGGAGGCTGAACTCTCTCAGCTCAGGACTGGCAAGACCAGACAGGAGGAGAAGGTAACCACACACACAGCAAACGCAGTCCCACATAGACCTACCACAATTGCAAACCAAACACATAATAACACAAAGACATACTCGGAGGCTCTAATAAAAAACTTACCAAAACAACAGAGGCTCCCAAAGCAGACACCCAAAAATCCACCACCTCAAAACATAACACATGAAACACATACTTCAATAAAGCAGTGTGTCAAACAATCACAGCCCTTAAGGCCAAACACCATGCCTGATGCACTAGTAATTGGTGACTCTATAATCAGACACACTGACGTTCCGCTTACCAGGCTGAACAAGGAGAGGGTAACAGTGAGCTGCCTGTTGGGAGCTAGGATCCGCCACATAACACATGCACTCAGGTCACTCCAAAGCAAGTGCAAATATGACTCCGTCATTGTCCATGCCGGCGTTAATGACCTGAGACGTATCTCCCTGGACTACATGAAAAGAGACATAGAGGAGCTCTCTGATTATGTAGCCCAGGCTGGTATGACCCTGACCCTGAGCAGCATCTTGCCCTCACCAAGAATGATGCCACAATACAAGGACAAGATGATCAGCTTTAATAATTGGCTCAATTACTGGTGTCATTCTAGGGGGATCCAATGTCTGTCTGCTTGGGATGACATGCTGGACAAGCCATGCTGCTTCGCAAGGGACGGCTTGCACCTGTCACCACTGGGCTTCCGGATATTAGCTAAGGCTCTTGCCACCCCTATAGTGCCTTTTTTAGGCAAGGCTCAAAAGACAAACCCACCTCCTTAGAAAACAAAAATGGAAAAAAACTAAGGGTAATGCTACTCAATGCCAGAAGTCTAAATCTCAAGATGCAGGCTCTCGAAGCACTCCTCAGTATGGAGAGCATCGATGTCTGCGCAGTAACTGAAACCTGGTTCAAGGCTCCTGAGAGCACCCCAGTTCTACCAGGCTATACCCCGTATCATGCATTTCAGCCCCAGAACTCAGGCCGAACCACAAAGGGAGGGGGAGTGTCCATATTCATCAAGGACACCCACACCTCCAGGTTAGTGGCAACAGATGAAGCATTGGAGACCATCCAGGTGCTACTAACCGTAGGCAAAACTGCTATACAACTGGTAGCATGTTACAGACCACCCTCCCAATCTCAGGAACCCCATTCAGCCTTCCTGAAGACATTGGAGGATATGAATGTCTCACCAAATACCATCATATTGGGAGACTTCAACTACCCTAACATAGACTGGTGCATTATTCTAGCCCTAACACCCTAGCCCAAAGGTTCCTGGAATTCATTAACTCGAATGCAGTGGAACAGCTAGTCACCTCTCCCACAAGGGGAGAAAATATACTAGACCTGATCATCACAAACATGGGGACAAAATGCTCCACACCGGAAGTATACCCCTCACTAGTGAGATCTGACCACAAACTAATCACCCTGGATATTCATATCCCACCTCCACCCCCAGCACAAAAGACTACAGTGAGAAACTTCTCAAAGGCCGACTTTACACTCCTCAAGACTGAGATGGTATCCTTTAAGCCCCCTGGGCCAGAGGAAACCACATCCCACAATGCTGAATCCTTCACAAATGCTTTCTACGGACATCTCCAAGAATGCATGGATCATGCAATCCCAAATAAAACCAAGACCCTCTCCACCAAGGGCATGCGTCCTGTCTGGTGGACCCCAGCCATAAACAAACTGTATAACAAAAGAAGGAAGCTACTGCAAGACAGAGCAAAATCCCATAAAGGGAAGACATCTCTGACCAGCACTAGCAAAAAACTACGTTCACTCATAAAAACATCCAAGGCCAACTTTGAGAGAAAAATCGCTAAGGACACTAAAGATAACCATAAGGCCTTCTTCAGCTATGTTAGAAACTTGGGAATAAACCCTCAGATATGCTCAGAGTTAGTTCATAACGACAAAAAATACACTGAACCCACGGATATTGCCAACATACTGGCAGACAGGTTCAGTGCAAACTTCTCCCCTCCCTCACACCCAAAAGAAGAAATAGTTATCCCAGCTGAATGTAACCTCCCTGTCATCTCAGATGTCCAGGTGAGAGCCACTCTCAGCAAAGCTAAAAACACAGCATCTATGGGACCTGACGGTATCCCGGGTTGCGTGCTACATAATCTCCAAGAGGAGCTAAACCCGCACATAAAAATGCTGTTTAATCTTAGCCTTACTACAGGATATGTACCTGAACACTGGCGTACAGCAACAGTGGTCCCACTCCACAAAGGAGGCTCCTCTACAGACCCTGGAAACTACCGCCCCATAAGCTTAACCAGCCTGGTCTGCAAAGCTATGGAAAGAATCATAATGGAACTCATAAACAGAGACATCGGGGAGCTACAGACACTTGATCCTACCCAGTTCGGCTTTGTAAAGGGCAGATCCTGCCTTTTGAACCTGGTTGACTTTTTTGAAACAGTCACTAGAGCCATTGAGAGGGCAAAGCAGTCCATACCACCTACCTGGACTTGGCTAAAGCCTTCGACACAATACCCCACTCAGGCATCATAGACGAGCTCAACAGCTTAAATATAAACCCATATGTCACAAGATGGGTTGCAAACTGGCTAAAGGACAGAACCCATAAAGTCAAAATCGCTGGAGCTATGTCAGACTCAAAGCCAGTCACAAGTGGTGTCCCACAGGGCTCTGTCCTGGGACCCCTACTGTTCGGCATTTATTTCTCAGATGTGAAAGCAAACACGGGAGGGTTGTGGCTGACAAAGTTCGCAGATGCCTGCAAACTAGGCGCCATAGTCGATACACCAGCTGACACATGCATCCTACAGAAAGGCCTTACTGAGACGGACAACTGATGCCGAAGTCATGGCCTTAAACTAAATGCCAAAAAATGTATAGTCATCCCCTTTGGGAAAAACAAAGTACCCACAAATTATCACATAGGCAGTAACCCATTGAGTACGGAAAAAGTAATCAGAGACCTGGGGACCCAAGTTGACAGTGACCTCTCATTCGACACCCACGTTGCCAAAGTGGTTAGAAAGAACTTCTACCTTGCCCACCTTATCATGAAGGGATTCACATCCAGATCAAAGGAGGTCATTGTACCCCTATACTCCTCCCTTATCAGGCCCATGATCGAGTACAATGCCCCATTTGGTATGTACCTCACCCGGCACCTGCAGCGGCTGGAGAGACCCCAAAAGTACCTCACCAAAGGATCAAGGGTCTCCAACATATGTCATATGCTGCCAGACTAAAGAAACTCCAGCTCTATTCAGTAGCATACCACCTACTCAGAGGTGATCTATGCCTGACGTACAAGGCCATGTCCAATCAGGAATTGATGGACATGCTCAGTCTCAAAAAATCCAAATCCATCAGAACCACGAGAGCTAAAGATCTAAACCTCAGCACAAAATATAAGAAAACTGTTGGTAGCCATCGCCCATTGCCATATCCTCATGGCCTCTCGACAAAAGAGGTAAGATTTGGTTCCACCTTGCTTGTTGATGTACCAGACCACCGCCATGTTGTTTGATTGAATTGCAGTTGTCCCAGATGGCAGCAGGAGATGGAATGCTTGCAACATCAGAAGCACCGCCCTCAGCTCTAGAACATTTATATGCAGATGGGCCTCCAGTTCGGACCAAGTGCCTTGGGCTGTCTGTCCCTGACATAGCCCCCCCCCCACCCCATCAGGGAGGCGTCCGTGGTCACTGTGGCCTTGGGTTGTTGGGGGGAGAAGGGGCAAGACCATTGTGACAGATTGTGTGTCATCCACCAATTTAAATCCTGTTTGCACCTGTGGGTTACTCGAATCATGGCTGAAAGAGGATGCTGAAAGGGATACCATTGGGTGAGCAGTAGCCATTGTAGAAGCCTCATGTGAAACCTGGCCAGGGGGACAATGGTGATGGAGGCTGCCATGGAACCCAACAGCTGCAGAACCAAGTGAGCCGTGGATTTCTCCCTTGAAAGGATTGGAATCAGTTGTTGCTTTATCCTTAAAATTTTGTGCTCTGGAATAGCAGCTCTGCAGTTTTTTGTATCCAAGATAACCCCTATGAATTCTGTCGAGTTAGATGGGGTGAGATTGGATTTTTGCCAGTTTATGGTTATGCCTAGCCTTTGTGCAGCGAGGTACGAGTATGCCAGAGCTTCTTCCAGTAGATGTCTGGTGGGCCGGAAATGAGCCAGTCATCTAGGTATGGAAACACCTGGAATTTTTGAAGTCGCAAGTGAGCTGTGACAACTGCCATGCACTTTGTGAACACTCTGGAGGCTGTAGAGAGTCCGAAGGGCAGTACTCTGAACTGGTAGTGACTGGCTCACGCACGGAAGCGCAGAAATCTTCTTAATGGCCTGTCCACTTTTATGTGGTAGTACGCATCTTGAAGATCTATCGAGCACATCCAATCATCCTTTTTCAAAAGCGGGAGGATAGACTGTATTGTGACCATCCGGAATTTTGTACTCACAAACTTGTTCAATAAACTGAGATCCAAAATTGGTCTCCAGTCCCCGGTTTTCTTTGGCACCAAAAATAGTCTTGAGTAGAATCCGGATCCTATCTGGTCTGGGAGGACTATTTGGATGATTATTTCTTAGCTGCTTTTCTATCTCTAGTGCTGCTTCTTCCCTTTGACTGGGTGGAACGTCGGGAAGGTTTTTTGAAGGGACAGGACAAAGATCGAAAGGGATATGATAACCTCTGGTTATAATCCTTTGTACCCAAGTATCTGTGGTGATGGTTAGCCAGGCAGAAGGGTACAAGGAGAAACGTCCTCCAACCACCTCCAGAGGAAAGGAGTTGGGCCGCTCTTCAGGAGCTCTGGTAGGATTGGCCAGGGAAAGAATCCCTGGAACCCTGGTTATGCAGACCCCCTCTGCCGCGAAAGAAGAGTCTTCCCTGTGAGTTTCTCCCTCTGCCTCTGGGGGAGAACTCTGCTTGTGTGTCACGGAAAGGACCCTTAGATTTCTTGAACCATATCTTCCCACTCTTGATTTCGGGAGAAAGCATGTTGAAGGGAAGAACAACGGACACCTATGGCAGAAATGGTTTTACCGTCCTGTTCACACCTGGCCAGTGTGCTTTTAACTTTGTGTCCAAACAATGGAGAGGCTTCAATGGGAACGTTAAGAAAGGAAGCCTTAAAGGGTTCTGCGAAATTGCACAAGCGCATCCAGGCGTGTCGTCTCAAGACCGCAGCTGAACCAGCTGCTCCTTCTGATGCATGAGATATCAGTCGCATAAAGGAGTTAGATATTGACGCAATGGTGACCAGCTGAGAGGCCACTTTGTCATGGACCTCATCAGACACAGCACCAGCCAAGGTTTCAGAAAGCTCAGAAATCAGATCCCTTTGAAGCCTGGTAAAGTGTGCCATATAATTCTGGGGCCTGATAGTAAAGGTTGCTGATGCAAAGGTGCGCTTCCCTATCCTGTCCAGGGCCCGGAACTCTGTTAGGTGGATGGACAGTCTGGCTTTCTTCTTCTGCCAGATACTTTTTTGTTGCGGCCGCCACCACCAAAGCATCCACAGGAAGGCCTTTTGACCATTAGGGATCCGTAGCAGGGGGGGACAAAATCTTATCTGGCCTCCGGGGGAGTAGCTTTGACAGTGTCAGGAGCCCTCCAAGCACGCTGCACGATAAGCCGGACAAGTTCATTGGCAGGTGGAGTAACCCAGGAGGTAGGGGGCCAGGCACGAAAGACCTGCAGTAACACAGATTCCTCAGAGGTCGGATTAGAGGACTACCAGTCACCTCTCTGTTTCAGGATTTTGAGGATATCACCAAAGGATACCTCAGAAGGGTGACTGAGGGGATCCTTCCCCCTCATCAAAATCTGTCTCTTCAGTGAGGGTCTCCTCTGTGGAGTCCATGTGCTTCCTCTTACACAAACTTTTCCGGTGGACTTCCTCAGCTGGAGAAGGTGGGGAAGACAGCGGAAAAGGGGTTTCCTGTGGGAATATGTCATGAGGCCCTTGCATCCGGTGTCCGCTCGATGCGACTTGTGAAAGCAGTGTACCAGAGGAGGGCGGAGGGATAGACCGTCCAGAATCGCCAGCAGCAGCGAAAGCTTTCTCCCATCAGTTGGAAGGCTGGTCCACCTGAAGAGGAGTGAATGTCTAGGACAGGGGTCACCCCTCCCCTAAGTGGCTCAGCCTGCCGACCCGGAGTCCCTGGATGCCTGTGGAGCAGCAAACTATGCGTGTCACAACTGACATCCTGGGTCATAGCAAAACTTTCCTGCCACGAAGGCAACTGCGGTTCCTTAGTGAGATCCATAAAGGGAACCGCAGAAGGGGAAGACTGTGCTATATCCTTGGACTTCAAGGGCATTGAAGGAGGAGAATAAGAAGGGGGTCTTTGGAGACGGGTGATCACCTCCCACGGAAGAATAGTTCCTGGGGGGTGGGATACCTCTGGCAAAGAACACCTGATCCACAAGACGCAACACATCGTGTTCGGAAAGGCTTCTAGTGGACCTCACTGAGACTGAGGGAGAAACAGGCCTGTCTACAGAAGAGGCAAACATGGTGCCCATCTCACCAGACCACACCGAGAACAACGGTGCCGAGAGAGACTGGACTATGGGTGTCTGCACCAAAGAAGTCATCGGTGCCGGGGTCATGGTCTGCACCGACACAGGGATCGGTGCCAAAGTGGTTGTCTGAACCGAAGCCAGAACCGACAAAACTGGAGTCAACAATAAAAGCGTTGGTTCCGAGTAAGTTGTCTGAGCCGACGTGGTCAATGTCTGCGCCGACTGAACGGTCGGTGCCGATACAGTGGTAATAGTCTGAACCGAGGAGCCCCTCGGTGCCGATATAGTGAAGGCTGCAGGAAAAGACGGAGCCGAGATCACTAATGGAGCCGAAGGTCTAGGCAGCAAAAGCACTGGGGCTGACTGAGTGAGCTCCGGAGCTGAAACTTTAGCCTTTTTAGGTTTTGGTTGGTGGGAGTCCCTAGCCGGGGACGAAGGCAAAGATTTAGCCTTGGTAGGAACATCCAAGATTTTCTTATGGGCTCTAGGAGGGGTTGAGGGCTTCGACCCAGAAATAGCCTCTGAAAAGGGAGATTTAAGAAGTCCCTTCAGTAACAGCTTGTTTTTCCTTTCCATCAAGGTTCTATTTGAAAAGTTCTCACAAATAGTACAGGGCGGGTCAACAGACAAGTGGGACACCCCCAAACAATAAACACACAGAGTGTGCATCAGAATTAGGTAGTTTGTTTCCACAATCAGAACACCATTTAAACCCTGGACTACCTTTCTTATCTGCCATAATAGTTAAATTAGAAAGCAGAAAAGGGTACCAGCAGTGGTAGAAAAGAATACCCGACGGTATGAGAAAAAGGAAAGGATTACCAACGATGGTAAGGGGAGAATACCTTGCGGTAAAAAGGTAGAGAGGAGAGAAGAAAAACCTGAATAAAGTATGATCTCTAGATGCGATAGGGTAAGAGACAACGTAATACAAACTTTTCTGACAGAAAAGTAATATGAATGGCTATTTAACAACAACTGTACTTAGCTCAAGAGAAGCAGCTTGACTCGACCGAATGTCAACATGGCAAACGAAATCTGGGGTAACAGGGAGAGGGGGATTGTGGGTAAGAGTTTAGCTCGAGAGTTTGAAGCTGACGCGAGCTTGGAAAATGCCTTCGAGGCCATGCGGAGCGCGCTGGCCAGATTGTCAGCTACATCACCCGGGTCGGTCATTCCGTCCCCCACCACACCGGCGAGAGCTTCTGACGCTCACCAGTAGAGTGCCAGGCCCTAAGGATACCCCCACGAGCGGTCCCCAACTTTCTGAGCGTCTCCCAGAGTCCGTGCATGAGGAGGCTCCTAGAAAGAAATTGTGCAAGAGGAAGCACATAGACTCCCAGGATGAGTCTCTCACCTCCGATCCTGTCCTCGAGGAATCGGAAGGGACCCAAGTCTTCCTCTGATGATGTTTCCTTCTCCGATATCCTGGAGATACTGAAACAAAGAGGAAACTGGCCTTCCAAAGCTCCTTCCGAGGAGGAGTTAGTATTCCTTAAGGCTTTTGGCACTCAACCCTCCACCTCCTGGGTGTCTCCACCCTTTGACGAACTTCTTGACCTCATTTGTCGAAGAGTGTGGGAAAACCCCGATTCTGTGGAGCCCGTGCCCAAGCGTCCCAACAAATTCCTGTCTGCACCCCAGGGAAAAGAGTTTCTGTCAAAAGGAGTCCCTGTTGATGCCATGGTGGTGGCGGCAGCCACCCAGAAGGAAGTTGCAGAGTCTTCTTCATCGGTCCATCTTCCTAACAAGGAGTCCAGGACCATGGACCGATACGGGAAGCAAACCCTATCTTCAGCAACCTTCACTTTATGGTCACTGAATTATTTGTCTCACTTCACTCTGCTCCAGAGAGATCTCCTCAAAGAGTTGGGAGATACTCTTGTGGGTAACATACCTGAGGCGGTGGCTCAGATGTTTAACGCCCAGGTTTCTACCCTAAACTCCATCGCTAACTCGTCCATGCGGCTCATTTCGTATGCGGCTGAGGGAGCGAGTAGGGCAGCAAGCTCAGGGTTCGCCCTTAGAAGGCAAGCCTGGCTGCGCCTGTGTCACTTTGCTTAGGCCTTCAAGTCTTCCTTCACTGATGCCCCATTTGACGGACGCCCCATTTGACGGTTCCTCCTTGTTTGGGACCAAAGTGAAAGGCACCCTCACCAGGTGCGAGCAAGAGGGAAAGACCCTGTCTGCCGTTGGGGTCCGTTTTTCCCTTCCTTCTAGGCCTTATCCCAAGGCCCAGCAAGGGGAGGGGGGTGTGGTTCAAGAAATCACAAAGGTTTTTTTTCCTGCTGCACAAGGTGAACCCCCTTCCAGAGGCAGGGCGGGGTTACTCAGGGAGACGTCACCCCAGAGGCAGAGGGGGCCCCTGCAATTCGGGAGACCGCGACTCCTTCCGTGGCTCCCCATACTGTCATTCCTGAGGGTGTCCCGACTGCACTTATCCGGAGCCAGTCGGGGGTCGAATTTCCTTATATCCGGAAGCCTGGGAGAGCATTACCCAGGACCAATGGGTATTACGGTTAATTTCTGGAGGTTACCTCATTCCATTCTCTTCAGTACCCCCGTCAATCAGGAAAAATCCCAGACGTTCCACCCAGTCAAAGGAATCAAGCAGCCTCAGAGATCTCGCAGCTGCTAGAAAAAGGAGCCATCCAACGAGTCCCCTCAGACCAAATCGGATTAGGGACTTACTCAAAATTCTTTTTGGTACCAAAAAGAACAGGGGACCTGAGACCCATACTAGATCTCAGTCAACTCAACAATTACGTACACAAGTCCAAGTTCCGTATGGTCACACTACAGTCGATTCTCCCATTGTTGGGAGAGGAGGTATGGATGTGCTCCATCAATCTTAAGGATGCTTACTACCATGTCAAAATGGACAGAGCATCCAGGAATCACCTATGCTTCCGGCTGGGAGCCAGTCACTTCCAGTTTCGAGCCCTGCCCTTTGGTCTCACCACAGCCCCCAGGATGTTCACCAAATGTATGGCAGTGGTGACGGCTCACTTGAGACGTCAGGGATTCCAGGTGTTTCCGTACCTGGACGACTGGCTCCTTACCGCGCCCCCACCAGGCATCAACTAGTTCAGACTAGGGATGTTACCATCAGTCTGTCACCAGTTGGGCATAACAATAAACTGGGAAAAATCTGCCTTATTGCCCTCACAGCGTGTCACCTTTATAGGAGCAGAGTTAGACACCATTCGAATGCGAGCATTCTTACCAAAAGACAGGATCACAGCATTACAACAACAAATACACATACTGATGCCCCTGAGACATGCAAAGGCAAGACTGATTCTACAACTCCTAGGGACCATGGCAGCAACTATCATGTTGGTCCCTCTAGCGAGATTACACATGAGACTTCTTCAATGGATCCTCTTTGTCCAATGGTCTCTCCAAAGACTCCCACTATCTCATCCCATCTTACTCAGACAGATGCAAGCAGGACCTCCGTTGGTGGCTGTGCACCAACAATTTGAACGGGGGAAAGCCCTTCTTTCCACCCGTCCCTGTTGCCGCGGTGACCACGGACGCCTCCCAGATTGGGGGGGGGGGCATTATCTCGGCAGGACAGTCCAAGGTACGTGGCAGGAACATGAGATACATTTGCATATAAACGTCCTGGAGATGACAGCAGTGCTTCTTGCGTTGCAGGCACTTCAGAAAGTTCTTCCTCTAGGGACTATTGTGATACATTCAGACAACATGTCAGTAGTGTGGTATCTCAACAAGCAAGGGGGAACCCGGTCTTACCCTCTATGCAGAGAGGCTATGCGAGTGTGGCATTGGGCAGTAGCTTCCCAACAGTTTCTGGTGGCAATGCACATTCCGGGGAAGTCCAACGTAATAGCGGACAGGCTAAGCAGAGCTATATTTATGCCTAACGAGTGGTCCCTGAATCGCCTGGTTGCAGAGCGAATCTTCAGCAGATGGGATCAACCTTGCTGCGACCTTTTTGCCAGCCCTCTAAATGCGAAATGCAGCAACTACTTCACGCTGATCCCCCCACAGGGGGAATCACCTAGGGACGCTCTGGCTCACGATTGGCCCTCCAGTCTGCTTTATGTTTTCCCTCCGTTTCCCCTCCTCTCAAGGGTGATTCAGAAAGCGCAATCCTTGGGAAGCAGAATGATTCTGATTGCCCCACACTGGCCTCGTCAAGTCTGGTTCCCCTTTCTTCAACCATACATTATGGACACTCCTTGGATTCTGGACCCTCTACCAGATTTACTGACGCACATGTCGGGACAGTTCCACCCCTCTCTGAGGACACTTCGGTTGACAGCCTGGCTACTCCACTCCACACCATCGCTACTCCACTCCACACCATCGCTAGTCAGACATCATCATTTTTCACCAGAAGTGGTCCATATATTATCGTCCTCTCATAAGCCATCCACTAGAAAGATTTATTCTAGCAGATGGAAAAGGTTCTCTATCTGGGCAAATACTAGAGGCATTGATTCTTACACAGCTCCAATAGATTCAGTTCTGGAGTTCTTGTCTATGCTGTTCTATTAGGGGTCTGCATCAGCTAGCGGCGATATCTAATTTCCACGTAGCTAATGAACCTAGTCTCATGGCACACAGACTATGCAAAGCATTCCTTAAAGGTACTCTGTTGCTTCGTCCCCCAGTGTCCTAACCTGTCATGCCCTGGGATCTCAATTTTGTTCTTCAAGCCCTTACTCTACCACAATTTGAGCCTGCAGCTACCTGTGAATTAAAACTCTTGACATGGAAAACAGCATTCTTAACGGCAGTCACCTCAGCAAGGCGGGTTTCGGAAATTCAAGCCCTCTCCATCAAACCCCCATATTTAATCTTCCATAAAGATAGGGTCTCTCTCAGACCAAACCACTCATTCCTTCCTAAAGTGGCTTCCGTGTCTAACATGAATCAGTCCATTTAGCTGCCTGTGTTCTTCCCCCACTTTTCTAACAAGGTAGAATTTAGGTTTCACCAATTGGATGTACATAGACAGTTACACTTCTATGTACACCGGACAAAAGATATCCGGAAATCTGACCAACTCTGTCTCCTTTTCGGAAAACCGATTGGGTTCTCCGATATCCAAGGTCACGCTGTCTAGATGGATAGCCAGTTGTATCTATTTCATCTATCAGGCAGGAGGTAAAAATTTGCCATTTCCAGTCCAGGCACATTCTACTCGGGCTGTTTTTACATCCACAGCCTATCAAGCTAGATTTTCAATGGATGATATATGTGCTGCAGCTACTTGGGCTTCTCCTCGCACCTTTGTTTCCCATTACAAATTGGACGTGTTCTCCAGGGGCAGATCTTCCTTTGGCTCCACAATTCTCAGGAGTATTTTCCTCTGAGCCACCCAGGATGTAGGTGCTAGGGACGCTGTCCCACGGGTAAGAATGTAGGCGAGATAGGACTACATAACATCAAGATGTTATGTACTCACCATAACGTTCGATGTATGTAGTCCATCTCGCCTCACATTCTTACTTACCCTCCACCTTCCCCCTGCCTGGAGGATTTGGAAGTTAGGTTGTCACCTACTGAGTCCCTTTGATTAGTTTATTGTTTATATGGATGTGATGTGTGTATGGAGTACAAATGTTGTTTCGCAACAAACTAGATCTGGGGATATGGAGCAGTGCACCATGGGATATCCTCTTAGCCCAGCCAATGAGAGACTTTGAGTTAGTAAAATCGGCCGAGTCGGAGCCGATATTCGGCTCCGAACCCACGGGTAAGAATGTGAGGCAAGATGGACTACATACATCGAACGTTATGGTGAGTACATAACTTTTTGTTATGTTAAGTATATAACGTCTGATGTTTTTCGTGTTTCACTGTTGCAGTCATTACATTTGGGTAATCTGCTTGCAGGTTGCCCTCATTTGGCCTGATTAACAAAGTCTTGGGTCCTGCGTTGGTTGCTGTCCCTTCTTCCATGACATCAGGTAGTCAGGGGTATATAACATGCAGCCGATGCCATTACATCAGTCTTTTTGCCGTGCGGTGCCCGAAGCAGAAGCAGTTCTGCAAGTGACGGTTGACCAACTCCTGAAATTTTCGTTTTCGAGTTTCAGAACCAAAGTCTTCAAATAAAGCTAAGTACCCTGTTGGGGAAACTTTTTCTTGCTCCTTATCGATGTCCAGTAAAAGTTAATCATTGCATTACTTGTGGAAAGCAAATACCTCATAAAGATTTTCATTCGTACTGTTTTCCTTGCCTAGGCCCTGACCACGACGTACCTTGCTGTCGGTTTTGTGCTTTATATCTGTCGTCTGTATATTTTTGCCTCTAAATAGTTCGGTTCTCGGTTTAATTATCCAGAAATGTCGTCAGCTATCCGACTACCGGGATTTCGAAAAAACGCAAAGGTAAAAACAGAGACAGGCCGCCGAGGTCCAAAACTGCCGAGGACGCTTCTCCTAAGCCAGTCGCCAGTTCACCGGTACTCAGTGAGGCACTTTCGCAGCCCCTGATATCCGCTACTTCTGATTCGCAGGCCTCTACTGAGACCCATTCGGAATCCGGTATGCTGCGAGATGCTTCAGCTATGGAACCCATGGATGCTCTACCTTGGATGGGTCCGGAGCCGCTGTGCAGGCATCGGCTTCTGAGAGTGTATTTGGGCCTACGGATTTGCATAGTTAATCGACTCCTCCTTCATTACTTAGGCCTAAATCTCGATACATGTCTAAAAAACCGACGCCCAAGCCACATGCTCAGGTCTCTATGCCTAAAAAACAAATGATCAGAATGACTGAAGATCTAATAACTCTTAACAGGGGTAGCCAACCCCCCACCCCCTTCTAAGAGGCCTAGGACTGAGGTTGATTATGAATCCTCTGATCAGGATTCTGTTTTTTTCTGACTCGTCTGATGACCTATGTGTGTCCTTACCTACTTATGAGGATTCTGATGCAGAGGACTCTATTCCCTCTCCTTCCCCTCCTGAAGATTTTTCTTTTGGGGAAAAGTTACATTCTCTAAGGGAGCATTTCCAATGGGAAAACCAGGATTTTTCTGATTCAAAAAAGAGGCTTAGGGATTTCCTTCTCCTACCTCAGAATAGGCCTTTAGCTATTCCTCCTGTACTAGACATGGTTGATGATGCTTTCTCGGAATCTAGTTTGGCCCCTTATTCCCTGCCGTCCTGCTCCCAGAAAACCTGACAGATACTACAAGGTCCCAGAGTCCCACAAGTTCCTTTTCAAAAATCCTATTGCAGATCCAGAGACTATTTCACAGGGGCCCAAGGGCATTAAGGCTTCTACTGCTAAAAATCCTACCCCTTCTGATAGAGACTCCAGGGCGATGGATAGATGGGGTAAGAAGGTTTACACTTCTGCAACCTTGGCCATTAGGGCTTTAAACTGCCAGTTTCATATGTTAAAATATCAGCAACATGTTATTGGACTGCTTAAACAGAAAATTATGTTGATTCCTGACTGTGTGGAAAATAAAGAATTACAGGATTTAATGTATTCTGCTGAACAAGTTGGAAAACGTACTTTGCAATGTGGTTTTGATTCATTAGAGGCCTCTTGCAGGGCTGCTGTTACTGGGTCTGTGCTCAGAAGGCATGCTTGGCTTAAGGAGCAATCCTTGCCTGATCATGTTAAAACTAAATTGTTGGATGCTCCTTTAAATCAAGACCACCTGTTTGGCAACAAGGCTGAGGAAGTTCTTAAAATGATGAAAGATAAAGCTAAACTTATGGAAACTGTTACAGATTTTTTACAAGTTCAGCCTCCTAGATTTAGTAGGCACTGGCCCTCTAAGAATTGGTCCTTTCCAGCCCCTTCCAGGTCTTCTCAAGCCAAACCGAGACACAGCAAAAAACCCAGGTTTCAGTCCCAGGGGACTCACAGAACCAAGCAGTGGGGGGCCTCCACTTACAAGTCTGGGAATACCAAGACTCCCCCTATGGTAAACTGTCTCAATGACTTCCTTTTAAAATTTCCAAGCACTTATCTGACTGCCCCTTTGGGGGAAAAATTGCTCTTCATGCAAAGAATTAGGAACTCATTACCCAGGATAAATGGGTTTTAAATAGTGTCCCAGGGATACAGATTTCACTTCCACACATTGCCAACACCAAGTGGGTGGCCAGACCTACCCCCAAATCAGTGGGCAGAGGCCCAAAAACAAGTACTTTCTCTCTTAAGCATGGGGGCTATTCAACTGGAACCAGAAGGGGAAAAGAGACAAGGTTTCTACTAGAGACTTTTCCTGTTACCCAGAAAAGGCAATTCATGACATCCTATCCTGGACTTGTCTACTCTAAACACCTTTTTGGAGATTCCAAAATTCAAGATGCTGACTCTTCACCAATTACTTCCTATGCTAGGCAAAGATGCCTGGTTGGCAACACTAGATTTAAAAGAAGCATACCTGCACATCCCAATCAGGGAATCTTGCAGAAGATGCCTACGCTTCAAAGCAGGCTACATGCACTATCAGTTCTCTGCACTGCCCTTTGGTTTATCTACTGCGCCCAGGGTATTCACAAAGTGCCTAGCTCCAGTTATTGCATTTTGCAGGCAAAGAAATATTCAAATATACCCATACCTGGACGATGGTCTAATTCAGGCAGAAAGCCAGGACATACTTTTGAATCATTTGGCCTTTGTAAAAAGGGTTCTAACTTGTCTGGGGTACACCATAAACGAAAAGAAATCACAACTGGTACCCAGTCAACAAATTATATTCCTGGGAGCAAGCTTGAATACAACTTTCCAGATGACTTACCTCATGCCAGAAAAGCAAAAAAAACCCTGCTATCTGCAAGACAAGTATTGCATGCCTTGGGGTTCATGGCCTCCTGCATTCTTCTAATTCCATATGCAAGACTGCATTTGAGGAAACTACAGTGGTATCTTAAAAGCCTATGGTGTCAACATTCTCAAAACGTAGAAACAATGATTCCTATCATACCTTGCCTACGCCTAGAGTTCCTTTGGTGGGCAGAGGCCTGCCACCAAAACAAAGGACTACCTTTCACACCACCTGCTGCCGCCCAAACCCTAACAACAGATGCATCAGACTATGCATGGGGGGGCTCACCTGGCAGGGAAGTGCATTCAGGGCAAATGGAACCAAAGTCAAATGCACCTGCATATCAATCAAAAAGACATGTTAGCTGTACAGAATGCTCTGACTGCCTTCAAGGGCCACATTCTTCCAGGACAGCTAATGGTAAAGACAGACAACAACACTGTTATGTGGTACATAAACAAGCAGAGGGGTACACATTCTTACCCCCTCTGCAGACTAGCCATGATATTGTGGAACACAGCCTTGAGCTACTAAGTGCACCTACAAGCTCAATTCCTGCCAGGAAAATTAAATACACTGGCAAACGGACTAAGCAGAAATCTCATTGACCCACACGAGTGGAAACTGGAACCAAGGATTTTCAACATGTTGACAAGCAAATGGGGAGAGCCCAGATATAGACCTGTTTGCCTCTCCCCAGAACTACCAATTGGACAAATTTTGCACAAGGACCCCCCACAAACAAGCCTGGAAAGTGGATGCTCTGTCCTTCAGCTGGAAAAAACTATCAGTCTGTGTCTTCCCCACTCTGCCTCTGCTCTCCAAAGTACTACTAAAAGTCAAACAGGACAAACCAAGGATGATTTTGCTTGCTCTAGACTGGCCACGCCAACACTGGTACCCCCTAGTGCACAGTGTGTCACGGTTATCTCCATGGCACCTGTCTCAGTCTCCTTTCCTGCTGTCTCAGCAGGAGAACCATATTCTGCACCCTCAGCTTCCAACACTGAACTTTGCAGCCTGGCTAATTACTTAATCTCTCCTTTACCATCCCTCAGCAAACCTGTGATGGATATCCTCTTAGAGGCAAGGAGGCCTAGTACTAGAAAATCTTATGCTGAAAAATGGAAAAGATTCTGTGCCTGGAACCAATCTCAAGGGATGAGCACAGCAGCGCCCAATTTACCTCCGATTTTACAATACTTGACTGAGATGCTTCACAAGGGCTTGTCTTTTTCCTCCATTAAAATCCACGTCTCAGCCATTTCAGCCCATTATAACACAGAACCTCCCCTCTTCTCTCATCCACAGCTCAAGCAGTTCCTCAGAGGTGCCAAAAATTTGAGACCACCCAGGAGAGCTCCAACCCCAACCTGGGACCTTAACTTTGTCTTGGAGAAACTCTTTCTACCTCCTTTCGAGCCAGCTGTAACTGCAGACTTAAAAATTTCTTTCTTGGAAAACAGCTTTCCGTTTAGCAATCACTTCAGCTAGAAGGGTATCTGAATTACAGGCCCTTATGGCAGTGGAGCCTTTCGTCATCTTTCATGCGGACAGGGTGTCACTTATAACCAATCCATCCTTCATGCCCAAGGTGGTACCCAGTGTGGCTCTTAATCAGTCCATTCATTTGCCAACCTTCTTTCCCAATCCACAGAATAAAGGGGAACGGGTACTGCATTGCTTAGATGTGCACAGACAACTTAGATTCTACTTGGACAGGACTAAACCTCAAAGGAAATCTGAACAACTGCTGGTAGCATTTGCTGCAGGCTAGAGGGGAAGGCTATTTCAAAGCAAACAATTTCTTAATGGTTAAGCCATTGCATTCATTTCTGCTATAAGCACCATGGAAAACCTATCCCCCAGGGGATCAGACCTCACTCCAGGGCTGCATCTACCTCTACAGCCTTTCTCAGAGGCGTCTCTACCAGGGACATCCTAGAAGCTGCTACCTGGAGTTCTGTACATACTTTCACCAAGCATTATCATTGGCCAATTTTCTCTAAATCCAGAGCTGGCTTTGCCACTGCAGTCTTGCAGGGCCTTATAGCTGACCCTAATGCTATCTAAACTCCTCCTCCCAACCATAGCTTTGGGAATCTACCCAAATGTAATGACTGCAACAGTGAAACACGAAGAACATAGTACAGTTGTGTACACTTACCATAAATGTAGATGTTCGAGTGTATTCACTGTTGCATTCCTGGTTTCCCTCCCTCCAGCCCCCTAACTTCTTGGCTATACCTGTACTTTCCTTTACTATGCTTAAAAGCCTTTTTGGTGTATTTGCTTTTTTGTTGGAGGTATATCTTTGTGCTTTTATGTTTAATTGCTTCCTATTAGGGTGGCACCTGACATCTGGGGCAAGAAAAACTGATGTAATGGCATTGGCTGCATGTTTTATACCCCTGATGACCTGACATCATGGAAGAAGGGACAGCAAACCGACGCAGGACCCAAGGCTTTGTTAATCAGGCCGACTGAGGGCTACTGCAAGCAGATTACCCAAATGTAATGACTGCAGCAGTGAATACACCCGAACATCTACATTTATGGTAAGTGTACACAACTGTACTTTTTAGTTTTTGTTTGTTTTTTTGGCAGAGCTGGGGATCTTTCCTCTGTTTTTATGTGTGTTTGAGAGTGTCTGTTTTTTTGTAATGTTTATTAATGAAACCTTTAAAATTTTCACTTAGAACCCAGATTTTTGTCATGGTCAAATGTAATCAGTTATGCTGCTGTAGGACTGAATTCTCCTAATGAAACCCCAGTTGACTACTCCCAAGCTTCACGTTTTGCATTGATTAGCCATTTGAACTCCTTGATCTTTTGAGAACCTGCCTTGATGGATCCTCAGTTGGCTTCATTTCCATTATATAACACACCTTGGCAATTCTCTACAAGAGCCTACCTACTGGGATGCTTGAATGCCTGTTCAGTGTATGCTGTGATATCAGATGGTAGCCAGTTAAGTTCATGAATATACTTTGAGTTCCTTTATGAGGTGCACGTTTCTGATCGCAATCCTTATGTTTTTTTTTTTTTTTGCATTCTTAAACAGTTTAAAACATTTCTCTCTTTCTCTGTGGCAATCAATTTACTTGTCAAGAACAACAGCAGCAGTTACTTTTACTTTGCCAGGGAGGACCATAATACTGGTAACTGCTGTAGATGGTAGTGCCTTAAGCCTGCCAGCTGAAGGTGCGGAAAGGAGGAACCTTTGGCCTACTTTCTGCCCAGAACAAAGGTATCAATTGAAAGCCATTGACCCCTTGCTAGTGACTTTTTGTGTTTTACACAGCTCCGAATATTTCACCTGATAGAAGTAGTAAGAAGGTTGAGGCTTGATCCTGGTGGAGGCAAGTGTTAACTGCTCCCTCTTCCCAGTTGTTGCAGGTGCTGAGCTTGTTCTACCCTATTGAGAGCTGGAGCTTGCACTCATCCTTTCTCTGTTTGGAAGCTGAGAGGGCCAGAAGAGGAAAATTTGAAGCTATTACCCTGTGCATTGTATCCCTGGGTTCTTTTGCAGCTTAGGTCCGAGGTGATGGTCTACAGCCTGAGTTTGACCATTCTAATGATGGGTAGTGGCCCCTTGAGTGATCTGATTACAGACTGTCAATATTTAAGCCTGATGGCACCTTCTTGGGCAGCCTTCATGTCCACAAGATGTCTGTGGACCCTAGTTGAAGAGAGCTGATCACGTCATCCCACACTAGAGCGCCTGTCTCAGAGGATATTGCATCAAGCAGATGTTTGATTTCATCTACTTGCTTCAGTCATGGATCCAGGATTGCTTTCTTAGCGTGCCTAAAGTTGGTGTGGGCCCAAAATAGGCCATTAAGTGTGCTGCCCTGAGCTGCAGCACAGCCACAGATTTCCACTGTTGTGGCATACAGCACAAAACATTTATCTGCTTGTCATTTTTCAGTGTTTGTCATAAGGGTACTTACATTGGTACTTGGACTGTTGGGGGTGCTTCAGCCCTTTGCTTTTCACAAAACGGCCATTATTTTTTTAGTGTGACATTGAACTTTTGTATTTCCCTGTCTGCAGAAATTTCTGAAGGTGATTCTTGACAAAATCCTCGAGTAGCCTTGGTGTATTCTCCTAGCATAGCAGTACTCATTAAACTTGCAGTTTGAGTGGCCTTGAGACACTCTTTACTGTTTCCCTTAGGCCTTCAAGAAAGGGAATGAACTTTCCACCCTCTGAGTTGGTAGAGAAATTGTGCAAGTGCCATGTTGCTGAATCATACATGATCTTCTCAGCTCAGCAAGCACCCATAAACCAAAATATCTTGACACATTGCTTCCTGACAAGTTTATGGTTCTGAACAGGGTAAGTCAAGATAATTTACTTCTTTGCATTACTAGTGCATGATGTTCCTAAATGTCCGTCTCACCTGTCCTTATTCCATATTCCAGTCCCACTTGGTTAAAAAGGCTGTGAACAAGGTGGAGGATTTTCTGGAATTGTGACTTGAGGAACTACTTGAGATGCTGTACAATATCTTACATAGGCTATTATGCAACAGCTGCAATTTTGACTATATGTGGATGCCTTGGATATTGTCCCAGGCTCAGGCATGTGCATGTTTAGGATTTCGGTGTTGAGATTGTCCTCTTTTAAGGGAAGAGCACAGTAACAAAATATTGGATTCACATTTCTTGTAGATGCTGTTCAGACAGTATTTTCAGGAAATAGTTGATGACCCCCTGAAAAGAAAGGGGGTTTTCCCTTTTTGAGGAAGGCCTTTGTAACCTTCCTTTTTTACCACCTCTTCTGTGCCTGACCAGCTTAAAATAGAAAAAGTTCCCTTCTGTGCCCTGTGAAGGTTATAAAAAATAAGCACATTACTGGGCAGTTTGCCCAAGAGGATGAACCCCACCCAGTGCTGTGCCACTTCCTGATTCCCTTCTGGGATTGCTCATTGTGAGGAGCTTTGAGTTTGCCCTGATTTGGAGAAGAGACAAAAAGCTTGTCTGTACTATAGCTGTGGTTAATCTTTTTTATTAATTTATTTACTTGTTTGTTCATTTTTAGATGTGGTTAATCTTAACCATGTTGTGGAAGTTGCTGGTTCTACTTGTGCAGTATTCCCTGCAACAAAACTCTTGCAACAGGCCCAGATTCAGCTGCTCAAAGGTTCTCTAGAGACTGTCGCAATCACAATCACAAAAGAGGGGTGTGGGGATCTGCTGTTGTCCGTTCTTGCTCTTGAAGTGGATGGATGGTTTTATTTCCCTTTTCAGATCCCAGGAACTTCAACCTGCACATCTGTTGTATTTGTTTTTTGAAGAATACCTTGCATGGATTTATGCTGTTGCTCCTGCAGGGCATCTCAGTTGCGCAGCTGGACATGGTGTATGCCTTTTTGACCCATCAACATTTGGGGCCTTAACTGGAAATTCCCTTGATTTTTATCTTGAATAGCATTTCCTGTATGAAGTGTTGAAAGTTAGGCTTTTCTTAGATGTTCTTCGTGTTTCACTGTTACAGTCATCACATTTGGGTTATTCCTACCAGGGTAGCTCTGTCGGCCCGAGTACCGGAGGCTTAGTATTTCTGCGTCTGTTGCTGTCGCTTCAGGACTGACGTCAGGTCGTCAGTGGTATAAAATCGGGCAGCCGACGCCATTACAATAGTCTTTCTTGCCGAGGAGCCTGAAGCAGAAACAGTTCGCACAAGTGCCGGTCGGCCGCTACCTGAGTTTTTCATTTCCAAGTTGAAGTCTTCTAAAGCTACGTACCCCGTTGGGTTCTTGCTCTAACCAATGTCAGAAAAAGTTAACAATTGTCTCATCGGTGGAAAGCAAATACCACACCGAGACTTTCATTATTATTGCGTCACTTGTTCAGGACCAGACCACGACTTCCCCTGCTGTCGCTTTTGTGCTTTTTTCAATGCCAGAACTATATGTCATCGGGCCGTTATTGTAGCTAGATATTTTCGCTCTCAGTCCTTGAATTCCGATATGGCTTCGGTAAGCCACCTGACAACAGATCTTCCGAAAAAACGTAAGGATAGACTGCACAGGTTCAAGACTGCCGACGACGCTTCTGTTAAGCTAGTCGTCAGTTCTCCGGTCCTCTGTGAGGTGCTTTCGCAGCCCCTGATGACCGCTTCTGTGGATTCGCAGGCCGCTACTGAGACCCTTTCGTAGTCCGGTTTGCTGCAAGACCCTTTCGGAGTCCAGTTTGCCGCAAGACCCTTTCGGAGTCCGGTATGCCGCGAGACTCTTCGACTAAGGATCCTGCGGATGTCTCTACCTTGGATGGGTCCGGAGCCGCTGCGCAGCCACTGGTTTACGAAGAAGTACTTCGCACTACCGATACTCGACACAGACCAACTTTTTTCTCGTCTAAAGTTCTTTCGAAAACTACTGAGTTTCTACGGCCCAGGGTTACAACCACACCCAAAAAAACGACGACTCAAGCTCAGGCACCGGCTTCCTTGCCTCAGTCTCAAATGCTTAAAATGGCGGAAGACCTTATAATGCTCTTCAGGGGAAGCCAGGCTACCCCTTCCAAAAAGAAAGAGACTTGTTCATAGGTAGGTACTAGGCTGTATGCCCGGGGGCATTTATAAGCCTAGCCAGAGTGTGTCAGCTTTCACCGCCCCATTGATTAATTAACTGAGCCTTTGTCAAGAAGAGCCAATGAAGTGATCCCAGGGGTGTATTTTCTGTTACCCATCCACTCGTCAAGGTTTCTGTTGAAGAGTGTTAGTGAGGTGCTCTGCCTAATGTAGTTAGGAATTTTGTTCCAAAGCATGGGGAGTCTCCGTGACAGGAATCTATCCCTCCAGCATGTTCTATTTATTGTTGTGGCGAGGTTTAGCTCACTAGAGCGAGTGTCTCGCAGTGACTTGGATTTCTTTAGGTGGAGCATGTCCATCAATTCTGAGTTGGACATGGCTTTGTAAGTCAGGCAGAGATCACCTCTGAGTAAGCGGTATGCCACTGAGTACAGCTGGAGTTTTTCCAGTCGGGCTGCATAGGACATATGGTTGAGACCAGTAATCCTCTTGGTGAGGTACTTTTGTGGTCTTTCCAGCTGTTGGAAGTGTCTTGAGAGGTACATCCCAAACCGGGGCATTGTACTCTATGATGGGTCTGATGAGTGACGAGTAGAGGGGCACTATAATCTCTTTATTTCTAGATGCGAACTCTTTAGTAATTAGATGGGCTACGTAGAAGGATTTCCTAACTACTTTGGCAATATGATTGTCAAAGGAGAGATTACTATCTACCTGGGCCCCAGATCTTTTATTACCTCTTCTGTATTAAGGGGGCTGCCACCTATGTGGTAATTCATGGGTGTTTTGTTTTTCCCAAATGGGATGAATATGCATTTTTTGGCATTTAGCTTGAGACCATGACTTTTGACACCAGGTGTCCGTCTCAGTAAGGCCCTTTGAGAATATCTGTGTTAGCCGGTGAATCAGTTATGGCTCCCAGTTTGCAGTCATCGGCGAACTTGGTTAGCCATAGTCCTCCTGTATTTGCCTGTATTTCTGAGAAATATATGCCAAACAGCAGGGGTCCCAGGACCGAGCCTTGTGGGACACCACTTGTGACTGGTTTAGAGTCGGACCTGGAGCCTGCTATTCATACCGTGTGAGTTCTATCTGTAAGCCAGTTGGCAACCCATCTCTTGATGTAGGGGTTTATGTTCAGGCTGGTGAGTTTTTCTATAATTCCCAAGTGGGGAATGGTGTCAGAAGCCTTGGCGAGGTCAAGGTAGGCTGTGTGAACTACCTTCCCCTCATCTATGGCCTTGGTGAATGTCTCGAAGAAGTCATCCAGGTGTAGTAGGCATGATCTGCCCTTAACAAAGCCGAACTGGGTCGGGTCAAGTGTTTGGAGGTTCCCAATGTCTTTGTTAATGAGTTCCATGATGATGCGCTCCATTTTGCAGACTGGGCTAGTCAGGCTTATGGGGCAATAGTTACCAGGGTCAGTTGTGGCCCCTCCTTTATGGAGAGGAATGACCATTGCTGTGCGCCATTCTGTGGGCATGTAGCCTGTGGAGAGGCTGAGGTTGAACAGTGTGTTTAGGTGGGGGGGGGGGGTTAGTTCATTCTGTAGTTCGTGCAAGACCCCAGCAGTTTTATCTGAACAGGAGTCTGATGACTCTGATGCATCTGAATATGAAGATATGCAACCCCTCTCTGCTTATGAGGATTCTGATGCAGAGAAATCCATCCCTTCAGCCTCTTCACCCGAGGTCTTTTCCTTTGGGGAAACCCTACATACTTTAAGGGAGCATTTCCAATGGGATAAGTCAGGACTAACCTCAGTCAAAAAAGAGACTCTGGGAATTCTTAGATCTTCCACAGCACAGACCTCCGGCTATCCCTCCTGTCCTGGATGTGTTGGATGATGTTTTTATGGAATCCAGTCTGACCCCTGACACCTTCCCTTTCTTCCAGGAAACCTGACAGGTACTATAGAGTCCCTGACACTCAAATTTCTTTTCAAAAATCCTACTGCTGACCTCGAGGTCATCTCTCAAGGACCAAAAGGAATCAAAGCAACTTCAGCTAAGAATCCCACCCCCTCAGACAGGGATTCCTGAGCTTTAGAGAGATGGGGTAAAAAAGTATACACCTCTGCTACCCTTGCTATTAGAGCATTAAATTGTCAGTTCCATATGCTGAAATATCAGCAACATACCATGGAACTCCTCAAACAAAAAATATCTTCTTTCCCTGCTTGTACAGAAAATAGAGTTCCAAGAGTTAATGCATTCTGCAAGTCAAGTACCTAAGCACACATTGCAATGTGATTTTGACGCCCTAGAATCATCTTGCAGAGAAGCAATCACTGGTTCTGTCCTTAGAAGGCATGCTTGGCTTAAAAAAAGCCCTTGCCAGACCATGTCAAATCCAAATTATTGGACGCACCATTGCACAAAGGCAACTTATTTGACACCAAGGCAAAAGAGGTCTTAAAAAAAGATGGAAGAAAAAGCTAAATCTATGCAGACAGTTAAAGACTTCTTACAGGTCCAGCCACTGAGGTTCAGTAGGCATTGCCCCTCCAAGCACTGGTCCTTTCCTGCCCCCTCCAAGTCAGCTCAGCTCAGCTCAGACCCAGTTGAAGCAGACCCCCTAGACAACAGCCCCAGGGGATGCAGAGATTTAAGCAATGGAGTTCCTCCTCTTCAAAACTAGGGAGTGCAAAGCCACCCCCTTATGGTAAGAACTCACAATGACTTTACATTTCCACCCCCTCCCTCTGCCCACCTGCTCTTGCCCCTAGGAGGAAAACTCTCCTTCCATGCAAGCAACTGGGCCACCATTACCAATGACTGGTGGGTCCTCAACATAGTGTGCCAGGGATACAGATTTTAGTTCCACACACTGCCAACCCCAAAAGGGTTCCCAGATCTTCCCCAAACCAGTGGGCAGCGGCCAAAAAGCAAGTCCTTTCCCTGTGCTCTGAGAGCTATAGGGAATGTTCCGGCAGAACAGGTAGCCCAAGGTTTCTACTCCAGACTCTTTCTGGTACCCAGAAAAGCGGGCACATGGCGCCCCATCCTCTATCCATTGTAAACACCTTTCTGGTGATACCAAAATACAGAATGCTCACCCTCCAGCAGCTTCTGCCTGTGCTTTCCAAGGATGCTTGGTTAGCCACCATAGACCTAAAAGAGGCCTACCTACATATCCCAATCAAGGAATCATGCAGGAAATACCTACGATGTTCTTCGTGTTTCAATGTTTCAGTCATTACACTTGGGTTATCCTGCTGGCAGGCTACCCTCAGTCGGCCTGAATTCCAAAGTCTAGGTCTGCTGTCACCTCTTCCCTGACATCAGTGCGCCAGGGGTATAAAAAATGCAGCCGACGCCATTTTCTTCAGTCTTTCTTGCCATGCGGTGCCCGAAGCGTAAGCAGTTCGCAAGTGCCGGTCGGCCGACTCCTGAGATTTTCGTGTTCGAATTTCAGATCCGAAGTCTTGATTAAAAGCTAAGTACCCCGTTGGGGAAACTTTTTTCTTGCTCCAGACCGATGCAAGAAACGCAAAGAAAAGGACAGGCATCCAAGGTCCAAGACCGACGAGGCTTCTTCTAAGCTAGTCGCCGGTTCGCAGGTTCTCAGTGAGGCGCCTTCGCAGCCCCTGATGCCTGCAGGCCGCTACTGACTCCCACGTGGAGTTGCCTAGACCGCTGGAAGCTCAAGGTATTGGACCTTCGGAGACTATTCCCTCAGATGGGTCCGGAGCCACTGAGCAGGCATTGGCTTCTGAGGGTGTTTTCAGACCAACTCCAGTAGAACAGCTTCATGGACAGGCCTCCATGCCCAAAAAACAGATGCTCAAAATGGCCGAAGACTTAATTACTTTGATCAGGGGTTCCCATCCCCCTCCTGATAAAAGGCCTACGCAAGAAAGAGAATATGAATCTTCAGATCAGGTTTCCATTTCATTTGACTCCTCTTCTGATCAGGAATACTCTCTTCCTCCATATGAGGATTCTGATGCTGAAGAATCTATCCCTTCAGCCTCTCCTCCTGAGGGATTACTCTTTTGGGGAAACCTTGCATACCATGAGGGAGCATTTCCACTGGGAGAGCCAAGATTTTTCAGAATCTAAGAAAAGGCTCAGAGACTTCCTTTTGCTACCACAACACAGGCCCCTAGCTATTCCACCTGTGTTAGACATTGTTGATGTATTTTCAGAGTCCAGTCTGACCCCTGACTCCTTACCTCCAGCTCCTGTTAAGCCGGACAGGTACTACAGGGTCACTGACTCTCATAAATTTCTTTTCAAAAACCCTGCTGCTGACCTAGAAACCATCTCTCAGGGTCCCAAAGGGGTCAAGGCTTCCGCTGCAAAAAACCCTACCCCCTCTGACAGGGATTCTAGGGCATTGGACAGATGGGGAAAAAAGGTTTACACTTCCGCTACCTTGGCTATAAGGGCTTTAAATTGTCAGTTTCATATGCTCAAATATCAGCAATATATTATGTCACTGCTTAAACAGAAAATGTTGACAAATTCTGAATGTGCAGAAAACAAAGAAATGCAGGATTTATTGCACGCAGCTGAGCAAATTGAAAAGCATACTTTGCAATGTGGTTTTGATTCTTTGGAGGCCTCTTGCAGAGCAGCTGTTACGGGTTCTGTCATCAGGAGGCATGTTTGGTTAAAGGAACAAAATCTGCCTGATCATGTCAAGGCAAAATTATTAGATGCCCCATTACAGCATGATACTTTGTTTGATGTTAAAGCAGAAGAGGTGTTAAAGAAAATGGAGGACAAAGCTAAATCAGGAGGAGAAGGTAACCACGCACACCACAAACCCAGTCTCACATAGAACTATCACAACAGCAAACCAAACACATAAACACACAAAACCATACTCGGAGGCGCTGATTAAAAATCTACCAAAACAACAGAGGCCTCCAAAGCAGACACCCAAGCAACCACCACCTCAAGACATAGCACATGCAACACATAGTTCACAAAGTCAGTGTGCTAAACAGTCACAGCCCTTAAGGCCAAACAACATGCCAGACACACTTGTAATAGGTGACTCCATAGTCAGACACACTGACGTCCCGCTCACCAGACTGAACAAGGAAAAGGTCACAGTAAGCTGCCTGTCGGGAGCTAGAATCCGCCACATAACACAAGCACTCAGGTCACTCCACAGCAAGTACAAATATGACTCGGTCATTGTACATGCCGGTGTGAACAACCTGAGACGTACCTCCCTGGACTACATGAAAAGAGACATAGAGGAGCTCTCTGATTATGTAGCCCAGGCCGGTATGACCCTGACCCTGAGCAGCATCTTACCCTCACCAAGAATGATGCCACAGTACAAAGACAAAATGATCAGTTTTAACAATTGGCTTAATTACTGGTGTCATTCTAAGGGGATCCAATGTCTGTCTGCTTGGGATGACATGCTTGACAAGCCACGCTGCTTTGCAAGGGATGGCTTGCACCTGTCACCCCTGGGCTTCTGGATATTGGCCAAGGCTCTTGCCACCCCCATAGTGCCTTTTTTAAGCAAGGCTCAAATGACAAACCTACCTCCCTAGAAAACACAAGTGGAAAAAAACTAAGGGTAATGCTGCTCAATGCCAGAAGTCTAAACCTCAAGATGCACGCCCTCGAAGCCCTCCTCAGTATGGAGAACATCGATGTCTGTGCAATGACTGAAACCTGGTTCAAGGCTCCTGAGAGCACCCCAGCACGATCAGGTTTTACCTCATATCATGCTTTCCGGCCCCAAAACTTGGACCGAACCACAAAAGGAGGGGGAGTATCCATTTTCATCAAAGATACCCACACCTCCAGGTTAGTGGCAACGCACGAAGCATCGGAGACTATCCAGGTGCAACTAACCATAGGCAAAACTGCCTTACAGTTTGTAGCATGCTACAGACCACCCTCTCAAACTCAGGAACCCCACACAGCCTTCCTGAAGACACTGGAGAGTATGAATGTCTCTCCAAATACCATCATTTTGGGAGACTTCAACTACCCAAACATAGACTGGGAACATTACTCAAGCCCCAACACCCTAGCCCAAAGGTTCCTAGAATTCATAAACTCAAATGCAATGGAACAACTAGTCACCATTCCCACAAGAGGAGACAATATACTAGACCTGATCATCACAAACATGGGGACAAAATGCTCCACACCGGAAGTATATCCCTCTTTGGTAAGATCAGACCATAAATTAATCTCACTGGAAATCCACATCCCGCCCCCACCCCCTGCACAAAAGACCACAGTGAAGAACTTCTCAAAAGCAAACTTCACACTTCTTAAGACTGAAGTGGTATCCTTCAATGCTCCTGGGCCAGTGGAAACCACAACCCACACTGCTGAATCCTTTGCAAATGCCTTCTATGGGCACCTTCAAGAATGCATGGATCATGCAATCCCAAATAAAACTAAGACCCATTCCGCCAAAGGCAGGCGCCCGGTCTGGTGAACCCCAGCCATAAACAAACTTTACAACAGGAGGAGGAAGCTACTACATGACAGAGCAAAATCCCTAAAAGGGAAGGCGTCTCTGATCAGTACTAGCAAAAAACTACGATCACTCATAAAATCATCCAAGGCCAACTTTGAGAGAAAAATCGCAAAAGACGCAAAAGACAATCACAAGGCCTTCTTTAGCTATGTTACAAACCTGGGTGGAAACTCCCAGATATGCTCAGAGTTAGTCCAAAATGACACAAAATACACTGAACCCACTGACATTGCCAACATTCTGGCAGACAGGTTCAGTGCAAATTCTCTCCCAAAGGAGAAGTAACTATCCCAGCAGAGTGTAGCCTCCTAACATCTCAGATGCCCAGGTGAGAGCCGCCCTCTCTAAAGCTTAAAACACAGCATCAATGTTGTGTCCCGGGCTGTGTGCTACATGAACTCCAAGAGGAACTAAACCCACACATAAGGCTGCTGTTTAATCTTAGCCTTACTACAGGATACGTACCCAAAGAGTGGCGTACGGCAACAGTGGTCCCACTTCACAAAGGCGGTGCTTCTACGGACCCTGAAAATTACCGCCCCATAAGCTTGACGAGCCTGGTCTGCAAAGCTATGGAGAGAATCATTATGGAACTCATAAACAAAGACATTGGGGACCTACAGACATTGGATCCTACCCAATTTGGCTTTGTCAAGGGCAGATCCTGCCTTTTGAACTTGGTTGACTTTTTTGAAACAGTCACTAAGGCCATTGATGAGGGTAAGGCAGTTCACACAGCCTACCTTGACCTTGCAAAAGCCTTTGACACAATACCCCACTCGGGCATCATAGACAAACTCACCAGCTTAAATGTAACCCATATGTCACAAGATGGGTTGCAAACTGGCTCAAGGACAGAACCCACAGGGTCAGAGTTGCTGGAGCTATGTCAGACTCTAAGCCAGTCACAAGCGGTGTCCCACAGGGCTCAGTCCTGGGACCCCTCTTGTTCGGCATTTATTTTTCGAGGTACAGGCAAACATAGGAGGATTGTGGCTGACAAAGTTTGCAGATGACTGCAAACTGGGCGCCATAATTGATACTCCAGCGGACACAAACATCCTTCAGAGAGGCCTCATAGAAAGCGGATAATTGGTGCCAGAGCCATGGCCTTAAGCGACGCCAAAAATGTATAGTCATACCCTTTGGGAAAAACAAGGTACCGACAAATTACCACATAGGCGGTAATCCATTAAGTCGGAAGAGGTAATCAGTGACCTAGGGACCCAGGTTGACAGTAACCTCTCATTTGACACTCACATTGCCAAAGTGGTTAGGAAGACCTTCTATATTGCCCACCTTATCATGAAGGGTTTCACATCTAGATCAAGAGAAGTCATTGTGCCCCTGTACTCTTCTCTTATCAGGCCAATGATTGAGTACAATGCCCCATTTGGGATGTATCTCACCCGACACCTGCAGCAGTTGGAAAGACCCCAAAAGTTCCTCACCAAGAGGATAAAGGGTCTTAAACATATGTCATATGCTGCCCGACTGAAAAAACTCCAGCTCTATTCAGTCGCATACCGCCTACTCAGAGGTGATCTGTGCCTAACGTACAAGGCCATGTCCAATCCTGAATTAATGGACATGCTACACCTCAGAAAATCCAAATCCATCAGAGCCACGAGAACAAGTGACTTAAACCTCAACACAGAAATAAATAGGACGTGCTGGAGGGACAGATTCATAACCCAGAGGCTCCCTACACTCTGGAACAGAATCCCAGTCCATGTTGGGCAGAGCCCCTCACTTACTCTATTCAAGAGAAATCTCGACTAGTGGATGGGAGATCGTAGGTTTACCCCGGAGGTCATCTCTGTGTCACTACTAGACAGAGGCATAGTAAACGAAACCCTAAAAGGACGTAGTATTCTCATCCTAAGGGGTGGTGTAAGCCCACATACACTCTGGCTAGGCTTATAAATGCCTTAGGGCAGATAGCCTAGTACGAACCTATGAACCTATAAATCTATGCAAACGGTTAAGGATTTCTTAGAGGTTCAGCCTCCAAGATTTAGCAGACATTGGCCTACAAAGAATTGGTCCTTTCCAGTGTCAGACAGACCACAAAGGGGCAGATACAGACTCCCAAGAGGCAGATCCCAGCCCCAAGGTTCGTACAGGTCTAAACAATGGGGGCTTCTACCTCCAAAAGTGAAGACGACAAATCACAACCATACAGGAAACAGTCCCAATGACTTCCCCCTGCCTGCACCAAGCACTTAACTTCTGGCAGCACCTTTAGGGAGAAAACTAGCACTTTTTTTCTCAAAACTGGCACATAATAACCCAGGACAAATGGGTCCTAGACATAGTGTCACAAGGCTACAACTGTCACTTCCATACCCTGCCAAGGACAAACGGTTGGCCAGACCTGCCAAAACATCAATGGGCAGAGGCACAAAAGCAAGTCTCATCCCTCATGGACATGAGGGCCATTCAACAAGTACCAGAGCAAGAGCAGGGACAAGGATTTTATTCAAGACTGTTCTTGGTACCAAGAAAGGACAAGACCTGGAGACCAATAACTGGACCTATCTATTCTGAACATATTTCTGGATATACCAAAATTCAAAATGTTGACTCTACAGCAACTTCTGCCCATGCTGGACAAGAAGGCTTGACTGGTGACTTTAGACCTAAGAGGCATACCTGCATGTCCCAATCAGACAAATATGCAGAAGATACCTCAGATTCAAAGCTGACTCAATGCACTGACAATTCTCTGCACTGCCCTTTGGCTTATCTACTGGGACCAGGGTCTTCACAAAGTGCCTGGCACCAGTAATTGCATTCGGCAGACAAAGAGGAATGCAAATATATCCTTACTTGAACGACTACCTCATTCAAGCAGAGAACAAGGACATTCTACTACAGCATCTGGCGTTTGTAAAGAGATTTCTAACAGGCCTAGGGTACACAGTCAACTAAAAGAAATCAAAACTAGTACCCTCTCAAGAGATAATATTCCTGGGTGCAAGCTTAAATACAACTGCCCAGATGGCTTATCTCACGCCAGACAAACAAAGGCAACTGACTACCTATTTCCACCTGTTGGCAACAAAGGCCCAGTTATCTGCAAGAAAAATTCTGCAGGCTTTGGGCTTCATGGAATCCTGCATTTAACTAATTGCATATGCGAGACTGCATATGAGAAAACTTCAATGGTACCTAAAAAGTGTTTGGACTCAACATTGCCACAGCCTGGAAACAATAATTACCCTCATTCCCTGCCTGCAACAGGAGTTTCGTTGGTGGGGGAAGGCTTGTCACCAGAACAAGGGACAGCCATTCACTTTACCCCCAGCCAGGCAGACATTAACAACGGATGCATCAGATTATGCTTGGGGCACCCACATGGCAGGAAGATGTATTCAAGGCACATGGTCTGCAAACCAAATGCATCTACGTATCAATCAAAAAGAGATGCTAGCTGTTCAGAATGCCCTGACAGCCTTCAAGGACCTACTTCATCTGGGACAACTACTGATAAAGACAGACAACACCTCGGTCATGTGGTATATAAACAAGCAGGGAGGCACTCATTCTTACCCCCTTTGCAGACTAGCCATGACTTTGTGGGACACAGCATTGACTTACCAAGTACATCTGCAGGCACAATTCCTGCCAGGAAAGATAAATACTCTGTCAGACGAACTAAGCAGAAACAATGGATCCCCACGAGTGGAAATTGGATGCACAAGTCTTCAGCATGATAACAAGGAAATGGGGATGCCCGGATATAGATCTATTTGCCTCTCCCCACAACTACCAACTAAAAAGATTCTGCACAAGGACTTATCACAGACAAGCATGGAAAGTGGACGCCCTATCTTTCAGCTGGAAAAGCTTAGCAGTATATGCCTTTCCTCCACTGCCTCTCCTCCCCAAGGTACTCCTAAAGGTCAGACAAGAGAAGCCAAAGATGATACTGATTGCCCCAGACTGGCCCTGCCAGCACTGGTATCCAATCCTAAGGAACTTGTCTCAATGCCCGGCTTGGACCTTGCCTCAAATGCCTCATCTACTATCCCAACAAAACAATCCGATCCTGCACAGCCAACTAAAGACCTTAAATCTGGCAGCATGGCGGATAATGTAGTGGTACAAAATGCGCCTCTCACTAAAGCTGTAATGGATGTCATTTTGGAGGCCAGAAGGCCTAGTACCAGAAAATCTTACGCTGGAAAATGGAAGAGATTCTGTGCTTGGAACCAGGCACAAGGAATTGACACAGCTGTACCAAATATTCCTCAGATTTTGCAATACTTAACTGAGATGCTGGACAAAGGCCTATCCTTTTCATCAATTAAAATTCATGCCTCTGCCATTTCGGCTCATTACAATACAGAGCCACCAATCTTTTCTCATCCCTTGTTTAAGGCAGTACCTCAGAGGAGCCAAAAACTTAAGGCCTCCAAGGAGATCACCAATACCTGCATGGGACCTCAATTATGTTTTGGAAAAACTCACCCTGCCTCCTTTTGAGCCAGCCGCTACAGCTGATATAAAGTTTTTATCTTGGAAAACAGCTCTGATCCTAGCAATAACCTCTGCAAGACAAGTCTCAGAGCTACAGGCACTCATGGCTGTGGAACCTTTTATCAATTTTTATCCAGACAGGGTTTCTCTGAGGACAAACCCGACTTTTATGCCTAAGGTAGTGTCCAGTGTGGCCCTTAACCAAACTATTCATCTGCCTACTTTTTATCCAAACCCACAGAATAAGGGGGAGAGAATTCTGCATTCTTTGGACGTACACAGACAGCTACGCTTCTACTTGAACAAAACCAAAGCTTTCAGAAAGACAGAGCAACTACTAGTGGCATATGCTGCAGGATCACAAGGAAAGGTGATCTCAAAGCAGACTATTTCAAAGTGGATAGGCCACTGCATTCGTTTCTGCTGTTCACAACATGGCAAGCCAGTGCCTAAGGGCATTAGGCCACATTCAACCAGAGCAGCAGCCACTTCAACAACCTTCCTCAGGGGCGTACCAACCAAAGACATTTTAGAGGGTGCTACCTGGAGTTCAGTGCACACCTTTTACAAAGCACCATCATTTACCACTCTACTCAAAATCCAGGGCAGGCTTTGCCACTGCAGTTCTGCAGGGTCTCATAGCCGCTCCAGCCTCCCAACCATAGCTTTGGGATTCAACCCAAGTGTAATGACTGCAATAGTGAAACACGAAGAACATAGTACAGTTGTGTACACTTACCATAAATGTAAGAGTGTATTCACTGTTGCAGTCCAGGTTACCCACCCACCATCCCCCATATCTTTGCTGCAACTTATCTGCACTTCTCTAATCTATACAACCCATGTGGTGTATTTGCTTGTAGATGAAGGTATTCTATATTTTGGTGCATGCATGTTTTATTGGCATATTTTTAGCCTACCCTTTTGGGGGCAACTGACATCTGGGGCAAGAAAAACTGAAGAAAATGGCGTCGGCTGCATCTTTTATACCCCTGGCGCACTGACGTCAGGGAAGAGGCGACAGCAACAGACGCCGGACCTAGACTTTGGAATTCAGGCCGATTGAGGGTAGCCTGCCAGCAGGATAACCCAAGTGTAATGACTGCAACAGTGAATACACTAGAACATCTACATTTATGGTAAGTGTATACAACTATACTTTTCAGGGTAGGATCACTGCACTTTCAGTTCTTTGCTTCCCTTTGGCTTATCCACTGCTCCTTAAGTTTTCACAAAATGTCTGGCTCCCGCCATTGCTTTTTGCAGACAAAGAAATATTCAAAGTTACCCGTAGTTAGACTGCCTGATTCAGGCAGATAGTCGGGAAAAGCTGCTAAAGCATATGACCTTTGTAAAGGACCTACTGACCTCCCTGGGTTATACTATCAACGAAAAGAAATCCAAACTAGTACCCATACAAATTGTATTCCTGGGAGCAAGCCTGGACACAGCATACCAGATGGCATTCCTTACACCTGAAAAACAATCCTACCTGACAGCCTACTTCTCGCAACTAGCCACCAGGACCCAGTTATCCACAAGGACAATCCTGCAAGCTCTAGGGCTCATGGCTTCTTGCATTCTACTCATTCCATATGCCAGACTGCATACGAGGAAACTTCAGTGGTACCTAAAAGCCTTTGGTGTCAGCACTCTCAAGACCTGGAAACTCTTATACCAATGATATCTTGTCTAAGGAAAGATTTTCTTTGGTGGGCAAGCAGCATGCTACCACAACAAGGGACTTCCTTTCTCACAACCCCACGCCGCCCAGACCCTCTCCATAGATGCATCAGACTATGCCTGGGGTGCACACCTGGATGGCAGGTGCATTCAGGGCCAATGGAGCCCAATTCAAGTACATCTGCACATCAGCCAAAACAAAATGTTAGCTGTTCAGCATGCCCTAACAGCTTTCAGATCCCTACTCTCCCCGTGGCCTTTACTGATCAAAACAGACAACACCACGGTGATGTGGTATGTCAACAAGCAGTGAGGGACTCACTCTTATTCTATGTGCAGGCTCACTATGACCCTTTGGCACACAGCCTCAGCCATGCTTCTACAGCTGTTAGCACATTTCCTGCCTGGCTGTCTAAACTCTCTGGCAGACAACTTAAGCAGAAACCTGCTAGACCCACATGAGTGGCAGCTAGACCAAAGAACCTTCACCCTTGTAACCCAGAAATGGGGCACCCCGAAGGTCGACCTCATTACCTCCCACTCCAATCATCAGCTCTGCAAATTCTGCACCAGGGAACCTCACAGCAAGGCCTGGAAATTGGATGTTCTATCCTTCCAGTGGGTAAACCTCTCGGTCTATGCATTTCCCCCTCTACCACTCATTTCAAGGGCACTGCTCAAAATAAGGAGGAAAAACCAAGCACAATCCTGATTGCCGCAGACTGGCCACGCCAGCACTGGTACCCACTGCTGCGCAGCCTGTCACCCCTGCCACCATGGCACTTACCTCAGATCCCAACACTCCCTACCCAGAGGAATTGATTATTCTTGCATCCTCAATTGCAGACCCTCAGTCTGGCAGTGTGCATTATTCCCTAACGTGTACTCAAGCTGCCAGTCTAAGCAAACAAGTTTTAGATGTTTTATACTTGGGGCCAGACGCCCCAGCACTAGAAAGTCTTATGCTGACAAGTGGAAAAGGTTTTGCACCTGGAACCAGGCTAAGGGAGCCGGAACGGCACAGCCCTCCCTGCCTGTCATCCTGGATTACCTGGCAGACCTACTACACAGGGGTCTATCCTTCTCTTCTATTAAAATTCATGCCTCTGCCATCTCTGCTTATTTTAGCACAGAGCCATCTTTTTTTCTTACACCCTGTCATCAAAAAGTTCCAAAGAGGTGCTAACAACTTGAGGCTACCCAAAAGAGCTCCTACCCCAGCTTGGGACTGAAACTTGGTGTTGGAAAAGCTCACCCTGCCCATCTTTGAACCTGCAGCTTCAGCAGAGTTAAAATTTCTCTCTTGGAAGACAGCCTTGCTTCTGGCCGTCACTTCAGCTAGAAGAGTATCAGAGCTACACGCACTTATGCCTTTATCATTTTCCATGCTGACAGGGTCTCCCTCAGGACTAACCCATCCTTCATGCCAAAAGTGGTGTCCAGTGTGGCTCTCAACCAATCCATTAATTTGCCCACTTTTTTCACTAGCCCACAAAACAAGAGGGAAAGGATTCTGCACTCTGTAGGTGTGCACAGACAGCTCATATTCTATCTAGACAGGACTAAATCTTTCAGAAAAACTGATCAATTGCTAGTCAGCTTCACTGCAGGAGCAGAGTGCTAGGCCATATCCAAACAAACTATTTCCAAATGGATAACACACTGCATCCATTTCTGCTACCAACAGCATGGGAAACCTCCCCCCAAGGGGGTCAGGACACATTCCACCAGAGCGACCTCCACCTCTGCAGCTTTCCTCAGAGGGATCCCCACCAGGGACAGCCTGGAGGCTGCACCATGGACATCTATTCATACCTTCATCAAGCATTACCATCTGCCTATCTTTTCTAAGTCCAGGGCAGGCTTTGCCACCGCAATCTTGCAAGGCATCATAGCCAGCCCCCAGTCTTCTTGACTGCCTCCACCCTTTTCTTCAGCTTTGGGAATCAACCCAAATGTGATGACTGCAACAGTGAAACACGAAGAACATCTACATTTATGGTAAGTGGGCACGACTGTACTTTCTGCTTGTCTCTCTGTTGGCCGAGGTAGATGTAGCTTTCCAGGAGTAAGCTCTCCGTGTTACCTTACCTGGACAACTGGTTCCAGGTAGCCCTGTTCAGGGACACCTTGGTATTATCCTTCTGTGAGCACTTCATTGATGCTGCCACCTTGGCAACTGCAAGTTGGAGGAAATTCTGACACATGATTAAAGGATTAACACTGTCGCTGCTGAGTTGAGCTCTAACTTTTGTTATTTTCACTTTTGGATGGAGTCCAGGAGGTCATGGCCTAGGTTGAGACTGCTGAGCTCAGTGGATTTACTGGGTGCTGTGGTATTCATTTTGCTATTTATCTATCTGTGGTTTGGGTTTAACACTGGACTGTGAAATATTTTCAGATTCACCATGTTGTTATAGATCTTTGTTTTGTGTCAAACCTTTGTAACTTTGCAATATTTTACAATATTCAGTTTTTCTGGTGGATATTCTGTTTGTGCATGAGAATACCATTTCAGAGCTCAACTTGGTTCCTCTGTGGTTCAGGGAGAATGGTCTTCCTTGGAGAAGGTGCTGGATGTCCTACATCACAAATTTGGGGCAAGAGCAGTCCTCATGGCACTGTGGACCATGCAGATAAAGCTTATTTTCAGATGTAACAAATTTGTTCAGAAACAATAGTCCATAGTGTGTGATTTCTAGCGTAGGTAAATGAATGCGATAATAGATGCTGCGCACTTAAATCATTTAGTTGTGTTTTTGAACTCCATATGCAGAGACATGTCTGGTTAAGTTCCTGCAGAAATTAGGCATTCCCAAGGAATGGTATAGTTGTAACTTGAGAGAATGTGGTGCTCCCCATATTCTGCTCAATTCAGCAGGACAAGGGAGAGTCAGCTTTTGACACGGGAAGTTCTTGTAGGCATTCCTTCTGGTCTACATTAGATTGCATGGTCTAGAACAGAAGGACCAAAACTTACTTTTGTTTATAATCTCTGTGACTGAGAAGGGCATTGCATTGCATCTCTAGTTGAAGCAGAAAACTCTCCATGTCCAAGCTAAGTATATCCCCAGTGGTTGGGGTTGGACGGCTGGCTCCACCACATAGTCTTAACTTCTGATGTAGGCCCCTTGATCCCATTGTACTTGCCTACCTGGATCACAGAGGTTGCTTGGAAACTTTTCATTTGGTAGGCCTTTGCTTCTGGGTAGAAAGTGTTCTTAGTTTGAATAAAGTGATAATGCTTTGAGTCAGTCAACTTACAGGTAATTTTGAATGGTTTGAGACCTCTGAATGATTTAGGCCTTTGCTGTTTCGTGGTCAAAGTGCATGTGTTAGCTCTCTCTCTGCACTGTGACCTTGTTTTGGACATGATTTTGGCCACATAGCAGTTGGTCAAACAGATCTTAAAGGAGTGCCACAACTTTGTCCTCCTTGGGGAGATAACCTCCCTTCTGAAGGACTTCATAGTCAAAAGCTTTTTCTGGCTACTGCTTGAACGTTAGCTCAGAGGCATTAAAGTTTGTGTTTTGAAGAAACCCTCTGAGCTTCACGTTCTTACATGGAGGTAACCATACTGCATCTTTCCCAAAAGGTGGAATCTCTCTCACGGTTGACCCATACTTTCTTTCTTTCTATGCATTTTCATGGTAGTCCCTGAATCAGTCTACCACATGGGCAGATGCCAAGGAGTGAGAGAGAGAATGCAGTTCATACTGTGGATGGGAACCAAGAGCTCCGGTATTAACTGAAATGGATGCACAATCTCAGGGTGATGCATGGCCATTTTGTTCTAAAAAGGGAAGGGCTTATGGCTGCTAAACAGATGCTTCCTAACATTTTTTGTTTGTTTCCATCCAGTTCACCTCTTGCTGCAAATATTTGATCAGAGCTAACTCTTCTACAGGAGTGGCTACCTCTAGTCATTGTTTCAAGAATATTGTGGTGATCTTTGTGCCATAGTTACTTGTATATGATTGTCTTTGCACACCTTCACGAAGTATTATTGTCTTGAATGCTACTGGAAGATGCTGGCCACATTTTGAAATCAGTACCCTGGGACATAGATTTCTGAGTTCTGTGTTTGTGTGAGCCTTGGAATTTTTCACCATGATGATTACCATTTAGGATTCATCCTTAACCAACGGCTCTAAATATTAGACCTAACATATAGTCTTAACCATATGAGCTGATATACCTACCCTCCATCCTCCTGTGAATATGTGATCTTCGGACAGTCTCTGCTCTTGCTGTTAAGTGAAGTCAGGCAAGTATGTACTTGGTATAGTTTGTGCTTAGTAGGGTAAATGTCAAATCTTTAACTCCTGATTTGCAGGAAATTGTTAGCTGGTGGCATGAGGTGAAATAGTTACTGTGGAGGAAGTGTGCAGTTATGTTTCTAGCTATTGTCATGGCTTGTATTGGTATGGGTGAACAGACCTCTAGTATCATAAGTGATGGTGAAGGTGAACACAAGCAAGGACCCATCAGGGAGAGTCTTCTCATAGCTAAATTAGTACATGAAGAATGTGTCTTTTTTTTTTACAAAGCATTCTAATCCATGAACACTGCCAGTTACACTGTGTTGATCTCTATCCCAGACAAGGGTATTTGAATCTGTATGGTCAGCGTCATCCCTCTTCTGCTTTTCTCATCTGTACTGACTGAGAATAAGTTTCTTGGTCCATCCATCTGTGACTCCAGATAGATGCCTTTATTATGGCTGCTAATTATCACCCCGTCAGTAGTGCTTATTAAAATTGTTGCTTAAGGTTGAACAGTGAAGTGAGCATATAAAATTCCTGAATTTCACTGCAATTCATATTTCTTGTTTTTAATGCTTTGAAGAGGGAATGATATGTTTGAGGGCATAGTTTTTCTGAGTTGGAAAGAGAGAGAGAGGTAGAGAGAGTTTTGTATTCAGTACTATGTAATCTTCTGGAGCACAGGGGGCAAAAATTAGTCTCTGTGCACAACTGAAGTAATACAGAAATATACATTCCATGTGCTTGTGTTTACGTTTGCATTATAATTAGTGGCATAATCTGTTTCAGGTGGAATGTTTCTAGCAACAGGAAGCTCAGACCACATAATCAGAGTTTATTTCTTTGGACTCAATCAACCTGAGAAAATATCAGAGCTGGAGTGTCATTCAGTAAGTAACAGTTTTGGTTTGCATCTGTTTCGAAATGTTCAGGAAAATTCCTTATTTTCACTTTATACGTATCCCATGTATATTGCCACTTGTATGCTTCTAAACTGAGTAGTAGTTAATGATAAAGAAAATATTGGCTATAAAGATTTCTTTCCTTCCTTACTGTCTTCCGTGTGCCCCCAGAATGATTGCAGGGGACACCATTCCTTATTATACTGCAGGCTACACACTACTGCATCGGCTGAGTGCCTTAGCAAGGTTATTTGTTCTGCTAGTGCTGCGTTATTACTTAAAAACTCCTTGGCAATGATGGGCAGATGTTTACAGTATTCATATTTTCTTACAGAATTTATTGTGTTGGCCATGCGTGACTGAACTTCCTTAAAAGATGGTGATTTCTTCATACTGAGTTCATGTGTATATGAGTATACATAACCATGCTTGTGTACATGCACATGTATATGTGATTGTTGGTTTATCTTCACACACACACACACACACACACACACACACACCCCTCTGTGTGTGTGTGTGTGTGTGTGTGTATTTGTGTATGTATATGTGTGTGTGTATATAGGTTCATAAGTAGGTACTAGGCTATCTGCCCGAGGGCATTTATAAGCCTAGCCAGTGTGGGTCGGCTTTTGCCGCCCCATTGATTAATTAACTTGACCCTCTGTCAAGCAGAGCCAATGAAGTGATCCCAAGGGTGTATTTTCTGTTATCCATCCACGCGTCAAGGTTTCTCTTGAAGAGTGTTAGTGAGGGGCTCTGCCTGATGTAATTTGGAATTTTGTTCCAAAGCATGGGGAATCTCCGTGACAGGAATCTATCCCTCCAGCAAGTTCTATTTATTGTTGTGGCGAGGTTTAGCTCACTAGAGTGCGTGGCTCGCAGTAACTTGGATTTCTTTAGGTGGAGCATGTCCATCAATTCTGAGTTGGACATGGCTTTGTAAGTCAGGCAGAGATCACCTCTGAGTAAGCAATATGCCACTGAGTACAGCCGGAGTTTTTTCAGTTGGGCTGCAATAGGACATATGTTTGAGGCCAGTAATCCTCTTGGTGAGGTACTTTTATGGTCTTTCCAGCTGTTGGAAGTATCTTGTGAGGTACATCCCAAATGGGGCATTGTACTCTACGATAGGTCTAATGAGTGACGAGTAGAGAGGCACTATAACCTCTTTATTTCTAAATGCAAACCCTTTAGTAATTAGATGGGCCACATAGAAGGATTTCCCAACTACTTTGGCAATATGATTGTCAAAGGAGAGATTTCTATCTACCTGGGTCCCCAGATCTCTTATTACCTCTTATTACCTCTTCTGTGTTAAGGGGACTGCCACCTATGTGGTAATTCGTGGGTGTTTTGTTTTTTCCCCAAACGGGATGACTATGCATTTTTTGGCATTTAGCTTGAGGCCATGACTTTGACACCAAATGTCTGTCTCAGTAAGGCCCTTTTGGAGGATGTCCGTGTCAGCCGGAGTGTCAATTATGGCTCCCAGTTTGCAGTCATCGACGAACTTGGTTAGCCATAGTCCTCCTGTGTTTGCCTGTACTTCTGAGAAGTATATGCCGAGCAGTAGGGGTCCCAGGACCGAGCCTTGCGGGACACCACTTGTGACTGGTTTAGAGTTGGACCTGGAGCCTGCTATTCTTACCATGAGAGTTCTGTCTGTAAGCCAGTTGGCAACCGATCTCGTGACATAAGGGTTTATGTTCAGGCTGGTGAGTTTTTCTGTAATACCCGAGTGGGAAATGGTGTTGAAAGCCTTGGCGAGGTCAAGGTAGGCTGTGGGAACCACCTTTCCCTCATCTATGGCCTTGGTGACTGTCTCGAAGAAGTCAACCAGGTTTAATAGGCATGATCTGCCCTTAACAAAGCCGAACTGGGCTGGGTCAAGTGTTTGGAGGTTCCCAATGTCTTTGTTAATGATTTCCATGATGATGCGCTCCATAGCCTTGCAGACCAGGCTAGTCAGGCTTACGGGACGATAGTTACCAGGGTCAGTTGTGGCCCCTCCTTTGTGGAGAGGAATAACCGTTGCTGTGCACCATTCTATGGGCACATAGCCTGTGGAGAGGCTGAGGTTGAACAGCGTGTTTAGGTGGGGGGGTTAGTTCGTTCTGTAGTTCGTGCAAGAAGCAGCGTGGGACACCATCTGGTCCCATTGATGCTGTGTTTTTGGCTTTTGAAAGGGCTATTTTCACCTGTGAGTCTGTGATTTTTGGGACACTACACTTTTCTGGTATTGTTGTGGGCCCTTTTGGAGGTGAGAGGGGGGTGAAGTTTGCACTGAATCTATCTGCCAGGATGTTGGCAATATCAGTAGGTTCAGTATATTTTGTGCTATTTTGCACTAGTTCAGTGCATATCTGCGAGTTGTCACTTAGATTCTTAACATAGCTAAAGAAGGCTTTGTGGTCATCTTTTGAATACATGGCTATTTTTCTTTCGAAGTTAGCCTTGGATGATTTCATGAGGGACCTCAGTTTCTTACTAATACTGATCAGGGATGTCTTTCCTTCCTGGGATTTGCTTTTTTTCTGAACTAGTTTCCTCCTTCTATTGTATAGCCTGTTTATTGCAGGGGTCCAGCAAACTGGTTTCCTTCTCTTAGAGAAGTGAGTCTTTTTTTGCTAGGGATGGCATGATCCATGCATCCTTGTAGGTGCTCATAGAGTGCATTTGTAAAGGTTTCTGCATCTTGGGCAGCATTATCCTTTAGCGTGGGGGCTGTGAAACTTACCACCTCTGTCTTAAGGTGAAGTTTGTTTTAGAAAACTTTTTTACTGTAGTTTCCTTAGTTGGGGGTGGTGGTGGGGTTTGGGCATCCAAAGTGATAAGTTTATGGTCTGATCTAACCAGTGATGGGTTGACCTATGTTGTGGAACACCTGTCGCCCATGTTGGTGATGACCAGGTCCAATATGTTTTCACCTCTGGTAGGTAAGTTTACCAGCTGATCCAGGGTATTTGAGTTGATGAATTTCAGGAAGCGCTGGGCCTGGGAATTTGTACTAGAGTGGTTTTCCCAGTGAATGGTAGGGTAATTGAAATCGCCCAATATCAGGGTGCTTGGTAGGGCCTTCATATTTTCCAGTGTCTCCAGAAAGGTGGAGTGGTGGTCCTGGGTCATGGAGGGTGATCTGTAGCAGGCCACAATTTGCATTGCAGATTTGCCCAATATTAGTTGCACATGGATGATCTCAGAGGTATCATGCTGCGCCACTAACCTGGAGGTGTAGGTATCCTTGATGAATATGGATACACCCCCTCCTTTTGTGTTTCAGTCCAAGTTCTGTGGCCGAAACATGTGGTATGAGCTATAGCTCGGTAGTGCTGGGGTGCTGTCTGGAGCCTTGAACCAGGTTTCAGTTACTGCACGGATGTCGACGTTCTCCATACTGAAGAGTGCTTCGAGCGCGTGCATTTTGAGATTTAAACTCCTGGCGTTGAGTAGCATAACCCTCAGTTTTTTTGTTAATTGTGCTGTTTACGGAGGTGGGTTTGACTATTGAGCCTTGCCTAAAAATGGCACTATGGGGGCAGCAAGAGCCTTGGCCAGTATTCAAAAGCATAGGGGTGACAGGTGCAAGCCGTCTCTTGCGAAGCAACGCGGCTTGTCGAGCATGTCACCCCAGGCTGACAGACACTGGATCCCCTTTGAATGACACCAGAAGCTTAGCCAATTGTTGAAATTAGGTTCATAGGTAGGTAGGTACCCCCCCCCCCCCTTAGATTAGTTTTCTGTGCCTCTGTCCAGCAGAGCCACTGAAGTGATCCCCGGGATAAACTTTCTGTTTCCCATCCACTCTTCAAGGTTTCTCTTGAAGAGTGTTAGCGAGGAGCTCTGCCTATTGTAGATTGGAATCTTGTTCCAAAGCATGGGAAGTCTCTGTGACAGAAATCTATCCCTCCAGCACATCCTATTTATTGTTTTGGTGAGGTTTAGATCCATAGAGTGTGTGGCTCGAGGGGATAAGCTTTTCTTTAGGTGTAGCATGTCGATCAGTTCTGGGTTGGACATGGCCTTCTTTGTCAGGCAGAGATCACCTCTGAGTAGGTGGTATGCAACCGAGTACAGCTGGAGTTTCTTCAGTCAAGCTGCACAGGGCATCTGTTTGAGGCCAGTGATCCTCTTGGTGAGGTACTTCTGTGGTCTTTCCAGCTGTTGCAGGTGTCTTGTAAGATACATCCCAAATGGGGTGTTGTACTCTATAATGGGTCTGATGAGCGATGAGTAGAGGGGCACAATGAGCTCTTTTGATCTGGATGCGAACCCTTTTGTGATCAGGAGTGCCACGTAGAAGGATTTTCTAACAACTTTGGCAATGTGATTATCAAAGGAGAGTTTACTATCTACTTTGGTCCCCAGATCCCTTATTACGTCTTCCGTATTTAGGGGACTACCACCTATGTGGTAGTTTGTGGGTACTTTGTTTTTTCCAAAGGGGATGACTATGCACTTTTTGGCATTTTTTTGAGGCCATGATTTTGACACCAGCTGCCCGTTTCAGTGAGACCCTTTTGGAGGATGTCTGCGTCAGTTGGAGAGTCAATTATAGCCCCTAGTTTGCAGACGTCTGCGAACTTCATCAGTCATAGTCCTCCTGTGCTTGCCTGTACCTCTGAGAAGTTTATGCCGAACAGGAGGGGTCCTAGGACTGAGCCCTGGGGAACGCCACTTGTAACCGGTTTAGAGTCAGACCTAGCTCCCGCCACTCTTACCATGTGAGTTGTGTCCGTGAGCCAGTTGGCAACCCATCTTGTGACGTAGGAGTTCATATTCAGGCTGCTGAGCTTGTCTATAATACCAGAATGGGGAATGGTGTCAAAGGCCTTTGCAAGGTCTAGGTAGGCTGTGTGTACCACCTTTCCCTCAGCTATAGCCTTGGTAATTGTCTCAAAGAAGTCCTCCAGGTTTAGGAGGCATGATCTGCCCTTAACAAAGCCGAACTAGGTAGGGTCCAGTGTTTGGAGGTTCCCAATGTCTCTGTTATTGAGTTCCATGATGATGTGCTCCATAGCCTTGCAGACCAAGCTAGTCAGGCTTATAGGGCGATAGTTCCCGTGGTCTGTTGTGGCTCCACCTTTGTGGAGCGGAATAACCGTTGCTGTGCACCGCTCTATAGGTACATAACCTGTGGAGAGGCTGAGTTTGAACAGTGTGTTTAGGTGAGGGGATAGTTTGTCTTTGAGCTCGTGTAGGACGCAGCTTGAGACTCAGTCCGGTCCCATTGATGCTGTGTTTTTGGCTTTGGAGAGGGCTGTTTTAACCTGTGTCTGTGATTTCAGGAGCTCTACATTCTTCTGGTATGGTTATGGGCCGTTTTGGGGGTGAAGGGGGGGGTGTGAAGTTTGTGCTGAACCTGTCTGCCAGGATGTTGACAATATCGGTCGGTTCACTGTATTTTCTACCATTCTGCACTAACTCCGAGCAGATCTGAGCATTGCCACTTAGATTCTTGACATAGCTAAAGAATGTCTTGTGGTTATCTTTGGAGTCCGTGGCAATTTTTCTTTCGAAACTCGCCTTGGATGATTTTATGAGGGATCGTAGTTTCTTGCTGATACTGATCAGGGATGTCTTCCCTTCTTGGGATTTTACTCTTTTCTGTACTAGTTTCCTCCTTCTATTGTATAGCTTGTTTATGGCAGGAGTCCACCAGACTGGTTTCCTTTTTTTGGAGGAGTGAGTCTTGGTTTAGCTTGGGAAAGCACGATCCATGCATTCTTGTAGGTGCCCGTAGAATGCATTAGTAAAGGATTTTGCAGCTTTCACAATGTTATCCTTTAGCATGGGGGCTTTGAAACTTTCCACCTCTGTCTTAAGTAATGTGAAGTTTGCTTTTGAAAAGTTTTTCACTGTGGTTTCCTTGTCCGGGGGCAGAATGTGGATATCCCAAGTGATTTGTTTATGGTCAGAGCTAACTAGTGAGGGGTTGACCTCCGGTGTGGAGCACCGGTCGCTCATGATGATGACAAGGTCCAATATGTTGTCACCTCTGGTGGGAGTGTTGACCAGTTGATCCAGGATATTTGAGTTTATAAATTCTAGGAAATGTTGGGCAAGGGAGTTAGTACTTGAGTAGTTCTCCCAATTAATGTTTGGGTAATTGAAATCACCCAATATTAGGGTGTTTGGTAGGGCCTTTATATTTCCCAGTGTTTCCAGAAATGTGGAATGGGGGGTCCTGGGACATGGTGGGTGATCTGTAGCATGCTACAGTTTGAATTGCAGTTTTGCCTGTTAGTTGCATGTGGATGATCTCTGAAGCATCGTGCTATGCCACTAACCTGGAGGTGTGGGTATCCTTGATGAATATGGATACGCCCCCACCTTTTGTATTTCGGTCCGGGTTCTGTGGCCGAAAGGTATGGTATTAGTTGTAGCCTGGTAGTGCTGGGGTGCTTTCTGGAGCCTTAAACCAGGTTTCTGTTACTGCACATACATCGATTTTTTTTCCATACTGAGGAGTGCCTCGAGTGCGTGCATTTTGAGGTTTAGACTTCTGGCATTGAGTACCATCACCCTCAGTTTTTTGTTACTTGTGCTATTTATGGTGGTGGGTTTGTCTTTTGAGCCTTGCCTAAAAAAGGCACTATGGGGATGGCAAGAGCTTTGGCCAGTATTCGAAAGCCTAATGGTGACAGGTGCAAGCCGTCTCTAGCGAAGCAGCATGGCTTGTCGAGCATGTCATCCCAGGCAGACAGACACTGGATCCCCTTTGAATGATACCGGAAACTTAGCCAATTGTTGAAATTGATAATTTTTTCTTTATACTGTGGTATCATTCTTGGTGAGGGCAGGATGCTACTCGGGGTCAGGGTCATACCATCCTGGGCTACAGGATCAGAGAGCTCTTCCATGTCTCTCTTCATGTAGTCCAGGGAGGTATGTCTCAGGTCATTCACACCAACATGAAGAATGATAGAGTCATATTTGTACTTGTTCTGGAGTGACCTGAGTGCTTGTGTTATGTGGTGGATTCTGGCTCCCGACAGGCAGCTAACAGTAACCTTCTGCTTGTCCAGCCTAGTGAGTGGGATGTCAGTGTGCTTGACTATAGAGTTGCCTATTACTAGTTTGTGTACGTATGTTATTTCGCTTTAAAGGCTGTGATTGTGTGGCACACTTGTGTTGTGTTTTATTTGTCTGGTTTGTGATAGGAAGTGCAGGTTGTTTGGGTGTCTGCTTTGGAGGTCTCTGATGCTTTTGCAGGTTTTTATTTAGAGCCTCCGAGTATGATTTTGCGTATTTGTGTATTTTTTGCCAGTGCTGTTTTAGTAGGTCTTTGTGCGGCAGGAGTTGTGGTGCAAGTGTTAACCTTCTCCTCTTGACCGTCTGTTCCATTCTTGGTTGGAGACAGCTTAGCTTCCAGTTTGGCTGTATAATTGCAACTTTCGCACATGTTAGTGTTTTGTGGTAGGAGGAGAGGGTTGTCTGTGTACAGAGGCAGTTGTAACATTGCCTCAGGATATCCAGATTCACCAGCTGGACTGGAGAGTGCACCTGAAGTTGCCCTTTGGTCATGCCTGAAGTTGCCATTTGGTCATGCCTGAATATATATATATATATATATATATATATATATATATATATATATATATCACTGTATATTGGCGCTTATCTGCATCTGCACATGTATTTCTTATACGTGTATGTATGTGTACGTGTGTTTGTGGATATTGTATATATTTGTATAATTCAATGGATTTGCTCATTTCATAATTTTCTTCTTTAACCTTCGCAACTTGACATTGTAGATATTTAGCTGTTACCCTGAACTGCAACTGTCATTTTTGCTTGTGGTTCTGACATGTGGTCTATACCAGTAGTAAGTTTTTTGGACTGGATTATGTTAGCACAATCCTGTTTTTCATGGACACTTATGTCCAGCAGTCCTACTTGACCAAAAAAATGAATAAAATACAGTGTTGTTGCTGTTTATGTGCGTGTTAATACATGCTGGTGATTTGCCCATCTCTAGATGATAAATTTTGGAAAGCTGACATCTGGAGCTGCAAGCTATTGCAGCTCTTTTTAAACCCTGGTAATTTAACTGTCTTGTATATAACTGTCCATACATTTATTTTTGCTGTGTAGTCTTTCTTCAGTTTGTATGTCCATTAGTATGTTATGATGTGCAGGATTTTTTTGCTGGCCTCTTGACATTTAATTTCTCCTCCATTTCCTTTATATTTTTCTTAAGCAGAATGGTTTTATTTTGGAAGAGGCTTGGCAAGCTTTAGTTTGTTATGGAAGTAAGGTAGGCATTCCTTTTAGGATCACCACTTTGGAGGGAGTGAGATATGACTTCTAAGGTAGTCATAAAGTAACGTGCCCTCAAAAAGAAACGAGGTCTAGAAAGAGGGAAAAATGTAAGATGATAAAGAGTTAGTTTCCAGCGAATGTGAGGTCTTAGAGGTCTTCCTACTCATAGAGGCTTGAATGCATTGGTCCAGAAATAGTTTTGGTTGGTCTTTCACTGGTCTCATTGCCGGTAACTTCTCTGAACCCTTTTATCCTGACCTCTTCTGAAGCAGACTGTGATATCTTAGTTAGTGTTGGTACCAAGGCGTTGGGCATAGTAATCAGGAGCTGTAGGCTCATGTGAAGGATGCCTGACCTTCATATCTTCAGATTGCACCAAGTAATGACCCCCTATATGAAATACAGAATATCCTGATAGAGGAGGAGGAGTATGTGGAAGGCTGATGTGGAAGGATGAACTCTGAAGCATTCTGTCTTTTTCTTCTGCAAGATGAACCATTCCCTGACTGATGCCCAGGGTTTCGAGTCTGCCCTGCTGGAATCCACCTCACCTTCTTCAGGTACTACAGGTTTGTCAAGGAGTTTAAGGGTGCCTGGCACTGGATTGGGCTACAGGCTTTCAAATTCTGGGACAGCTCCTCCACCAAAGACAAAGCCTCTTCTCCTTTTGAATCCTCAGATTTGCAGGATAAATGAGGAAGATTTGGCTTGTTCAGATGAGTTCTCTCTCCTCTCCTGTGGTACATGCAATAAAGCTTGTTAACCACACTGTCCTGCAAGAGACCATTTTAAAAAGGGAACTTTAAGTAGGGAAGTCATAAATGTGTCTTACTCTTGTAAAAATTACTTGGACGTTTTGGGTACTTCAGAAGCCAAAATCCAGAGCAGTAGCTCCAGACATTTTGAAGATACCTTTGAATCAGCCTCTGTAGAGAGAGAGAGATTCACAGCCCCTTGCCGCCAAGAAGTCTTGATAGAATTAAAGAGTTGATTCTTGATCGATGTAGAGTTGAATAATCCTGTACTTAACAAAGACCCTATTGCAAATGCAGCATTACTTTCAGTGGATGCTGCCAGAGATCAAATATTACTCAAGGGCCAGTACACTCCCTAACAACAAGGGTAGCAAGATCCTGGGTAGATTTGTCAAAGAAATGTCTATTTCCACAAACCCAACCTTCAGTGGAATAAACTGGCAGACACACATCATTAATTACCAAGGGATCAGATGTTCATCGTGTTACCCTGCTGCAGTCATCACACTTGGGTTATCCTGTCGTCAGGCGGTCCCGCAGTCGGCCTGAATTCCAAAGTCTTGGTCCAGCGTCAGTTGCTGTTGCTTCTTCCCTGACGTCAGTGCGCCAGGGGTATATAGGAGGCATCCGACGCCATTTTCTTCAGTCTTTCTTGCCGCGCGGTGCCCAAAGCAGAAGCAGTTCGCAAGTGCCGGTCGGCCGACTTCTGAGATTTTCGAAGTCGAATTTCAGATCCGAAGTCTTCAATAAAGCTAAGTACCCCGTTGGGGAAACTTTTCTTGCCTCAGACTGATGTCAGAAAAAGTTAGCAATTGTATTTCTTGTGTGAAGCAAATACCTCGTAAGGATTTTCATTCTTATTGTATACCTTGCCTAGGCCCAGACCACGACGTTACTGGTTGTCGGTTTTGTGCTAGGTTCAATAAGCGAACTATAAAGCGACGCTTTGATTTCGCACGACACTACTTCGGTAGGAAATTTAATTACACTATGCCGTTGGAGCAACCGACTACCGGCGTGCGCAAAAAACGCAAAGATAAGGACAGGCAGCCTAGATCCAAGCCAGATTCCGAGGCCTCGGCTGGGCCGGTCGCCGGTTCACCGGTTTTCCGTGAGGTGCCTACGCAGCCCCTGGCTACCGCAGAATTGGAACCCCAGACCGCTTTGGATTCTCTGGCGGAGAGTTCTAGGCTGACGCAGCCATTTTCTTTAGTCCCTACCGACGACACTGCAGAAGGAGAAGCCGGTGCTGCAGAAACACCTTCGGTTTCTGAAGGTGTCTTCAGACCGACTACTCTCACCATAAAATCTTATGCTAAGCTTAAGACTCCTCTAAAACCAAAAAAAGACTGCACTTCAGTCTCCAGTTCAAGGCCCCATGCCTAAGAAACAGATGCTTAAAATGGCTGAAGATTTGATTTCTTTAATCAGGGGTTCCCAACCCCCACCCGACAAAAGGCCTAGACAAGAGGAGGATTATGCCTCCTCTGATCAAGTGTCTATTTCCTCAGGCTCCTCTGAGGAACAAGATTACTCCTTTCCCCCTTATGAAGATTCTGATGCTGAGGAATCCATTCCCACAGCTTCTCCCCCTGAAGACTATTCCTTTGGGGAAACCTTACATACCATGAGGGAACATTTCCACTGGGAAGGTCAGGACTACTCCGACTCAAAGAAAAGGCTCAGAGAGTTTCTTTTACTCCCCCAGCACAGACCACTTGCTATCCCCCCAGTTTTAGACATTGTGGATGATGTTTACTTAGAATCTAGTCTAAATCCAGATTCTCTGCCTCCTGCTCCAGCCAAACCAGATAGATACTATAGAGTGCCTGACTCCCACAAATTCCTTTACAAAAGCCTTGTTGCTGACCCAGAGACTATCTCCCAGGGTCCCAAAGGGGCTAAGGCTTCCATGGCTAAAAATCCTGTACCCTCTGAAAGGGACTCCAGAGCGCTAGATAGGTGGGGGAAGAAGGTTTACACCTCAGCCACTCTAGCTATGAGAGCACTAAATTGTCAATTTCACATGCTTAAATACCAGCAATTCCTAATGTCTCAAATAAAACAAAAGATGAGCACACACCCGCAACAGTCTGAATTGAAGGAAATGCAGGATCTGTTGCATGCAGCTGAACAGGTGGGCAAACATACTTTACAATGTGGATTTGATTCCTTCGAAGCTTCCTGTAGAGCAGCTGTTACTGAGTCTGTTATACGTAGGCATGCTTGGTTAAAGGAACAAACTCTGCCTGATCATGTTAAAGCAAAGTTACTAGATGCACCCTTACAGCAGGACGTCCTATTTGGGGTTAAAGCAGAAGAAGTCTTAAAGAAAATGGAGGATAAGGCAAAATCTATGCAGACGGTCAAAGATTTCTTACAGGTTCAGCCCCCATGCTTCAGCAGAAATTGGCCAACAAAAAATTGGTCCTTTCCAGCTACTGATAGACCACAGAGGGTTAAATACAGATGCCCAAGGGGCAGAGGACAAGCACAAACCCATTACAAACCTCGACAATGGGGCACTGCAACACAGAAGGGAGGAGAAGACAGGTCCCAAACTACTAAAAGGCAAACACAATGACTTAAACCTCAAATCGCCAAGCAAAACTCTCTTGGCAGCTCCCTTGGGAGGAAAATTAGCACTTTTTACAGACAACTGGCGCATCATCACAAAGGACAAATGGGTCCTAGACATTATCTCACAGGGATACAGATTCCATTTCCACACCTTGCCAACGATAAAAGGAATGCCAAACCTGCCGCAAAATCAATGGGCAGAGGCACAAAAACAAATTACAGCTCTCATGGACATGAGCCATTTAACTGGTACCTACACGGGAGCAAGGCCAAGGATTTTACTCAAGGCTCTTTCTAGTCCCCAGAAAGGACAATGCTTGGAGACCCATTCTGGACCCTTCAATTCTAAACACCTTCTTACAAGTACCCATATTCAAGATGCTAACACTACAGCAGCTTCTTCCCATGTTGGGCAAGAAAGCATGGCTAGTAACGTTGGACCTCAAGGAGGCATACCTGCATGTCCCTATCAGACAAAATTGCAGAAGATACCTCCGTTTCATTGCAGGTTTAACCCATTACCAATTCTCTGCAGTGCCCTTTGGCTCATCCACTGCACCCAGGGTCTTCACAAAATGCCTGGCACCAGTAATTGCATACTGCAGACAGAGATGTATTCAAATATACCCATACCTGGACGACTGCCTCATCCAAGCAGAAAGCAAGGACATTCTCTTACAACATCTGGCTTTTGTAAAACACCTTCTAAGTTGCCTAGGGTAAACAGTAAATGAAAAGAAATCAAAACTAGTACCCTCACAAAATATGACATTCCTGGGTGCCAGCTTGAATACAACGGCCCAGATGGCTTATCTGACGCCAGACAAACAACTACAACTGACTCAATACTTCAAAACAATGGCAACAAAGACCCAACTCCCTGCAAGAAAAATTCTGCAGGCCTTGGGCTTCATGGCATCTTGCATACTACTACCACCATTTGCAAAACTGCATATGAGGAAATTACAGTGGTACCTAAAAAGCGTATGGACTCAACACAACCACAGCTTGGACGCAGTGATATCTCTCATTCCCTGCCTTCAACAAGAGTTTCTATGGTGGTCACAGGCATGTCACCTCAACAAGGGTCAGCCTTTCACCTTACCCCCAGCCAGGCAAACTATGACAACAGATGCATCGGACTATGCCTGGGGGGCACACATGGCAGGACGGTGCGATGTTATGTGATCCTATCTCGCCTACATTCTGACTGATGGGTTCGGAGCCGATCCCTCGGCCCCGACTCGGCACGCTTATGCCAAAGAGCGAAGTCTCTTATTGGCTGAGCTTATTATATCCCAGGATGCACCACTACCATTCCCCCAGATCTCGTTTGCCGCTAACCTGCGAAGACGTGGTCTCGAGCTGGCTGAGCTGAGTAGTTATTTTTTGACTAACTTTTCTGTCAGTTTTGCTGTTTTCTCTCAAAAAAAGCTGTTTTAACAGCTATTCTTACATTGTTGTGTGGTTGGTTTGAATTTGTTGTGGAAATTTGTTGTGTGACTGGGTTGTGTTTGCTAGGCCCCCCTTCATCTAGGGCCTTCCCGGTTAATCAACCCTTCTATATTTTATATATAGTAAAAGGCTTTAAAGCTTTTGGTAGCTGTCTGTTCTTACAGGGTTTCTAAGCCCCTGTCATTTGCGAGTGATAACTGTAAGCCTATACTTAGGGGTGTCACCAGTAATTGTATTTCTTCCAGTCAGATTACTGAAATTCCCCCCATAATGTCTCAGAATCCTAGGCCTTCGGGCTTTAAAAAATGTGTAAAATGTAGTTTTAAAATGTCCATTACGGACGATCACTCGCTCTGTGTGTATTGCTTAGGGGCAAAACATTTACAGGAATCATGTAGCGTATGTCACGCTTTTTCCTCAAGGGTCCTCCAGGAGAGGAAAAATAAATTAATTCTTAAGGGATTAATTAAACCTTCTTTCGAAGAAGCTTTGGCGTCCTCTCCTTCTCCGGCCAAAAAGAAAAGGGCGTCTGTTCCGACCAGTCCGTCGGATCCGACCGCTAAGAAACATAGGCAGGCCTCTCCTTCGGCTCCAAGGACTTCGGAGCCGAGGTTGAAACTGTCTGCCTCGATGCCACCAGTATCGACTCCTCTGGCTTCGGAGCCGATGGCTGGGGCATCGAGAGGCGGGTCATCTTCGTCGGCTCCACTGCTCTCGGAGCCGACAAAGGTTGCCCGCTCAGACACTTCCTCCTCGGCGCCGAAGTCCACCTCGGCACCGATGGAATCTGGTATGTGTATTCCCTCGGCGCCGATACTCGAGTCGCCTCGGAGCCGGTCCCCTAGCCCTTTGGGGCCGTTGGAGAGGCCTTCTCGAACCCGTTCTGTTTCCTCTCGGTCTTCGAGGATGTCAGATTCTGATATAGACAGGGTGCTCCAAAGACTGTTCCAGTCCCCAGTCTTCCAAAATTTGTTTCGGTTCCGACCCAGTTGGCTTCGGAGCCGATGACCTTGGCCCACCCCATTGCCATTCCTCCTCCGACCGCTTCGGCTCCGTCGGAGCAGGTGCTGTTGGAGCCGGTGGAGATCTCAGGGTCGGCTCCGACCCTTACTCCAACCAGGCCTTGGTCCGAGTTTGTACGCGGACTTCTTCAGCTGGACCCGGGGTGATGTTTGGGACCTATGCTTTCGGTTCCGAGCCTCCCCTCGGTGCTTGGCTGCGGGACTTCCGTCGGCTATCACGGCTCCGGAGACCGGACACTCCCAGGATTCTGGGGGTCCGGCTTTCAGAGCCATGAGGAGTGCCTTGGCCAAGTCCTCTTGACCATCTCTCCGGCTTTACCGGCACCTTCCCTGGGCGTGGAGACTGGGTCTTTGGCAGTTCCCTGTCCGTAGTCAGCGGAGCCCGGGGCCTGAGGTTACCCCCAGTGGGGGTTCCCCTCCTCCTGAGGGTTCTTTGGAGTTGTCTTCGGAGGAACCCCCAAGGAAGAGATCGTGCAAGAGGAAGCACGTGGACTCCCCCGAGTCTATTACATCAGACACTGATCTGGATGATGCAGAGGGTCCCAGTCGTCCTCGGATGATGTCTCATTTGCAGACATCTTAGAGATCCTCAAACAACGAGGCGGCTGGATATCCAAACCCCCCTCTGCTGACAAGTCAGTGCTCCTCAAGGCCTTTGGGGCTCAGCCCTCCGCCTCCTGGGTGTCTCCGCCCTTCGACGAGCTTCTGGATTTAGTTTGTCGAAGGGCGTGGGAACATCCAGATACCGTGGAACCAGTCCCTTCTCGTCCAAATAAATTTTTGTCTGCTCCCCCTGAGAAGGAGTTCCTCACTAAAGGCGTGGCTGTAGATGCCATGGTGGTGGCATCTGCTACACAACAGGACGTGGCAGAGGCTTCAACGTCCGTCCATCCTCCTAATAAGGAGTCTAGGAGTATGGACAGGTGCGGAAGCGCACCCTGACTTCAGCGGCCTTTACTTTAAGGTCTCTGAATTATTTGGCACATTTTACCAGGCTTCAGAGGGATCTGGTCAAGGAGTTGTCAGATTCCCTCGGGTAACCTACCTGAGCAGCTAGCCCAGTCGGTTAGCTCTCAGTAGGCTAACCTTACGTCAATTTCTAACTCGTCCATGAGGCTCATTTCCTATGCGGCCGAAGGCGGGTAAGCGGCAGGCACAGGCGTGGCTCTCTGGAGACAAGCCTGGCTCCGCTTGTGTCAGTTCGGAGGCCTTCAAGTCTTCCTTCGCTGGCGCTCCCTTTGATGGGTCCTCATTGTTTGGACCCAAGGTTAAAGACACCCTTACCGCTGTGAGCAAGAGGGAAAAACTTTATCTGCCGTAGGTGCCCGTTATTCCACTCCCTTTCGGCCTTACCCCAAGGCTAAAGGAGGTGGGAAAATGTGGTTCCAAGTCTCGCAAGTTTTTCTCCCAACAGCAGGAAGATTCCCCTTCCAGAGGCAGAGGGGCGGAAATTTTTCAGGGAGACGCCGTCCCACAGGCGGCAGAGGGCCCCGCAATTCTGGAGACCGCGAGTCCTTTCGTGGCTCTTCAGCCTCCCACACATCATGAGGGATTGCCCGGCTGTGCTGCTCGGAGCCAGTCGGGTGTCGTTGCCAAGCACCTAAAAGCCTGGGAGTCAATCACTCAGGACAGATGGGTGCTTTGGATCATTGCCGGAGGTTACACCATCCCATTCACATACTCGCCCCCACCGTCCAAAAGAATCCCGGACCCACCACCCAGTCAAAGGGAAATGGCAGCCGCAGAAGCTTTAAAGCTGCTAGAAAAAGGAGTCATCCAACGGTCCCCACAGACCAGATCGGATCAGGAAATTACTCCAGGTTCTTTTTAGTGCCAAAAAAGACAGGGGACCTGAGACCAATATTGGATCTCAGCAGACTGAACCAATCCGTCACGAAATCCAAATTCCGAATGGTCACGTTACAATCCATTCTCCCATTGTTGGAGAAGGATGTTTGGATGTGCTCCATAGACCTCAAGGGCGCCTATTATCACATACCGATACATCAGGCGTCCAGGAGGTATCTGCGCTTCAGCCTGGGAGTCAGTCATTACCAATTTTGCGCTCTGCCCTTTGGTCTCACCACAGCCCCAGGGTGTTCACCAAGTGTTTGGCAGTAGTGACGGCTCACCTGAGAAGTCTTGGATTCCAAGTGTTTCCCTATCTCGACGACTGGCTCCTGACTGCCACCACCAGGCATCTACTAATGGACAACCTCAAAGCCACCATCTCCCTGGGTATTTCCCTGGGGATTACATTCAATTGGTCAAAGTCTGTCTTGTTGCCCTCTCAACGCATAAAGTTTATAGGAGCAGAGATAGACTCAAGATTGATGCGCGTCTTTCTTCCTGCAGAAAGGATCCAAACTTTACAGGGCCAAGTTCAAGCTCTGATCTCGAGATCCAAAGCCCCAGCCAGGATGGTTCTACAAGTTTTAGGCTCAATGTCTGCCACGGTTCTTTTAGTTCCTCTGGCAAGATTACACATGAGGATTCTTCAGTGGCTCTTGTCAACTCAATGGTCCTTTCAGGATCTTCCCCTCAATCATCACATCATGATTACGGAAATATGCAAACGGGACCTTCGCTGGTGGCTTCAGACATCCAATTTGAATCGAGGAAAACCCTTTGTTCTCCCCTCTCCAGTGGTTACCCTGACGACAGATGCCTCCCAGATAGGGTGGGGGGGGCATTGTCTGGGCAGGCTAGTTCAGGGCTCCTGGCTTCCAGCCGAAGCTCTTCTCCACATCAACGTGTTGGAGATGAGGGCTGTACTTCTATCCCTACAAGCCTTACACAAGTTTCTTCCTCAGGGCATCATCGCCATCCACACAGACAACATGTCGGTGGTTTGGTATCTGAACAAACAAGGAGGGACCAGATCATACCCCCTTTGCAGAGAGGCCATGAGAGTGTGGGAATGGGCTGTAGCTGCCAACCGCTTCTTGGTAGCGACCCACATCCCGGGAAAGTCAAATATATTGGCAGACAAATTGAGCAGGACAATTCTCTCTCCTCACGAGTGGTCTCTAAACCACACAGTAGCAGCTCAGGTTTTCAGGAGATGGGGGCCGTGCTGCGACCTATTTGCAACTCCACTAAACACCAAGTGCCAAAGGTTCTTCTCCTTGATCCCACATCAGGAGTACCAGCCATGGATGCTCTAGCACAACCTTGGCCAACAGGGCTACTTTATGCCTTTCCTCCAATTCCGCTTCTTCCCAGAGTTATTCAAAAGCTTCTCAACTGGGGTCTTCAATGATACTGATTGCCCCATACTGGCCTCGTCAGGTATGGTTTCCCTACCTGAAGAAGCATGCAGTGGACGATCCGTGGACTTTAGACCTAATTCCGGACTTGTTAATCCATCAGTCGGGACATCGGCATCAGTCCCTTCAATCTTTGAAATTGACAGCTTGGCTCCTCCGCTTCCGACTTTAGTTAGAAGGCACACACTAGACCGGAAGTTGTTCACATTTTATCTTGCCCACAAACCCACCACTAACAAATTGTACCTTAGTAAGTGGAAGAGGTTTGCTATCTGGAGCTCAACTCAAGGGCTTAGACCCTATCACTGCTCCTGTCCCAGAGGTCTTGAAATTCTTAACATCCCTGTTTAATCAGGGATCTTCTGTCTCAACTATTAAAGTCCAACTTGCGGCTATCTCTAAATTCCACGAATCCATGGATCCTCCTTTGATGAGCAGCAGACTATGCAAAACTTTCATTAAAGGTGCGAGCCTATTAAGACCCCCAATTTTTCATCCTGCACCTCCGTGGGATCTTGATTTGGTGCTTCGCATTAACATCTCCCCTTCGAACCGGCTGCTACATGCGAGTTAAAATATCTGTCTTGGAAAACTGCCTTCTTAGTTGCAATTACTTCTGCAAGAAGAGTTTCAGAGCTTCAAGCCCTGTCTATTAAGCCACCGTGCTTGATTTTCCACAAGGATAGAGTATCACTTAGGCCTAATCCATCCTTTGTCCCAAAGGTCTGTTCTAGTTTCTGCCTACAACAATCTCTAGAGCTACCAGTTTTCTTCCCAAAATTCTCCAATGAAGCAGAATACACTCTTCATAAATTGGATGTTCACAGGCAATTACGCTTCTATTTAGACAGGACTCAGCAACCGTAAGTCAGACCAGTTGTTTGTGTCCTTCTCAGATAATAAACTGGGCCAAACCATCACAAAAGCTACTATCTCAAAATGGATCAGAGATTGCATAACTCAGGCTTATTCTTCTTTAAATAAGCAACTTACAACATCTATCAAAGCTCATTCTACCAGAGCTATGGCTACTTCTATAGCTTTTCATTCCAAGCTCGCTATATCGGAAATCTGTACTGCGGCTACTTGGTCCAATCCGCACACTTTCATTTCCCACTACAAATTGGATGTGGCATCTAAAGGGCGAGCATCATTTGGTTCCACGGTACTCAGGAGTGTTTTCCAGTGAGCCACCCAGGATTCAGGTGCTAGGGACGCTGTCCCATCAGTCAGAATGTAGGCGAGATAGGATCACATAACATCTTTTAGTTATGTACTCACCATAACTTCAGATGTTTGGGATCCATCTCTACATTCTAATACCCACCCTCCTTCCCCTGCCTTGGAGATCAGAAGAGATTGAACGGTTTTGAGTTCTACTGTTTTATCTTGTTTCATCTGACGATGTTATATAAGCAGGGTATGCATGTGTGCATGTATGCGGACAAACTAGATCTGGGGGAATGGTAGTGGTGCATCCTGGGATATAATAAGCTCAGCCAATAAGAGACTTCGCTCTTTGGCATAAGCGTGCCGAGTCGGAGCCGAGGGATCGGCTCCGAACCCATCAGTCAGAATGTAGGCGAGATGGATCCCAAACATCTGAAGTTATGGTGAGTACATAACTAAAAGTTCAAGGCATATGGACTGCAGATCAAAGGAATCTGCACATCAATCAAAAAGAAATGCTAGCTGTACAGAATGCCCTGACAGCCTTCAAGGACCTCTTACATCCAGGACAGCTTACAATAAGGACGGACAACACCACTGTAATGTGGTACATAAACAAACAAGAGGGTACACACTCCTACCCTCTATGCAGGCAGGCAATGACCTTGTGGAACACAGCACTGGCTTACCAAGTTCAACTACAAGCTCAATTCCTGCCAGGAAAAAAGAACACATTGGCAGACGACCTAAGCAGAAACATCATGGATCCCCACGAGTGGAAACTGGATCCACAAGTATTTGCAATGATAACTCAAAAATGGGGGCACCCAGACATAGACCTGTTTGCCAGCCCCCAAAACTATCAGCTAACAAAATTTTGTACAAGGACGTTTCACCATCAATCTTGGAAAGTGGACACACTCTCATTCAGTTGGAAAAACCTGACAGTATATGCCTTCCCTCCATTGCCCCTTCTCACAAAGGTGCTGCTGAAAGTCAGGATGGAGAGACCCAGAATGATACTCATTGCCCCAGACTGGCCACGCCAGCACTGGTACCCACTATTAAGGAATATGACCCAGGGCCCACCATGGATTTTACCACAAATTACTCATCTGCTCACACAGCAAGACAGTCAGATTCTACACAGCCAGCTCAAAACCTTAAATTTGGCCGCATGGCAAATCACCTAAGCAACCAGCCAGCTCCTCTTTCTCAAGCTGTTATGGATGTTATTCTGGAAGCCAGGAGACCCAGCACCAGGAAGGCCTATTCAGACAAATGGAAAAGGTTTTGCGCCTGGAACCAAGCTAAAGGCCAAAATACCCTTCAGCCAGACATACCTCAGATTCTACAGTATTTAACTGAGATGTTACACAAAGGACTTTCTTTTTCATCTATTAAAATCCACGCCTCCGCTATTTCAGCTCACTACAACACAGATCCTCCCTTATTTTCACATCCGCTTCTAAGGCAGTTTCTCAGAGGGGCCAAAAACATTAGGCCCCCCAGGAGAGCACCTACACTAACCTGGGACCTCAATTTTGTTCTGGAAAAACTTACGCTACCTCCTTTTGAACCAGCTTTCTCAGCTGAGTTAAAGTTTATATCATGGAAGACTGCCCTGCTGCTAGCAATAACTTCAGCCAGAAGAGTCTCAGAGCTTCAGGCACTAATGGCAGTAGAGCCTTTCCTCATTTTTCATCAAGACAGAGTTTCTCTACGAACTAACCCCTCCTTTATGCCTAAGGTGGTATCCAGTGTGGCTCTAAATCAAACCATCCATTTACCTACCTTCTTTCCAAATCCACAGAACAAAGGAGAAAGACTCCTGCACTCCTTGGACATTCACAGGCAACTACATTACTACTTGGATAAAACTAAGGTTTTCAGAAAATCTGACCAGCTCTTTGTATTCTATGCTGCAGCTTCACAAGGAAAGGCTATCTCAAAACAGACCATTTCCAAATGGATAGGACATTGCATTCGTTTTTGCTACACCCACCATGGAAAACCAGTTCCTGCTAGCATAAGGCCCCACTCTACCAGGGCAGCAGCTACATCTACAGCCTTCCTCAGGGGGGTGCCAACCAAGGATATTTTGGAAGCTGCAACTTGGAGTTCAGTACACACCTTCACCAAACACTATCACTTACCACTTTACTCTAAGACTAGAGCTGGCTTCGCCCCTGCAGTTTTGCAGGGCCTTCTAGCCTCCTCTAACCCTGTTTGGCTCCACCTCCCATCCTTAGCTTTGGGATTCTATCCAAGTGTGATGACTGCAGCAGGGTAACACGATGAACATAGTACAGTTTTGTACCTACCATAAATGTAGATGTTCGAGTGTATACCCTGCTGCAGTCCAGATTTACCCTCCCTCCATCCCCTCTGACCTAACCAAAACGTTTCAATGCCTTAAAATCTGATACTACCTTGTGGTGTATTTGCTTATAGCTGGAGGGATGTTTTGTATATGCTAAACTTTTTATTATTGGTACTATCTACTGACCACCATTTTGGAGGGCACCTGACATCTGGGGCAAGAAAAGCTGAAGAAAATGGCGTTGGATGCCTCCTATATACCCCTGGCGCACTGACGTCAGGGAAGAAGCGACAGCAACCGACGCCGGACCAAGACTTTGGAATTCAGGCCGACTGCGGGACCGCCTGACGACAGGATAACCCAAGTGTGATGACTGCAGCAGGGTATACACTCGAACATCTACATTTATGGTAGGTACAAGACTGTACTTTCTCATGCATATTGAAGATATGGCCTCATTTTGTATGTTAGAGGCTGTGAGAGATTTGCTTGTATTTAACCAGCTAGAGGTGGACTGGTCCTTGGCTCCTTTTCAGCTGCAACCTGAGTACCTACAGCACAAAACTACATAGAAGTCAATAATTTCGTAGCACAGAATTACATAAAGTGTCTAATTTTCAAGACTGAGAATTTCCAGCATTACATATAAGTACACATTGAAGAAGTTTTTTGATATTTCTTCGTGGAAATCCAAGTAAAGATATTGGGGAGGGACGGGACATTACATATAACTGAAATTCTTCAGCTGTTAACAAAGAATGCATAAAGTTGCATACAATTTACATAATTCATTGCTAAAGAATTTACACATGCTTTTTCAGGCATGCATTTACACATGAGGCATTTTCACAGTGAGAAATCAAGGGATAAGAGTTTTAGCTAAAAGAAATGAGGGTTTAGGATGAATGCATATGTATAGCTTATATTGTTTTGCAATAGTAGGGAGCTTTAGCTTATATTGTTTGTATTATTAAGGAGCTTTTCTCCCTGGTGCTCTGCTGAAATATCTTGGAAGACATTGAATAAGATGTGGTTTCGCTGAATATAGAGTACTACGTTTTTCATGGGATTTTAGTGAAGTGGATTTAAGGTAATTAACACCAGCATGAATTTCAACGAGTTTTACCTGGATTGCACTGTAACCATTTTTTACACTACATTTTTGACATCTCCAAGTTTCAGTCCTGGCAAAGCTGATACTATAAATCTTTGCAAATTTGTCTTACAACAGTTTTAATATTGAGTCACTCAGTATCCTCTCGTATCTCTCTCAACGTCCTCTCGAGTGCCTCTGAAAATGCTAGACTTGTAGTCTAAATTAAGACTGCCTAAGTTTTGTCTTTACAGTTTCATAATCATGTGAGTACTCATTCCTACCTACGTCTCTCATTCCTTCCCTTATTTTGACGTTTTTTTCTTATTGGTCTTTAGATGTATGAAATCCTGGCAGTCCTACATTTATCTAAACTATACTGTTCTTATACTTTACTTATTTCATTGTCTGTGTTTGTCATTTTTGTAATTAATTTGATTACTTAAGGATAAAGACAAGTCTGCTTATCATTAACTGAAGTAGTCATTCATTATATCTTCATGACCATCAGTAGTTCTAAACGCAATATAGTCACCATTTAAAACCCCTTTATATTGTTACAATCTGTAAGAGATGAAATATCAGTTTCCTTTGAACTGCTAGCAGCACCACTATTGTGCTGTGACTATCACCATTACGCAAATCTGATACATTATTGTTATTACTCTGGATGTCATTTTCTAATAGGGATGAAAAGGAGGGATTGTTACTTCTTACTTTTGTTATTTGAAACTCCCTTTTCTTGACTTTCTGTATCACCAGTGTTTTTTCTAAACTATCACAGTCTTTTGCTTAGCTCTAATATGTGAAGATGGATGTTCTCCGTGTTTCACTGTTGCAGTCATCACACTTGGGTTATCTGCCTGCAGGTTAGCCCTTAGTCGGCCCGAATACCAGAGTTTTGGGGATTCTGCATTGGATGCTGTCGCCTCTTCCATGTGGGTACAAAACATGCAGCCGACGCCATTATATCAGCTTTTCTTGCTGTGCGGGAGCCCAAAGCAGAAGCAGTTCGCAAGTGCCGGTTGTCCACTACCTGAAATTTTCATTTTTTGAGTTTTAAACCTGAAGTCTTTTAAAGCTAAGTACCCCGTTGGGGATCCTTTTTTCTTGCTCTAACCGATGTCAGAAAAAGTTAACAATTGTCTTGCCTGTGGAAAGCAAATATCTCAGAGATTTTCATTCTTACTGCATCACCTGTTTAGGCCCAGACCACGACGTTCCTTGCTTTCGGTTTTGTGCCTTGTTTAACGCCTGAACTATTCGTCGTTGGGCTACCTTTGCTGCTAAATTCTTCCGAAAAACATAAAGATAAAGACAGAGACAGACCACATAGGTCCAAAACTGCCGACGATGCTTCCGTTAAGCGAGTCACCATTCTGCCGGTACTCAGTGAGGCGCCTTCGCAGCCCCTGATGCCCACTTCTACAGATTCGCAAGACTCTTCTGAGACCCATTCGGAGTCCGGTATGCTGTGAGATGCTTCTTCGATTATGGAACCTGCGGATGTCTCTACCTTGGATGGGTCCAGAGCCGCTGTGCAGGCACCGGCTTCTGAGGGTGTACTCATACCTTCCGATGTTCGTATTAAACCGACTACTTCGTTTCTGACTAAAGCTGTCGAGTTTCTCAGCCCTAGAGTTCGCACTACTCCTAGGAAACCGATGACCAAAACACATTCTCAAGCTCCCATGCCACAGAAACAAATGCTTAGAATGGCTGAAGACCTGATTACTTTAATTAGGGGAAGCCAGCCTTCCCCCTCTAAAAGACAAATAATTGATTTCCCTTCTGATTCTACAGACCATGAGTCCGATGACTGTGACCCCTCTGATTACCTGGACGTACCCTTATCTACCTATGAGGATTCAGATGCAGAGGATTCCATTCCCTCAGCCTCCCCTCCAGATGACTTTTCTTTTGGTGAAACCTTGCAATACCCTAAGAGAGCATTTCTGCTGGGAATGCCAGGACTACCCACAATCCAAAAAGAGACTCGGAGAATTTTTAGACTTGCCTCAACACAGGCCTCTAGCTATACCCCCTGTCCTGGATATTGTAGATGATGTCTTTATGGAATCCAATCTTACCCCTGATGTTCTTCGTGTTTCACTGTTGCAGTCATCACATTTGGGTTATCTGCCTGCAGGTAGCTCTCAGCCAGCCTGAATACCAGAGTCTTGGGAATTCTGCTTTGGATGCTGTTGCTCCTTCCATGACCTGAGGTCGTCAGGGGTGTAAAACATACAGCCGACGCCATTACATCAGTCTTCCTTGCCGTGTGGTGCCTGAAGCAGAAGCAGTTCACTAGTGCTGGTCGGACGACTCCTGAAATTTTCGTTTTCAAGTTTCAGACCTGAAGTCTTCAAAAAGATAAGTACCCCGTTGGGGATCCTTTTTTCTTGCTCTAACCAATGTCAGAAAAAAATAATTGTCTTGCCTGTGGAAAGCAAATACCTTTGCAGCCCCTGATACCTGCTTCTACCGATTCGCAGGCCTCTGCTAAGACCCATTACCCATTCGGAGTCCGGTATGCCGCGAGATGCTTCTTCGACTATGGAACCTGTGGATGTCTCTGCCTTGCATGGGTCCGGAGCCGCTGTGCAGGCACCGGCTTCTGAGGGCGTATTCAGGCCTACGGATTTTCATATTAAACCGACGACTTCTTTTCAAGCTAATAATACCGTATTCCTCAGGTCTAAATCTCACACTACGCCTAGAAAACCGACGACCAAAGCGCATTCTCAGGCTCACATGCCTCAAAAACAAATTATTAAAATGGCTGAAGATCTTATTACCTTAATTAGGGGAAGCCAGCCTTTCCCCTCTAAGAGACCTAGAACTGTTTTTCCTTCTGATTCTTCTGATCAGGATTTACCCTTATCTACTTAGGAGAATTCTGATGCAGATGATTTCATTCCCTCTCCTTCCCCTCCAGAGGATTTTTCTTTTGGTAAAACCTTGCATACCCTTAGGGAACATTTCTGCTGGGAAAGCCAGGACTATTCTCAGTCCAAGAAGAGACTTAGGGAATTCTTAAACCTGCCTCAGCACAGGCCTTTAGCTATCACTCCTGTTCTGTAGATTGTAGATTATGTTTTCTTGGAATCCAGCCTTACCCCAGACACTTTGCCCCCAGCTCCCAGGAAACCTGACGGGTACTACATACTAAAACACCAACATCGCTGAACAAAGTAACAGCCAGACTGTGATGATTGAATTCGTTTAATCAATTCTGGTACCTCTGCCTTCGCCTTCTCATGGAATAAATCTGATACACAATACAGTCACTTATAAATCATCCCAAAACATTTGCATGAATAATTTGTTTCAATAAAACAATTAAGTATTTAACTTCTTAAAGCCACAAATGCTTTCCCTAAAAACTTTTTTAAACAGCATGCATTATTAAGCATATCCCAAATAAACCATTTCTTAAATGGAATATTTCATAAAAATAAAATATTATTGTTATACAAAATTTATAATTTTACGATTTTATGATTTTGTAACTTTATATTTCTAAATTCATCCCATTTGGAAAGAGTATGAAATCTACCATAGGAAAATGTTACTGTGTTAGGAAACAGTTTTCCTACCTTATCTCCAACAACGATAGGCCACAGTGACAATACTATTTTCCTTAGAATACTAGAAAAATCTGAAAATTTATTAGCAAAAAATATACTATCCTCATGTGCATCCCCTCTAATACGCAAAAACTGGTCCCTAGTTTCCTCCAAATAAGTTGATTTATGTGCAAGCCTTTTTCTGTTTGATCCCCTCATCCCTAATTCATGTTCAACATGTTCTCTAGCTTCCTTTATTATACTATTGGAATAACCTCTTGCATTAAGTTTTGTCTCAATTTTATTAAATTCAATGCTCATCCTGTCCATTTCCGAGGTATTTGTCGCAATTCGTTTAAACTCTCCTAATGGAAGCGAATTTTTGAGATGGACACTGTGCATGCTAGTTGCATGCAAAAAATTATTAGCTGCTGTAACCTTATGAAAAGGCTTATATTGCACTTTATTGTCAGATCCTACATAAAATTCTATATCCAAAAACTGAATCCTGTGCCTGCCTATGTTATAAGTAAAATCCAGGCCACATGGATTATCTTTTACTTCCAGAATAAATTCCTCAAAATCGCATGGGTCCCCCCTGCAAAGAAACAAGAGGTCATCGATAAATCTTTTGTATTTAACGACTTTATTCTGGAAAAAGTTCTTTGGGTAAATAAATAAATTTTCAAAATGGGCCATAAATAAAATTGCGTAAGAGGGCGCATACGGGGCCCCCATTGCTGTACCCTCTTTTTGTAAGAAATATCTGCCCTCAAACTCAAAACAATTGTGTGCTAAACAAAATTCCAAAAGACTAATGACATAGCAAGTCCGTGGTCCTTCCCCCATCTCGTTGTTGGAGATGATAAGGTAGGAAAACTGTTTCCTAACACAGTAACATTTTCCTATGGTAGATTTCAAAACTTGAAGGAAATATTAAACACTAGAAGTAAGGTAACAAGGAACAGAAAGGTAGGGACTTGCCAGTGTGGGAGATGCAAGGTATGTGCTAGAGTTAGAAATTTAGATGGAACAAGAATTAACAACGTGAGATATAATGCTTTGGAATTCTTCAATTGTAATTCTTCCGGGGTGGTTTATATCATAGGGTGCAATTGTGCAACCCAGAAATGGTATATTGGACAAACCAGAAGGAGAGTGAAGCTTAGAATTCTCGAGCATTTGGGAGACATCAGAAATAGGAGGTTTGAAAGTCCGGTGGCCAGTCATTTTTGTGAACAGCACGGGGGATTTTCTGATGGGCTAGTTTTTTGTGTTTTAGGTAAACCAAATGATGTGGGTGACAATTCAGGTTTCCACAATAGGTTGTTGGAAATGGAATCTAGATTTATTATAAATTATAATACTCTTTTTCCAAATGGGATGAATTTAGAAATATAAAGTTACAAAATTATAAAATCGAAAATTATAAATTTTGTATAACAATAGTATTTTATTTTTATGAAATATTCCATTTAAGAAATGGTTTATTTAGGATATGCTTAATAATGCATGTTGTTTAAAAAAGTTTTTAGGGAAAGCATTTGTGGCTTTAAGAAGTTAAATATTTAATTGTTTTATTGAAACAAATTATTCATGCAAATGTTTTGGGATGATTTATAAGTGACTGTATTGTGTATCAGATTTATTCCATGAGAAGGCGAAGGCCGAGGTACCAGAATTGATTAAACAAATTCAATCATCACAGTCTGGCTGTTACTTTGTTCAGCGACATTGGTGTTTTGGTATGCATTCAATTTTTCAAGTGTTTAACTAGGGTACTGCATACTACCTGACTCTCACAAATTCCTCTTCAAGAATCCTACTGCGGATCCAGACACCATTTCCCAAGGACCTAAAAGCATTAAGCTTACTACTGCCAAAAATCCTATCCCTTCTGACAGGGATTCTAGGGCTTTAGGCAGATGGGGGTAAGAAGGTATACACCTCTGCTACTCTGGCCATTAGGGCTTTAAATTGCCAGTTTCATATGTTAAAGTATCAGCAACATATTATGGGACTAATTAAACAGAAAATTATGTTGGTTCCTGACTGTGTTGAACACAAAGATTTACAAGAGTTAATGCATTCTGCTGACCAAGTTGGTAAACATACATTGCAATGTGGTTTTGATGCTTTAGAAGCGTCTTGCAGGGCTCCTGTCACTGGGTCTGTACTTAGAAGGCATGCTTGGCTTAAGGAACACAACTTAACAGATCATGTTAAAGCCAAATTACTGAATGTTCCCTTGAACCAAGAGTGCCTTTTTGACAACAAAGCAGAAGTTCATAGGTAATTGCTAGGCTATCTGCCCGAGGGCCTACTTAAGCCTAGCCAACAAGCTTCCCTAGAACTGATCCCCGGGGTGTATTTCCCATTTCTCATCCACTCATAAACGTTTTTCTTGAAGAGTGCTAATGATGAACTTTGCTTGACATAGATGGTTAGCCTGTTCCGGAGTATGAGAAGTCTCTGGGACAGGAATCTATCCCTCCAGCATGTCCTGTTTATTGTGGTGACAAGGTTTATGTCCCTAGACTGTGTAGCTCTGAGGGATTGGGATTTCTTTAGGTGTAGCATGTCCAACAGCTCTGGGTTTGACATAGCTTTATATGTTAGGCAGAGATCACCTCAGAGTAGGCGATATGCTACGGAGTAAAGCTGGAGTTTTTTGAGACGGTCAGTGTAGTGCATTTGTTTGAGGCCAGTAATCCTCTTTGCCGAGGTACGTCTGTGGCCTTTGCAACTGCTGCAAATGTCTTGTGAGGTACATTCCAAAAGGGGTGTTGTACTCTATAATGAGTCTGAGTGTCGAGTAGAGGGGAACAATGACCTCTTTTTCCTGGATGAGAACCCTTTTATGATGGTGTGCCATGTAGAAAGGACTTCCTGACGACTGTGGCGATGTGACTTTGAAAGGATAGACTACTGTCCACCTGGGTCCCAAGGTCTCTTATCACACATGCAGTGTTAAGTAGACTGCTGTCTTTGTAGTAGTTCATGAGTACAGAGTTTTTACCAAAGGGGATGACAATGCACTTTTTGGCATTGAGCTTGAGCCATGGCTTTGACACCTGGCATCTGTCTCAGCGAGGTCCTTCTGTAGGATTTTCACATCATTTGGGACCCGACTATGGTTCCTAGTTTGCAGTCATTTGCGAACTTTGTTAGCCAGAGGCCGCCTGTGTTAGCCTGTACTTCATAGAAGTAGATACCAAACAGGAGAGGCCCCAGGACTGAACCCTGTGGTACTCCACTTGTCACTGGTTTGAGGTCAGATTTGGAGTCTGCAACTTTTACAGTGTGGGTTCTTTCAGTGAGCCAGTTTGGCAACCCATCTTGTGATGTAGGGATTTATACCTAGTTTAGTAAGTTTAGCTATAATTCCAGAATGGGGGATGGTGTTGAAAGCCTTGACGAGGTCAAGATAGGCTGTGTGAACCACCTTATCTTCATCTACGGCTTTGTTGACTGCCTCAAAGAAGTCGATCAGGTTCAGGAGGCATGATCTGCCTTTCACAAACCCAAACTGGGTGGGATCCAGAGTTTGGAGGTTACCAATGTCTTTGTTTATGAGTTCCATGATGCATTCCATGGCCTTGCAGACCAGGCTCGTCAGGCTAATAGGGTGATAGTTCCCGGGATCAGTGGTGGCTCCCCCTTTGTGGAGTGGGATAACTGTTGCTGTACGCAATTTAGTGGGCACAAAGCATGATGTGAGGCTATGTTTGAACATGGTGCTTAGGTGGGGAGCTAGTTCGTTCTGAAGTTCGTGTAAAATGCAGCCTGGGATGTTGTCCAGTCCCATGGATGCTGTGTTTTTAGCTTTAGAGAGTGCAGCTTTTACCTGCGTAGTTGTGATTACAGGGACTCTGCATTCTTCCTGTATAGATATGGGCCCTTTAGGGGGGAGAGGGGGGTAAACTTAGCACTGAACCTATCTGCCAGGATGTTGGCAATATCAGTTGGTTTTGTAATTTTCGTGCCGTTGTGCTGTAACTCGCAGCAGATCTGGGTGATGCCATTGAGATTCTTGACATAGCTATAGAATGCTTTGTGGTTGTCCTTAGAATCAGTGACTATTTTGTTTTCGTAGCTAGCTTTGGAGGATCTTATAAGGGATCTCAGCTTCTTATTTAGGCTGACCAGGAAGCTCCTCCACTCATGGGATTTTACTGTCTTTTGCAACAATTTCTTCCTTCTGTTGTACAGTTTGTTTATGGCAGGGGACCACCAGATTGGCTTCCTTTTTTTTTGGAGGATAGCATCTTGGTTCTGTTTGGGATAGTACGATCCATGCACTCGTGTAAGTGCTTAGAGTGCATTTGTGTAGGATTCAGCAGTCGTAACTGTATTGTCCATCTCTGTGGGTGTCATGAAGTTCACCACTTCTGTCTTAAGAAGCATGAAGTTGGCTTTGGAGAATTTTTTTACCGTGGTTTCCTTAACGGGGGGTGGGGGCAGGATGTGGATATCAGGGGTGATTAGCTTATGGTCTGATCGGACCAACGAGGAGTTGACTTCAGGTGTGGAACACCGGTCACTCATGTTGGTAATGACTAGGTCTAGGATATTGTTGCCCCTGGTGGGGGTGTGGATAAGGTAATGACTAGGTCTAGGATATTGTTGCCCCTGGTGGGGGTGTGGATGAGTTGATCCAGGGCATTGGAGTTTGAGTTCCAGAAAGTGTTGTGTGAAGGAGTTGGTACACGAGTAGTTTTCCCAGTTAATGATGGGGTAATTGAAATCACCCATTATTAGGGTGTTTGGTTGAATCCTAATATTTTTCAGTACATCAAGAAAAGAGGAGTGGGAATCTTGGGTAATGGTGGGGGATATGTAGCAAGCTACAATTTGGATTGCAGTTTTGACCAGAGTTAGTTGCACTTGGATAACCTTGGATGCATTGTGCTGAGCAACGAGCCTGGAGGTGTGGATATCCTAAATGAATATGGACACACCTCCGCCTTTGGTGTTCCAGTTCAGGTTACATGGCTGAAAAGTGTGGTATGAGGTATAGCCAGGTAGTGCAGGGGTGCTCTCTGGAGCCTTGAACCAGGTCTCAGTCACTGCACAGATATCGATGTTCTCCATTTAAGGAGTGCCTCGAGTGAGTGCATTTTGAGATTTAGACTTCTAGCATTGAGTAGCATTACCCTCAGTTTTTGCTTGCTTTTTCCTGTTACGGTGGTGAATTTGTCATTTGAACCTTGCCTAAAAAAGGCACTATAGGGGGTGGCAAGAGCCTTAGCCAGTATCCGGAATCCCAGGGGTGACAGGTGCCGGCTATCTCTGGCAAAGCATTGTGGCCTGTTGACCATGGCGTCCCAAGCAGACAGATATTCACACCAACATGGCAATGACAGAGTCATATTTGTACTTGTGGAGTGACCAGAGTGCGTGGGTTATGTGGTGGATCCTGGCCCCCGACAGGCAGCTGACCGTAACCTTCTCCTTGTTTAGCCTGGTGAGTGGGACATCAGTGTGCATGACTATAGAGTCTCCTATGACTAGTGTGTTGGATACGTTGTTTTGCCTTATTGGCTGTTGTTGAGTGGCACACTGAATCTGTGGGCTATGTGTCATTTGGGTTGTGTTGGGGGGTGGAAGTTGCTTGCGTTTCTGCTTTGGAGGTCTCTGTTGCATGGGCAGATTATTATTGAGAGCCTCCGCGAATGTTTTTGTGTTTCTGTGTGTGGATTTTGGTGGTGTAGATTTAGTGAGGCTATGTAATAAGTGTGGTGTGGTGCAAGCGTTTACCTTATCCTCTTGAATGTCAAGTTCGGTCTTGGTTTTAGAGAGCTTTACCTCCAGTTTGGCTAGATAAGTGCATCTCTAACAGGTTGTAGTGTTGGGTGGTAGGAGGAGAGGGTTTTCTGTGTACACGAGGCAATTTCTACATTGCCCCATGATGCCCAGGTTCATCAGATAGACAGGAGAGAACACTGGGAGCTGACCCTTGGACATACCTGAATAAAAACTATTTTCCTCTAGATAAGTGAGGAAAGTGAGTACAAGAGCTGTTTTTCTTTAAGGAAGTGAGAAAAGTAAGTGCAATAACTGTTTTCCTCTAGGTAATGAGGAAGGTTTAGTGCTATAGTAATTAGTAGCTTATTTAGTGCTTACAACAAGTGGTGAGCACAAATAAGCAAATTCAAGTGCTAAAACTAAGAATAGGTATCTGCACTAGACTAGTTACAGGAAAGAAACAAGTGCAAATGCAGGCTTTCAAATCGGAAAGTTTAGAGAGATGGAAAAGATTGCCCAGACAACCAATGACTACAATTTCTGAGCCAGAACCACTCCTTATGTGGTAGGCAGTTTACCTAGTGCTAACCACTCCCACTGACCAGCTAGAATGATTCCTTCCAACACAGAAAGGCTTGGGGGGGGGGGGGCTCAGAAGCTTACATGCCGTCCTGGATACAGCAAATCTGTATCTGGACTACACTAGTTACAGGAAAGGTGCGAAACAAGCTTACAGGTTTTTTTTTTGGTTAGTTTTTTTTTTTTTTGCTTTACAGAAAAGTAGCTAAAACAGTCCTTAAAACAATGGAGGAAAAAGCTAAATCTATGCAAACTGTTAAAGATTTCTTACAAGTACAGCCACCTGGAATCAGTAGGCATTGGCTTTCAAAGAACTGGTCCTTTCCAGTCCCTTCTAGGCCTTCAGTCCAAGCCCAGGAGCAGCAGACCACCAAGACTTCAGTCACAGACTATTCACAGATCTAAGCAATGGGGGGCTCCCACTCCCAAAGCAGGGAGTAGTAAGCCACCCCCCCATGGAAAAATTGCACAATGACTTATCCTTAATTCTTCCAAGCCTTGCTCAACTACTTGCACCTTTAGGAGGAAAGCTCGCCCTGCATTCAAGAAACTGGGAATTCATTACCCAAGACAAATGGGGTTTAAACATAGTTTCCCAAGGATACAGTTTCCACTTCCACACTCTCCCACCTGCAAGTGGATGGCCAGACCTCCGCCCAAAAACAAGTGCTCTCTCTCCTCAGCATCAAGGCTATTCAGCCTGTCTCAGCAGAACAAAGGGGACACTGTTTCTATTCAAGACTGTTCCTGGTTCCCAGAAAAGAAAACTCCTGGCTTCCCGTCCTGGACCTGTCTATCCTCAACACCTTTTTGGTGGTTCCAAAATTCAAAATGTTAACTCAACGGCTTCTTCCTATGCTAGCCAAGGATGCCTGGCTGGCAACCCTAGATTTAAAAGAAGCTTATCTGCACATCCCAATAGGGGAATCTTGCAGGACATACTTACCCTTCAGAGCAGGCTCCATGCACTATCAGTTCTCTGCACTTCCCTTTGGCTTATCTACTGTGCCCAGGGTATTCACAAAGTGCCTAGCTCCTGCCATTGAATTTTGCAGGCAGAGAAATATTCAGATTTACCCATATTTGGACGATTGCTTGATTCAGGCAGAGAGTCATGACTTGCTCTTACAGCACCTGGCATTTGTAAAGAGACTTCTAACTTCACTGGGATACATCATCGAGAAGAAATCAGACCTATTACCCTGCCAACAGATTGTATTCCTGGGAGCAAGCTTGAACACAACTTCCCAGATGGCATTCCTCACTCCAGAGAAACGAGTTTGACAACCTACTGGCAACAAAAACCCAGCTATCTGCAAGGAAAATCCTGCAAGCCCTGAGGTTCATGGCATCTTGCATTCTGCTAATTCTATATGCAAGACTGCATATGAAGAAACTTCAATGGTATCTAAAAAGTCTATGGTGTCAACATTCTCAGGACCTAGAAACAATGATTCGTATAATTCCTTGCCTAAGGGCAGAGTTCCTTTTGTGGGCAGAGGCCTGCTATCACAACAAGGGACTCCCTTTCAGTCTACACCCTACCGCCCAAACCCTAACAGACCCAACAGAGTATGCATGGGGGGGGGGCTCGCATGGCAGGGCAGTGCATTCAGGGCAAATGGAACCCAATACAGATGCACTTGCATATCAATCAAAAAGAAATGTTAACTGTACAGAATGCTCTGACAGCCTTCAAAGACCTTATTCTTCAAGGACAACTATTGGTAAAAGACAACACCACAGTTATGCGGTACATAAACAAGCAGGGGGGAACCCATTCCTACCCACTCTGCAGACTAGCCATGGCTCTGTGGAACACAGCATTGAGCATCCAAGTGAACCTACAAGCTCAATTCCTGCCGGGCAAACTAAATTCACTGGCAGACGACTTAAGCGGAAATCTCATGGATCCACACGAATGGAAACTGGAACCCAAAATATTCAAGCTCTTGAGGAACAAATGGGGGAAGCCAGATGTAGACCCATTTGCCTCCCCTCAGAACTGTCAATTGAACAAATACTGCACCAGAACTCCCCACAGTGAAGCTTGGAAAGTGGATGCCCTGTCCTTTACCTGGGAAGGCCTCTCAGTTTATGCCTCTCCTCTCGAAAGTCCTTCTGAAGATCAAACAGGACAAGCCAAGGACAATACTGATTGCACTGGACTGGCCACGCCAGCACTGGTACCCCCTTTTGCATAGTCTGACAGTGCTACAACCATGGCACTTGCCTCAGACCCATTCCCTGCTGTCCCAGCAGGCGGGCCAGATTCTGCACCCTCAATTTCAAACCCTGAACCTTGCAGCCTGGCTAATCCCCTGAGCTCGCTTCTAGCAACCCTCAGTAAGCAGGTGCTGGATGTCGATCTTGAGGCAAGGAGGCCTAGTACTAGAAAATCCTATTCAGAAAAGTGGAAAAGATGTTGTTTCTGGAGCCAGGCTCAGGGGATAGGCAGAGCAGTGCACAGCTTACCTCATATTCTAGATTATTTAACAGAAATGCTCCACAAAGGCCTATCTTTCTCTTCAATTAAGAGTCATGCCTCAGCCATGTTAGCTCATTGTAATTCTGAGCCACCCCTCTTCTCTCATCCACTACTAAAACAATTCCTTAGAGGGGCCAAAAATTTAAGACCCTCCCAGGAGAGCTCCCACTCCAAACTGGGACCTTAACTTTGTGTTGGAAAAGCTTACTCTTCCCCCCTTTTAACCAGCTGCTACAGCAGAGTTGAAATTCCTTTCTTGGAAAACAGTTTTACTTCTAGCCATCACTTCAACAAGAAGAATGTCTGAACTGCAGGCCCTCATGGCAGTGGAACCCTTCATGATCTTCCATGCAGACAGGGTTTGCCTCAGGACATATCCATCATTTATGCCCAAGGTGGTGTTCTAGTGTGTCTCTGAACCAGTCAGTTAATTTCCTACTTGTTTCCCTAATCCCCAGAATAAAGGGGAAAGGATACTGCATTCCTTGGACGTGCACAGACAGCTTAGATTCTATTTGGACAGGACTAAACCTGTCAGAAAATCTGACCAGTTTCTAGTCAGCTTTGCTGCAGGGGCAGAGGGGAAGGCCATTTCAAAGCAAAACACTTCCAAATGGATAGCACATTGCATCCATTTCTTCTACAAGCACCATGGAAAACCTACCCCACAGGGGGTAAGAACACATTCCACCAGGGCTGCATCTACCTCTACTGCATTTCTCACGGGAGTCCCTACCAGCGACATCCTGGAAGCTGCAACCTGGAGCTATGTACATACTTTCACCAAGCATTACTACTGGCCTGTTTGTTTTCTAAATCCAGAGATGGATTTGCCACAGCAGTCTTACAGGGCCTGATTGCTAGCCCTAATGCTCTTTAACTACCACCACCCTTCCTTAGCTTTGGGAATCAACCCAGATGTGATGACTGCAACAGTAAAACACGAAGAACCATAGTACAGGTGTGTACACGTACCACAAATGTAGATGTTAGAGTGTATTCACTGTTGCAGTCCTAGTTACCTTCCCTCCAGCCCCCCTGTCTTCTCTTGTCTTTTACCTATCCTATTTGTTTGGTATATATCATACATTATATCTTATGTATTTGCTTTTTGCTGGGGGTGTTCCATACCATATAATTGTTTCCTATTGGGGGCACCTGACATCTTGGGCAAGAAAAAATGATGTAATGACGTTGGCTGCTTGTTTTATACCCCTGACAGCCTCACGTTATGAAAGAAGCGACAGCATCCAAAGCAGAAATCCCAAGACTCCAGTATTCAGGCCGGCTGAGGGCTACCTGCAGGCAGATAACCCAAATGTGATGACTGCAACAGTGAATACACTCGAACATCTACATTTTATGGTAAGTGTACACAACTGTACTATACTTTACCACCAGCTCCTAGAAAGCCTGACGTGTACTACAGAGTACTTGACTCTCGCAAATTTCTCTTTAAAAATCCCACTGTGGATCCAGAGACCATTTCCCAGGGACCTAAAGGTATTAAGGCTACTACAGCCAAAACCTCTACCCCTTCGGACAGGGATTCTAGGGCTTTAGACAGATTGGGTAAGAAGGTATATACCTGTGCAACTCTTGCCATTAGGGCTTTAAATTGCCATTTTCACATGTTGAAGTACCAGTAGCATATTATGGAACTAATTAAACAAAAAATGTTGTTGATTCCTGATTGTGCAGAAAATAAAGATTTACAAGAGTTGATGCATTCTGCAAACCAGGTTGGTAAACCTACTTTGCAGTGTGGTTTTGATGCCTTAGAAGCATCTTGCAGGGCTGCTGTCACTGGGTCTGTTCTGAGAAGGCATGCTTGGCTGAAGGAACAAATCTTGCCAGACCATGTCAAAGCAAAATTACTAGGTGCTCCATTAAACCAAGAATGTTTGTTTGGCACAAAAGCAGAAGTTGTTTTTAAAAAAAAATGGAGGAAAAAGCTAAATCTATGCAAACTGTTAAATATTTCTTACAGATACAGCCACCTAGATTCAGTTGGCATTGGCCTTCTATAAACTGGTCCTTTCCAGTCTTTCTCAGACCATCTCAGTTCAAACCCAGGTGCAACAGACCACAAAGACTACAGTCTCAGGGTATGCAGAAATCTAAACAATGGAGTGCTCCCACCTCAAAAACAGGGAGTGGTAAGCCACCCCCATATGGAAAAACTTCACAGTGACTTGTTTTTCAAACTTCCCAGCCATGCACAAGTACTTGACCCCTAGGAGGAAAATTTGCCCTTTCTCCAAAAATCTGTGAGTACATTACCCCGGACCGCTGGGTCTTAAACATTATATCCCAGGGATACAGATTCTGCTTCCACTCACTGCCAACCCCAAGCGGGTTGCCAGACCTTCCTCCAAACCAGTGGGCAGAGGCCCAAAAGCAAGTTCTTTCTCTCCTCAGTATCAGGGCTATTCATCCTGTTCCAGCAGAGCAAAGGGGACAGGGTTTCTACTCCAGACTGTTCCTGGTGCCCAGAAAAGAGAACTCTTGGCGCCCTGTCCTGGATCTGTCAATTCTCAACACCTTCCTGGTGGTACCAAAATTCAAAATGCGTACACTCCAGCAGCTGCTTACTATGCTAGCCAAGGACTCCTGGCTGGTCACCCTAGACGTAAAAAGCTTATCTGCACATCCCCATAAGGGAATCTTGTAGGAAATATCTGCGTTTCAGGGCAGGCTCTATGCACCATCAGTTCTCTGCACTTTCCTTTGGCTTATCTACTGTGCCCAGGGTATTCACAAAGTGCCTGGCTGCAGCCATTGCATACTGCAGGCAGAGAAATCTTCAAATTTACCCATACTTGGATGATTGCCTGATTCAGGCGGACAGTCAGGAATTGCTACTTCAGCACCTGACTTTTGTAAAGAGACTCCTAATTTCTCTGGGGTATACCATCAACGAAAAGAAATCACATCTGGTACCCAGCCAAAAGATTGTATTCCTGGGAGCAAGCATGAACACAACTTTCCAGATGGCATTCCTCACTCCAGAAAAGCAAGTTTATTTGACAAGTTACTTCAAACTACTGGCCACCAAAACCCAGCTATCTGCAAAAAATATACTGCAAGCAGTAGGGTTCATGGCCTCATGCATTCTTCTAATTCCATATGCAAGACTGCATATGAGGAAACTTCAGTGGTACTTAAAAAGTGTCTGGTGTCAACATTCTCAGGACCTGGAAACAGTGATTCCTATCATTCCTTGCCTAAGGACAGAGTTCCTGTGGTTGGCAGAGGCTTGCAACCACAACAAGGGACACCCTTTCACTCAACCACTCACTGCCAAAACCCTGACAACAGGCGCATCAGACTATGCATGGGGGCTCACATGGCAGGCAAATGCATTCAAGGCAAATGGAGCCCAGGACAAATTTACCTGGATTTCAATCAAAAATAAATGTTAGCTGTACAGAATGCTCTGACAGCCTTAAAATACCTCATCCTTCCAGGACAACTCTTGAGAGACAGACAACACCACAGTCATGTGATACATAAACAAGCAGAGGGGAACTCATTCCTACCCACTCTGCAGGTTAGCCATAGCTCTGTGGAACACAGCCTTGAGCAATCAAGTGCACCTGCCAGCTCAATTCCTAAAAGGCAAACAAAATTCACTGGCAGACGACTTAAGCAGAAATCTGCTGGACCCACACTAGTGGAAACGGGATCCCACCTCATTCAAACTTCTAATCCACAGGTGGGGGACAACAGAGGTGGACCTCTTTGCTTCCCCCGAAAACCATCAATTGAGCAAATTTTGCACCAGATCTCCCCACAGCCAAGCATGGAAAGTGGATGCCCTATCCTTTACATGGGAAAACCTCTGAATCTATGCCTTTCCCCCTCTGCCCCTCCTCTCAGAAGTACTACTCGAGATCAAATAGGACAGGCCAAGGATAATCCTTATTGCACCAGACTGGTCACGCCAGGACTGGTACCCACTCCTGCGCAGTCTGACAGGAGTGCCACCCTGGCATCTACATCAGACCCCCCTCTCTGCTGTCTCAGCAGGCGGGACAGAATTTGCATCCCCAGCTGCAAACCCAGAAACTTGCAGCCTGACTTATTCCCTGAATACATCACCAGCAACCCTCATCAAGCAGGTGCTGGATGTCATCCTTGAGGCCAGGAGGCTTAGTACTAGGAAATCCTATTCAGAAAAGTGGAAAGATACTGATGTTCTTCATGTTTCACTGTTGCAGTCATCACATTTGGGTTATCGGCTTGCAGTAGCCCTCAGTTGGCCTGATTATCAAAGTCTAGGGTCCTGCGTCGGTTGCTGTCTCACCTTCTGTGACATCAGGTAGTCAGGGGTATAAAGCATGCAGCTGACGCCATTACATCAGTCTTTCTTGCCATGCGGTGCCCGAAGCAGAAGCAGTTCGCAAGTGCCGTTTGGCCGACTCCTGAAATTTTCGTTTTCGAGTTTCAGAACCGAAGTCTTTAATTAAACTAAGTACCCCATTGGGGAAACTTTCTTGATCTAAACCGATGTCAGTAAAAGTCAATAATTGTATTTCTTGTGGAAAGTAAATACCTCATAAAGATTTCTATTCATAATGTATTCCTTGCTTACCTCTCTGTCGGTTTTGTACCTTATTTAAGCAACGAACTATTCGTTGTCTGTATATTTACTCTTCTAAATATTTTGGTATTCGGTTCAATTATCCAGATATATCTTCAGTAAGCCACCCGACTACCGACATTCCGAAAAAATGCAAGGATAAAGACAGAAACAGGCCGCCTAGGTCCAAAGCTGCTGCCGACAGTGCTTCTCCTAAGCTAGTCGCCAGTTCGCTGGTACTCAGTGAGGCGCTTTTGCAGCCCCTGATACCCACTACATCAGATTCGCAGGCCTTTACTGAGACCCATTCGGGGTCCGGTATGCCACGAGATGCTTCAACTGTGGAACCTGCGTATGTCTCTACTTTGGATGGGTCCGGAACCGCTGTACAGGCACCGGCTTCTGAGGGTGTATTCAGGCCTACTGACTTGCATATTAAACTGACGCCATCTTGCTCTTCAAGGCCTAAAACTTGAACCATGCCTAGGAAACAGATGACCAGACTGCATGGTCAGGCCTCTATGCCTAAAAAAAAACAAATAAGAATGGCTGAAGATCTTATTACTTTCATCAGGGGAAGCCAGCCTTCCCCCTCTAAGTGACCTAGGACCGAATTTGCTTGTGATACTTCTGACCAGGATTCTGAAATTTCTGTTTCCTCTGATGACCAGGATTTACCCTTCTCTACCTATGAGGATTCTGATGCAGAGGACTCTATTCCCACTGATTCCCCCCAGAGGATTTGTCTTTTGGTGAAACCTTGCATACTCTGAGGGAGCATTTTCGCTGGGAAAGCCAGAATTTCTCTGATTCTAAAAAGAGGCTTAGGGATTTCTTACTCCTGCCCCAACACAGGCCTTTAGCTATCCCTCCTGTACTAGACATTGTTGATGATGCCTTTTCGGAATCTAGCTTGGCCCCTGACACTTTACCTCCTGCTCCCAGAAAAACTGATAGATATTACAGGGTTCCTTACTCTCACAAATTCCTTTTTAAAAATCCTACTGCGGATCCTGAGACCATTTCACAGGGACCCAAGGGCATTAAGGCTACTACTGCCAAAAATCCTACTCCCTCTGATAGAGATTCCAGGGCATTGGATAGATGGGGTAAGAAGGTATACACTTCTGCAACCTTGGCCATTAGGGCCTTAAACTGCCAAAGTATCACCAGCATATTATTGGATTGCTTAAAGCGAAAATGATTTTGATTCTTGACTGTGCTGAAAATAAGGATTTACAGGATTTAATGCATTCTGCTAAACAGGTTGGAAAAGATACTTTGCAATGTGGTTTTGATTCACTAAATGCATCTTGCAGGGCTGCTGTCACTGGGTCTGTACTTGGAAGGCATGCTTGGCTTAAGGAGCAATCTTTGCCAGATCATGTTAAAGCTAAATTGCTGGATGCTCCCTTAAATCAGGACCGCCTGTTTAGCAACATAGCAGAAGTAGTTCTTAAAAAGATGGAGGAAAAAGCTAAATCTGTACAAACTGTTAAATATTTCCTACTTGTACAGCCTCCAAGATTTAGTAGGCATTAGCCCTCTAAGAATTGGTCCTTTCCTGCCTCTTCCAGGCCTTCTCAGTCCAAACCCAAAACCAGCAGAACACCCAGGCTTCAGTCCCAGGGTACGCACAGGACTAAGCAGTGGGGAGCTCCCACTTCCAAATCAGAGAGTAGTAAGACCCCCCCCCCCCCCCATGGTAAGCTGTTTCAATGACTTAACTTTAAAACTTTCAAGCCCTTCTCAATTGACTGCTCCTTTAGGGGGAAAGATAGCTCTGCAGGCAAAAAACTGGGAACTCATTACCCAGGACAAATGGGTTTTAAATATAGTTTCCCCAAGGATACAGATTTCACTTCCACATGATGTTCTTCGTTCCCCATTGCTGCAGTCCTTACTATTGGGTATAGTCCGCATCCAGTCGGCCCGAATACCAGAGTATAAGGCTGACGTCGGTCAGGGCGCATTAGACTGACGTCAGTACATCAGGGTACTAATGCGCATGACCGACGTCATATCCTCAGTCTTTTTTGCCGCGTGGTCCGATGCAGAAGCAGTTTTGCGAGTGCAGGTTGGCGTTCTGAAATCTTTCCGAAACCGGAGTTTCAGACCGAAACAGAGTTGGCTAAGTACCCCGTTGGGGAACATTTTGGTTTTTTCTTGCCTCAGTATTTTTACCGGATGTCAGAAAAAGTGAATAACTGTATTTCTTGTGGGAAACAGATACCTCATAGGGATTACCATACCTTGTGTATACCTTGTTTAGGGCCTGAGCACGGCGTTGTTGGTTGCCGCTCTTGTGCTAGGTTTAACAATCGCACTATTAAGAGGAGGTTAGACTGTGCCAGGTTAGTGTTTGGGAAGCGTTGCAATTATAAAATGCCGTCGGATGCTCCGGCGCCGCTTCCAAGAAGCGCAAGGACAAAACAGCGAAGCCTAGGGTTGATGAACCGGCAGTCCCGGACGCCGGTTCTTTAGGAGGCTCAGTGGAGCCGGAGGTTTTGCCAGGAGTTTCCATGGAGTCCCAGGCAGAATCTTTACTGTTACAGGATGTGCCTTCTCAGGAGGTAGGCCAGGCTGAGGGGGCTTCTCAGGTGACTGTTCTTCCCTCTCTTCCCAAGGTAGTTAGAGCCTCTCCTTCTGTTGCCAAAACTTCTTTGAGAGGTAGGCCTAGTTTGGCTTCAGTGGGGGCTTCTCCTAGCATTTCGGGTTCTGTACCTAAGAAACATATGCTTAAAATGGCAGAAGATTTGATTACTATGATTAGAGGTTCTATGCCCCAGCCTGATAAGAGGCCTAGGGTGGAACCAGAGTTTGATTGTTTTGAACAGTGTTCAGAGGCTTCAGGGTCTTCTGCGGAAGACTTGCAGGAGTATCCTACTTATTCTGATTCTGATGTGGATGATTCCACTCCTACAGCTACTCCTCCTGAGGATTTCTCATTTTCAGAGACTCTGCATTCCATGAGGGAGCACTTTAAATGGGAAGGCCAGGATTACTCTGATTCCAGGAAAAGGCTTAGGGAATTTTTGTTTTTACCCCAGCATAGGCCCTTAGCTATTCCTCCTGTGTTGAATGTGGTGGAAGATGTTTTTGCAGAGGCTTCCCTGAACCCTGACTCTTTGCCTCCTGCTCCTGTTAAGCCTGATAGGTACTATAGGGTGCCCGAAGCTCATAAGTATTTGTTTAAGAGTCCTAGGGCGGACCCAGAAACTATTTCTCAAGGGCCTAAGGGTGTTAAAGCTTCTGTGGTTAAAAATCCTGTTCCCACTGATAAAGAGGCCAGGGCTTTGGATAGGTGGGGAAAGAAAGTGTATACTTCTTCCACTCTAGCCATGAGAGCATTGAACTGTCAGTTTCACATGCTAAAATATCAGAATTACCTCCTTTCACAATTGAAATCTAAGGTGGATGCTTTGGCGGGAGGTATTGAGTGTAAAGAGTTGCTGGATTTGGTTCATGTGTCTGAACAAGTGGGTAAGCATTCTTTGCAATGTGGTTTTGATGCTGTACAGGCCTCCTCGAGGGTGGCCGCTACTGGTTCTGTTCTTCGCAGGCATGCATGGTTGAAGGATCAGAATTTAGCTGAGCATGTTAAGACACGGATTTTGGATGCTCCTTTACAGTCTGATGTGTTGTTTGGATCGCCTGTGGAAGCAGTTTTAAAGAAAATGGAGGACAAAGCTAAGTCTATGCAAACTGTTAAAGATTTTTTGCAGGTGCAGCCACCGAAATTTAGTAGAAATTGGCCGGCTAAGGGGTGGACTTATCCTGCTTATGATTCCCAGTCTAGGGGTAGGTCTAGACGTGGTAGGGGCAGGGCTCAAGGTTCTTTTAGGCCTAGAACAGGGAGTTCACCTGCTCAGACTTCGGGTGAGGGCAGGGGTCAGTCCTTTCGTAAACAGACCCAATGACCTGTCTTTTCAGCTGCCAGTAGATTCTCATCTGGCAGCTCCTTTGGGAGGAAGACTGTCTCTTTTCAAAGCAAATTGGGATTTAATTACTCAAGACACATGGGTGTTGGATATCATTCACCACGGTTACAGATTTTATTTCCATACAATGCCCCCTTTCAAAGGCATGCCAGACGTTCCTCCTCCACAAAGAAAAGAGGCTCACAAGCAAGTTTCTCAATTACTCCAGATAGGGGCCATTCAGCCAGTCCCTGTATCAGAAAGGGGCCTAGGATTTTATTCTCGCCTGTTCCTAGTACCAAAGAAAGGGAACACGTGGAGACCAATTTTGGATTTATCTCTCCTCAACACTTTTCTGGACATTCCCAAGTTCAAGATGTTGACGTTACAACAGCTTTTACCTCTGCTGGGCAAAGATCACTGGATGGTAACTCTAGATCTCAAGGAAGCTTACCTTCATGTGCCTATCAGGCTAAGTTGCAGGAAGTATCTGCGGTTTCGAGCTGGAAATTCTCATTATCAGTACTGCGCCCAGAGTATTCACAAAGGTTCTGGCTCCAGTGATAGCTTACTTCAGGCTTCAAGGAATTCAAATCTATCCTTACTTGGACGACTGCCTGATTCTGGCTCAAGAAAATGAAGACCTTGTACAGCATCTGGAACATGTTATAGCAGTGCTAAGATGCCTAGGGTATTCTGTGAACGAAATAAAGTCCAGTCTAGTACCCTCTCAAGACATGTGCTTTCTGGGTGTGAGACTGAATACAGCAGCCCAGATGGCCTTTTTAACCCCGGACAAACAAAAGAGTCTATCACTTTACTTCCATCAACTATCTCATCAGTCCGTGCTGACTGCAAGGACAGTCCTTCAAGCATTAGGGTTCATGGCATCTTGTATTCTGGTGCTTCCCAATGCCAAACTGCATATGAGGAAGCTACAATGGTATCTCAAAAATGTATGGACACAGCACTGCCAGGATTTGGACACTGTCATTCAAATAATACCTTGCCTTCAAAAAGAATTTTTGTGGTGGGTTCAGGAATGTCACCTAAACAAGGGACTCTCTGTGACCCGACCAGAGGCGAGTCAGATTTTAACGACAGATGCCTCGGACATTGCTTGGGGAGCTCATCTAAATGGAAAGTGGATACAAGACAAGTGGCCTGCCAGACTACTGCATCTACATATCAACATGAAGGAGATGTTAGCAGTCCAGTTTGCATTAATGGCTTTCAAGGAGTTACTTCTTCCAGGGCAGGTGTTGATTCTAACAGACAACACAACTGTCATGTGGTACATCAACAAGCAAGGGGGAACACATTCTTATCCTCTATGCAGGCAAGCAATGATTTTATGGGAGACTGCTAAGCTTGCAACTAACTCTTCAGGCAAGGTTTCTGCCAGGAGCACAGAACTCCTTAGCAGATGTGTTAAGCAGACAAATCATGGATCCCCACAGTGGAAACTGGATCTTCATGTATTTCAAACATTGACAGTGTCATGGGGAACTCCAGACATAGATCTGTTCGCTTCTCCACTAAACCACCAGCTGCCACAGTATTGCACAAAGGGGTTTCATCACACAGCCTGGAAAGTGGATGCTCTGTCTTTCAGTTGGAAAAACCTTCATGTGTATGCCTTTCCTCCTCTACCTCTTCTTCCAAAGGTACTATTAAAGGTCAGACAAGACAGGCCAAGGATGATTTTGATAGCTCCAGATTGGCCTCGGCAACACTGGTACCCACTACTACGGAGTCTGGTAAGGAAGCCTCCATGGCCTTTGCCTCTGATTCCTCATCTATTGTCTCAGCAGGATGGTCATCTGCTCAATGTCAAGCTTCACTCTCTTCATCTAACAGCCTGGCATATTCTGTGTTGAAACACAGCAGGTCTCAACTTCCTCAACAAGTTTTAAATGTGATTATGGAAGCTAGAAGACCTAGTACAAGGAAAGTGTACGCGGAAAAATGGAAGAGATTTTTATTTTGGAGTACAGCGAAGAATTTGCAGGTTTCTGAGCCTAATTTGAGTGCGGCTCTTCAATACCTTACTGAGTTATTGGACAAAGGTTTGTCCTTCTCTTCTATTAAGATTCATGCTGCAGCGATTTCAGCTCACTATGATTGTGACCCACCATTGTTTTCGTGATCCTTTGTTCAAGCAGTTTCTTGAGGGGCAAAGAATATAAGACCCCACGTGAGCTCCTACTCCTGCTTGGGATCTCAATTTTGTGTTGGAAAAACTTACTCTACAACCTTTTGAGCCTGCGGCTACTGCTGACTTGAAATACTTGTCATGGAAGACTGCTTTTCTGTTGGCTATTACTTCTGCAAGAAGGGTGTCTGAGTTGCAGGCCCTTATGGCAGTAGAGCCATTTTGATTTTCCATAAGGATAGGGTATCATTACGCACTAATCCTTCCTTTATGCCTAAGGTGGTTTCTAGTGTGGCTTTAAACCAGACTATTCATTTGCCTACTTTTTATGCAGACCCCAAGATAAAGGGGAAAAGATTTTGCACACTTTAGATGTACACAGGCAATTGCGTTATTATTTAAGCAGGACTAAGGATTTTAGGCAGTCTCAGCAGTTGTTTGTTTCTTTTGCTTTGAGTTCAGGGCAAGCCTGTGTCAAAACAAACTATTTCTAGGTGGATTGGCTTTTGCATTGCATTTTGTTATTCCCATCATGGCAAGGAGATTCCAGCTGGGATTAGGCCTCATTCCACTAGGGCTGCTGCCACTACAACAGCATTTCTAACAGCGGTGCCAACTAAGGATATTTTGGAAGCAGCTACTTGGAGTTCAGTGCATACTTTCTCTAAGCATTATCACCTTCCTATCTACTCTAAGTCTAGGGCTGGTTTTGCCACAGCTGTTTTGCAAGGCATGTTGTCAGCTCCTGCTTCTTTATGATTTGCCAGCCTCCCTTACCTCTGCTTTGGGATTCTACCCAATAGTAAGGACTGCAGCAATGGGGAACGAAGAACATAGTACAGTTTTGTACCTACCATAAATGTAGATGTTCGAGGATCCCATTGCTGCAGTCCAATTTACCCTCCCTCCTTCCCCTCTGTGTTTAGGGGTGGTTGTGTAGGTGAGGTTTCATGCTTATATTTTTTGTATATGTTCTTGTATGTCTTGTACATATTTTTGGTGCAGGTATTTTGGGCCTTGTCTTTTTAGGGTCTTCTGACATCTGGGGCAAGAAAAGACTGAGGATATGACGTCGGTCATGCGCATTAGTACCCTGACGTACTGACGTCAGTCTAATGCGCCCTGACCGACGTCAGCCTTATACTCTGGTATTCGGGCCGACTGGATGCGGACTATACCCAATAGTAAGGACTGCAGCAATGGGATCCTCGAACATCTACATTTATGGTAGGTACAAAACTGTACTTTACCAACCCCAAACGGTTTGCCAGATGTTCTTAGTGTTTCACTGTTGCAGTCATTACATTTGGGTAATCTGCTGGCAGGTTGCCCTCAGTCGGCCTGAATTCCAAAGTCTTGGGTCCTGCGTCGGTTGCTGTCTTCTCTTCCATGACGTCAGGTCGTCAGGGGTATAAAACATGCAGCCGACGCCATTTTCTTTAGTCTTTCTTGCGGCGCGGTGCCCGAAGCAGAAGCATTTCGCAAGTGCCGGTCGCCCGACTACTGAAATATTCGAGAGTGAGTTTCAGAACCGAAGTCTTTACTAAAGCTAAGTACCCCGTTGGGGAAACTTTTTTTCTTGCTTTTTACCGATGTCAGAAAAAGTTAATAATTGTATTACTTGTGGGAAGCAAATACCTCATAAGGATTTCCATTTATGCTGTATTCCTTGCCTAGGCCCTGATCACAACGTGCCTGGCTGTCTGTTTTGTGCTAGATTTAACCAACACACTATTAAGCATCTGTATATTTTTGCATCAAAGTATTTTGGAAACAGATTTAACTACCCAGAAATGTTGTCTGATAGCAATCCGACTACCGGAGTACATAAAAAAAACGCAAAGAAAAGGACAGATAAAGGCAGTCAAGATCCAAAACCAACGACAAAGCTTCTCCTAAGCCAGTCGCCGGTACTCACTGAGGCGCTTTCGTAGCCCCAGATACTCGCTGCCTTCGAGTCGCAGGCGTCTACCGACACCCATGTGGAGTCCGGCATGCCGCAAGATACTCAAGGTATTGGACCGATGGATGCATCTTCCCTCGAATAGGTCCGGAGCCGCTGAGCAGGCACCGGCTTCTGAGGGTGTATTCAGACCTCAAAATTTTTATATCAAACCGACAGCTGCAAAACCAACGACAAAGGCAACTTCTAAAACTAAAAAAACGACGCCTGAGCCATGTGCACAGGCCTCTATGCCTAAAAAACAGATGATCAAAATGGCTGAAGACCTTATTACCTTGATCAGAGGTACCCATCCCCCTCCAGATAAGAGGCCTAGGCAAGACACTGATTATGAATCTTCAGATCAGGTTTCTATTCTGATTCCTCTTCTGAACAGGAATTATCTATTCCTCCCTATGAGGATTCTGATGCTGAGGAGTCTATTCCATCTGCATCTCCTCCAAAGGATTATTCATTTGGAGAAACCTTGCATACATTGAGGGAGCATTTTCACTGGGAGAGTCAAGACTTTTCAGAATCAGAAAAGAGGCTCAGGGATTTCCTTCTCCCTCAGCACAAGCGTTTAGCCATTCCCCCCGTTTTAGACATTGTGGATGATGTGTTTTCGGAGTCAAGCTTGACCCCTGACTCCTTACCTCCGGCTCCCAGTAAGCCTGACAGATTTTTCTGGGTCCCTGACTCACATAAGTTTTTATTTAGAAACCCTTTTTACAGGGCCCAAATGGAGTTAAGGCCTCAACAGCAAAAAACCCTACCCCCTCTGACAGAGATTCTAGGGCACTGGACTGATGGGGAAAAAAGGTTTATACTTCTGCAGCCTTGGCAATCAGGGCCTTAAACTGTCAATTTCATATGCTTAAGTACCAACAACATGTTATGGGATTGCTGAAACAGAAAATGATGTTGATTTCAGAATGTGCAGAAAATAAGGAATTGCAGGAATTATTGCATGCAGCTGAACAAGTTGGAAAGCATACTTTGCAATGTGGTTTTGATTCTTTAGAGGCCTCCTGCAGGGCCGCAGTTACTGGATCTGTGATTAGGAGGCATGCCTGGTTAAAGGAACAAAATTTGCCTGATCATGTTGAAGCTAAATTGCTAGATGCACCTTTACAGCATGATTCTCTGTTTGGTATTAAGGCAGAAGAGGTTTTAAAGTTTCATGAGCTTCATAAGCCAGTACTTATTATACAGCAGGAACTTCTTCTTGTAACATTTGTTAATGTCTGTTTTGTACTTCACAGATAAAGATTCTAGTTGTCTACTGATGTACTATGTTCTTCATCTGTAAATATGTTGTAAGTAATTGCTATGTAAATTGTTAATCGCTATGTAATCCAATGTAACTACTGTCTGTTTATTTTAACTGTGGAGCTTTTCTCCCCGGGCCTCCGCTGAAAATGGACCTATGTCCAGTCGGACACTCCCGGTCAACAAATATAAATAAATAAAGAAAGAAAGAAAATGGAAGACAAAGCTAAGTCTATGCAAACTGTTAAAGATTTCTTACAAGTGCAGCCACCTAGATTCAGTAGACACTGGCCTACAAAAAATTGGTCCTTTCCTGTGTCAGACAGAGCTCAAAGGGGCAAATCCAGACGCCCTAAGGGTTCCAGGTACCAGGCTCATGACTCATACAGGTCAAAGCAATGGGGCGCTTCCACCTCCAAATCTGGAGGAGATAAAGCGCAAACCTACAGAAAGCAATCCCAATGACTTCCCTCTGCCTACACCAAGCACTTATCTTTTGGCAGCACCCATAGGGGGAAAATTAGCACTTTTTGCTCAAAATTGGCAGTTAATAACCCAGGACAAGTGGGTACTGAGCGTCGTATCACAAAGACACAGATTCCATTTCCACACTCTGCCAATGACAAATGGTTGGCCAGACTTGCCAAAAAACCAATGGGCAGAGGCTCAAAAACAGGTTACGTCCCTCATGGATATGGGGGCCATTCAGACAGTACCAGAACAGGAAAAAGGACAAGGTTTTTACTCAAGACTGATGTTCTTCGTGTTTCACTGTTGCAGTCATTACATTTGGGTAATCCTGCTGGCAGGTTGCCCTCATTCGGCTTGAATTCCAAAGTCCTGGGTCCTGCGTTGGCTGCTGTCACCCCTTCTCTGACGTCAGGGGTATAAAAGATGCGGCCGACGACATTTCCTTTAGTATTTCTTGCCGCGCGGTGCCCGAAGCAGAAGCAGTTCGCAAGTGCCGGTTGGCCGACTCCTGAGATTTTCGTGTTCGAGTTTCAGATCCAAAGTCTTCAATAAAGCTAATTACCCCATTGGGGAAACTTTTTTCTTGCTCCAGACCGATGTCAGAAAAAGTTAATAATTGTATTTCTTGTGGAAAGAAAATACCTCATAAGGACTTTTATTCTTACTGTATTCTTTGCCTAGGTCCTGATCACAACGTTGCTGGTGGTTGGTTTTGTGCTAGATTTAACCAACGCACTATTAAGCGTCGGTATGATTTTGCTTTAAACTATTTTGGACACCGGTTTAATTATCCAAAAATGTCGTCGGATAGCCGTCCGACTACCGGAGTTCACAAAAAACACAAAGAAAAGGAGAGAGATAGACAACCGATGCCCAAAACTGACTACTAAGCTTCTCCTAAGCCAGTCACCGGTTCTCAGTGAGGCACTTTCGCAGCCCCTGACACCCGCTACTTTGGAGTCGCAGGCTGCTACCGACACCCATGTGGAGTCAGCCATGCCGCTGGAAGCTCAAGGTATTGGAGCCTCGGATGCTATTCCTTCAGATGGGTCCGGAGCCGCTGAGCAGGCACTGGCTTCTGAGGGTGTATTCAGACCTAAGCATCTTTACATTAAGCCAACCTCAGCTTCAAAGACTAAAGCACCTTCTAAAGCAAAGAAACAAACTCAAGAGCCACATGGACAGGCCTCTATGCCCAAAGAACAGATGCTCAAAATGGCCGAAGACTTAATTACCTTGATCATAAGTTCCCATCCCCCTTCTGGTAAGAGGCCTAGGCAAGAGACTGACTATGAATCTTCAGATCAAGTCTCCATTTCTTCTGATTCCTCTTCTGATCAGGAATATTCTCTTCCCCCCTATGAGGATTCTGATGCTGAAGAATCTATACCTTCAGCTTCTCCTCCAGAGGACTGTTCTTTTGGGGAAACCTTGCATACCATGAGGGAGCATTTCCACTGGGAGAGCCAAGATTTTTCAGAATCTAAAAAGAGGCTCAGGGATTTCCTTTTACTACCTCAACACAGGCCATTAGCCAATCCACCTGTGTCAGATATTGTAGATGTGTTTTCGGAGGTTTACTATTAAAATTTCGATCACCCCTTGCCGACACCACTAACGCGAACTCCAAACTGCGACTGTTGATAATGTCGAACACCGATATTACAAAATGCAAAATCTCTCCCCCCTTTTGACCCATGGTAGCACTTGTTTTGTGGTGTGGAACGGTCGGAAATGTCAACGTTCGGTGTTTTTACGCTATTTTGAGGAATCGGCATTACGGCTTTCGCATAAAGGAATCGACAGTATATACATTTGACGATGGATGATCGACATTTTGATAGTAAACAGTTTTCGGAGTCTAGTCTTACCCCTGACTCCTTACCTCCAGCTCCTGTTAAGCCTGACAGATATTACAGGGTTCCTGACTCTCATAAATTCCTTTTTAAAAACCCTGCTGCAGACCCAGAAACTATTTCACAGGGTCCCAAAGGAGTTAAGGCTTCCGCTGCAAAAAACTTTACCCCCTTTGACAGAGATTTTAGGGCACTAGATAGATGGGGAAAAAGGTTTACACATCTGCTACCTTGGCTATTAGGGCCTTAAACTGTCAGTTTCATATGCTCAAATATCAGCAACATGTCATGGCATTGCTTAAACAGAAAATGTTATTAAACTCTGAATGTGCAGAAAACAAGGGAATACAGGATTTATTGCATGCAGCTGAACAAGTTGGAAAGCATACTTTGCAATGTGGTTTTCATTCTTTGGAGTCCTCCTGCAGGACCGCAGTTACGGGTTCTGTCATTAGGAGGCATGCTTGGTTAAAGGAACAAAATCTGCCTGATCATGTCAAAGTTAAATTATTAGATGCACCTTTACAGTATGATACTTTATTTGGTGTTAAGGCAGAGGAGGTTTTAAATAAAATGGGGGACAAAGCTAAATCTATGCAAACTGTTAACAATTTTTTACAAGTACAGCCACCTAGGTTTAGTAGACACTGGCCTGCAAAGAACTGGTCCTTTCCTGTGTCAGCCAGACCTCAAAAGGGCAGATCCCATGCGCAAGGTTCCTACAGGTCAAAGCAATGGAGTGCTTCTACCTCCAAAGTTGGAGAAGACAAATCACAACCATACAGGAAACAGTCCCAATGACTTCCCCCTGCCTCCACCAAGCACTTATCTCCTGGCAGCACCCTTAGGGGGAAAAGTAGCACTTTTTTCTCAAAAGTGGCACATTATAACACAGGACAAGTGGGTTCTAAATATAGTATCACAAGGGTACGATTTCATTTTTCATACCCTGCCAAAGGCAAACGGCTGGCCAGATCTGCCAAAAAAATCATTGGGCAGAGGCACAAAAGCAAGTCTCATCCCTCATGGACATGGGGGCCATTCAGCAAGTACCAGAGCAAGAGCAGGGACAAGGTTCATAGGTTCATACTAGGCTATCTGCCCTAGGGCATTTATAAGCCTAGCCAGAGTGTGTATGGCTTTCGCCACCCATTTTAAATTAATTTTGCTATGCCCTTTTTCGAGGTTATAATTTAGCACTAAGCTAACTGCCCTTGCGAGCCATTTTAAGCTTAGCCAATTATCCCTTGTGAGACTCAAACCCTGCACCTTGTGTTTGTAAGGCAAACATCTTAGCCATTAAGCCACCCTCCCAATTTTACTCAAGACTGTTCCTGGTACCCAGAAGGGACAAGACCTGGAGACCAATACTGGACCTGTCTATTCTGAACACATTCCTGGATATACCAAAGTTCAAGATGATGACTTTGCAGCAGCGTCCTGCCCATGCTGGGCAAGACTGCTTGGCTGGTGACTCTAGACCTAAAAGAGGCATACCTGCTTGTCCCAATCAGACAGTTATGCAGAAGATACCTCAGATTCAAGGCTGGCTCAATGCATTACCAATTCTCTGCACTGCCCTTTGGCTTATCTACTGTGCCCAGGGTCTTTACAAAGTGCCTGGCACCAGTAATTGTATTCTGCAGGCAAAGAGGAATACAAATATACCCCTACTTGGATGACTGCCTAATTCAAGCAGAGAACAAGGACATTCTTCTACAGCATCTGGCATTTGTGAAAAGACTTCTAACATGCCTAGGGTACACAGTCAATGAAAAGAAATCAAAACTAGTACCCTCTCAGGAGATAATATTCCTGGGTGCAAGCTTAAATACAACTGCCCAGATGGCTTATCTCACGCCAGACAAACAAAGGCAACTGACTACCTATTTCAAACTGTTGGCAACAAAGGCCCAGTTATCTGCAAGTAAAATTCTGCAGGCTTTGGGCTTCATGGCATCCTGCATCCTACTAATTCCATATGCAAGACTGCATATGAGGAAACTTCAATGGTACCTAAAAAGTGTTTGGACTTCACATTGCCACAACCTGGAAACAATGATTACTCTCATTCCTTGCCTACAACAGGAGTTTCGATGGTGGGCAAAGGCTTGTCACCAAAACAAGGGACAACCATTCACATTACCACCAGCCAGGCAGATACTAACAACGGATGTGTCAAATTTTGCCTAGGAGGCCCACATGGCAGGAAGATGCATTCAGGGCATATGCGTGCCAAATCAACTGCATCTACATATCAACCAGAAAGAGTTGCTAGCTGTTCAAAATGCCCTAACAGCCTTCAAGGACTTACTTCATCCAGGACAACTACTGATAAAGATGGACAACACCACGGTCATGTGATATATAAACAAGCAAGGGGGCACACACTCATACCCCCTTTGCAGATTAGCCATGGCAATGTGGGACACAGCTTTGACCTACCAAATAAATCTTCAAGCATAATTCCTGCCAGGAAAACAGAACACTCTGGCAGACGACTTAAGCAGAAACCTTATGGATCCTCACGAGTAGAAACTAAATCCACAAGTATTCAGCATGATAACAGAGAAATGGCGGTGCCCAGACATGGATCTGTTTCCTCAAAATTATCAATTGAACAGATTCTGCACAAGGACTTATCACAGACAAGCCTGGAAAGTGGACGCCCTATCCTTCAGTTGGAAAAACCTGTGAGTTTATGCTTTTCCTCCTCTGCCTCTTCTACCCAAGGTCCTCCTAAAAGTCAGACAAGAGAAGCCAAAGATGATATTAATTGCCCCGGACTGGCCCCGCCAATACTGGTACCCAATCCTAAGGAACCTGTCTCAATACCCAGCTTAGACCTTGCCTCAAAGACCACGATGACTGTTCCAGCAAAATAATCAGATCCTGCACAATCAGCTACAGACTCAGAACCTGGCAGCATGGCTAATCATGTAATCCTACGAACGACACCTCTCAGTAAAGCTGTGATGGATGTCAATTTGGAAGCCAGAAGGCCTAGTACTAGAAAATCTTATGCTGACGAATGGAAGAGATTCTGTGCTTGGAATCAAGCACAAGGAACTGATACAGCAGAACCACATATTCCACAGATATTACAATACTTAACCGAGATGCTTGACAAAGGCCTATCTTTCTCATTAATCAAAATCCATGCCTCTGCCATTTCGGCTCATTACAATACAGAGCCACCAATCTTTTGTCATCCTTTACTAAAGCAGTATCTTAGAGGAGCCAAAAACCTAAGGCCTCCTAGAAGATCACCATTACCTGCATGGGACCTCAATTATGTGTTGGAAAAACTCACCCTGCCTCCATTTGAACCAGCCGCTACCGCTGATATGAAGTTCTTATCATGGAAGACAGCTCTGCTACTAGCAATTACTTCAGCAAGAAAAGTTTCAGAGCTACAGGCCCTCATGGCTGTTGAGCCTTTTAGCATATTTCACCCAGACAGGGTGTCTCTGAGGACAAATCCTACTTTTATGCCTAAGGTGGTTTCCAGTGTAGCTCTTAACCAAACAATTCATCTGCCAACTTTTTATCCAAATCCACAGAACAAGGGGGGGAGAATTCTGCATTCCTTGGAAGTGAGCAGGACAAAAGATCTAAGAAAAACTGAGCAATTACTAGTGTCATATGCTGCAGGATCAGAAGGAAAGGCTATCTCAAAGCAGACAATTTCAAAATGGGTAAGCCACTGCATCCGTTTCTGCTACTTACACCATGGTAAACCTGTGCCCAAGGGCATTAGGTCTCACTCCACCAGAGCTGCAGCTACTTCGGCAGCCTTTCTCAGAGGAGTACCAACCAAAGACATTCTAGAGGCTGCTACTTGGAGTTCTGTTCACACCTTTACAAAGCATTACCATTTGCCTCTCTACTCTAAGTCCAGGGCAGGCTTTGCCACTGCAGTGCTGCAGGGCCTTATAGCCGCACCTAATGCTGTTTAGCTCCAGCCTCCCAACCATAACTTTGGGATTATACCCAAATGTAATGACTGTAACAGTGAAACACAAAAACATAGTGCAGTTGTGTACACTTACCATAAATGTAGATGTTCGAGTGTATTCACTGTTGCAGTCCAGGTTACCCTCCCTCCATCCCCCTGTCATTCTACAGTTTATCTTTCCTTCTCTATCTTCTACAACCTATGTGGTGTATTTGCTTGTAGATGAAGGTAAATTTTATATTGATGCATGTGTGTGTGTGTGTGTGTGTGTGTGTGTGTGTATATATATATATATATATATATATATATATATATATATATATATATGTATATATGAAATACTGCTACCTTTTTGGGGGCAAGAAAAACTAAAGAAAATGGCGTCAGGCGGCAAGAAAAACTAAAGAAAATTGCGTCAGCTGCATGTTTTATACCCCTGAAGACCTGACGTCATGGAAGAGAAGACAGCAACTGACACAGGACCCAAGACTTTGGAATTTAGGCCTACTGAGTGCAACTTGCCAGCAGATTACCCAAATGTAATGACTGCAACAGTGAATACACTCTAACATCTACATTTATGGTAAGTGTACACAACTGTACTTTTGCATCTGCTCATGAATGGACCCGTGTACTTGCTTGCTGTAATCTAAGGAGAACCATCAATCCTACTGGGCTACAAGGAAAAGAAAACAAAAATAAAAGAGGTATTCTCCATGTCTTTAAAAAGATGGGCGAGAGCACACAAATAAAATTAAAACTAATTTTCTGAGTGCAAGAAGCAGTAGACAATAATTGCTAGCAGGAATACAACAGCTGATCACGCATTTATTAAGAAGGCTTGCCTATCTAGTTTGATATGGAGTTTAGTTGGGTTTATTAGTTGTCTAAATACCTGTATTGTGTTAAGTCTTAAATGTTTTGATTTCTTTCCATGCTCTGTTATGTTGCAACATTACTTGTTTTGTTTCCTTAGCTATGGTGCTGGTACATGGCTGGATTTGACTCCTTTTGCAGACTGGGACTAAGTTGTTAAGGATTTTGAGGAAAGTGTCATTGAAGTGGGAGACTGCATAGTCTAGAGGCACAGATTTTAGTATATTCCAGTTATACTGAGATAGTGCATTAATAAAGGTTTCTTTGTTGAACTTGGTTGAATTTCATATTTGGTTGTATATAAATTATTCTGGCTATTGCAGCTTCTAATGGCATATGTTGGCAGATGGTCAGTTATGTTGTCTGGTAGGCATCCACCTGCATTTATTTTGTCTGGTTTATTGGTGAGCACTCAGTCTATGATTAACTGCCTGCTGTAGTTTTTGTCTATTTTAGTGGGGGATTAAATTAATTGAGTAAAGCCATATAAATATATGGATTCTGTTGGGTTAGTACTGTTTAAGTTGCCAGTCTGTTTTCTGGTATGAGGGTTTCTTATTGGACATTATGAGATATCCAGTGAAGGAGATTTTCAGCAATGTTGATGTTAGCAGTGGGATGTATAAAGCTGAGATGCAGATTGTTTTCCTATTCATTTTTAGTGCGGCTAATATGATCGCAGCATTGCTAAATTTTTGAGGATCTCTTGTTTAAGTAGTGTTATATTTAAGGAGTGTATATAGAGGATTGCACCTGGAGAATTACAGATGCATTGTGTTGGGCAACTAGCCTGGAGGTATGAATATCCTTGGTGAATATGGACACTCCTCCATCTTTAGTGTTTCGGTCTTGGTTTTGTGGCTGAAAAGTGTGGTAAGAGTTGTAGCCTGGTATTGCAGGGGTGCTCTCTGGAGCCCTGAACCAGGTCTCAGTTACTGCACAGATATTGATGTTCTCCATTTTTAGGAGTGCATCGAGAGTGCATTTTGAGGTTTAGACTTTTAGCATTGAGTAGCATTACCTTCAGATTTTGCATGCTTGTATCTGTTACGGTGGTGGTTTTGTCCTTTGAACCTTGCCTAAAAAATGCACTATAGGGGTGGCAAGAGCTTTAGCCAGTAACCTGAATCCCAGGGGTGACAGGTGCAAACAATCTCTGGCAAATCATTGTGGTTTGTCGATCATGTCTTCCCAGGCAGACAGATACTGGATGCCCTTTGAATGACACCAGAAGCTTAGCCAGTTGTTGAAGTCAATCATTTTGTCCTTATACTGTGGTATCATTCTGGATGAAGGCAGGATGCTACTCAGGGCTAGGATCATACCTGCCTGGGCCACATTATCCGAGAGCTCTTCCATGTCTCTTCATGTAGTCCAGGGAGCTACGTCTCGAGTCATTCACTCCAACATGGACAATGACAGAGTCGTATTTGTACTTGTTGTGGAGTGACTTGAGTGCATGCATTATGTGGCGGATCCTGGCACCCGACAGGCAGCTGACTGTAATTTTCTCCTTGTTCAGCCTGGTGAGTGGGACATCTGTGTGCCTGACTATAGAGTCACCTATGACTAAAGTGTTGGGTACATTGTCTTGCCTTAGGGGCTGCTGTTGGGTGACACATTGGTGTTGTGAGCAATGTGTCACTTTGGTTGTGACTGGTGTTTGTTTGCGTTTCAGCTTCGGAAGTCCTTGTTGCTTGGGCAGGTTAATGTTAAGGGCCTCCGCATATGTGGGTTTAGTGTTGCTATGTGTGGGTGTTGGTAGTGAGGGTTTTGAAGGGCTGTGTGTTGCTTGAGGTGTAGTGCTGTGGGTATTGATGGTGTGGGTTTTGAAGGGCTATATTAGTTGCTTGAGGTGTAGTGCAGGTGTTAACCTTCTCTTGATTTTCTAGCACAATCTTGGCCGGAGAGAGCTTTGCTTCCAGTTTGGCTATGTAAGTGCATCTCTCCGGGTTGTAGTGTTGGGTGGTAGGAGGAGAGGGTTGTCTGTGTACATGAGGCAGTTGCCGCATGGCCCCCCAGTATGTCCAGATTCACCAGGTGGATAGCAGAAATCACTGGAAGCTGACCCTTGGACATGCCTGTTTAGGTGCTTTTTTTTGTAAAGTACAAGAGCTGTTTTCCCTTACCTTTGCAAGGTACTTTGCAATTATGGGCTGTTTAGTGCCTACGATTAATTTCTCCTTATTGACAGAGTTGAGTGCTTGTATCAGTTTAAGGCTTCCTAGTGCTTTCCAGTAGGTTCTAGAGCAAGTGCTAGTCACAGGGATTCAGATTTTAGTGCTACTACTGAGAAACCAGCTAGTTCTAAGGGAAAATTTGAAGAGCAGACTTTCAGGCACCTGAAATAGTTTAACTGTAGCCTCGCAGTGCTGCATGATTTGAAAAATGCACAAACACACGTTTTTAAGCCAGAGAGTTGAAAGGGATAGAAATCAGCCCAAAACGGCTAATAAAACTACAATTTCAGAGCTGTAAACCACTCCTCTAGTGTTAGTTAGGCAGTACAATGCTCACCACTCCCACTGGTAAACAGTAGGACTTCCCTCTACCACAGCAAAGTCTGGATAGCTCTGAACACAGAAAATAAAGTCCTGAGACAAGCAATACCTGGGATCTGGACTATACTGGCTAGGAAAGGTGGGAAACGAGCAAAAAAAAATGGTGTTTTTTTTTTTTTTGGTTAAAACAAGCTAAACAATACAAAAATACAGAAAATAAACACAGAAAATGCTAACACACGAGTGTGTAGTCCTAAACAGTAAATGCAATTAAAACCCTACAAAATTAGCAATTTAAAACTTTTTAAATGAAGCAAGTCAAGTGCACAACTGAAAAACAATTTGAGGCAGTAGTACAGTAGAATAAGTAGCTAGTCTACATATGCAGAGAAGTCTGTATATACAGAAAAGCAGCTAAAACGCACTTAAACAATTCAGATGCAGTGCAACCTAGAGCACTTGAGTTGTAGCAATATTAAGGCAAATGCAGTTATAATAAATGCACAAAAATATACTCTATATTTCCAAAATGTTTGAGAAGCACAGTCTGAACACAAGGAGATTCAAGCATTTTTTTTTTTGAAATGGAGAAAGGAGGAACAGAAGGCATTCTCAGATGTTCATAGGTAGGTACTCGGCTATCGGCCCAAGGGCCTACGTAAGCCTAGCCAACAAGATTCCCTAGCTTACACCACCCAAGAAAGTTATTTTCCTGTGCCACTGTCGAGCTGAGACACAGAAGTATTCCCTGGGGTGCATTTTCTATTTCCCATCCACTCATCAAGATTTTTCTTGAAGAGTGCTAATGAAGAACTTTGCTTGACATAGGTAGGGACAAAAAAAAAAAAAAAAAAAAAAAGAGAAGGTCTCTCACGACAAGTGAAGACCAAAAAAAAAAAAAAAGGTCTTTAATGCGGAACACAGTTTCACATTAAAGAACTGAGCTCACTCAGTAGCTCTGCACTAATGCACTAAACAGAGCTTTAATGCATTGCAGTTCCGCATTCAACACATTAGCTCCGTGTTTAGCGATTTTTGATTGGCCCGTATACCGGCATATGGGCCAATCAAAAATCCCTAAACACGGAGCTTCTCGTGTTTAATGCGGAACACAAGAAGCTCCGTGTTTAGCAATTTTTGATTGGCCCGTATGCCAGGTATACGGGACAATCAAAAAAAAAAACAAACAAAGCGGAGGCTGGCCGGGATTTAAACTGGCAGGGCAGGACTCGGGATCAGGCTGCTGATCTCGGGACAGTCCCGCCCAAATAGGGACGTCTGGCAACCCTGCCTGTTCCGGAGTATGGGAAGTCTCTGGGACAGGAATCTATCCCTCCAGCATGTCCTGTTTGTTGTGGTGGCAAGGTTTAGGTCCCTAGAGTGTGTAGCTCGGAGGGATTGGGATTTCTTTAGGTGTAGCATGTCCAACAGCTCTGGGTTTGACATAGCTTTATATGTTAGGCAGAGATCACCTCGGAGTAGGCAATATGCTATGGAGTAAAGCTGGAGTTTTTTGAGGCGGTCAGTGTAGGGCATTTGTTTGAGGCCAGTAATCCTCTTTGTGAGGTACTTCTGTGGCCTTTCCAGCTGCTGCAGATGTGTTGTGAGGTACATTCCAAAAGGGGCGTTGTACTCTATAATGGGTCTAATGAGTGTCGAGTAGAGGGGAACAATTACCTATTTTTTCCTGGATGAGAACCCTTTTATGATGAGGTGTACCACGTAGAAGGACTTCCTGACTACTGTGGCGATATGACTATCAAAGGAGAGACTGCCATTAAAAGCAGTGTTCTCTCTGTATTGGGTAGAATGAGCTAATGACACTAGACTGGGAGGAGTGTCCCAGATCAAATTTACAGTAGGGGCGGGCAACTGCAAAGCCACCAAGTATAACAACAAGACATCAACAGGGAGGGAGGGAGGGGACCAATACTAAAACTATTAGCCTACACTCTTTAGACAATAGACACTACAGAAGTCTTTGACAGCAGTGGGCCACAAAATGAAAGTTTTTAAACAGATAAAGGAGTAAAGAGAATCTACAGAATGCTTTTAACTGTAAACAGGTTACCCGTGCAGATTAGTTAATAGCAATAAAATGCAGTAAAAAGGTTGCAGCAGGCAATAAAAAGTGCTTATATATAAATATAAATATAAAAATCAAATGCCCTGCTTTCCTTGAACAATGCCCCTCTGTGTATCCCCAGACTCTGCTAGAGACCATCTGTGAGGTGTGTCTGAGTGCACACCTTTCTGTCCAGAAAAGGCATGCCCATCATTTCCTGCCAACATCACAGATGTCCAAGCCACTGTTTGAACCCAGGTCACCTGGACAGTAGTCAGGGCTTATCTATCTGTCATGGCACTGGCCTCATGGCTGCTACTTTGAGTTATCTTTTGCTATTTTTACCATGGAATAAATTTTGGGTCTTTGGGAGCCCACAATATTAGAAGTAGTGTCGTCATTGTGGCCTTTCTTAGGAAAATGAATGTGCAGCCTATTCAGGAGTAACTTGGTCTTTATTCTGTATGTTCTTCAAACATTACAGGCTGGATTTTTCTGCTGGGGCAATGGGCGAGTTTGTTACTGATTTTCTGCAAGGTCTGTTATAGCCCAAATCAGCCAATACTTTCCACTCTTTGTGAGCTTTTCGAATCATCCCAGTAATTGCTGCTTGTAGCAGTGTTAAATACGAAGAACATAGTGCATTTGTCTAGGAAATGAGCAATAGTGATAGGTGTGTGAGTAGAGTACTGTTTGCAGTATTGTTTTTCCTCCAACTTTTCTCTCTTCTGTACGTTGGGAATCCTGAGTTTAGGGAATGTACCCCTTCTCCCTGTTATCAGTGCTTCAGGCCTATTCAGATATGAATTTCTCCATAGGAGAAAGAAAATGTCTTTAAAGATGATGCCTTTATTTATGCTTCTTTGTGAAGTTCTGTGGACTTCGGGTTAGAGGTCAGCTTCTAAAGTTTCCAAGTGTAATTTCTAGTGTAAAGCAAATATCTGATAAAGATAACCACCAAGCTGTGTGAACATTGGCTCAGGATGATCATCACTGTTGAAGTGGCACTCTGACCCAATGTTCAAAAATGGGGAAAAGGAGTTGTGGATGTCACAACTATCTCTAGTCTCTCTGCAGTGTGGACATCTGCATTTCCTGTATCGCTGTTTGTTCTTCCTACTGGCTCTGGGTTAAGTTCACTCCTTTTCTTTTTAAGAGTGGCTACTTCCAGTGTTTGCTTGACCTGCTCTTGGCAAACATGATTGCCATCATCCTTTGAGCCCATTTAAGAACAGAGATTTTTCCTTTGCTTATTTGATGTGACCTTAGCAGACATGTTTCTCTCTGCCCTTTAAACCAAGACTGCCCCTTCTTATGTAGTTCTGTTTGCTGACTGCCAGAGATCCATCTTTCCTGTCTAGATGTTAACCTTCTTGCTGTTTGTGGTGCAGCCCTTTGACTTCTTTTACCTTGGTAGTTTTACTGTTTGGGATACAACTCTGCCAATAAATCCATCAAGGGTTATCTGTAACAAATACATTCTTGCCATATCAGATGATGTATGAAGAAAAACGTTCTTGATAGTTCAGCGATATTCTCAGTAACATAAGTGAGTGGGCAGATCATTTGAGTGGCGCTAATTATAGGAGTTCCATGTAAATCAGGAAATACATAACTTGATGGATTCTGATAGAATACACAACGTTCTTCGTGTTTCACTGTTGCATTCATCACATTTGGGTTATCCCTGCCAGGGTAGCCCTTGGCCGGCCCGAATACCAGAGGCTTTATATTTCAGCGTTGGTTGCTGTTGCTTCAGGACTGACGTCAGGTCGTCGGTATAAAGTAAGGCAGCAGATGCCATTACATCAGTCTTTTTTGCTGCGGAGTCCGAAGCAGTTTGCACAAGTGCCGGTCGGCCACTACCTGAGTTTCATCTTCCGAATTGAATCCCCTTTGGGGATCCTTTTTTCTTGCACTAACAGATGTCAGAAAAAGTTAACAATTGTCTCGCCTGTGGAAAGCAAATACCACACGAAGACTTTCATTCTTACTGTGTCACTTGCTTAGGCTCAGATCACGACATCCCCTGCTGTCGTTTCTGTGCTTTGTTCAGCGCCTGAAATATACGCCGTTGGCCCCTTATTGTAACTAGATATTTTCGCTTACAGACCTCGAATTCTGATATGGCTTTGGTAAGACATCCGACAGCAGATTTTCTGAAAAAGCATAAAGATAAAGACAGAGACAGACCGCACAGGTCCAAACCTACCGGCGACGCTTCCGTTAAGTTAGTCATCATTTCTCCGGTCCTCAGTGAGGTGCTTTGGCAGCCCCTGATGCCCGCGTCTGTGGATTGGCATGCCGCTACCGAGACCCTTTCTGAGTTCGGTGTGCTGCAGAACTCTTCTAAGGATTCTGTGGTTGTCTCTCCCTTGGATGGGTCCAGAGCCGCTGATCAGGCACCAGCTTCCGAGGAAGTCCTTCGCACTTCTGATTCTCGACACAAACCGACTTCTTTCGCATCTACCATTCTTTCTAAAACTACCGAGTTTCTTAGGCCCAGGGTATGAACCACACCCAAGAAACCAACAACCCAATCTCAGGCACCTGCTTACTTGTCTCCGTCTCAAATGCTTAAAATGGCAGAAGACCTTATCATGCTGATCAGGGAAGCCAAGCTACCCCTTCCAAAAGAAAAAGAGGTCTGCCCCCAGTAGTTTTGTCTGAACAGGAGTCTGATGACTCAGATGCATCTGAATATGAAGACATGCAACCCCTCTCTGCTTTTGAGGATTCTGATGCAGAGGATTCCATTCCTTCAGCCTCTCCTCTAGAGGACTTTTCCTTTGGGGAAACCCTTCATACCTTAAGGGAGCATTTCCAATGGGAAAGTCAGGACTACCCTCAGTCTAAAAAGAGACTCTGGGAATTCTTAGATCTTCCACAGCACAGACCCCTAACCATTCCCCCAGTCTTAGATGTTGTGGAGGATGTTTTCCTGGAATCCAGTTTGAGTCCTGACACCCTCCCTCCTGCACCCAGAAAACCAGACTGGTATTACAGTGCCCCTGACTCGCTCAAATTTCTTTTTAAAAATCCTACTGCTGACCCTGAAGTAATTTCACAAGGGCCTAAAGGACTTAAACCAGCCTCTGCTAAGAATTCCACCCCCTCAGATAGGTATTCCCGAGCACTAGACAGATGGGGTAAAAAAAAGTATACACCTCTGCTACTCTTGCTATCAGAGCACTAAGTTGCCAGTTCCATATGCTAAAATTTCAGCAACATACCATGGAGCTCCTCAAACAAAAAATATCTTCCTTTCCTGCTTGTGCAGAATTTAAAGAGTTACAAGAGTTAATGCATTCTGCAAGTCAAGTAATCTAACACACCTTACACTTTGGTTTTGATGCCCTAGAAGCTGCTTGCTGGGCAGCAGTCACCAGTTCTGTCCTTAGAAAGCATGCATGGGTTAAGGAACAGCCCTTGCCAGGCCATGTTAAATCTAAATTGTTGTATGCCGCCTTGCACAAGGACCACTTAGTTGGCACGAAGGCAGAAGCAGTCTTAAAAAAGATGGAAGAAAGCAAAATCTATGCAGACAGTTGAGGCTTTCTTACAGGTCCAGCCACCCAGGTTCAGCAGGCATTGCCCCACCAAGCACTGGTCCTTTCCTGCTCCCACCAGGTCAGTTCAGCCCAGACCTCGTGGAATCAGATCCCCCAGACAGCAGCCACAGGGAATGCAGAGATTTAAACAGTGGACTGCCTCCACCTGAAAAACAGGGAAATGTTCTTCGTGTTGCACTGTTGCAGTCATTACAATTGGGTTAGCCTGCTGGCAGGCTACCCTCAGTCGGCCTGAATTCCAAAGTCTAGGTCCAACGTCGGTTGCTGTCGCATCTTCCCTGACGTCAGTGCGCCAGGGGTATAAAAGATGCAGCCGATGCCATTTTCTCCAGTCTTTCTTGCCGTGCGATGCCTGAAGCAAAAGCAGTTTGCAAGTGCTGGTCGGCCGACTCCTGAGATTTTCGTGTTCGAATTTCAGATCCGAAGTCTTCACTAAAAGCTAAGTACTCCGTTGGGGAAACTTTTTTCTTGCTCCAGACCGATGTCAGAAAAAGTTAATAATTGTATTTCTTGTGGGAAGCAAATACCTCATAAGGACTTCATTCTTACTGTATTCCTTGCGTAGGCCCTGACCACGACGTTGCTAGTTGTCGGTTTTGTGCTAGATTTAGCCAACGCACTATTAAGCGTCGGTATGATTTCGCATTTCGCTGTTTTGGCAGAAGATTTAACTATACAATGTCGTCGGATAGCCATCCGACTACCAGAGTTCACAAGAAACGCAAAGAAAAGGACAGGCATCTGAGTCCAAAACCGACGACGAGGCTTCTTCTAAGCCAGTCGCCAGTTCTCAGTGTGGTGCCTTAGCAGCCCCTGACGACCGCTACTTTAGACTCACAGGCCGCTACTGACACCCACGTGGAGTTGACCAGGCCGCTGGAAGCTCAAGGTATTGGACCTTCGGAAACTATTCCCTCAGATGGGTCCAGAGCCGCTGAGCAGGCATCGGCTTCTGAGGGTGTTTTCAGACCTACTCAATTATATGTTAAAACAAATTCAGCTTCAAAGGCAAAGACTAAAGCACCTTTAAAGACAAAGAAACAAGTACAACAGCCTCATGGACAGGCCTCCATGCCCAAAAACAGATGCTCAAAATGGCCGAAGACTGAATTACTTTGATCAGGGGTTCCCATCCCTCTCCTGTTAAGAGGCCTAGGCAAGAGACAGAATATGAATCTTCAGATCAGGTTTCCATCTGATTCCTCTTCTGATCAGGAATACTCTCTTCCTCCCTATGAGGATTCTGATGCTGAAGAATCTATCCCTTCAGCCTCTCCTCCTGAGGATTATTCTTTTGGGGAAACTTTACATACAATGAGGGAGCAATTTCCACTGGGAGAGCCAAGATTATTCAGAATCTAAGAAAAGGCTCAGAGACTTCCTTTTACTACCACAACACAGGCCACTAGCTATTCTACTTGTGTTAGACATTGTAGATGATGTATTTTCAGAGTCCATTCTGACCCCTGACTCCTTACCTCCAGCTCCTGTTAAGCCGGACAGGTACTACACGGTTCCTGACTCTCATAAATTTCTTTTCAAAAACCCTGCTGCTGACCCAGAAACTATCTCTCAGGGTCCCAAAGGGGTCAAGGCTTCCACTGGAAAACACCCTACTCCCTCTGACAGGGATTCTAGGGCACTGGACAGATGGGGAAAAAGATTTACACTTCTGCTACCTTGGCTATAAGGGCTTTAAATTGTCTGTTTCATATGCTCAAATATCAGCAATATATTATGTCACTGCTTAAATAGAAAATGTTGATAAACTCTGAATGTGCAGAAAACAAAGAAATGCAGGATTTATTGCATGCAGCTGAACAAGTTGGAAAGCATACTTTGCAATGTGGTTTTGATTCTCTGGAGGCCTCCTGCAGGGCCGCAGTTTCTGTCATTAGGAGGCATGCTTGGTTAAAGGAACAAAATATACCTGATCATGTTAAAGCAAATTATTAGATGTTTCATTACAGCATGATACTTTGTTTGGTGTTAAGGCAGAAGAGGTGTTAAAGAAAATGGAGGACAAAGCTAAATCTATGCAAACAGTCAAGGATTTCTTACAGGTACAGCCACCAAGATTTAGCAGATACTGGCCTACAAAGAATTGGTCCTTTCCAGTGTCAGACAGGCCACAAAGGGGCAGATACAGATGCCCTAGAGGCAGATCTCAGCCCCAAGGTTCGTACAGGTCTAAACAATGGGGTGCTTCTACCTCCAAAACTGGAGAAGACAAATCACAGCCATACAGGAAACAGTCCCAATGACTTCCCCCTGCCTGCGCCAAGCACTTATCTTCTGGCAGCACCTTTAGGGGGAAAACTAGCACTTTTTTTCTCAAAATTGGCACATAATAACCCAGGACAAATGGGTCTTAAATATACTGTCACAAGGCTACAAGTTTCACTTCCATACCCTGCCAAGGGCAAACGGTTGGCCAGACCTGCCAAAACATTAATGGGCATAGGCACAAAAACAAGTCTTATCCCTCATGGACATGAGGGCCATTCAACAAGTACCAGAGCAAGAGCAGGGACAAGGATTCTATTCAAGACTGTTCTTGGTACCCAGAAAGGACAAAGCCTGCAGACCAATACTGGACCTATCTATTCTAAACACATATCTGGATATTCCAAAATTCAAAATGTTGACTCTACAGCAGCTTCTGCCCATGTTTGGCAAGAAGGCTTGACTTGTGACTTTAGATCTAAAAGAGGCATACCTGAATGTCCCAATCAGACAAACATGCAGAAGATACCTCAGATTCAAAGCTGGCTCACTGCACTACCAATTTTCTGCACTGCCCTTTGACCTATCTACTGTGCCCAGGGTCTTCACAAAGTGCGTGGCACCAGTAATTGCATACTGCAGACAAAGAGGAATACAAATCTATCCTTACTTGGACGACTGCCTCATTCAAGCAGAGAACAAGGACATTCTACTACAGCATCTGGCATTTGTAAAGAGATTACTACCATGCCTAGGGTACACAGTCAGCGAACAGAAATCAAAACTAGTACCCTCTCAAGAGATAATATTCCTGGTTGCAAGCTTAAATACAGCTGCCCAGATGGCTTATCTCACGCCAGACAAAGGCAACTGACTACCTGTTTCAAACTGTTGGCAACAAAGGCCCAGTCATCTGCAAGAAAAATTCTGCAGGCTTTGGGCTTCATGGCATCCTGCATTCTACTAATTCCATATGCAAGACTGCATATAAGGAAACTTCAATGGTACCTAAAAAGTGTTTGGACTCAGCATTGCCACAGCCTGGAAACAATAGATGTTCATCGTGCATACAGCTGCAGTCATAACAGATGGGTTCTCCTGCCGCCAGGCGGGTCCTTGGTCGGCCGAATTCCAAAGTCTAGGTCCAGCGTCGGTTGTCGTCGCTTCTTCCCTGACGTCAGTGTGACAGGGGTATAAAAGAACCAGCCGACGCCATTTTCTTCAGTCTTTCTTGCAGCGCGGTGCCCGAAGCAGAAGCAGTTCGTAAGTGCCAGTCGGCCAGCTCCTGAAATTACGAAAATTTTGCAACCGAAGTCTTCTTGAAAGCTAAGTACCCCGTTGGGGAAACTTTTCTTGCCTCAGACCGATGTCAGACAAAGTTAATAATTGTATTTCATGTGGGAAGCAAATACCGCATAAGGATTTTCATTCCCTCTGCATTCCTTGCTTAGGCACAGACCACGACATCTCGGTCTGTCGTTTTTGCGCTACTTTCAACAAGCGCACCATTAAGCGTCGGGCGGAGTTCGCCCAGCACTATTTTGGCAAAAAATTTAACTACATTATGTCGTCGGATACTCCGACTCCAGTTTTGTCTAAAAAATGCAAAGATAAGGACCGGCACACGAGGTCCGCGGCCTCTACCGACACCACGCCAAAGCCGACTACAGGTGGTCCAGTTCTCAGCGACGCGCCTACGCAGCCCCTGCCTACCGACGACACTTCATTGGCAGTGTCTACTGTGCCCGAGGTTGCAGGCTCCTCTGCCCACACCCCGACTACAGATACCGAAGCCACTCTTGGTGGTGAAACTCAAAATGTAGACAGGTCTGCCGCCTCTCAAGGTGTCTTCAGACCTTCCTCTTCTTTTTCCATCAAGGCTTTCACTAAGTCTAAAGCAGCCATGCATTCTAAGAGACCAGCTACACAGGGCCCTTCTCCAGGCCCCATGCCTAAAAAAAACAGATGCTTAAAATGGCTGAGGATTTAATTACTGTTATCAGGGGTTCACAACCCCCCCCCCCCCCGGACAAAAGGCCCAGAGTGGTGGAAGAATCCCCCTCCTCTGACCAGGCCTCCATTATTTCAGAGCACTCTGTTGAACAGGAACATTCTTACTCCCCTTTTGAAAATTCTGATGCAGAGGAGTCCATTCCCTCTGTCTCCCCCCCAGAGGATTACTCATTTGGGGAAACCTTGCATACCTTGAGGGAACGCTTCCACTGGGAAGGCCAAGAGTACTCAGACTCCAAGAAAAGGCTTAGGGATTTTCTCTTGCTACCTCAGCACAGGCCTCTGGCTATATCTCCTGTCTTAGACATATTCGGAGGCCTGCCTTAACCCAGACTCTTTACCTCCAGCCCCAGTCAAGCCTGACAGGTACTACCGGGTTCCTGACTCACACCAATTTTTATACAAAAGCCATGCGGCTGACCCAGAAACTATATCACAGGGCCCCAAGGGAATTAAGGCCTCCACTGCTAAAAATCCATTACCTTCCGAGAGAGATTCCAGATCTTTAGAAAGGTGGGGAAAAAAGGTATACACCTCGGCCACCTTAACCAAGAGGGCATTAAACTGCCAGTTCCATATGTTAAAGTACCAACAGTTTCTGTTATCACAGTTGAGAAGCAAAATGTCACAACCAGAACAAATAGACTTGAAGGAGTTGCAGGATTTGATGCATAGTGCAGAACAAGTGGGTAAACATACCTTGCAATGTGGTTTTGATGCTCTAGGGGCCTCATGTAGAGCTGCTGATCAGTCATACGTAGACATGCCTGGCTTAAGGAGCAAACCTTACCAGATCATGTCAAAGCTAAATTACTAGATGCCCCTCTACAAAAGGATGTATTATTTGGTGTTAAAGCTGAGGAGGTATTAAAGAAAATGGAGGAAAAGGCTAAATCAATGCAAACAGTGAAAGATTTTCTACAGGTACAACCTCCACGTTTCAGTAGAAATTGGCCTTCCAAAAATTGGTCCTTTCCAGCCACGGACAGACCCCAAAGAGGTAGATACAGGCGCCCGAGGGGCGGAGGGCAATCTCGAGGTTCGTTTAGAGGCAGACAATGGCAAGCTCCTACACAAAGAGGTGGTGAGGATAGTTCGCAGCCATTCAGAAAGCAAAACCAATGACTTTCCCCTTTGCATGCCAAGCAAGGCTCAAATGGCAGCACCCTTAGGCGGAAAACTGGCATTATTTTCGAAAAATTGGCATATTGTCACAAAAGACAAATGGATCCTGGACATTATAAACAGAGGCTACAGATTCCATTTTCACACCCTTTCAAAAATGAGAGGCATGCCAAACCTGCCACACAATCAAAGGGCAGAGGCACAAAGACAAATTTCAGATGTCATGGACATGAAAGCTATTCAAGAGGTACCTACTCAAGAACAAGGTCAAGGTTTGTATTCCAGACTATTCCTGGTACCAAGGAAGGGAAAAGATTGGAGACCTATTTTGGACCTATCCATCCTAAACACATTCTTACTCTGCCAAAATTCAAGATGCTCACATTACAGCAGCTTCTTCCCATGCTGGGCAAGGAGTCTTGGCTGGTAACATTGGACCTCAAGGAGGCATACCTGCATGTCCCAATCAGACAAAATTGCAGAAGATACCTCAGATTTCTTGCAGGTTCAACCCATTATCAATTCTCTGCATTGCCCTTTGGCTTATCTACTGCGCCCAGAGTATTCACAAATGCCTGGCATCAGTAATTGCCTACTGCAGACTTCAAGGGATACAAATATACCCATATTTGGACGATTGCCTGATCCAAGCGGACAGCAAGCACATACTTCTGAAACATCTGGCTTTTGTAATAATGTTGTTGAATTCTCTGGGATACACATACACAGTCAACAAAAAGAAATCAAGGCTAATACCCTCTCAGAAAATAATTTTCCTGGGTGCCAACTTGGACACAAACACCCAGATGGCCTACCTCATGCCAGAGAAACAGGGGCAACTAACTCAATACTTCAGAAAACTAGCAAATTTCACCAGGCTGACTGCAAGGAATATCCTGCAGGCTCTGGGATTCTTGGCATCTTGCATCCTACTAATCCCATGTGCAAAGCTGCATATGAGGAAACTTCAATGGTACCTGAAAAACCTATGGTCTCAACACAGCCACAGTTTGGAAACAATAATACCACTAATTCCATGTCTTCAAAAGGAATTTCTGTGGTGGGCTCAAGCATGCCAAATAAACACAGGTCTCCCATTCTGCAAGCCTCAAGCAAATCAAGTCATCACAACAGACGCCTCGGACTATGCCTGGGGGCGCACATGACAGATCGGTGCATTCAGGGCAAATGGTCCCAAAAAGAAAAGCACCTTCACATCAATCAAAAGGAAATGCTAGCAGTAATAAATGCTATTATAGCTTTCAAAGACCTTCTGTATCCAGGTCAACTATTGCTAAGGACAGACAACACCACAGTAATGTGGTACATAAACAAACAGGGAGGAACCCATTCATACCCCCTATGCAGGCTGGCCATGTCACTTTGGAACATGGCTCTGGAATTACAAATCGAACTACAAGCAGAGTACTTGCCATGCAAGGAAAACACGCTGGCAGACAACCTAAGCAGAAATATGACGGATCCACACGAATGGAAGTTGCATCCTCAAGTTTTTACAGAGATAATTCAAGCATGGGGAAGGCCAGACATAGATCTCTTTGCCTCCCACAAAAATCACCAATTGACAAAATTCTGCTCAAGGACTTTTCATCCACAGGCCTGGAGAGTGGACGCTCTCTTTCAGTTGGACAACAATGACAGTTTATGCCTTTCCACCTCTTCCTCTGCTGCCCAAAGTTCTATTAAAAACCAGAGCAGACAGACCAAAGATGATTCTCATTGCTCCAGACTGGCCAAGACAGCACTGGTACCCACTCCTGAGGAGCCTGACGCATTCCCCGCCATGGACCCTACCTCTAATGCCTCTTCTTCTGACTCAACACAGCTTCAAAACTCTTCACAGTCAGCTGAAAACACTCAATCTGGCCGCATGGAAGATTCCTTAACTTCACAACAGACAATACTCTCCAAGGAGGTGCAGGATGTCATTTTGGAGGCCAGAAGGCCGTCTACTAGAAAAGCTTACTCCGCAAAATGGAAACGTTTTTGTGCCTGGAATGAGAAAAAGGGCCAGAATCCTGGAAAACTGAATTTACCTCAAATATTACAGTATCTAGCTGAGCTGCTAAGCAGTGGACTTTCATTCTCCTCCATCAAAATCTATGCCTCAGCCATTTCTGCAGAATACAACACTGATCCACCTTTATTCTCTCACCCCCTCTTAAGACAGTTCCTCAGAGGGGCTAAGAATATAAAACCCCCAAGGAAACGACCAATACCTGCTTGGGACCTCAATTTCATTCTAGAAAAGCTGACCTTGCCTCCTTTTGAGCCAGCTGCCTCAACAGATTTGCAATATTTGTCCTGGAAAACAACCTTCCTTCTGGCTATCACCTCAGCTCGCAGGGTATCGGAACTACAAGCCCTCATGGCTGTGCAGCTTTTCATCATTTTCCATCAGGACAGAGTTTCCTTATGAACCAACCCATCCTTTATGCCAAAGGTGGTATCCAGGGTAGCTTTGAATCAGGCAATCCACTTACCTAACTTTTACCCTAATCCTCAAAACAAAGGGGAGAGACTACTACATTCCTTGGACATCCACAGACAGCTGCACTATTATTTGGACAGAACAAAGCCTTTCAGAAAATCAGAACAACTCTGTGTCCTATGCTATAGGAGCTCAAGGGAAGCCAATTTCCAAACAGACAATCTCAAAATGGATAGCCCACTGCATACGCTTTTGTTACTCTCTTCATGGTAAAACTGTACCTGCAGGCATCAGATCTCACTCCACAAGGGCCACAGCTACCTCTGTAGCTTTCCTCAGAGGAGTTCCTACCAAAGATATTTTTGAAGCAGCCACTTGGAGTTCTGTGCATACCTTCTCCAAGCACTACCACCTACCATTATACTCCAAAACTAGAGCAGGCTTTGCCACTGCAGTCTTGCAGGGCATCCTGGCTCCTCCTAGTTCCACCTAGTGCCTACCACCCCTTTTTTAGCTTTGGGATTCTACCCATCTGTTATGACTGCAGCTGTATGCACGATGAACATAGTACAGTTTTGTACCTACCATAAATGTAGATGTTCGAGTGCTAATACAGCTGCAGCCCAGGTTTCCCTCCCTCCTTCCCCTCTTGGGACAGGCCTATTGGCTAACACCTACTCATACAACCTGATTGGGGTATTCATTTATGGTGTATTTGCTTGCACTACTGTATTTTGATTATATTGCATTGCATTATTATATAAATTTATGTATTGCCTTCCTTCTGGTGGCACCTGACATCTGGGGCAAGAAAAACTGAAGAAAATGGCGTCGGCTGGTTCTTTTATACCCCTGTCGCACTGACGTCAGGGAAGAAGCGACGACAACCAATGCCGGACCTAGACTTTGGAATTCGGCCGACCGAGGACCCGCCTGACGGCAGGAGAACCCATCTGTTATGACTGCAGCTGTATTAGCACTCGAACATCTACATTTATGGTAGGTACAAAACTGTACTTTACTCTCATTCCCTGCCTGCAACAGGAGTTTCGATGGTGGGCGAAGGCCTGTCACCAGAACAAGGGACAGCCATTCACTCTACCCCCAGCCACACAGACTTTAACAACGGATGCATCAGATTATGCCTGGGGAGCCCACATGGCAGGAAGATGTATTCAAGACACATGGTCCGCAAACCAAATGCATCTACATATCAATCAAAAAGAGATGTTAGCTGTTCAAAATGCTCTGACAGCCTTCAACGACCTACTTCATCCGGGACAACTACTGATAAAGACAGACAATACCACGGTCATGTGGTATATAAACAAGCAGGGAGGCACTCATTCTTACCCCCTTTGTAGACTAGCCATGACTTTGTGGGACACAGCATTGACTTACCAAGTACATCTGCAGGCACAATTCCTGCCAGGAAAGATAAATACTCTGGCTGACGAACTAAGCAGAAACCTCATGGATCCCCCCTAGTGGAAATTGGATCCACAAGTCTTCAGCATGGTAACAAGGAAATGGGGATGCCCGGACATAGATCTATTTGCCTCACCTCACAACTACCAACTGAAGAGATTCTGCATAAGGACTTATCACAGATAAGCATGGATCGTGAATGCCCTATCTTTCAGCTGGAAAAACTTAACAGTATATGCCTTTCCTCCTCTGCCTCTCCTCCCCAAGGTACTCCTAAAGGTCAGGCAGAAGAAGCCAAAAATGATACTGATTGCCCCAGACTGGCCACGCCAGTACTGGTATCCAGTCCTAAGGAACTTGTCTCAGTACCCAGCCTGGACCTTACCTCAAGTGCCTCATCTATTGTCCCAGCAGCGCAATCAGATCCTGCACAGCCAACTCAAGACCTTAAATCTGGCAGCATGGCGGATAATGTAGTCATACAAAGCACATCTCTCACTAAAGCGGTGATGGATGTCATCTTGGAGGCCAGGAGGCCTAGTACTAGAAAATCCTATGCTGGAAAATGGAAGAGATTATGTGCTTGGAACCAGGCACAAGGAATTGACACAGCTGTACCAAATATTCCTCAGATTTTGCAATACTTGACTGAGATGCTGCACAAAGGCCTATCCTTTTCATCTATAAAAATTCATGCCTCTGCCATTTCGGCTCATTACAATACAGAGCCAGCAGTCTTTTCTCATCCTTTATTATGGCAGTACCTCAGAGGGGCCAAAAATTTAAGGCCTCCAAGGAGATCACCAATACCTGCATGGGACCTCAATTATGTCTTGGAAAAACTCACCCTGCCTCCTTTTGAGCCAGCCGCTACAGATGATATAAAGTTTTTATCTTGGAAAACAGCTCTGCTCCTAGCAATAACTTCTGCAAGACGAGTCTCAGAGCTACAGGCAGTCATGGCTGTGGAACCTTTTATCATTTTTTATCCAGACAGGGTTGCTCTGAGGACAAACCCGACATTCATGCCTAAGGTAGTGTCCAGTGTGGCCCTTAACCAAACTATTCACCTGCCTACCTTTTATCCAAAACCACAGAATAAGGGGGAGAGAATTCTGCATTCTTTGGACATACACAGACAGCTACGCTTCTATTTGAACAGAACCAAAGCTTTCAGAAAGACAGAGCAATTACTAGTGGCATATGCTGCAGGATCACAAGGAAAGGCTATCTCAAAGCAGACTAGTTCAAAGTGAATAGGCCACTGCATTCGTTTCTGCTATTCACAACATGGCAAGCCAGTACCTAAGGGCATTAGGCCACATTCAACCAGAGCAGCAGCCTTCCTCAGGGGAGTACCAACCAAAGACATTTTAGAGGCTGCTACTTGGAGTTCAGTGCACACCTTCACAAAGCACTACCACTTACCACTCTACTCTAAATCCAGGGCAGGCTTTGCCACTGCAGTTCTCCAGGACCTAATAGCCGCTCCTAATGCTATTTAGCCCCAGCCTCCCAACCTTAGCTATGGAATTCAACCCAACTGTAATGACTGCAACAGTGAAACACGAAGAACATAGTACAGTTGTGTAAACTTACCATAAATGTAGATGTTTGAGTGTATTCACTGTTGCAGTCCAGGTTACCCACCCGCCATCCCCCCTTTTCTTTGCTGGAACTTATCTGTACTTCTCTATTCTATACAACCTATGTGGTGTATTTGCTTGTAGATGAAGGCAAAATATATACTTTGGTGCATGCATGTTTTATTGACATATTTGTAGCGTACCCTTTTGGGGGCACCTGACATCTGGGGCAAGAAAAACTGAAGAAATGGCATCAACTGCATGTTTTATACCCCTGATGCACTGACGTCGGGGAAGAGGCGACAGCAACCGATGCCAGACCTAGACTTTGGAATTCAGGCCGACTGAGGGTAGCCTGCCAGCAGGATAACCTGATTGTAATGACTGCAACAGTGAATACACTCGAACATCTACATTTATGGTAAGTGTACACAACTGTACTTTCTACACCACCCCCTTATGGTAAGAACTCACAATGACTCTCCTCCCCCATCCCCTACCTCTGCCCCCCTTCACTTACCCCTAAGAGGAAAACTCTCCTTTCATGCAAGCACCTGGGCCACCATTACCAACAACAGTTGGGTTCTCAATATAGTGTCCCATGGATATATATTTTCTTTCCACACCCGTCCAACTCTAAAAGGGTCCCCAGATCTACCTCCAAACCGGTGGGCAAGAGGCACAAAAGCAAGTCCTTTCCCTGCTCTCTATGAGGGCAATAGAGCACCTTCCTGCAGAGTAGAAAGGCCAAGGGTTCTACTCCAGACTCTTTCTGGTACCAGAAAAAGATAGCACCTGTTGCCCCATCCTGAGGATTCTGATGCAGAGGAATCCATTTCTTCAGCCTCTCCACCTGAGGACTTTTCCTTTTGAGAAACTCTTCATACCTTAAGGGAGCATATCCGATGGGAATGTCAGGACTACCCTCAGTCTAAAAAGAGACTCAGATAATTCTTAGATCTTCCACAGCACAGGCACCTTGCCATTCCCCTGCCCTGGGTGTTGTGGATGATGTTTTCATGGAATCTAGTTTGACTCCTGACACCCTCCCTCCTGCTCCCAGAAAACCTGACCGGTATTCCAGAGTCCCTGACTCACACAAATTTATTTTCAAAAATCCTACTGCTGACCCTGAGGTCATTTCTCAAGGGCCTAAAGGAATTAAAGCAACGTCTGCTAAGACTCCCACACCCTCAGATAGGGATTCCCAAGCACTAGACAGATGGGGTAAAAAAGTATACACCTCTGCTACTCTTGCTATCAGACAACTAAATTGTCAGTTCCATATACTAAAATTTCAGCAACATACCATGGAACTCCTCAAACAAAAAGTATCTTCCTTTCCTGCTTGTGTAGAAAATAAGAGTTACAAGAGTTAATGAATTCTGCAAATCAAGTAACTAAGCACACCTTACACTGTGGTTTTGATGCCCTAGAAGCTTCTTGCAGGGCAGCAGTCAGTGGTTCTGTCCTTAGAAGGCATGCTTGGCTTAAGGAACAGCCCTTGCCAGACCATGTCAAATCTACATTATTGGATGCACCCTTGCACAAAGACAACTTATATGGCACCAAGGCAGATGAGGTCTTAAAAAAGATGGAAGAAAAAGCTAAATCCATGCAGACAGTTAAGGATTTCCTCCAGGTCCAGCCACCCAGGTTCAGCAGGCATTGCCGCTCCAAGCAATGGTCCTTTCCTGCCCTCTCCAGTCAGTTCAGCCCGGACCCGGGGCAGCACACCCCCCAGACAGCAGCTACAGGGAATGCAGAGATCAAAGCAATGGAGTTCCCCCATTTCAAAACCAGGGTGTGCAAAGCCCACCCCCTCATGGTAAGAACTCACAATGACTCTACTTTCCACCCCCTACCTCTGCCCACCTGCACTTGCCCCTAGGAGGAAGTCTCCTTCCACCCAAGCACCTGGACCACCATTACCTACGACCACTGGGTCCTCAACATAGTGTCCCAGGGATACAGATTTTCTTTCCACACTCTCCCAATCCCAAAAGGGTTCCCAAATCTTCCTCCAAACCAGTGGACAGAGGCGAAAAAGCAAGTCCTTTCCCTGCTCTCTATGTGGTCAATAGAGCACGTTCCTGCAGAACATATAGGCCAGTGTTTCTACTCCAGACTTTTTCTGGTACCCAGAAAAGAAGGCACCTTGCGCCCCATCCTCGATCTATCCATTCTAAACACCTTCCTGGTGATAACAAAATTTAAAATGCTTACCCTCCAGCAGCTGTTACCCATGCTTTCCAAGGATGCTTGGCTAGCCACCCTAGACCTAAAAGAGGCCTACCGCCACATTCCTATCAGGGAATCATGCAGGAAAAAAGCTCTGTTTCCGGGCAGGATCTCTGCACTTGCTAAGTTCTCTGCACTTCCCTTTGGCTTATTTACTGCTCCCAGAGTTTTCACAAAATGTCTGGCTCTGGCCATTGCCTTTTGTAGACAAAGGAATATCCAGATTTACCCATACTTAGAAGACTGCCTAATTCAGGCAGACAGCCAAAGGAATATCCAGAATTACCTATACTTAGAAGATTGCCTAATTCAGGCAGACAGCCAGGAAAAGCTGCTCAAGGACCTGGCCTTTGTCAAGTCTCTACTAACCTCCCTAGGGTACATAATCAATGAAAAATCCAAACGGGTACCCACCCAAAGGATTATATTCCTGGGAGCAAGCCTAGAAACAGCATCCCAGATGGCATTCCTTACACCAGAAAAGAAACTTTCTTGACACCCTACTTCTCTCAACTAGCCACCACACCCCAGTTATCTGCAAGGAAATTCCTGCAAGCTCTGGGGTTCATGGCATCTTGCTTTCTACTCATTCCATATGCCAGACTGCATATGAGGAAACCTCAGTGTTACCTAAAAAGCCTTTGGTGTCAATGCTGTCAAGACCTGGAGACTCTTATAGCCATGATACCTTGCCTCAGAAAAGATTTTCTCTGGTTGACAACAGCATGCTCCCTCAACAAAGTTCTTTCTCACCCCCCCCCCCCACGCCCAGACCCTCACCACAGACGCATCAGACTATGCCTGGGGTGCACACCTGAATGGCAGGTAAATACAGGGCCAATGGAGTCCGCAGCAAGTCCATCTGCACACCAACGAAAAAGAGATGATAGCTGTCCAGCACGCCTTGACAGCTTTCAAGCCCCTTATCTCCCCAGGGGCTATCCTGATGAAAACAGACAACACCACTGTGATGTGGTATATCAACAAGCAGGGAGGGACTCGCTCCTACCCTCTGTGCAGGCTGGCCATGACCATTTGGCACACAGCCTCTTTATGAAACTCCACCTGTTAGCATAATTCCTACCAGGTTCTCAAAACTCTCTGGCAGACCACTTAAGCAGAAATCTTCTGGACCCACACGAGTGCAGCTCGACAAAAGAACCTTCACCGTAATAACTCAGAAATGGGCACCGCGAAGGTCGACCTCTTTGCCTCCCACACCAACCATCAGCTCAGCAAGTTCTGCACCAGGGAGCATCACTGCATGGCTTGGAAGGTGGCTGCCTTGTCCTTCCCCTGGGGTTAATCTATTGTTCTATGCCTTTCCTCCACTCCCTCTCATCCCCAGGGTACTGCACAAAATAAAGGAGGAAAAACCAAGGACAGTTCTTATTGCTCCAGACTGGCCTTGCCAGCACTGCCACCATGGCATCTCACACAGATTCCAACCCTCCTAACCCAGAAGGAAGGAAAACTCATGCATCCCCAATTGCAAACCCTCAGTTTGGCAGCTTGGCTTATTCCCTAACCCCCGATCAATCTGCCAGCCTCAGTAAACAGATTCTAGATGTTATACATGAGGCCAGATGCCCTACACTAGAAAGTCTCATGCTGACAAATGGAAAAGGCTGTGCACCTGGATTCAGGCTAAGGGAGCCAATACTGCACAGCCCTCCCTCCCTCTCATCCTGGATTATTTAGCTGACCTGCTACACAGTGGTCTCTCTTTTTTCCTGTATTAAAATTCATGCCTCTAGAATCTCTGCTCATTTCCCCACTGAGCAGCAACTTTTCTCACACCCTCTGATGAAACAGTACCTAAGAGGGGCTAGCAACTTGAGGCCACCCAGAAGAGCACCAACCCCAGCTTGGGACCTTAACTTTGTGTTGGAAAAGCTCACCCTGCCTCCCTTTGAACCAGTCTCTTCAGCAGAGCTAAACTTTCTTTCCTAGAAGACAGCTTTCCTGCTGGCCATCACTTCAGCCTAATGGATCTCCGAGCTGCTAGCACTCATGGCTGTGGAACCCTTCATCATCTTCCATGCTGACAGGGTATCCCTCAGGACTAGCCCATCCTTCATGCCCAAGGTGGTTTCCTGTGTGGCTCTCAACCAATCCATTCATTTTGCCCACCTTTGTCTCTAACCCACAGAACAAGGGGGAAATGATCCTGCACTCTCTAGATGTGCACAGACAGCTCAGATTCTGTCTAGACAGAACTAAATCCTTCAGAAAGTCTGATCAATTGCTGGTTAGCTTTGCTGCAGGGGCAGAGAGCAAAGCCATCTCCAAACAAACCATTTCAAGATGGATATCACACTGCATCCATTTCTGCTACAAGCAACACAGAAAGACTCCCCCCAAGGGGGCCAAGACTCACTCCACCAGAGCAGCCTCCACCTCTGCAGCTTTCCTCAGAGGAGTCCCCAACAGGGACATCCTGGAGGCTGCCACCTGGACATCTGTCCACACCTTTACCAAACATTACCACCTGCCTATCTTCTCCAAATCCAGGGCAGGGTTTGCCTCTGCAGTCTTGCAAGGCATCCTAGCCAGCCCCTAGTTTCCTTGACTCCCTCCACCCATTTTCTCAGCTTTGGGAATCAACCCAAATGTGATGACTGCAACAGTGAAACACGAAGAACATAGTACAGTTGTGTACACTTACCATAAATGTAGATGTTCGAGTGTATTTACTGTTGCAGTCCTGGTTTCCCTCCCTCCATCCCTCTCTTCTTTCTTTTCTTTCCTTACAAGGGACATATTGGTATTTACTTTCTACTGGTGGGGTTCTTCCACCAGAACCTGGCTCCCACTTGGGGGCTCCCGACAGGTTAGGGCAAGAAAAACTGATGTAATGGCGTTGGCTGCCTTACTTTATACTACTGACGACCTGATGTCAGTCCTGAAGTGACAGCAACCGACACAGAAATACTAAGCCTCTGGTATTCGGGCCGTCCGAGGGCTACCCTGGCAGGGATAACCCAAATGTGATGACTGCAACAGTGAATACCCTCGGACATCTACATTTATGGTCCTAGGGCCGATAGCCTAGTACCTACCTATGAACTTATAGGAAATTCACCCTGGGGATCACCTCTGTGGCTCTGCTCAACAGGGGCACAGGATAATAATTTTCTTGGGTGGAGAAAGCCAGGGTACCTTTTTGGCTAGGCTTGTGTAGGTCCTAGGGCTGATAGCCAAGTAACTACCTGTGAACGTACCTATGAACCTGTGGTAAGTGTACACAACTGTACTTTATGAATACTGCAACATGAGAATAGAAAGATATAGAATAGTTGTGTAAGAACTTACCATAACCTTAGATGTCCTCCTCTTCCACATTACAGTATTCAGTCCCACCCACCTACCCCCTGTTTCTTCCTAACCAGAATTCCATGGCCTACCTGTGGGGACATGGTCATTATCTTCTCCAGTCTTAACTCTCCTCTACACAACCAACCTACTGCCCTGGGCCTGGCCTACATGCAAGTCTAAGGGTCTCCCACTAGGACCCTCCTTTGCAAGCCACAGAAGCACTACTGTATGTGGCAAAACAATTCTGATGAAGGTATGTGCAGACATCACTTTTATACCAAGCGGTTTATGGCCCTTGTAAGGGATGTCACACGTACCCTCCTGTTGAAAAGACTTTGGTATACTGGCCTGAAGGTGGTGCTGCAGACAGCATCTCCCTACTGTTATGAATACTGCAACATGGAAGAGGAGGGCATCTAAGGTTATGGTAAGTTCTTACACAACTATTCCTTTTCTTTTGAAAGACACCTTTTGCAGATAAAGTGCAAGTGCCAGATGTTTCATCTGTAATACAATGACAGTGTTTGGATTGTATCATACTTGCGTTGTGTGCTGTACAGATTCACCACTCTGGGTGCTATGATTATCATAATTGGGTCACAACTCATTGTTTCTGAGTCATTCATTTCGTATAATGAGAAAACCTGCTAACCACTGTGCTCATTTATACTTACTGCCATGTAACTGCCAGGTTTTCTGCAGTCCACTACATCCCTTTTTTTGGGGGGGGGGGGGGGGGCTGTAATTTCACATTTACCATTTGAACATGGAGTTGCCATAGTGCCTGATTTCTTAAAGGATGTAGGCATACCATGTTTCACACTTTAAAGTGCTATTGTGTACCATAATACAGAGAACTAATGATCTGAAGTAGGATGTTCATTTGTCAGCAACCTGTGGGTTACGGATCCGATATTGGATCCGAGCCGGCAACTTGTTTCAAGCTAATGGATCCGAGCTCCTAGCTCCTCCCTTCACCCATAATCCCCTGCTAACCCTCCATGACCTCCGATCTAGTTTACCACGCTTGTGGATGGCTGGATCCTTTTGAGCTCGTCAGCTAAGTGAAAATTTTACTATTTGTATCTGTACTTTCTTGTCAGAAATTTCTTCTGTAGTTAAAATTAATCAAGTAAAAGTGTGTAAGTGTTAGACTCCTTATTTTTTGATCTTTAATTAGTTACCCTCCCTTCGCTGGTCGTTAGTGTGTGAGTGAGTGTTGCGTTTCTTTTGGGGCCTGTGTGTGTAGTTGTTTTTCCTTTTTTTTTTTTTTTTTTTTTCTTTTTTCCCAAAAAAAAAAAAAAAATGGCTGAGGCCCCAAAAGCCATATTTTCCAAATGTACCGAGTGTGGCCATAAGCTCTCCCCGGCTGATGGCCACACTCGGTGCGTTCTGTGCCTTGGGGTTGAACACCTTACCTCGGGCTGTACCATCTGTGCAGCGTTCAACCCCAGGGCACTGAAAGAGCGGAGGTCGAAGCTGGTCCTGGCGGGACTTTTACCCCCCGGATTCGGCTTCGGCCTCCGCTACCTCTGCTGCTCCTGTGGCTCCACCACAGCCTGTGGTCGCTGCCACTCCTGCCCCCCCCTGCCTCCGTCCGGGACTCAAACTCCCGCTAAAGTGTCTGAGGACAGGGAGGCCAGGAGGGAGAAACGGAGGGAGAAGCACCACAAGCGGCGGGCCGAGACCTCCGTTTCGGCCCCGCCAGCTAAGCGGGCTTCTCCCTCCACTGCTTCTAGGTCTCCTCCTCCTCGGCTCAGATCCCCTTGTTTCTCCCCGGGGCCCGAGGAGGAGGAGACCCGATCTCCGTCGAGGTCATCAAGGCAGCATTCCAGGCCTGCCTCGGTGGCCTCTTCGAGATCTACTTTCAGTTTATCCGATGCAGACTTGGACCGGATGATGCGAAGATTCATCTAGGCCCAGCTGCAGATGGGAGTGCTCTTGCCCCCCCCCCCCCGGGGGGGCTCGACACCCTTTTTCCACCCAATTGCTCCTTCTCCGACCCGCTATCCGGGTTCGGAGCCGAGCAGTGTTGGAGCCGGGGGTGGGTCGGCACTGACAGTACTTGGTACTTCGGATCCGACCCTGCCCTCGAGCCTGTCGGATCCGACCTCTCGGAGCCGTGGTCCGAGCTTCGGATCCGGGGGATTCAGTGTGCCTTCGGCTCCGTCCAGGTCGGAGCACACTGGTCCCTCGGATCTGACGGTCTCGGCGCCGGCTCCGATCCCTTCATCGGATCCGAGTGGGAGCCAACTATCGGATCCATTAGAGAGTGGCTCTCCCTTGGCCTTCGATGTTGTGGAGACGGCTCTGTTGAGAGCATCTGGACCCCCGGTCCTTGCATCGGCTCCTACATGCACTCCCTCTCTGCTGGGCCAGGCTTCCATCACCCGGCCAAAGGGACAGCCTGCTTCGATGTCACAGATGGTTCCATTGGAACAAGATGTTGCTGGCGAGGCCTCCTCGGACAGTCCCCCCGAGGAAGCTCCCCGCAAGCGTAAGTGCAAAAGGAGGCACGTGGACTCCCCTGAGTCCTTAACCGAGGACACGGACTTGGAGGAAGGGGAAGGCTCCCCAAGATCGCCCCCTGAGGATGTCTCCTTTAGAGACATCATGGAGATGCTGAGAATCAGAGGTGGGTGGTCTGCCCCCAAGTCTTCCTCTGACGAGTCCATATTTCTGGAGGCATTCGAGGCAGGCCCGTCTACCTCTTGGGTGTCCCCTCCAGCCGACCCCCTAGTGGACCTCATTACCACCAGGGCAGGGAATGATCCGGACACCGTGGAGCCAATACCGAAGCACCCGGATAGGATTCTTAGCCCCCCCTCAGACCGATCACGTTGGAGTAAGGGGCCCCCCGTAGATGCCATGTTGACGGCGGCAGCCACAAAGAGGGAATTGGCTCAGGAGAGCCCCTCAGTCCATCCACTGAGCAAAGAGTCCCGTTTGATGGACCGCTTAGGGAAGCGAGTCTTTAGTTCAGCGACCTTCTCGATAAGGTCTCTGAACTATATGGCACATGTCATCAGGATGCAGCGGGATCTTATCAAAGAATACGCTGCATCCCCCCCTGAGTCCATGTCGGAGGATGACAAACAATTGTACTCCACCCGAATGGCCACTCTGAGATCGATTTCAAACACCTCTATGCGGCTATTGTCCCACGCCACAGAGGGAGCCGCTAGGGCTAGCGGAGCAGACCTAGTCATGAGACGTCAGGCCTGGCTCCGTCATTGCGATTTTGCGGAGCCCTTTAAAGCGTCCTTCGCGAACGCCCCTTTTGATGGTTCTGCCCTGTTTGGCAAAACTGTTCGCGAGACACTTGTCCAGAGCGAGAAGGATGGGAAGACGTTGTCTGCCGTCGGAGTCCGCTTCTCTGCTCCCCAGCGGTCCTTTTCGAGGAACCAAAAGGGTCAGAAGAAGATGTGGTTCCGAAAATCACAACATTCCCAACCAGTCCTACCGTGGCAGAGGTGGACAGGGAGGACGCCACCCCAGGGGCAGAGGGGCTCCAAGAAACTTTGGGTCCAGAGAACCTTTCTCTGAGCGGCCCGCGCAACAGCCCTGAGGGGTTGCCCGGCTGCTCCACTCTGGAGGCAGTCGGGGGGCGCATTTCGAAACACTTAGCGGCATGGGAGTCCATCACAACAGACCGCTGGGTGCTTCTCATCATATCCAGAGGGTACAAAATACCAATACTTCATGTCCCCAAATCCAAGAACCTCCCCGATGTACCACCCGATCAGAGGGAGGCCGCAGCTGCAGAAATTCAGCAGCTGCTAAGAAAAAGAGCCATCCAGCCCGTCCCCCAAGACCAGCTTGGATTAGGGTTCTACTCCAGGTTCTTTTTGGTGCCAAAAAAGACGGGGGACTTGAGAATGATCCTAGACCTTGAACCTGTCAGTAACCAAGGAAAAATTCCGGATGGTCACTCTTCAATCTATCCTCCCCCTTTTGAGGGAGAACGATTGGATGTGCTCTATAGACCTCAAGGATGCGTACTACCACATTTTGATGGACAAACGATCCAGGAGGTTCCTTCGCTTCCGGCTGGGGGCCAGTCACTACCAGTTCAGGGTCCTTCCCTTTGGCCTCACCACAGCCCCCAGGGTGTTCACCAAGGTATTAGCAGTGATTGCGGCCCACCTGAGACTCCAGGGAATACAGGTCTTTCCGTACCTGGATGACTGGCTCCTGACCTCACCAACAAGGCATCTACTTTGCTCAGCCAGAGACTTCTTTCTCCATCTAGCCCCATAGTTAGGCATTACTATCAACGTCGGCAAATCTCTACTGGCTCCAACGCAGGTCATAGAATTCATAGGTGCCAGAATAGACACCAGAGATTTGCGAGCCTTCCTAACTTCCGAGAGAATCTGGAACTTACAACTTCATGTGCGGGCTATCCTCCATTCAGAGGCTTCACCAGCGGAATTGGTCCTGAGGGCACTAGGCTCCATGGCGGCAGCGATTACGCTCCTTCCATGCGCCCGTTTGAACATGCGGGTACTGCAATGGACTCTGCTAGTGCAATGGTCCTTTCTATCCCTTCCTCTCCACCATCCAATTGCTATCAGCAAGGCTTGCAGGAGGGCGCTACTATGGTGGCTCCAAGCCTCGAACTTCCATACGGGCCGTCCCTTCTGCACCTCTTCCCCTCTCGCCACGGTGACCACTGACGATTCCCACCTCGGGTGGGGGGGGGCATTATTCAGGCAGGACAGTCCAAGGCACGTGGAACGATACAGAGACCTCCCTGCATATCAACGTTCTGGAGGTGAGAGCGGTGCTGTTGGCGTTGCAAGCACTTCAGGGCTTCCTCCCCACAGGAACGATTGCAATTCAGTCGGACAACATGTCGGTGGTCTGGTATATCAACAAACAGGGGGGAACCAGATCTTACCCTCTATGCCGCGAAGCCATGAGAGTGTGGGAATGGGCGATCTCCACCAACCGCTTTCTGATTGCAACGCACATTCCGGGGAGGACCAACATCCTAGCGGACAAGCTCAGCCGCACCCTTCTTACCCCATACGAGTGGTCTCTCAATCCTCTAGTAGCGAAGCAGATATTTGCAACATGGGGGCGACCCTGCTGCGATCTTTTTGCATCTCCATCAAACGCCAAATGCGACAATTTCTTCGCTCTAATCCCCCCTCCAGGGGAAACCCCAAGAGACGTTCTGGTGCATGCTTGGCCACCCGGTCTACTCTATGCCTATCCTCTTCTACCACTAATGATACAACTCTTACAGAAAGCCTCGCGGTTGGGGAGCAAGATGATTCTCATTGCCCCATTCTGGCCTTGGCAAATTTGGTTCCCTTACCTGTGGTCTCACCTTGTGAATCACCCTTGGATTCTAGATCCCATTCCAGATCTCATCTCCCATCCGTTGAACTTACCAACTCCAAACCTGGACAATCTGAAATTGACAGCTTGGTTGCTCCAGTTCCACTCCTAGTTAGGTCTCCCGGTATCTCTTCACCAGTCAAAGCCATCCTCGTGGCAGCGCATAAGCCCTCCACCAGGAAAGTGTACCACAGTAAATGGAAACGTTTTTCCATCTGGGCGGAGCATCACGATCTAGATCCCTTTACGGCTCCTCTTCCATCCATATTAGACTTCCTAAGTGAACTCTTTCAGGAAGGCGCTAGTTGTTCAACTGTCAAAGTGCAATTGGCAGCCATATCACATTACCATGTGGGACATGATACAGGGCCCTTGATGTCGGCCAAGTTGTGTAAAACCTTTCTCAAGGGCACCTTTTTACTTGGACCCCCTGTAAAGGAAGCCGTACCCCCCTGGGATCTTACATTAGTTCTTCAAGCCTTGACTGCTCCACCCTTTGAACCTGCTGCTTCAGTAGATCTCAAATTCTTGTCATGGAAAACAGCATTCCTTGTAGCCATCACTTCAGCGAAAAAAGTGTTGGAGCTTCAGGCTCTCTCTGTGAAGCCTCCTTACCTGATCTTTCACCCAGATAGAGTGTACCTCAGGATCAATCCCTCCTTTCTTCCCAAGATAGCATCAGAAACCAACATAAATCACTCCATAAATTTACCGGTTTTCTTCCCTAAATATCAGAATAAGGGAGAGTACAAGCTGCACTCATTAGATGTTCATAGGCAGCTTCGCTTTTATACTCATAGGACAGCTGGCCATAGACAATCCGACCAGCTGTTCATTTCCTTTGCCAAATTTAACTTGGGGAAAGCTATCTTTAAAGTATTTTTATCTCGCTGGATTTCCCAATGTATCCTATTGGCGTATCAAGCCTCGGGTAGACCCGCACCAGAAGGAGTTCGTGCTCATTCCACCCGCTCCATTTCTACCTCTGCGGCCTTCAAGTCTAGAGTTCCATTGGATGATATTTGTTCTGCAGCCACTTGGGCTTCATCTCATACCTTTATTAACCACTACAAACTAGACGTGCTTTCTAGAGGGAGAGCATGCTTTGGCTCTGCGGTGCTTCGTAATATCCTTCCATGATGGCCACCCAAGGTGCAGGTAGCTGGGGACTCTGTCCCATAGGTTGCTGACAAATGAACATCCTACTTCAGATTTAGAAGTTATGTACTCACCATAACGTTCCATCTGAGTAGGTAGTTCATTTGTCTGCAACCATCCCCCCCTCCTTCCCCCTGACCTTCTTCGGATCTACTAGTTAGATATCCTTTGTTGGATATATATTGAGGGGCAAACTTGATCTGAGGTCATGGAAGGTTAGCAGGGGATTATGGGTGAAGGGAGGAGCTAGGAGCTCGGATCCATTAGCTTGAAACAAGTTGCCGGCTCAGATCCGATATCGGATCCGTAACCCACAGGTTGCAGACAAATGAACAACCTACTCAGATGGAACGTTATTGTGAGTACATAACTTCTAATTCCAGCTTGTTAATGAGCTACTTTCTGTGGCGAGGGTGCAGGGTTTGACTCTGAACATATATTTTCTGAGTTTGCCATTTGTTATGCAGATGAGGTACCCTTCAGTATTTGCCATTGCGTGGCAGATGGGATACACAAGACTCAATTTCCTTTTAGAACACAGACATGGTGTGAGGAGGAATCAAAAATATTTCTTCACCTACTCGATAAAGATTACAGCCAGGAGCTTATACAAGAGGGACATTTGAACTTGTATTTCCTGGCATCCACAAATATTGCATGGTGCTTTTGTGTTGATAGCCCCTGAGGATATTAAAAAGAGGCAGCTGCACAGAAGACTGAAACATATAATAGCAGTTCCAGTGGAAGTGTCACCTTTGTCAGCTGACAGACATTGTGGAGAAAGCTATTGACAAGAGGTTGCATGTCCAAATCAACCAAATGAAGAACTTGCTACTGTGGCTTATTGGTTTGTTCCTGCCCAGTACTGTCTCGACTATCCCAGACAGGACCCAGTGGTGATGGTACTTAAGTTGTTGAGTAATCTCACTGTGTCTTAGCTGGCAGAGATTGCAGCTGTGAGCATCACATCCTGGTGTTTCCATCTCTTGTATCCACGCCTGCTCGTCTTGGTTGTTCAGTCCAGTCCTCCCCTGACCATTGTCTTCCCTTTGTTTGAAGTCTCCTTTACTGTTGTGATCACCCTCTGTCATTGTTACCACACACCCTGTCGGTCATCTGTCTTCAACTGCTACCTAATGTAACCCTACTACGTACCCCTTACTTCTTTCCCCTACTTTCCTTCTCTTTATGCATGATAAATGGGCACCTGTCCCACAAAAATAGTTTTACCCCACCTTTCCCACTTTTATTCTTCTCATTGCTTAGCTGTTCATCTGTTTTACCCTCTGCTTGCTTCCTCTTTTCGTTTCTTTCTTATACACCCATTCTCAACCTTTAATCTGGTCAAAAGTACACACCTCACAAATGCTCATTTACAGCTTTCATTCACTTGTCTTTTCTGACCGTACTGTTTGCGATGGGTTATGAAATATGCTGCTGATACCCATGTACAACCAAAAGGAGTGACTCATCTTGTTTAATATTTCCAATTGCATAAAGTCACTATCCTCTAATACTTTGATCTCTGCGCCTTCAACTTGTGTTACAGTCTGCAAGTAAAGCATGCGGTAAAGCTGACCACTTTAGTATGACTGCATCCATAGCCCAGTCTGTAAATGAAGTACTTTGTATAGTGCAATTGGAGAGGATTTGAGCGTTTATGACCCCCCCCCCACCCCCGGTGTTTGTTTCATGGCATTTGTATAGGTAAAGTGGTCAGACTGTGCTGATGTCATAATTGCTTTCGGTCAGTAAATCCTTTTAAATTTCTGTACCCTCACCCATTGTTTTTTTTAACCTTTTTTATCTTCATTTGTTTGAGATTGATGTCTGTTTCATACCCCCTTCTTCATTATCTTCTACATCCTTAAATGTGTCAGTCTCCCTTTGCTAAGCTTGTCTGTTTGTTTCTGTGGGCCTGTTACCTCTTCTACCTGCTTATCTTGGTCATACTTCCTTACTACCTTACACAAGTATCTTCTTTGCATGCATGTCTGATTGGGTTACGGAAAAAAAGCAGCACGCAAGCCTCATAGTCATGTAGGGTGGCCACAACCCTTCTTTCTCCTGCCACAACTGTGCATGCGGGATTACACCAACTGCTGTTGAGGCTTGCACTCAACCAGTGAGCACTGCTGATAATTATTCTTCTGCCACAACATGGTCCTACACTATCCTCCTGCTGGTCTCTGCTGCCGCCACGTCAAAGATTTTATTGTGCTGCTTGTCGTACACACTTGCCTGTCAACATACATTGTAAATGAACCTCAAGCCTTGTCACTCACACACAGTAAATGGAGTAGAGTTAGCTGTGTTTGTCAGTGCAATGTTTCAGAATCCCCAGGATAGTAGTACAGTAGTAAATGCAGCAGTTTACATTTTTTTTCTGTGTGGGATCATGCATCCGGATATTAAAGCTGGCGATAAGAATAGACTACCTCGAATATAAGTAGCAGCTATAATTGGATACATGTAGGATATTTAGTCAAAGTCAGTGTCAGCTTGTTATCTAAAATGCAGTCCACTGAAGAACAAATACTAGTGCATTTTGAGAATTTTCTATCTTGTGAAGCTTTGTGAGGATGGTTGAAAAAAATTTATATTTTACAGCATTTGGAATTCGTTATAAAGTTTTAGTTTGTGTTATATTTAGTCGTGTATTAATGCAGTAGGTAAGGTTTTTATTGAAGCAAATGCTGATTTTTCTTGAGTAGTTTTGAAAACACGAGCTCTGTTAGAATGTTTTTAAGGAAGTGTTTGCTTGTTAATTTTAGTTTGTCTCTTCTAATGCACTGAGACAAAAGCTCTTACTCATTTTAAGTGGGTTTTTTTTATTTATTTATTTATTTATTTTTTTAATTTTTTTTTTTTTTTTAGAATGTTGTGTTTGTAGCATATTTGCTTGCTGTCCACTCTTCACTTTGTATGTAAAATTTGTCCATTGGTTTTGGCTGTTTTATCTACAAAGCAGACACTGCAGTATTAGCTTGGTATGCAACAACATATTGGCCGCCTAGTGTGGGAGTTGTTTCAAGCCGGTGATATCAGAAAGTAAAATGTCAGTAGTTACCCTTTTCAAAGGGCTTTCTCACATTGGCTGTTATTATTTAGATAAAGTGACAACTGTTTTCAGATCACTCTGATTCATTACAGCTGACTGTACAGAAAATGCAGCTGGATGCAAGCTACATACTGAGACCACCCTATGATGTCTGTGTATGACTTGCAGTGTAATATTAGGAACCTATTGTGTTTGCTCCTGTAACTCTTGGTTTGCCATTGTAGTTAAAAGATTTAGCCTGAGTGTATTTGTGATAGGTGGCACAGCTTTGCTTCCCAAACTCGAAGTTTGCTCTGTTTTCTCTCCCACCCCTTACTTTTATCAATATCAGAGTTGCTGTATATTAAAACTTCAGACATGTTGACATACCTACCTTGCTGACAATCTCCCGGGTGCAAGTGTATCTTAATATTTTAATTTTCCTACTTTTTTATAGTTGCCTACAGACAGATGCTGAAGAGTTATTTACTCATAAATGTGACTGTTCTAGTAGAGAAAGTAAGATGCAAGATTGGCAAGTAATCTTGGAGCCGTAATAAAATTTAAATGAAGTAAAAGGGTGTACTATCAGTTTTATAAATATATGTTTTTCTTTCAGGACAAGGTTGATAGTATTCAGTTTTCCAACACCGGTGATAGGTAAGTAAAAAATTAGACTTCAGTTACAACTTTTTAATTGTAGTATTATAAAACATCATTTAATTGTATTAATGTAGTACTTTGTGTTGTGAGTAGAATTTCTTTGTTTTATCTTATTTATGTGAAAAATGTAGTAGAAGTGTTCAAAATGCATTTTCAGTGTAGAATCAGCAGATATAACATAACACACATCTTCTTCCTCCTTTAAATATTGACAGGGATTCATCAGGTTACCACAAAGTGTAGACTACATGAACACTTAATGTAATCTTTCTGAGTGATTAGAAAGCACAAAAAGTACGATAGTGTTATTGAATACATATAGTGTATGCATAGTGTACACTTAGTGTAGGCTGTATTGAATCCGGACCCAGATTTTTAATCGTCATAGTCAATCTCCTTTTTTTCTACATGGAGTTGGGGTGTCATGTCATTTGTCACCATCACTTCAGTCATTGCCACTCTCCTACCATCAACACTAATGCCTGAATGTTGAAGGTCTTCTCGCATACAATCCCTCCACCTCTTTGCTGGACGTGCTCGTTTTTTTCTTACCTTCTTTCCTGTCTGTTCCAAATCTTTTTCACCAGATTGTCTTCTGCTTTTCTGCACGTGTCTGAACCACTATAATCTGTTCTGTTTGACTTTGTTTGCAGTTGGAGCTACTTTGGCTTCAGCTTTGATGTCTATATTTCTTAGTCTGTCCCACAGAATGCATCCAGCCACCAGTCTCAGGCACTTCATTTCCATGACCTCTAGCTTCCTCAACTGCTCTGCCTTTACTGCCCAGGTTTCTGTGCCGTACAGTAGTACTGGTTGCACCATTGTTTTGTACACCTTACATTTCAGTTTCTTTGGCATTCTTTTGTCATACACTACACCTAAGCTCTGTGCCAGTTGACTGCAGCTCCTCTGATTCTAGCTTTGACTTCCTCATTCAAACTTCCCTTCTCAACCACCACTACTAGATACTTGAAGCTGTTAACCTGTTTCACTGTTTTCCCTTCTGTCTCAATTTTCAGCTTCTTCTGATTTCCCCCATTTGCTGCCATTACAGCTTTTTGTCTGTACTCAGTTTTATCCCATGTGCCTTCAGTTTTGCATTCCATTCCCCTAGCTTTTGCTGAAGTTCTTGCTCAGACTCTGCCTGTAATGCCACATCATGTGCATACAGCAACTTTGTTGATCTGTCCCCTCTGACCAGTTTGCTAATGTAGCCCATCGCCACTGTAAACAGCAGTGGGCTCAGACCTGAACCCTGACGCATACTAATCACTCCCATAAGAAACCTGTTTGTGAGTCCAAACACTGTTCACGCTTGTCATTGGGCCCTTGTACATAGCCTTCAGTAATTCTACTGATGTTTCGAGATTTAAAACCACTGCAGGATTTTTCAAGTCTGCTTTCTTGGGACCTTGTCATATGCTTTCCAGGAATGCTCACTTGGACTCCTTCCTCATCGCCAGCTTCTTTTCAACTGTCTGTCTCGCTGCAAACATCAGGTCGGTTGTGCTGCATCCTGATCGGAATTTGAATTGCTCATCTCCCATTTTACTTTCTACTACTCTTTGTATTAGTTTCTCAATCACCCTGTTCAGGGGCTTTCATGCAGTGTGAGTTTGACAAGAGTTTGATAACTCTCTACTGTCCCAAGTTGTGAATGCCCCTTGTTCTATTACACTGGTACTAGTGTACGTATTCTGCAGTCATCTGAGATGCGCCTTTCTCTCCATTCTGCTTTGAGTACTTTCAGAAGACATTTCTCCCCTATTTCACTCAACATCTTTATCTACTGTAACCTCATCTGAGCCTGCTGCTTTCCCTGACTTCATTTTCCTCAGTGCCGTTATTAATTCTTCTAGTGTGGACTACGCCTCTTCTTTCATTGTAGACTGCATCTGCAGCAGTATAGCTTCTGAGGGGTTTTCTTCATTCAAAAGCTGCTGGAAGATTATCCTTCCATCTGCCCATGATGTCCTATGGGCCTGTGAGCAAGTTGTTACTGGCATCCCTTATGAAGGTGTCTGACTATCTTTCCTTTACAACTTCATAGATGTTCTTCATCTCACATTGCTGCAGTCCTTACACTTGGGTAGTCCGCTGTCCTCGGTCGGCCCGAATATCAAAGTATAAGGCTGACGTCGGTCAAGGCGCATTTCACTGACATCAGGACGTCAGGGTACAAATGCGCATGACCGACGTCATATCCCCAGTCTTTTTTGCCGCATGGTCCGATGCAGAAGCATTGCAAGTGCCAGTTGGCGTTCTGAGATTTTTCAAGTTTGAAGTTTCAGACCGAGTTCAAAGTTGGCTAAGTACCCCATTGGGGAATATTTTAGTTTTTTCTTGCCTCAGTGATTTACCGGATGTCAGAAAAAGTCAATAATTGTATTTCTTGTGGGAAACAGATACCGCATAGAGATTATCATACTTTGTGTATTCCTTGCTTAGGGCCTGAGCACGACGTTGTTGGCTGTCGCTCTTGTGCTAGATTTAATAAACGCACTATAAAGAGAAGGTTGGATTGTGCAAGGTTAGTCTTTGGGAAGCGGTGTAATTATAAAATGCCGTCGGATGCTCCGACGCCCGCTTCTTCAAAGAAGCGCAAGGACAAGGCAGTTAAGCCTAGGCTAGAAGAACTGTCTGTACCGGACGCCGGTTCTTTGGAGGTGTCGGTGGAGCCGGTGGCTCTGCCGGAGGTTTCTTTGTGTTCCCAGGGTGAGACCTTATTATTGCAAGATGTGGCCTCTCAGGAGGCAAGTCAGGCTGAGGGGGCTTCTCAGGTTACTATACGCCCCTCCCTTCCTAGGGTGGCTAGGCCCTCTCCTTCTGTTTCAAAGGCTTCTCCCAGGGGCAGGCCAGGTTTGGCTTCAGTTGGTGTTACCCCTAGCTCTTCAGGTACTGTGCCCAAGAAGCATATGCTTAAAATGGCAGAAGATTTGATTACTTTAATTAGGGTTCTATGCCCTCCTGATAAGAGACCTAGGTTGGAGCCTGAGCTGGGGGGTTTTGAGCAGGCTTCGGATGTTTCAGAGTCTTCGGCTGAAGACTTGCAGGAGTACTCTCCTTATTCTGATTCTGATCTGGATGATTCTACTCCTTCTGCTTCTCCTCCTGAGGATTTTTCTTTTTCAGAAACTCTTCATTCCATGAGGGATCATTTTAAGTGGGAAGGTCAGGACTTCTCTGATTCCAGGAAAAGGCTTAGGGAATTTTTGTTTTTACCCCAGCATAGGCCTTTGGCTATACCTCCTGTTTTGGATGTAGTAGAAGATGTTTTTGCAGAGGCTTCTCTTAATCCTGATTCTTTGCCTCCTGCTCCTGTTAAGCCGGATAGGTATTACAGGGTGCCTGAAGCTCATAAGTATCTTTTTAAGAGTCCTAGGGCTGACCCAGAAACTGTTAGTCAGGGGCCTAAAGGTGTTAAGGCTTCTGTTGTTAAGAATCCGGTTCCTGCAGACAAAGAGGCTAGGGCCTTGGATAGATGGGGAAAGAAAGTTTATACTTCTTCCACTCTTGCTATGAGGGCTTTGAATTGCCAGTTTCACATGTTGAAATACCAGAACTATCTCCTTTCACAATTAAAGTCTAATGTTGATGCTCTGGCAGTAGGTATTGATTGTAAAGAGTTGCAAGATTTAGTGCATGTTTCTGAACAGGTGGGTAAGCATTCTTTGCAATGTGGTTTTGATGCTGTACAGGCCTCGTCTAGGGTGGCTGCCACTGGGTCAGTTCTTCGCAGGCACGCCTGGCTAAGGGATCAAAATTTGTCTGAACATGTTAAAACAAGGATTTTAGATGCTCCTTTACAATCGGATGTGTTGTTTGGTCCTCCTGTTGAGGCAGTTTTAAAGAAAATGGAAGACAAGGCTAAGTCTATGCAGACTGTTAAAGATTTTTTGCAGGTCCAGCCTCCAAAGTTTAGTAGAAATTGGCCTACTAAGGGGTGGACGTATCCTTCTTATGATTCCCAGTCTGGGGGTAGATCTAGACATGGTAGGGGCAGAGCTCAGGGCTCTTTCAGGCCTAGAACAGGGAGTTCTCCTGCACAGTCTTCGGGTGAGGGCAGGGGTCAGTCCTTTCGTAAACAGACCCAATGACCTACCTTTTCAGCTGCCAGAGCCTTTTCGTCTGGCAGCACCTTTGGGAGGAAGGTTGGCACTTTTCAAAGAAAATTGGAGTTTAATTACCCAAGACAGATGGGTATTGGATATCATACACCACGGTTACAGGTTTTATTTCCATACCTTGCCTCCTTTCAAAGGCATGCCAGACATTCCTCCTCAACAAAGAATAGAGGCTCACAAGCAAGTTTCTCTGTTACTCCAAATAGGGGCCATACAGCCGGTCCCTATGCCAGAAGTGGGCCTAGGATTTTACTCTCGCCTGTTCCTAGTACCAAAGAAGGGGAACACGTGGAGAACAATTTTGGATTTATCTACCCTCAACACTTATCTGGACATTCCCAAGTTCAAAATGTTGACGTTACAGCAGCTTTTACCTCTGCTGGGCAAAGATCATTGGATGGTAACTTTGGATCTCAAGGAGGCTTACCTTCATGTTCCTATCAGACTAAGTTGCAGGAAGTATCTGCGTTTTCGAGCTGGGACTTCTCACTATCAGTTCTCTGCATTGCCCTTTGGCTTATCTACTGCCCAGAGTATTCACGAAAGTTCTGGCTCCAGTGATAGCTTTCTTCAGGTTAAAAGGAATACAGATCTATCCTTATTTGGACGACTGCCTGATTTTGGCCCAAGGAAGGAAGAGCTTCTTCATCATTTGGAATATGTGATAGCAGTGCTAAGATGCCTGGGGTATTCTGTGAACGAAATAAAGTCCAGTCTAGTACCCTCTCAGGACATGTGCTTTCTGGGTGTGAGACTGAATACAGCATCCCAGATGGCCTTTCTAACCCCGGACAAACAAAAGAGTCTATCCCTTTACTTCCGTCAACTATCTCATCAGTCCGTGCTGACTGCAAGGACAGTCCTTCAAGCATTAGGGTTCATGGCATCTTGTATTCTGGTGCTTCCCAATGCCAAACTGCATATGAGGAAGCTACAATGGTATCTCAAAATGTATGGACACAGCACTGCCAGGATCTGGACACTGTCATTCAAATAATACCTTGCATTCAAAAGGAATTTTTATGGTGGGCTCAGGAATGTCACCTAAACAAGGGACTCTCTGTGACCCGGCCAGAGGCGAGTCAGATTTTAACGACAGATGCCTCAGACAAAGCTTGGGAGCTCATCTACATGGGAAGTGGATACAAAACAAGTGGCCTGCCAGACTACAACATCTACATATCAACATGAAGGAGATGTTAGCAGTCCAGTTTGCATTAATAGCTTTCAAGGAATTACTTCTTCCAGGGCAGGTGTTGATTCTAACAGACAACACAACTGTCCTGTGGTACATCAACAAGCAAGGGGAACGATTCTTATCCTCTATGCAGGCAAGCAATGATTTTGTGGGAGACTGCTCTCAGTTTACAGCTCAATCTTCAGGCAAGGTTTCTGCCAGGAGCACAGAACTCCTTAGCAGATGTGTTGAGCAGACAATTATGGATCCCCACGAGTGGAAATTGGATCCTCAAGTATTTCAGAAATTGACAGTGTCATGGGGAACTCCAGACATAGATCTGTTCGCTTCTCCACTAAACCATCAGCTGCCAAAGTTTTGCACAAAAGGTTTCATCCCACAGCTTGGAAAGTGGATGCTCTTTCTTTCAATTGGAGCAATCTTCATGTGTATGCCTTTCCTCCTCTGCCTCTCCTCCCAAAGGTACTTCTAAAGGTCAGACAGGACAAGCCAAGGATGATTTTAATAGCTCCAGATTGGCCTCGACAGCACTGGTACCCATTACTGAGAAGTCTGGTACGGAAGCCTCCATGGCCTTTGCCTTCAATTCCACACCTATTGTCACAGGAGGACAGCCATTTGCTGAATGTCAAACTTCACTCTCTGCACCTGACAGCTTGGCATATTCTGTTTTGAACCATAGAGGGTCTCAACTTCCACAACAAGTTTTGAATGTGATTTTGGAAGCTAGAAGGCCTAGTACAAGGAAAGTGTACGCAGATAAATGGAAGAGATTTTTATTTTGGAGTGCAGCAAAAGATTTTGATGTTTCTGAGCCTAATTTGAGTGTGGCTCTTCAATATCTTACTGAGTTACTGGACAAGGGTTTGTCTTTCTCTTCTATTAAGGTTCATGCTGCAGCAATTTCGGCTCACTATGATTGTGTCCCACCATTGTTTTCTCATCCTTTATTCAAGCAATTTCTTAGAGGGGCAAAGAATATAAGACCCCACGAAGAGCTCCTACTCCTGCTTGGGATCTCAATTTTGTGTTGGAGAAACTCACTCTACAACCTTTTGAGCCTGCAGCTACTTCTGAGTTGAAATATTTATCATGGAAGACTGCTTTTTGTTGGCAATTACCTCTGCAAGAAGGGTTTCTGAATTGCAGGCCCTTATGGCAGTTGAGCCTTTCTTGATTTTCCATAAGGATAGGGTATCATTACGTACTAATCCTTCCTTTATGCCTAAGGTGGTTTCTAGTGTGGCTTTAAACCAAACTATTCATTTGCCTACTTTTTATGCAAATCCCCAAAATAAAGGGGAAAAGATTTTGCACACTTTAGATGTACACAGGCAGTTGCGTTATTATTTGGACAGAACTAAAGGGTTCAGGCAGTCTCAGCAGTTGTTTGTTTCTTTTGCTTTGAGTTCTCAGGGCAAGCCTGTGTCTAAACAAACTATTTCTAAGTGGATTGGGTTTTGCATTGCTTTCTGTTATTCCCATCATGGCAAGGAGGTTCCAGCTGGGATTAGGCCTCATTCCACTAGGGCTACTGCCACTTCAACAGCTTTTGAGGGGAGTGGCAACCAAGGATATTTTGGAGGCAGCTACTTGGAGTTCAGTGCATACTTTCTCTAGGCATTATCACCTGCCACTTTACTCTAAATCCAGGGCTGGTTTTGCCACTGCTGTTTTGCAGGGCATGTTGGCAGCTCCTGCTTCCTTGTAGTTAGCCATCCTCCCTTACCTCTGCTTTGAGATTCTACCCAAGTGTAAGGACTGCAGCAATGTGAGATGAAGAACATAGTACAGTTTTGTACCTACCATAAATGTAGATGTTCGAAGATCCACATTGCTGCAGTCCAATTACCCTCCTTCCCCTCTGTAGTTAGAGGTGGTTGTGTGGGTTGGGTTGTACATTTTGTGTATATTGTATATTTTGTACATATAGTTAGTGCAAGGGTGGTTGGTTGGGTGTTTGCTGTCTTTTGGTTTTGACCTTTATTTTTAGGGTCTTCTGACATCTGGGGCAAGAAAAGACTGAGGATATGACGTCGGTCATGCGCATTTGTACCCTGACGTCCTGATGTCAGTCAAATGCGCCTTGACCGACGTCAGCCTTATACTTTGATATTCGGGCCGACCGAGGACAGCGGACTACCCAAGTGTAAGGACTGCAGCAATGTGGATCTTAGAACATCTACATTTATGGTAGGTACAAAACTGTACTTTTCTTTGTACTGTTTACTGAGTCATTTTACAGAAGCTGATAGAGTGCCTCTGATACCTTGTTCTTTACTGTTGCAACTCCTCTTAGTCTCTGTTAACCAACCAGTATTCCTTCCTAGCCTGGTCCGCCTTTTCTACTTCCCACTTTTTCCTGCACTCTTCCTTTCTTTTGATTACTTCTTGGACTTTTGCATTCCACCACCAGTTTTCCTTATGTACCTTGCTTCCATATCTGTTTCTGCTCCGTCTGTTATTTAGTCCTCACACATGCTGTTTTGAGGCACTGCCCAATGTTCTTCGTGTTTCACTGTTGCAGTCATCACTTTTGGGTTATCCCTGCCAGGGTAGCCCTCGGCCAGCCCGAATACTAGAGGCTTAATATTTCTGCGTCGGTTTCTGTCGCGTCAGGACTGATGTCAGGTCATCAGTAGTATAAAGTAAGGCAGCCGACGCCATTACATCAGTCTTTCTTGCCGAGGAGCCCGAAGTAGAAGGCAGTTAGCACAAGTGCTGGTTGACCGCTACCTGAGTTTCGTCTTCCGAACTGAAGCTGAAGTCTTCTAAAGCTAAGTACCCCGTTGGGGATCGTTTTTTCTTGCTCTGACCGATGTCAGAAAAAGTTAATAATTGTCTCACCTGTGGAAAGCAAATACCGCACTGAGACTTTCATTCTTACTGCGTTACTTGCTTGGGCCCAGACCATGACGTCCCTCACTGTCGCTTTTGTGCTTTGTTTAACATCAGAACTATGTGTCGTTGGGCCCTTATTGTAGCTAGATATTTTTGCTTACAGTCCTCGAATTCCAATATGGCTTTGGTAAGCCATCTGACAACAGATCTTCTGAAAAAACATAAGGATAAAGACAGAGACAGCACAGGTCCAAACCTACTGACAACGCTCCCGTTAAGCTAGTCGTCAGTTCTCCGGTCTTCAGTGAGGAGCTTTCGCAGCCCCTGATGCCCGCTTCTGTGGATTTGCAGGCCGCTACTGAGACCCTTTCGGAGTACGGTATGCCACAAAACTCTTTGCCTAAGGATCCTGCGGTTGTCTCTACTTTGGATGGGTCTGGAGCCGCTGAGCAGGCACCGGCTTCCGAGGAAGTACTTCGCACTACCGATTCTCAACACAAACTGACTACTACTTTCATGTCTTCAGTTCTTTCCAAAATAACAGAGTTTCTAAGGCCCAGGGCACGAACCACACCCAAGAAACCGACCCAATCTCAGACACCTGCTTCCTTGCCTCAGTCTCAAATGCTTAAAATGGCGGAAGACCTTATAATGCTGATCAGGAGAACCCAAGCTACCCCTTCCAAAAGAAAAAGCTCTGTCCCCAGTAGTTTTATCTGAACAGGAGTCTGATTACTCTGATGCATCTGAGTATGAAGACATGCAACCCCTCTCTGCTTATGAGGATTCTGATGCAGAGGAATCAATTCCTTCAGCCTCTCCACCAGAGGAATTTTCCTTAAGGGAAACCCTTCATACCTTAAGGGAGCATTTCCAATGGGAATGTCAGGACTACCCTCAATCTAAACAGAGACTCAGAGAATTCTTAGATCTTCCACAGCACAGACCCCTCGCCATTCCCCCTGTCCTGGATGTTGTGGATGATGTTTTCATGGAATCTAGTTGGACTCCTGACACCCTCCCTCCTGCTCCCTGAAAACATGACAGGTATTGGTCCCTGACTCACCCAAATTTATTTTCAAAAATCCTACTGCTGACCCTGAGGTCATTTCTCAAGAGCCTAAAGGAATTAAAGCAACTTCTGCTAAGAATCCCACACCCTCAGATAGGGATTCCCGAGCACTAGACAGATGGGATAAAAAAGTATACACCTCTGCTACTCTTGCTGTCAGACAACTAAATTGTCAGTTCCATATACTAAAATTTCAGCAACATACCATGGAACTCCTCAAACAAAAAGTATCTTCCTTTCCTGCTTGTGTAGAAAATAAGAGTTACAAGAGTTAATGAATTCTGCAAATCAAGTAACTAAGCACACCTTACACTGTGGTCTTGATGCCCTAGAAGCTTCTTGCAGAGCAGCAGTCAGCGGTTCTGTCCTTAGAAGGCATGCTTGGCTTAAGGAACAGCCCTGGCCAGACCATGTCAAATCTACATTATTGGATGCACCCTTGCACAAAGTCACCTTATTTGGCACCAAGGCAGAGGAGGTCTTAAAAAAGATGGAAGAAAAAGCTAAATCTATGCAGACAGTTAAGGATTTTCTACAGATCCAGCCACCCAGGTTCAGCAGGCATTCCCCCTCCAAGCACTGGTCCTTTCCTGCCCTCTCCAGTCAGTTCAGTCTAGACCCCCGGGGAAGCAGACCACCCAGACAGCAGCCACAGGGGAATGCAGAGATAAAAGAAATGGAGATGTTCTTCGTGTTTCACTGTTGCAGTCATTACATTTGGGTAATCTGCTGGCAGGTTGCCCTCAGTCGGCCTGAATAACAAAGTCTTGGGTCCTGCATCGGTTGCTGTCTCTTCCTTGACGTCAGGTCGTCAGGGGTATAAAACATGCAGCCGACGCCATTTTAATCAGTCTTTCTTGCCGCGCGCGGTGCCCGAAGCAGAAGCAGTTCGCAAGTGCCAGTTGGCCGACACCTGAAATTTTCATTTCCGAGTTTCAGAACCGAAGTCTTCAAACTAAAGTTAAGTACCCCGTTGGGGAAACTTTTTCTTGCTCCTTACAGATGTCAGTAAAAGTTAATAATTGCATTACTTGTGGGAAGCAAATACCTCAAGGATTTTCATTTGTACTGTATTCCTTGCCTGGGACCTGATCACAACGTGCCTTGCTGTCGGTTTTGTGCTAAATTTAACCAACGCACTATTAAGCGTCTGTATATTTTTGCTTCTAAATATTTTGGTTCAAGATTTAACTACCCTGAAATGTCGTCTGTTAGCAATCGGACTACCGGAGTTCACAAACTACGCAAGGAAAAAGACATAGACCGTCGAGGTCCAAAACCAACGACGAAGCTTCTCTTAAGCCAGTCGCGCCGGTTCGCCAGTACTCAGTGAGGCGCTTTCGCAGCCTCTGATACCAGCTACTTTTGAGTCACAGGCCTCTACCGAGACCCATTCGGAGTCCGGTATGCCGCGAGATTCGCAAAGTAATGAACCCGCAGATGTCTCTCCCTTGGATGGGTCCAGAGCCGCTGAGCAGGCACCGGCTTCTGAGGGTGTTTTCAGGCCTCAACATTTTTATATTAAACCGATACCATCAGCAAAAACAAGGTCAAAAACAACTTCAAGGTCTAAAAAACCGACGCATGAGCCACATGCTCAGGCCCCTATGCCTAAAAAACAAATTATCAAAATGGCTGAGGATTTAATTACCTTGATCAGGGGTTCCCAAACTACCCCCCTGCTAAGAGGCCTAGGCAAGGCACTGATTATGAATCTTCAGATCAGGTTTCCATTTCTTCTGATTCCTCTTCTGATCAGGAATTTTCTATTCCACCTTATGAGGATTCTGATGCAGAGGAATCCATCCCATCTGCATCTCCTCCTGAGGGTTACTCTTTTGGAGAGACTTTGCATACTTTAAGGGAACATTTTCACTGGGAGAGTCAGGACTTCTCCGAATCAAAAAAGAGGCTTAGGGATTTCCTTCTTCCTCAGCATAGGCCTTTGGCTATACCTCCTGTATTAGACATTGTTGATGATGTGTTTTCGGAATCAAGCATGACTCCTGATTCCCTGCCTCCGGCTCCTAGTAAACCAGACAGATATTACAGGGTTCCTGACTCCCACAAATTTCTTTTCAAAAATCCTGCTGCTGATCCTGAAACTATTTCTCAGGGTCCCAAGGGTGTTAAGGCTTCTACAGCCAAAAATCTTACCCCTTCTGATAGAGATTCCAGGGCGCTGGATAGATGGGATAAGAAGGTTTATACTTCTGCAACCTTGGCAATCAGGGCTTTAAACTGCCAGTTTCATATGCTTAAATATCAATAGCATTTTATGGGCTTACTGATACAGAAAATGATGTTGATTTCTGATTGTGTGGAAAATAGAGTTACAGGGTTTATTGCATTCAGCAGAACAAGTTGGAAAGCATACTTTGCAATGTGGTTTTGATTCCTTGGAGGCCTCTTGCAGGGCTGCTGTTACTGGATCTGTGATAAGAAGGCATGCCTGGCTCAAGGAGCAAAATCTGCCTGATCATGTTAAAGCTAAATTGTTGGATGCCCCTTTACAGCATGATAGCCTGTTTGGTAATAAGGCAGAAGAGGTTTTAGAGAAAATGGAAGACAAAGCTAAATCTATGCAAACTGTAAAAGATGTCTTGCAAGTGCAGCCACCCAGGTTCAGTAGGCACTGGCCTACTAAGAATTGGTCCTTTCCTGTGTCCAACAGAGCCACTCAGGGCAAACCCAGGTGCTCAAAAGGCTCCAGATATCAATCACAGGGATCATACAGGTCAAAACAATGGGGTGCCTCCACCTCCAAATCTGGAGGCAACAAAGCACAACCAATACAGTAAGCAGTCTCAATGACTCTCCTCTACCATCTCCAAGCACTTATCTTTTGGCAGCCCCCTTGGGGGGCAAACTAGCACTTCATGCTCACAATTGGCAGTTCATTACCCAGGACAAGTGGGTATTAAACGTAGTATCCCAGGGCTACAGATTTCATTTCAATACTTTGCCAATTCCAAACGGATGGCCAGATCTGCCACAAAACCAGTGGGCAGATGCCCAGAAACAAGTCATGTCCCTCATGGATATGGGGGCTATTCAACAGGTACCAGAAAAGGAAAAAGGACAAGGTTTTTATTCAAGACTTTTCCTGGTAACCAAAAAAGGCAAATCATGGCGTCCAATACTGGACTTGTCAATTCTGAACACTTTCCTGGACATTCCAAAATTCAAAATGCTGACCTTACAACAGCTACTGCCTATGCTAGGTGAGAATGCCTGGTTGGTAACTAGACTTAAAGAGGCATACCTGCATATCCCAATAAGGGAATCTTGCAGAAGATACCTCTGCTTCAAAGTAGGCTTTATGCATTACCAATTCTTTGCACTGCCCTTTGGCTTATCTACTGCGCCCAGGGTCTTTACAAAGTGCCTGGCACCAGTAATTGCATTTTGCAGACAAAGAAGCATTCAAATTTATCCTTATCTGGACGACTGTCTCATTCAAGCAGAGGACAAGGACACTCTTCTTCTTCAACATCTGGCATTTGTAAAAAGGCTTTTAGCATGCCTAGGGTACACCATAAACGAAAAGAAATCACAACTAGTACCCTCTCAAATAATTACATTCCTGGATGCAAGCTTGAATACAACTGCCCAGATGGCTTACCTCACGCCAGACAAACAAATGCAATTGACAATATACTTCAAACAAATGGCAACAAAAACCCAGTTATCTGCAAGACAAATTCTGCAGGCTTTGGGGTTCATGGCATCCTGCATTCTGCTGATTCCATATGCGAGACTGCATATGAGGAAACTTCAGTGGTACCTAAAAAGCTTATGGAGTCAACATAGTCACAGCCTGGAAACAATAATTCCTCTCATTCCCTGCCTACAACAGGAGTTTCTTTGGTGGGCAGAGACATGTCACCAAAACAAGGGACTGTCATTCACTCTACCCCCTGCCACCCAAACCCTCACTACCGACTCATCAGACTGCTTGGGAGGCCCACCTGGCAGGGAGATGCATTCAGGGCAAACGGAGCCCAAACCAAATGCATCTACATATCAACCAAAAATAAACGCTAGCTGTTCAGAATGCTCTGACAGCCTTCAAGGACTTACTTCATCCAGGACAACTACTGATAAAGACGGACAACACCACAGTTATGTGGTACATAAACAAGCAGGAGGGGTACCCATTCTCTACCCCCTTTGCAGATTAACCATGGCCTTGTGGAACACAGCCTTGACTTACCAAATACATCTTCAAGCTCAATTCCTGCCAGGAAAGCAAAATACTCTGGCAGACGACCTAAGCAGAAATCTTATGGACCCACACGAATGGAAACTGGATCCACAAATTTTCAGCATGTTAACACAGAAATGGAGAAGCCCCGACATAGATCTATTTGCCTCTCCCCAAAACTATCAATTGGACACATTCTGCACAAGAACACATCACAAAAAAGCATGGAAAGTGGATGCTCTCCTTCAGCTGGAAAAACCTATCAGTCTATGCCTTTCCCCCTCTGCCTCTACTCTCCAAGGTCTTACTAAAAGTCAGACAGGAAAAACCAAAAATGATTCTAATTGCTTTGGACTCGTCTCGCCAGCACTGGTACCCGCTTTTAAGGAATATGTCACACCTTCCTCCGTGGTACTTGCCTCAAACACCTCATCTATTGTCTCAGCAGAACTATCAAATTCTGCACACTCTGCTCCAAACTCTGAATCTTGCAGCATGGTTAATCAACTAAGTATTCAAACCACACCTCTCAGTAAACCTGTGACGGATGTCATTTTGGAAGCCAGAAGGCCTAGTGCTAGAAAATCTTATGCTGATAAATGGAAGAGATTCTGTGCTTGGAAAGTACAGTTTTGTACCTACCATAAATGTAGATGTTCGAGTGCTAATACAGCTGCAGTAATCACAGATGGGTTTTCAGCCGTCAGGCGGTCCCTCGGTCGGCCGAATTCCAAAGTCTTGGTCCGGCGTCGGTTGTCGTCGCTTACTCTTCTGACGTCAGTAAGGCCAGAGTATATAAGACACAGCCGACGCCATGTTCTTCAGTCTTTCTTGCCCCAGATGTCAGGTGCCCCCAAAAGGAAGGCAATACATAAATAAGGCTTATCTACATATGCAGGCAATGCAATGTAATGCAAAATCAGTGTAAGCAAGCAAATAAAACATAGCAGGATAACCCAGTCAGGTGGTATGAAGAGGTTGTTGGGCCCCATGCCTTTACCAAGTGGGGAAGGAGGGAGGGAAACCTGTACTGCAGCTGTATTAGCACTCGAACATCTACATTTATGGTAGGTACAAAACTGTACTATGTTCATCGTGCATACAGCTGCATTAATCACAGATGGGTAGAGTCCCAAAGCTATGCATAGGGTGGTAGGTACTATGAGGAACTGGGTTGAGCCAGAATGCCCTGCAAAACAGCAGTGGCAAAGCCTGCTCTTGTTCTGGAGTATAAGGGTAGGTGGTAGTGTTTTGTGAAGGTATGTACAGAACTCCAAGTGGCTGCCTCCAAAATATCCTTAGTAGGAACGCCTCTGAGGAAGGCTGTAGAGGTGGCTGTGGCCCTGGTGGAGTGAGATCTGATACCAGTAGGGACAGATTTCCCATGATAGGAATAACAAAACCGTATGCAGTGGCCAATCCACTTGGAAATGGTCTGTTTGGTAACTGGTTTCCCTTGAGCCCCTCTGCATAGGACACAAAAAGTTGTTCTGATTTCCTGAAGGACTTTGTTCTGTCCAAATAATAACGTAGCTGCCTATGGATGTCTAAAGTGTGAAGCAGCCTCTCCCCTTTGTTTTGAGGGTTAGGATAAAAGGTAGGTAGGTGTATGGCTTGATTTAAGGCTACCCTGGATACCACTTTTGGCATAAAAGATGGGTTGTGCGAAGGGAAACCCTGTCCTGATGGAAGATGAGGAAGGGCTGCACCGCCATGAGGGCCTGTAGTTCAGAAACCCTACGAGCTGAAGTGATGGCCAGAAGGAAAGCTGTTTTCCAGGACAAATTTTGCAGATCTGTTGAGGCAGCAGGTTCAAAGGGAGGCAATGTTAATTTTTCTAGTATGTAATTAAGGTCCCAGGCTGGTATTGGTTGCTTCCTTGGAGGTCTTATATTCTTAGCCCCTCTGAGGAACTGTCGTAAGAGTGGGTGAGAGAATAAAGGAGGATCCGTGTTGAATTCTGCAGAAATGGCTGAGGCATGTATTTTTATGGAAGAAAATGAAAGTCCACTGTTCAGCAGTTCAGCTAGGTACTGTAAAACCTGAGGCAAGTTCAATTTTCTAGGGTCCTGGCCTCTTTTCTCATTCCAACAGCAAAACCGCTTCCATTTTGCAGAGTAAGCTTTTCTAGTAAATGGTCTTCTGGCCTCCAAAATGACATCCTGCACCTCCTTGGAGAGTAGGGACTGTTGTGGTGTCAAGGAATTTTCCATGCAGCGAGGTTGAGTGTTTTCAGCTGACTGTGAAGAGTTTTGTAGCTGTTCTGAGTCAGTAGGAGAGGCATTAGAGGCAGGGACCAGGGAGGAGTATGTGTTAGGCTCCTCAGGAGTAGATACCAGTGTTGCCTTGGCCAATCTGGAGCAATCAGTATCATCCTCGGTTTGTCTGTTCTTGCTTTCAAAAGCACCTTGGGCAGAAGGGGCAGAGGTGGGAATGCATAAACTGTCCATGCTGTCCAACTGAATGAAAGGGCGTCCACTTTCCAGGCCTTTGGATGAAAGGTCCTTGAACAAAACTTTTTCAGTTGATGGTTCCCGTGAGAGGCAAAAAGATCTATGTCTGGCCTCCCCCACGCTTGGATTATCTCTGTAAACACCTGAGGATGTAACTTCCATTCGTGTGGATCTGTCATATTTCTGCTTAGAGTGTCTGCCAGTGTGTTTTCCAGTCCTGGCAAGTACTGTGCTTGAAGTTCGATTTGTCTTTCCAGAGCCAAGTTCCAAAGAGTCATGGCTAGTCTGCACAAGGGGTATGAATGTGTTCCTCCTTGTTTGTTTATGTACCACATTACTGTGGTGTTGTCTGTTCTTATCAGTAATTGTCCTGGATGCAGGAAGTCCTTGAAAGCTGTAATTGCATTTATCACTGCTAGCATTTCTTTTTGATTGATGTGAAGGTGCTTTTCCTTTTGGGACCATCTGCCCTGAATGCACCTGTCCTTCATGTGCGCCCCCCAGGCGTAATCTGAGGCGTCTGTGGTTATGACTTGTTTTGCTTGAGGCTTGCAGAATGGAAGGCCTGTGTTTACTTGACATGCTTGGGCCCACCATAGAAATTCCTTTTGCAAACATGGAATTATTGGTATAATTGCTTCCAAACTGTGACTGTGTTGAGACCATAGATTTTTTTGATACGAGTAGGAATGTGTTTAGGATGGATAAGTCCAAAATGGGTCTCCAGTCGGTTCCTTTTCTTGGTACCAGAAAAAGTCTTGAATAAAAACCTTGACCTTGTTGGAGTGTAGGTACCTTTTGTATAGCTCTCATGTTTAGGAGCTTTGAAATTTGCAGTTGTGCCTCTGCCCTTTGATTTTGTGGCAGGTTTGGCATGCCTCTCATTTTTGGAAGAGTGTGAAATTGAAATTTGTAGCCTCTGTTTATAATGTCCAGTATCCATTTGTCTGTTGTGACAATATGCCAATTGCTTGCAAATAATGCTAGTTTCCCTCCCAAAGGTGCTGTCAGCTGAGACCTGATTGACATGGAAATGAGGGAGTCATTGGGTTTGCTTCCTGTATTGTTGTGCACTGTCTTCACCACCTCTTGGTGCTGGAGATTGCCATTGTCTGCCTCTATATGATCCTTGTGATTGCCCTCTGCCCCTTGTGTGTCTGTATCTGCCTCTTTGGGGCTTGTCAGTGGCTGGAAAGGACCAGTTTTTTGAAGGCCAATTTCTGCTAAAACGTGGTGGTTGGACCTGTAAGAAAGCCTTGACAGTTTGCATAGATTTGGCTTTTTCTTCCATTTTCCGTAGTATGTCCTCAGCATTAGTACCAAATAATACATCCTTTTGTAAAGGAGCATCAAGAAGTTTAGCTTTCACATGATCAGGTAAATTTTGTTCCCTAAGCCAGGCATGCCTGCGAATGACTGATCCTGTGGCAGCCGCTCTACTGGAAGCCTCTAGGGCATCATAACCACATTGTAAGGTGTGTTTACCCACTTGCTCCGCACTATGCATCATATCCTGTAACTCTTTTAAATCTGGTTGTTCAGGTTGAGACATTTTGTTCTTTAATTGTGATAACAGGAACTGTTGATATTTAATCATATGAAACTGACAGTTTAAGGCCCTCATGGCTAGGGTGGCCGAGGTATATACCTTTTTACCCCACCTTTCTAGAGGTCTGGATTCCCTTTCTGCAGGGAGTGGATTCTTGGCAGTGGAGGCCTTTAATCCCTTGGGGCCTTGTGAAATGGTTTCAGGGTCAGCATTATGGCCTTTGTAGAGAAAATTTGTGAGAGCTGGGTACTCTGTAATACCTATCAGGTTTTACTGGTGCAGGAGGCAGAGAATCAGGGTTAAGGCAAGCCTCCGAATAGACATCATCCAGTACATCCAAAACAGGGGGTATAGCCAGAGGTCTGTGCTGAGGTAACCAAAGAAATTCCCTAAGTCTTTTCTTGGAATCTGAAAAGTCTTGGCCTTCCCAATGGAAGTGTTCCCTCAAAGTGTGCAAGGTTTCCCCAAAAGAAAAATCCTCAGGAGGGGATACAGAAGGAATGGACTGTTCTGCATCCGAATCCTCAAAAGGGGAGTAAGAGTGTTCCTCTGCATCAGAATGTTCTGATAAAATGGATCCCTGATCAGAAGAGGGAGATTCTTCCTCCACTCTGGGTCTCTTGTCAGGAGGGGCTGAGAACCTCTGATAAGAGTAATTAAATCCTCAGCCATTTTAAGCATCTGTTTCTTAGGCATGGGTCCAGGAGATGGGCCCTGTGCAACAGGCCTCGTGGGATGCCTGCTGCTTTGGATTTAGTAAAAGCCTTTATTGAAAAAGAAGATGAGGGCCTAAATACACCATGGGTGGAGGTGGACCTGTCCACATTAGTAGGCTCGACATTAGCAGGGGCTTCGGTTGTAGTCTGGGAAAGGACCGAGGACCCAGCGGTCTCGGTACAGAGAACACCGCCAAAGGAGTGTCGGGTAGTCAGGGACTGCAAAGGCGTCTCGCTGAGAACCGGACCACGTGTAGCCTGTTTTGGCGTGGTGTCGGCGGGGACGCGGGTCTCGTGTCGGTCCTTTTCCTTGCGTTTTGGACAAAACGGTAGTCGGAGTGTCCGACATCTTATAATCAAAAGCTTTACCAAAGTAGTGTTGGGCGAACTCCGCCCGACGCTTAATAGTGCGTTTATTGAAGGTAGCGCAAAAGCGACAGCCCGAGACGTCGTGGTCTGGGCCCAAACAAGGTATGCAACGGGAATGGAAATCCTTATGCGGTATTTGCTTCCCACAAGAAATACAATTATTAACTTTTTCTGACATCGGTCTGAGGCAAGAAAAGTTTCCCCAACGGGGTACTTGGCTTTAAAGAAGACTTCGGTTCCAATTTTTTTTCGTAATTCAGGAGCTGGCCGACCGGCACTTGCGAACTGCTTCTGGCATCGCGCGGCAAAAAAGACTGGAGAACATGGCGTCGGCTGTGTCTTATATACTCTGGCCTTACTGACGTCAGAAGAGTAAGCGACGACAACCGACGCCGGACCAAGACTTTGGAATTCGGCCGACCGAGGGACCGCCTGACGGCTGAAAACCCATCTGTGATTACTGCAGCTGTATGCACGATGAACATCCAAGCACAAGGAATAGACACAGCGAAGCCCAATATTCCTCAGATTTTACAATACTTAACTGACATGCTTGACAAGGGCCTATCTTTTTCTTCAATAAAAATCCATGCCTTTGCCATCTCGGCTCATTACAACACAGAGCCTCCCGTCTTTTCTCATCCACTTCTAAAACAGTATCTCAGTGGGGCCAAAAATGTAAGGCCTTCCAGGTGAGCGCCAACTCCTGCATGGGACCTCAGTTTTGTGCTGGAAAAACTCTCCCTGCCTCCTTTTGAACCAGCAGCTACTGCAGATATAAATTTTCTTTCTTGGAAGACAGCTTTTCTTTTTTCAATCACTTCAGCTAGAAGGGTTTCAGAACTACAGGCTCTCATGGCAGTGGAGCCTTTCATTATTTTTTTACCCGGCCAAGGTGGCCCTCAGGACCAATCCTTATTTTATGCCTAAGGTGGTATCCAGTGTGGCCCTTAACCAGACCATTCACATGCCAACTTTTTTCCCCAATCCGCAGAACAAGGGGGAGCAGATTCTGCATTCATTGGATGTACACAGACAACTAAGATTGTACTTAAACAGGACAAAATGTCTAAGAAAGTCTGAGCAACTACTGGTAGCATTTGCTGCGGGATCAGAGGGGAAGGCGATATCAAAGCAGACTATTTCTAATTGGATAAGCCATTGCATTCGTTTCTGCTACTTGCATCATGGTAAACCTGTACCCAAGGGAATCGGATCCCATTCCACCAGGGCTGCCTCTACTTCAGCAGCTTTTCTCAGAGGGGTACCTACCAGAGACATTCTAGAAGCTGCTACTTGGAGCTCAGTTCATACGTTCGCAAAGCATTATCAGTTATCTCTCTTCTCTAAATCCAGGGCAGGCTTTGCCACTGCAGTCCTGCAGGGCCTTGTAGCTGCTCCTAATGCTGTTTAGTTCCATCCTACCATCCATAACTTTGGGATTCTACCCAAATGTAATGACTGCAACAGTGAAACACGAATAACATAGTACAGTTGTGTACACTTACCATAAATATAGATGTTCGAGTATATTCACCGTTGCAGTCCGGATTGCCACCTGCCAGCCCCCCTTTCTATACCTTTTCTTCCTTCACTGTACTCAAAAGCCTTTGTGGTGTATTTGCTTTTAGTTGAAGGTAAATTTTATTATGATCATCGTGTTACCCTGCTGCAGTCATCACACTTGGGTTATCTTGTCGTCAGGCGGTCCCGCAGTTGGCCTGAATTCCAAAGTCTTGGTCCGGCATCGGTTGCTGTCGCTTCTTCCCTGATGTCAGTGCGCCAGGGGTATATATGATGCATCCAACGCCATTTTCTTCAGTCTTTCTTGCCGCGCAGTGCCCGAAGCAGAAGCAGTTCACAAGTGCCAGTCGGCCGACTCCTGAGATTTTCGAAGTCAAATTTCAGATCCGAAGTCTTCAATAAAGCTAAGTACCCCGTTGGGGAAACTTTTCTTGCCTCAGACCGATGTCAGAAAAAGTTAACAGTTGTATTTCTTGTGGGAAGCAAATACCTCATAAGGATTTTCATTCTTATTGTATACCTTGCCTAGGCCCAGACCACGACGTCACTGATTGTCGCTTTTGTGCTAGGGTCAATAAGCGTACTATAAAAAGACGCTTTGATTTCGCACGACACTTCTTCGGTAGAAAATTTAACTACACAATGCCATCGGAGCAACCGACTGCCGGCGTGCACAAAAAACGCAAGGATAAGGACAGGCAGCCTAGACCCAAGTTAGACTCCGAGGCCTCGGCTGGGCCGGTCTCCGGTTCACTGGATTTCAGTGAGGCTCCTACGCAGCCCGTGGCAACCTCAGATTTGGAACCTGAGACCGCTTCGGAGCCTTTGGCGGAGACTGCTAGGCCGATGCAGCCATTTTCTTTAGCCCCTACTGACGACATTGCAGAAAGAGATGGTGCTGCAGAAACACCTTCGCTTTCTGAAGGTGTCTTCATACCGATGACGCTCACTATAAAAGCGTATCCTAAGCTTAAGACTCCTATTAAACCAAAAAAGACTGCACTTCAGTCTCCAGTGCAAGGCCCCATGCCTAAGAAACAGATGCTTAAAATGGCTGAAGATTTGATCTCTTTAATCAGGGGTTCCCAACCACCCCCTGACAAAAGGCCTAGACAAGAGGAAGATTATGCCTCCTCTGATCAAGTGTCTATTTCCTCAGGCTCCTCTGTGGACCAAGATTACTCCTTTCCTCCTTATGAAGATTCTGATGCTGAGGATTCCATTCCCTCAGCTTCTCTCCCTGAAGACTACTCCTTTGGGGAAACTTTACACACTAGGAGGGAACATTTTCCCTGGGAAGGTCAGGACTACTCTGACTCAAAGAAAAGGCTCAGAGTTTATTTTACTCCCCCAGCACAGCCCTCTTGCTATCCCCCCAGTTTTAGACATTGTGGATGATGTTTACTTAGAATCTAGTTTAAATCCAGATTCTCTGCCTCCTGCTCCAGCCAAACCAGACAGATATTATAGAGTGCCTGACTCCCACAAATTCCTTTATAAAAGCCCTGTTGCTGATCCAGAGACCATCTCCCAGGGTCCCAAAGGGGCTAAGGCTTCTATGGCGAAAAATCCTGTACCCTCTGAAAGGGACTCCAGAGCACTAGACAGGTGGGGGGGAAAAGGTTTACACCTCAGCCACTCTAGCTATGAGAGCACTAAATTGTCAATTTCACATGCTAAAATACCAGCAATTTCTAATGTCTCAAATAAGACAAAAAATGAACACACTCCCTCAACAGTCTGAAATGAAAAAAAATGCAGGATCTGTTGCATGCAGCTGAGCAGGTGGGCAAACATACTTTACAATGTGGATTTGATTCTTTGGAGGCTTCCTGTAGAGCAGCTGTTACTGGGTCTGTTATACGTAGACATGCTTGGTTAAAGGAACAAACTCTGCCTGATCATGTTAAAGCAAAGCTTCTAGATGCTCCCTTACAGCAGGATGTCCTATTTGGAGTTAAAGCAGAAGAAGTATTAAAGAAAATGGAGGATAAGGCAAAATCTATGCAGACGGTCAAAGATTTTCTACAGGTTCAGCCCCCTCGCTTCAGCAGAAATTGGCCAACAAAAAATTGGTCCTTTCCAGCTACTGACAGACCACAGAGGGGTAAATACAGACGCCCAAGAGGCAGAGGACAACCACAAACCCACTACAAACCTCGACAATGGGGCACTACAACACAGAAGGGAGGAGAAGACAGGCCCCAAACTACTAGAAGGCAAACTCAGTGACTTAAACCTCACATGGCCAAGCAAGACTCTCTTGGCAGCTCCCTTGGGAGGAAAATTAGCACTTTTTTCAGATAACTGGCACATCGTCACAAAGGACAAATGGGTCCTAGACATAATTTCACAAGGATACAGATTCCATTTCCACCCCTTGCCAACGAAAAGAGGAATGCCAAACCTGCCACAAAATCAATGGGCAGAGGCACAAAAACAAATTACAGCTCTCATGGACATGAGCCATTCAGCTGGTACCTACACGGGAGCAAGGCCAAGGATTTTACTCAAAACTCTTTCTAGTCCCCAGAAAGGACAATGCCTGGGGACCAATTCTGGACCTTTCGATTCTAAACACCTTCTTACAAGTACCCAAATTCAAGATAACACTACAGCAGCTTCTTCCCATGTTGGGCAAGAAAGCATGGCTAGTAACGTTGAACCTCAAGGAGGCATAACCTGCATGTCCCTATCAGACTAAATTGCAGAAGATACCTCGGTTTCATTGCAGGTTTAACCCATTACCAATACTCTGCACTGCCCTATGGCTTATCCACTGCGCCCAGGGTTTTCACAAAATGCCTGGCACCAGTAATGGCATACTGCAGACAAAGAGGAATTGAAATATACCCATACCTGGACGACTGCCTCATCCAAACAGAAAGCAAGGACATCCTCTTACAACATCTGGCTTTTGTAAAACATTTTCTAAGTTGCCTAGGGTACACAGTAAACGAAAAGAAATCAAAACTAGTACCCTCACAAAATATGACATTCCTGGGTGCCAGCTTGAATACAACGGCCCAGAAGGCTTATCTGACGCCAGACAAACAACTACAACTGACTCAATATTTCAAAACAATGGCAACAAAGACCCAACTCCCTGCAAGAAAAATTCTGCAGGCCTTGGGCTTCATGGCATCTTGCATACTACTAATACCATTTGCAAAGCTGCATATGAGGAAATTACAGTGGTACCTAAAAAGCGTATGGTCTCAACACAGCCACAGCTTGGACACAATGATATCTCTCATTCCCTGCCTTCAACAAGAGTTTCTATGGTGGTCACAGGCATGTCACCTCAACAAGGGTCAGCCTTTCACCTTGCCCCCAGCCAGGCAAACTATGACAACAGATGCATCGGACTACGCCTGGGAGGCACACATGGCAGGACAGTGCGTTCAAGGCATGTGGACTGCAGATCAAAGGAATCTGCACATCAATCAAAAAGAGATGCTAGCTGTACAGAATGCTCTGACAGCCTTCAAGAACCTCTTACATCCAGGACAGCTTACAATAAGGACGGACAACACCACAGTAATATGGTACATAAACAAACAAGGGGGTACACACTCCTACCCTCTATGCAGGCAAGCAATGACCTTGTGGAACACAGCACTGGCTTACCAAGTTTAACTACAAGCTCAATTCTTGCCAGGAAAAAAGAACACATTGGCAGACGACATCAGCAGAAACATTATGGATCCCCACGAGTGGAAACTGGATCCACAAGTATTTGCAATGATAACTCAAAAATGGGGCCACCCAGACATAGACCTGTTTGCCAGCCCCCAAAACTATCAGCTATCAAAATTTTGTTCAAGGACACTTCGCCATCAAGCTTGGAAAGTGGACGCACTTTTTCAGTTGGAAAAACCTGACAGTATATGCCTTCCCTCTATTGCCCCTTCTCTCAAAGGTGCTTCTGAAAGTCAGAAAGGAGAGACCATGAATGATACTCATAGCTCCAGACTGGCCACGCCAGCACTGGTACCCATTATTAAGGAATATGGCCCAGGGCCCACCTTGGATTTTACCACAAATTGCCCATTTACTCACACAGCAAGACAATCAGATTCTACACAGCCAGCTCAAAACCTTAAATTTGGCTGCATGGCAAATCACCTGAGCACCCAGCCAGCTCCTCTTCCTCAAGCAGATATGGATGTTATTCTGGAAGCTAGGAGACTCAGCACCAGGAAGGCCTACTCGGACAAATGGAAAAGGTTTTGCGCCTGGAACCAAGCTAAAGGCCAAAATACCCTTCAGCCTCACATGCCTCAGATTCTTCAGTATTTAACTGAGATGTTGCACAAAGGACTTTCTTTTTCATCTGTTAAAATCCACGCCTCAGCTATTTCAGCCCACTACAACATGGATCCACCCTTATTTTCACATCCACTTCTAAGGCAGTTCCTCAGAGGGGCAAAAAACATTAGGCCCCCCAAGAGAGCACCTACACCAACCTGGGACCTCAACTTTGTTCTGGAAAAACTTACGCTACCTCCCTTTGAACCAGCTTTCTCTGCTGATCTAAAGTTTATATCATGGAAAACTGCCCTTCTGCTAGCAATAACTTCAGCCAGAAGAGTCTCAGAGCTTCAGGCACTAATGGCAGTGGAACCTTTCCTCATTTTCCATCAAGACAGAGTTTCTCTACGAACTAATCCTTCCTTCATGCCTAAGGTGGTATCCAGTGTGGCTTTAAATCAAACCATCCACTTACCACCTTCTTTCCATATCCACAGAACAAAGGAGAAAGACTCCTGCATTCCTTGGACATTCACAGGCAACTTCGTTACTACTTGGATAAAACTAAGGTTTTCAGAAAATCTGACCAGCTCTTTGTATCCTATGCTGCAGATTCACAAGGGAAGGCTATATCAAAACAGACCATTTACAAATGGATAGGACATTGCATTCGTTTTTGCTATACCCATCATGGAAAACCAGTTCCTGCTACCATAAGGCCCCACTCTACCAGGGCAGCAGCTACATCTACAGCCTTCTTCAGGGGGGGGGGGGTGCCAACCAAGGATATTTTGGAAGCTGCAACTTGGAGTTCAGTACACACCTTCACCAAACACTACCACTTACCACTTTACTCTTAAGACTAGAGCTGGCTTCGCCACTGCAGTTCTGCAGGGCCTTCTAGCCTCCTCTAACCCTCTTTGACTCCTCCTCCCATCCTTAGCTTTGGGATTCTACCCAAGTGTGATGACTGCAGCAGGGTAACACGATGAACATAGATGTTCATCGTGCATACAGCTGCAGTCATAACAGATGGGTTCTCCTGCCGTCAGGCGGGTCCTCGGTCGGCTGAATTCCAAAGTCTAGGTCCGGCGTCGGTTGTCGTCGCTTCTTCCCTGACGTCAGTGCGACAGGGTTATAAAAGAACCAGCCGACGCCATTTTCTTCAGTCTTTCTTGCCGCGCGGTGCCCGAAGCAGAAGCAGTTCGCAAGTGCCGGTCGGCCAGCTCCTGAGATTACGAAAAATTTGGAAAACCAAGTCTTCTTAAAGCTAAGTACCCGTTGAAACTTTTCTTGCCTCAGACCGATGTCAGACAAAGTTAATAATTGTATTTCTTGTGGGAAGCAAATACCGCATAAGGATTTCCATTCCCTCTGTATACCTTGTTTAGGCCCAGACCACGACGTCTCGGTCTGTCACTTGTGCTACATTCAACAAACGCACTATTAAGCGTCGGGCGGAGTTCGCCCAGCATTTTTTTGGGAAAGCATTTACCTATACTATGTCGTCGGATACTCCGACACCGGTTTTGTCTAAAAAACGCAAAGACAAGGACCGACACTCTAGGTCCGCGGCCTCTACCGACACCACGCCAAAGCCGACTACACGTGGTCCGGTTCTCAGTGAGGCGCCTACACAGCCCCTGACTACCGACGACACATCTTTGGCGGTGTCTCCTGTACCCGAGGTCGAAGGCTCCTCGGCCCACACCCCGAGTACAGATACCGAAGCCACTCTTGGCGTTGAAACACAGAATGTGGACAGGTCCACCTCCACTCAAGGTGTCTTCAGACCTTCCTCTTCTTTCTCCATCAAGGCTTTCACCAAGTCTAAAGCAACCATGCACCCTAAGAGACCAGTTACACAGGGCCCATCTCCAGGCCCCATGCCTAAGAGACAGGTGCTTAAAATGGCTGAGGATTTAATTACTCTAATCGGAGGTTCTCAGCCACCTCCGGACAAAAGGCCCAGAGTGGAGGAAGATTCCCCCTCCTCTGATCAGGGATCCATTATTTCAGAACACTCTGATGATCAGGAACAGGCTTACTCCCCTTTTGAAGACTCTGATGCAGAGGAGTCTTTTCCTTCTGTATCCCCCCCTGAGGATTTCTCATTTGGGGAAACTTTGCATACCTTAAGGGAACACTTCCACTGGGAAGGCCAGGATTATTCAGATTCCAAGAAAAGGCTCAGGGAATTTCTTTTGTTACCCCAGCACAGGCCTCTGGCTATACCTCCTGTCTTGGACATCCTAGATGATGTTTACTCGGAGGCCTGCCTTAACCCGGACTCTCTACCTCGAGCTCCAGTTAAGCCTGACAGGTGCTACAGGGTTCCTGACTCGCACCAATTTCTTTAAAAAAGCCATGCTGCTGACCTAGAAACCATCTCACAGGGACCCAAGGGAGTTAAGGCTTCCATTGCCAAAAATCCATTGCCTTCCGAGAGAGATTCCAGATCCTTAGAAAGGTGGGGAAAAAAGGTATATACCTCGGCTACCTTAACCATGAGGGCCTTAAACTGTCAGTTTCATATGCTAAAATAACAACAGTTTCTGTTATCTCAATTGAAAAGTAAAATGTCACAACCTGAACAACCAGACTTGAAGGAGTTACAGGATTTGATGCATAATGCAGAACAAGTGGGTAAACATACCTTACAATGTGGTTTTGATGCTCTAGAGGCCTCATGTAGAGCTGCTGTTACAGGCTCAGTCATACGCAGGCATGCTTGGCTCAAGGAACAAACCTTGCCTGATCATGTCAAAGCTAAATTACTAGATGCCCCCCTTCAAAATGATGTACTATTTGGAGCAAATGCTGAGGAAGTATTACGAAAAATGGAGGAAAAAGCTAAATCAATACAAACTGTGAAAGAATTTCTGCAGGTTCAACCCCCACGTTTTAGTAGAAATTGGCCTTCCAAAAACTGGTCCTTTCCTGCCATGGACAGACCCCAAAGAGGCAGATACAGGTGCCCGAGGGGCTGAGGACAACCACAAGGATCGTACACAGGCAGACAATGGCAATCTCCTACACAAAGAGCTGGTGAAGACAACTCACAATCTTTCAGAAAGCAAACCCAATGACTTTCCCCTTTGCAGGCCAACCAGGTCACAAATGGCAGCCCCCTTAGGAGAAAAGCTGGCACTATTCTCAAAAAATTGGCATGTTGTCACAAAGGACAAATGGATCCTGGACATTATAAACAGAGGCTACAAATTCCACTTTCATACCCTTCCAAAAATGAGAGGCATGCCAAAACTGCCACACAATCAAAGGGCAGAGGCACAAAAGCAAATTTCAGATCTTATAAACATGAAAGCTATTCAAGAGGTACCTACACGAACAAGGTCAAGGTTTTTATTCCAGGCTATTTCTGGTGCCAAGGAAGGGAAAAGATTGGAGACCTATTTTGGATCTTTCCATCCTAAACACATTCCTACTCGTACCAAAATTCAAGATGCTCACTCTACAGCAACTTCTTCCCATGCTGGGCAAGGAGTCTTGGCTGGTAACATTGGACCTCAAGGAGGCATACCTGCATGTCCCAATCAGACAAAATTGCAGAAGATACCTCAGATTTCTTGCAGGTTCAACCCATTATCAATTCTCTGCATTGCCCTTTGGCTTATCTACTGCGCCCAGAGTATTCACGAAATGCCTGGCATCAGTAATTGCCTACTGCAGACTTCTAGGGATACAAATATACCCGTATTTGGACGACTGCCTGATCCAAGCGGACAGCAAGCACTTTCTTTTGAAACATCTGACTTATGTAATAATGTTATTAAACTCTCTGGGATACACAGTCAACAAAGAGAAATCAAGGCTAATACCCTCTCGAAATATAATTTTCCTGGGTGCCAATTTGGACACAAACACCCAGATGGCCTACCTCACGTCAGAGAAGCAGGGGCAACTAATTCAATATTTCAGAACACTGGCAAACTGCACCAGGCTGACTGCAAGGAAAATCCTGCAGGCTCTGGGATTCATGGCATCTTGCATCTTGCTAATCCCATGTGCAAAGCTGCATATGAGAAAACTACAATGGTACCTAAAAAACATATGGTCTCAACACAGCCACAGTTTGGAAACAATAATACCACTACTTCCATGTCTGCAAAAGGAATTTCTGTGGTGGGCTCAAGCATGTCAAGCAAACACAGGTCTTCCATTCAGCAAGCCTCAAGCAAATCAAGTCATCGCAACGGACGCCTGGGACTACGCCTGGGGGGCGCACGTGACAGACCGGTGCATTCATGGCAAATGGTCCCAAAAAGAAAAGCACCTTCACATCAATCAAAAAGAAATGCTAGCAGTAATAAATGCTATTATAGCTTTCAAGGACAGTCTACAACCAGGTCAACTATTGATAAGAACGGACAACACCACAGTTATGTGGTACATAAACAAGCAGGGAGGAACACATTCCTATCCCCTATGCAGACTGGCCATATCACTGTGGAACATGGCCATGGACTTACAAATGGAACTACAAGCACAGTACTTGCCAGGCAAGGAAAACACGCTGGCAGACAACCTAAGCAGGAATATGACAGATCCACACGAATGGATGTTGCATCCAAAAGTTTTTACAGAAATAATACAAGAATGGGGAAGGCAAGACATAGATCTCTTTGCCTCCCACAAAAATCATCAATTGACAAAATTCTGCTAGAGGACCTTCCACCCAAAGGCCTGGAGAGTGGACGTTCTCTCTTTCAGCTGGACATCAATGACAGTTTATGCCTTCCCGCCTCTTCCTCTGCTGCCCAAAGTTCTATTGAAGACCAGAGCAGACAGACCAAAGATGATCCTCATTGCTCTGGACTGGCCAAGGCAACACTGGTACCCACTCCTGAGGAGCCTGACTCATTCCCCTCCATGGACCCTGCTTCTAATGCCTCTTCTTCTGACTCAGCACAGCTTCAAAACTCTTCACAGTCAGCTAAAAACACTCAATCTAGCCGCATGGAAGATTCCTTAGCATCACAGCAGGCCCTACTCTCCAAGGAGGTGCAAGATGTCATTTTGGAGGCCAGAAGGCCATCAACTAGAAAAGCTTACTCCGCAAAATGGAAACGTTTTTGTGTCTGGAATGAGAAAAAGGGCCAGAACCCTGGAAAACTGAATTTACCTCAAATACTACAATATTTGGCTGAACTGCTAAACAATGGACTTTCGTTCTCCTCCATCAAAATCCATGCCTCAGCCATTTCTGCAGAATACAACACTAATCCTCCTTTATTCTCTCACCCTCTTTTAAGACAGTTCCTCAGAGGGGCTAAGAATTTAAGACCTCCAAGGAAACCACCAATACCTGCTTGGGATCTAAATTTCATTCTGGAAAAACTGACTTTGCCTCCTTTTGAGCCAGCTGCTTCATCAGATTTCCAATATTTGTCCTGGAAAACAGCTTTCCTTCTGGCTATCACTTCAGCTTGTAGAGTTTCAGAACTACAGGCCCTCATGGCTGTCCAGCCTTTTATCATCTTTCATCAGGACAGAGTTTCATTACGAACCAACCCGTCCTTTATGCCTAAAGTGGTATCCAGGGTAGCTTTAAATCAGGCCATACATTTTACCTACTTTTTATCCCAATCCTCAAAACAAAGGGGAGAGATTACTACATTCCTTGGACATCCACAGGCAACTGCGTTATTATTTGGACAGAACAAAGCCTTTCAGAAAATCAGAACAGCTCTTAGTGGCCTGTGCGGTAGGAGCTCCAGGAAAGCCAATTTCCAAGCAGACAATCTCAAAATGGATAGCCCACTGCATATGCTTTTGCTATTCCTTTCATGGCAAAACTGTTCCTACAGGCATTAGAACTCATTCCACCAGGGCCACAGCCACCTCTGCAGCCTTCCTCAGAGGAGTTCCTACCAAGGATATCTTGGAAGCAGCCACTTGGAGTTCTGTGCATACCTTCTCCAAGCACTTACAGCCTACCATTATACTCCAAATCTAGAGCAGGCTTTGCCACTGCAGTCTTGCAGGGCATTTTGGCTCCTCCTAGTTCCACCTAGTGCCTACCACCCCTTTCTTAGCTTTGGGATTCTACCCATCTGTTATGACTGCAGCTGTATGCACGATGAACATAGTACAGTTTTGTACCTACCATAAATGTAGATGTTCGAGTGCTAATACAGCTGCAGTCCAGGTTTCCCTCCCTCCTTCTCCTCTAGGGGTATTTTTTTATGGTGTATTTGCTTGCAACTACTGTTTTTTGATTATATTGCATTGCATTACTTCATAACTTTATGTATTGCCTTCCTTCTGGGGGCACCTGACATCTGGGGCAAGAAAAACTGAAGAAAATGGCGTCGGCTGGTTCTTTTATACCCCTGTCGCACTGACGTCAGGGAAGAAGCGACGACAACCGACACCGGACCTAGACTTTGGAATTCGGCCGACCGAGGACCCGCCTGACGGCAGGAGAACCCATCTGTTATGACTGCAGCTGTATTAGCACTCGAACATCTACATTTATGGTAGGTACAAAACTGTACTTTTTGTACCTACCATAAATGTAGATGTTCGAGTGTACACCCTGCTGCAGTCCAGGTTACCCTCCCTCCATCCCCTCTGACTAACTAACTAAATCTTTACAATACCTTTCTGATGTATTTGCTTATAGCTGGAGGGATGTTGTTTGCGCTAAATTTCTTAGATTGGTACTAATTACTGACCACCTTTTTGGGGGCACCTGACATCTGGGGCAAGAAAAACTGAAGAAAATGGTGTCTGATGCATCATATATACCCTTGGCGCACTGACGTCAGGGAAGAAGCGACAACAACCGATGCCAGACCAAGAATTTGGAATTCAGGCCGACTGTGGGACCGCCTGACGACAAGATAACCCAAGTGTGATGACTGCAGCAGGGTGTACACTCGAACATCTACATTTATGGTAGGTACAAAACTGTACTTTTTCTAAAGTGCATTTATATTTTTACAGTTTTATATATGTGTGTGTGTGTGTGTGTGTGTGTATATACATATATATATATATATACACACACATACATATACATATACATATATATTTTTGCTCCCCATTTGGGGGAGCACCTGACATCTGGGGCAAGAAAAACTGATTAAAATGGCGTCTGCTGCATGTTTTATACCCCCGACGACCTGACGTCATGGAAGAGGAAACAGCAACTGACGCAGGACCCAAGATTTTGTTATTCAGGCCAACTGAGGGAAACCTGCCAGCAGATTACCCAAATGTAATGACTGCAACAGTGAATGTATTCGAACATCTACATTTATGGTAAGTGTACACAACTGTACTTTCCTCCACTTCAAAACCAGGGAGTGCAAAGCCACCCCCTCATGGTAAGAAATCACAATGACTCTACTCCCCACCCCCTCCCTCTACCCACCTGCACTTGCCCCTAGGAGGAAAAGTCTCCTTCCACGCAAGCACCTGGGCCACCATTACCTACGACCACTGGGTCCTCAACATAGTGTCCCAGGGATACAGATTTTCTTTCCATACTCTCCCAATTCCAAAAGGGTTCCCAGATCTTCCTCCAAAACAGTGGGCAGAGGCAAAAAAGCAAGTCCTTTCCCTGCTCTCTATTTGGTCAGTAGAGCATGTTCCTGCAGAACATATAGGCCAAGGTTTCTACTCCAGACTTTTCTTGGTACCCAGAAAAGAAGGCACCTGGCGGCCCCATCCTCTGTCTATCCATTCTAAACACCTTCCTGGTGATACCAAAATTCAAAATGCTCACCCTCCAGCAACTGCTACCTATGCTCTCCAAGAATGTTTGGCTAGCCACCCTAGGCCTAAAAGAGGCCTACCTCCACATTCCTATCAAGGAATCATGCAGGAAATGTCTACGTTTCAGGACAGGATCCCGGAACTTTCAGTTCTCTGCGCTTCCCTTTGGCTTATCTACTGCTCCTAGAGTTTTTACAAAATGTCTGGCTCCCGCCATTGCCTTTTGCTGATAAAGGAATATCCAAATTTACCCATACTTAGACAACTGCCTAATTCAGGCAGACAGGAAAAGCTGCTCAAGCACCTGGTCTTTGTAAAGTCACTACTGACCTCCCTGGGATACACTGTCAACGAAAAGAAATCCAACCTAGTACCCACCCAAAGGATTATATTCCTGGGAGCAAGCCTGGACACAGCATCCCAGATGGCATTCCTTACACCAGAAAAGCAGACTTACCTGACAGCTTACTTCTCACAACTAGCCACCAGACCCCAGTTATCTGCAAGGAAAATCCTGCAAGCTCTGGGGTTCATGACATCTTGCATTCTATTCATTCCATATGCCAGACTGCATATGAGGAAACTTCAGTGGTATCTAAAAAGCCTTTGGTGTCAACACTCTCAAGACCTGGAAACTCTTATACCAGTGATGCCTTGCCTAAGGAAAGATTTTTTTTGGTGGGCAGCAGCATGCTTCCACAACAAGAGACTACCTTTCTCGCCACCCAGACCCTCAACCACATATGCATCAGACTATGCCTGGGATGCACACTTGAACAGCAAGTTTATACAGGACCAATGGAGCCCACAGCAAATCCATCTGCACATCAACCAAAAAGAAATATTAACTGTCCAGCATGCATTGACAGCTTTCAGGCCCCTTCTCTCCCCAGGGGCTCTCCTGATGAAAACAGACAACACCACTGTGTTGGTATATCAACAACAAGCAGGGAGGGACTCACTCCTACCCTCTATGCAGGCTGGCCATGACCCTTTGGCACACACCCTCAGCCATGCAACTACACCTGTTAGTACAATTCTTGCCAGGCTCTCTAAACTCTCTGGTAGACAACTTAAGCAGAAATCTTCTGGACCCAGACGAGTGGCAGCTAGACCAAAGAACCTTCACTCTAATAACTTAGAAATGGGGCACCCTGAAGATCAACCTCTTTGCTTCCCACACCAACCATCAGCTCAGCAAGTTTTGCACCAGGGAGCCTCACTGCGTGGCCTGGAAAGTGGATGCCCTAACCTTCCCCTGGGTCAACCTCGGTCCATGCATTTCCCCCACTACCTCTAATTACCAAGGTACTGCTCAAAATAAGGGAGGGAAAACTAAGGACAGTTGTGATTGCTCCAGGCTGGCCTCGCCAGCACTATTACCCACTGCTGCGCAGCCTGTCCCCACTACAACCATGGCATCTCCCTCAGACCCCAACCCTCCTGACCCAGAGGGAAGGGGAATTCATGCATCCCCAATTGTAGACCCTCAGTTTGGCAACCTGGCTTATTTCCTGACCACTGATCAATCTGCCAATCTCAGAAAACAGGGTCTAGAGGTTATACGTGAGGCTAGACGCCCTAGCACTAGCAAGTCTTATGCCGAGAAATGGAAAAGGTTCTGCACCTGGATTCAGACTAAGGGAGTCGATACTGCACAGCCCTCCCTACCTCTCATCCTGGATTACCTAGCTGACCTGCGAGCACAGTGGTCTCTCATTTTCCTCTATTAAAATTCATGCCTCTGCTATCTCTGCTCATTTCAACACTGAGCACCTGCTTTTATTACACCCTCTAATTAAAGAGTTCCTAAAAGGGGCTAGCAACTTGAGGCCACCCAGAAGAGCACCCTCCCCAGCTTGGGACCTGAACTTTGTTTTGGAAAAGCTCGCCCTGCCCCCCTTTGAACCAGCATCTTCAGCAGAGTTAGTTTCTCTCCTGGAAGATGGCTTTTATTATGGCCATCGGTTCAGCCAGAAGAGTCTCTGAGCTAGAGGCACTCATGGCTGTGGAGCTCTTCATCGTCCATGCTAACAGGGTGTCCCTCAGGACTAACCCATCCTTCATGCCCAAAGTGGTGTTCAGTGTGGCTCTCAACCAATCCATTAATTTTCCACCTTTTTCCCTAACTCGCAAAACAATGGGAAAAGGATCCTGCATTCTCTAGATGTGCACAGACAGCTCAGATTCTATCTAGACAGGACTAAATCATTTGAAAGAATGATCAATTGCTGGTCAGCTTTGCTGCAGGGGCAGAGGGCAAAGCCATCTCCAAACAAACCATTGCTACAAGCAACACTGGAAACCTCCCCCTAATGGAGTCAGGACTCACTCTACCAGAGCAGCCTCCACCTCTGCAGCCTTCTTCAGAGGAGTCCCCACCAGGGACATCCTGGAGGCTGCCACATGGACATCTGTTCACACCTTCACCAAGCATTACCACCTGCCTATCTTTTCCAAATCCATGGCAGGCTTTGGCACTGCAGTCTTTCAGGGCATCCTAGCCAGCCCCTAGCCTCCTTGACTGCCTCCACCCTTTTCCTCAGCTTTGGGAATCAACCCAAATGTGATGACTGCAACAGTGAAACATGAAGAACATAGTACAGTTGTGTACACATACCATAAATGTAGATGTTCGAGTGTATTCACTGTTGCAGCCCTGGTTTCCCTCCCTCCATTCCCCCTCTTCTTCTCTCTCTCTGTCTCTGTCTGTGTCTCTCCCTCTCTCTCTCTCTCTCTCTCTCTGTCTCTTTCTCTCTCTCTCTTTCTGTCTGTCTGTCTCTCTCTCTCTCTCTCTCTCTCTCGCTCCTTACAAGGAACCTTTTAGTATTTACTTTCTACTGGTGGGGGGTTTCCACCATATCCTAGCTCCCACTTGGGGGCTCCTGACAGGCCAAGAAAAACTGATGTAATGGCGTCGGCTGCCTTACTTTATACTACTGATGACCTGACGTCAGTCCCGAAGCGACGACAGCAACCGATGCAGAAATACTAAGCCTCTGGTATTCGGGCCAGCTGAGGGCTGCCTTGGCAGGGATAACCCAAATGTGATGAGTGCAGCAGTGAGTACACTCTAACATCTACATTTATGGTAAGTGTACACAACTGTATTTTCTTCTTCATCTCCACCCATTTCCTCTGCTTCCTGAGGTGCTAGACCTTTGAGTAATTCCTTGAACTCGTGTGCTTTCTTTGCAATCTGTTTCCAGGTCTTCGTCCTAGTCTCTATTGATCTTAGAGCCTTCTCTGACCACTACTTGCAGCTGATTGTGACAATCAGTGGTTTATGCTGTGGGCTGACTGTTTTCACGGGGGATGACTATGCACTCACTGATTTTACTCCAGTGCCTTTTCTTTACTAGGGAGAAGTCTACCTGAAGTTGCATGTTGGTCACTCATGTATTTGATCTTGTGACTGTCCCTCTTTCTGAACCATGAATTGGCTACTATCAAGCCATTTGCCAGACAGAAGTCCTGACTGGTCTCCTTTTCTATATTCCTATTGCCCCAACCTTGTAGACCCAGGCAGTCCACACATCCTGTTATGTCTTTCTTGATATGTGCATTCATTTTAACCATTATCTTATTCATGTTGACTGCTTTGTCTACGAAGTCCTGCAATTGCTGTCTGAATGCATTATTTCCTCAATATTACAGCCCTGCTGTGGGGCATAAGTCAAGATTATGAATAGTGCTCTGTCCTTACATTGGATTCTGATTGCCTTGAGTCTGTCACTAATTCTGATGACATCCTTCATTACCTTCTGATGTTTCTCTCTCATGACAATTCCCACCCCATCACACCATTTCTAGTCCGTTTTCCTCCTGAGAAGTAGACTGTGGATCCCAAGCCAAGTGACTTTTCTGCACTGCCTTTCCATCTTGTGTTCAGTCTCTTCCTTATCCACATCCAAGCTGTGTGCTGTCAGTGAACCTGCATTGAGTGTAGCGATTCTTAGTTCGTGTTTAGCAGATTGATGTCTAGCTTTCGCTCAGCAGAGCTATCCCAAGTAACCCAAGCTGAGCAACTGGGCCCTGACCAGCCAGTAGCTTATTGACCCAGGGCTGCTGGGCTTTATGGTGCATAGTGGCACACAGTGGCCTGTAGGGGCATATACACCCCTCGCATCATTAGCATGGGTCCCTGGCATAAGTCAGAATAGGCCAGGTCCTCAACCGGTAACCACCCATGCCCATTTTTGTCGACATTAGTCAACGCAACCAAATCACGTAGAGCCAATTTTTACAACATCTAGAGGCTAGCTCTGACATAGCATGTAGTCTGTGGTGCATGTTCTGTTGTATTGAAGTTACTTTGCTCCACAGTTTAGTTAATGCCCAAAGAGGTTGATAATATATAACTCTTCCCCCTTATAGGCACCATCTGCAGTCTGTGCTGCTGCCTGGAACTCCATTATTAGGTGAGTTTTGAGGTGGAAACACTCGGCATGTTTTTGAGAGGTGGGAGGAAACTTACAAAGACACAGGGAGAACAGGCAAACTCCATACAGGTAATTGGTCGGAGGTCAGGATTGAACCCTGTAATTTGTATGTGGGAGGAAAATACCTTAACCATTATGCCAACTGGTCTCAAAGTTTTTAGTTTTTAATGGTGCTGCTGCCTGGAATTCCATTATTGGGTGAGTTTTGAGGTGGAAACACTCTGCATGTTTTTGAGAGGTAAGAGGAAACTCACAAAGACACAGGAAAACATGTAAACTCCATACAGGTAATTGGTCGGAGGTCAGGATTGAACCTTGTAACTTGTACGTGGGAGGCAAAGACCTTAACCATTATGACAACTGGTCTCGCAGTTTTTAATTTTTAATGTTAATATCAAAAACAGCATAGTAGTAGACATTTTATCTTAACACTTCTGTGGCATGCACTGCCTATAAAACTGACACTTCTGTATTCTGTATTAATTAGCTCTGTCTGTAGACATTTTTTAATTTTCTTGGGTTTGGCAATTATGTTACACTTAACTTGTACATGCAAGCTGTTATGAAAGGAATTGGCCCACAACCTTATGCTTTTCCCTCACTGCTGTGTGCATGTGACTAGCTTTGTGTAGTGGTTTGCTTGCACTTTAATTTGAAATGTTGATATTTTAAAAATAATCTGGCCTTGTTTAGTGAAGATGTTCATCGTGCATACAGCTGCAGTCATAACAGATGGGTTCTCCTGCCGTCAGGCGAGTCCTCGGTCGGCCGAATTCCAAAGTCTAGGTCCGGCGTCGGTTGTCGTCGCTTCTTCCCTGACGTCAGTGCGACAGGGGTATAAAAGAACCAGCCGACGCCATGTTCTTCAGTCTTTCTTGCTGCGCGGTGCCCGAAGCAGAAGCAGTTCGCAAGTGCCGGTCGGCCAGCTCCTGAGATTACGAAAAATTTGGAAAACCGAAGTCTTCTTTAAAGCCAAGTACCCCGTTGGGGAAACTTTTCTTGCCTCAGACCGATGTCAGACAAAGTTAATAATTGTATTTCTTGTGGGAAGCAAATACCGCATAAGGACTTCCATTCCCTCTGTATACCTTGTTTAGGTCCAGACCATGACGTCTCGGTCTGTCACTGTTGTGCTGCATTCAACAAACGCACTATTAAGCGTCGGGCGGAGTTCGCCCAGCATTTTTTTGGGAAAGCATTTAACTATACCATGTCGTCGGATACTCCGACACCGGTTTTGTCTAAAAAACGCAGAGACAAGGACCGACACTCGAGGTCTGCAGCCTCTACCGACACCACACCAAAGCCGACTACACGTGGTCCGGTTCTCAGTGAGGCGCCTACGCAGCCCCTGACTACCGACGACACATCTTTGGCGGTGTCCCCTGTACCCGAGGTCGCAGGCTCCTCGGCCCACACACCGACTACAGATACCGAAGCCACTCTTGGAGTTGAAACACAGAATGTGGACAGGTCCACCTCCACTCAAGGTGTCTTCAGACCTTCCTCTTCTTTCTCCATCAAGGCTTTCACCAAGTCTAAAGCATCCATGCACCATAAGAGACCAGTTACACAGGGCCCATCTCCAGGCCCCATGCCTAAGAGACAGATGCTTAAAATGGCTGAGGATTTAATTACTCTAATCAGAGGTTCCCAGCCACCTCCGGACAAAAGGCCCAGAGTGGAGGAAGACTCCCCCTCCTCTGATCAGGGATCCATTATTTCAGAACACTCTGATGATCAGGAACAGGCTTACTCCCCTTTTGAAGACACTGATGCAGAGGAGTCTATTCCTTCTGTATCCCCCCTGAGGATTTCTCATTTGGGGAAACTTTGCATACCTTAAGGGAACACTTCCACTGGGAAGGCCAGGATTATTCAGATTCCAAGAAAAGGCTCAGGGAATTTCTTTTGTTACCCCAGCACAGGCCTCTGGCTATACCTCCTGTCTTGGACATCCTAGATGATGTTTACTCGGAGGCCTGCCTTAACCCGGACTCTCTACCTCCAGCTCCAGTTAAGCCTGACAGGTACTACAGGGTTCCTGACTCGCACCAATTTCTTTACAAAAGCCATGCTGCTGACCTAGAAACCATCTCACAGGGACCCAAGGGAGTTAAGGCTTCCATTGCCAAAAATCCATTGCCTTCCGAGAGAGATTCCAGATCCTTAGAAAGGTGGGGAAAAAAGGTATATACCTCGGCTACTTTAACCATGAGGGCCTTAAACTGTCAGTTTCATATGCTAAAATACCAACAGTTTCTGTTATCTCAATTGAAAAGTAAAATGTCACAACCTGAACAACCAGACTTGAAGGAGTTGCAGGATTTGATGCATAGTGCAGAACAAGTGGGTAAACATACCTTACAATGTGGTTTTGATGCTCTAGAGGCCTCATGTAGAGCTGCTGTTACAGGCTCAGTCATACGAGGCATGCTTGGCTCAAGGAACAAACCTTGCCTGATCATGTCAAAGCTAAATTACTAGACGCCCCTCTTCAAAAGGATGTACTATTTGGGGCAAATGCTGAGGCAGTATTACGAAAAATGGAGGAAAAAGCTAAATCAATGCAAACTGTGAAAGAATTTCTGCAGGTTCAACCACCACGTTTTAGTAGAAATTGGCCTTCCAAAAACTGGTCCTTTCCTGCCACGGACAGACCCCAAAGAGGCAGATACAGGCACCCGAGGGGCAGAGGACAACCACAAGGATCGTACAGAGGCAGACAATGGCAAGCTCCTACACAGAGGTGGTGAGGACAACTCACAATCTTTCAGAAAGTAAACCCAATGACTTTCCCCTTTGCAGGCCAACCAGGTCTCAAATGGCAGCCCCCTTAGGAGGAAAGCTGGCACTATTCTCAAAAAATTGGCATGTTGTCACAAAGGAGAAATGGATCCTGGACATTATAAACAGAGGCTACAAATTCCACTTTCATACCCTTCCAAAAATGAGAGGCATGCCAAAACTGCCACACAATCAAAGGGCAGAGGCACAAAAGCAAATTTCAGATCTTATAAACATGAAAGCTATTCAAGAGGTACCTACACACGAACAAGGTCAAGGTTTTTATTCCAGGCTATTTCTGGTGCCAAGGAAGGAAAAGATTGGAGACCTATTTTGGACCTTTCCATCCTAAACACATTCCTAATCGTACCAAAATTCAAGATGCTCACTCTACAGCAACTTCTTCCCATGCTGGGCAAGGAGTCTTGGCTGGTAACATTGGACCTCAAGGAGGCATACCTGCATGTCCCAATCAGACAAAATTGCAGAAGATACCTCAGATTTCTTGCAGGTTCAACCCATTATCAATTCTCTGCATTGCCCTTTGGCTTATCTACTGCGCCCAGAGTATTCACGAAATGCCTGGCATCAGTAATTGCCTACTGCAGACTTCAAGGGATACAAATATACCCTTATTTGGACGACTGCCTGATCCAAGCGGACAGCAAGCACATTCTTCTGAAACATCTGGCTTATGTAATAATGTTATTAAACTCTCTGGGATACACAGTCAACAAAGAGAAATCAAGGCTAATCCCCTCTCAAAATATAATTTTCCTGGGTGCCAATTTGGACACAAACACCCAGATGGCCTACCTCACGCCAGAGAAGCAGGGGCAACTAATTCAATATTTCAAAACAATGGCAAATTGCACCAGGCTGACTGCAAGGAAAATCCTGCAGGCTCTGGGATTCATGGCATCTTGCATCTTGCTAATCCCATGTGCAAAGCTGCATATGAGAAAACTACAATGGTACCTAAAAAACATATGGTCTCAACACAGCCACAGTTTGGAAACAATAATACCACTACTTCCATGTCTGCAAAAGGAATTTCTGTGGTGGGCTCAAGCATGTCAAGCAAACACGGGTCTTCCATTCAGCAAGCCTCAAGCAAAACAAGTCATCACAACAGACGCCTCGGACTACGCCTGGGGGGCGCACATGACAGACCAGTGCATTCAGGGCAAATGGTCCCAAAAAGAAAAGCATCTTCACATCAATCAAAAAGAAATGCTAGCAGTAATAAATGCTATTATAGCTTTCAAGGACCTTCTACAACCAGGTCAACTGTTGATAAGAACGGACAACACCACAGTTACGTGGTACATAAACAAACAGGGAGGAACACATTCCTATCCCCTATGCAGACTGGCCATATCACTTTGGAACATGGCCATGGACTTACAAATGGAACTACAAGCACAGTACTTGCCAGGCAAGGAAAACACGCTGGCAGACAACCTAAGCAGGAATATGACAGATCCACACGAATGGATGTTGCATCCAAAAGTTTTAACAGAAATAATCCAAGAATGGGGAAGGCCAGACATAGATCTCTTTGCCTCCCACAAAAATCATCAATTGACAAAATTCTGCTCGAGGACCTTCCACCCAAAGGCCTGGAGAGTGGACGCTCTCTTTCAGCTGGACATCAATGACAGTTTATGCCTTCCCGCCTATCGAAGACCAGAGCAGACAGACCAAAGATGATCCTCATTGCTCCGGACTGGTCAAGGCAACACTGGTACCCACTCCTGAGGAGCCTGACTCATTCCCCTCCATGGACCCTGCCTCTAATGCCTCTTCTTCTGACTCAGCACAGCTTCAAAACTCTTCACAGTCAGCTAAAAACAATCAATCTAGTCGCATGGAAGATTCCTTAGCATCACAGCAGGCTCTACTCTCCAAGGAGGTGCAGGATGTCATTTTGGAGGCCAGAAGGCCATCAACTAGAAAAGCTTACTCCGCAAAATGGAAACGTTTTTGTCTGGAGTGAGAAAAAGGGCCAGAACCCTGGAAAACTGAATTTACCTCAAATACTACAATATTTGGCTGAACTGCTAAGCAGTGGACTTTCGTTCTCCTCCATCAAAATCCATGCCTCAGCCATTTCTGCAGAATACAACACTGATCCTCCTCTATTCTCTCACCCTGTTTTAAGACAGTTCCTCAGAGGGGCTAAGAATTTAAGACCTCCAAGGAAACAACCAATACCTGCTTGGGATCTAAATTTCATTCTGGAAAAACTGACTTTGCCTCCTTTTGAGCCAGCTGCTTCATCAGATTTGCAATATTTGTCCTGGAAAACAGCTTTCCTTCTGGCTATCACTTCAGCTCGCAGAGTTTCAGAACTACAGGCCCTCATGGCTGTCCAGCCTTTTATCATCTTCCATCAGGACAGAGTTTCATTACGAACCAACCCGTCCTTTATGCCTAAAGTGGTATCCAGGGTAGCTTTAAATCAGGCCATACATTTACCTACTTTTTATCCCAATCCTCAAAACAAAGGGGAGAGATTACTACATTCCTTGGACATCCACAGGCAACTGCGTTATTATTTGGACAGAACAAAGCCTTTCAGAAAATCAGAACAGCTGTTTGTGGCCTATGCGGTAGGAGCTCCAGGAAAGCCAATTTCCAAGCAGACAATCTCAAAATGGATAGCCCACTGCATACGCTTTTGCTATTCCTTTCATGGCAAAACTGTTCCTACAGGCATTAGAACTCATTCCACCAGGGCCACAGCCACCTCTGCAGCCTTCCTTAGAGGAGTTCCTACCAAGGATATCTTGGCAACAGCCACTTGGAGTTCTGTGCATACCTTCTCCAAACACTACAACCTACTGTTATACTCCAAATCTAGAGCAGGCTTTGCCACTGCAGTCTTGCAGGGCATTTTGGCTCCTCCTAGTTCCACCTAGAGCCTACCACCCCTTTCTTAGCTTTGGGATTCTACCCATCTGTTATGACTGCAGCTGTATGCACGATGAACATAGTACAGTTTTGTACCTACCATAAATGTAGATGTTCGAGTGCTAATACAGCTGCAGTCCAGGTTTCCCTCCCTCCTTCCCCTCTACGGGTATTCTTTTATGGTGTATTTGCTTGCAACTATTGTTTTTTGATTATATTGCATTGCTTTACTTCATAATTTTATGTATTGCCTTCCTTCTGGGGGCACCTGACATCTGGGGCAAGAAAGACTGAAGAAAATGGCGTCGGCTGGTTCTTTTATACCCCTGTCGCACTGATGTCAGGGAAGAAGCGACGACAACCGACGCCGGACCTAGACTTTGGAATTCGGCCGACCGAGGACTTGCCTGACGGCAGGAGAACCCATCTGTTATGACTGCAGCTGTATTAGCACTCTAACATCTACATTTATGATGGGTACAAAACTGTACTTTGTTTTTACTAGTTCATGCCACCGTAATATTTTGTGCAAGCAAAAGTTTTTTTCCCCTGGTTCATGCTATTCTTGTATTCATGATGGACAAAATATTTTTCAGAAGTGTAATAGTTTTGTTGCTATTCCCATTAAAAGTGCGTGTGTGGATGATCTGGGAACTTATGTTCAGCCCTGTAGAGAATACAGCATTAGCAGATATTTAGATTACCTTTCATAATTCCCAGATTTAATTTTTAAGATCGGTGTGCTAAACTGTCTAGAAAATAAATGACGAGTACATTTTAAGGAAAAACATGCTCTGTCTGGCTGTAATGAATAATTTAAAAAGATTGTTTTCTAGAGTGCTCCACTAAAGGACACTGTATTTGCAATTGTTCACCAGTGAATTGTTTTTCAGTGACCCAACTAAGTCTCAAACGTTCAGATCTTAAGTAATTTACTTCATTTGATCATCAACTTGTGGGAATCAGATCCGAGATGGCAGCTTCACCAGCATCTGATCCGAGCTTCAAGCTCCCCCCCTTTCCCATAATGCCCCTCCATCTCCTTACTTCTCTCAGATCTCGTTTGCCGCGGCTTTGCCTAGCATTGTGGTCTCAGAGCTCCAGGCATGGTAAGTGGTTTGGTGTTAGTGTGGGATATTTGTGCTTTGTGATAGTGACAGGTAGGTTACCTTTCCTTCGCTTAACTCCCCTTTCATTATTGCGTCGTGTTTATTAAAAAAAAAAAAAAAAAAAGTTAAGTGTAGTTTATTCAGTGTAGGCCTCCTTCTCGCATCCCCCTCCTTGTTAGCCAGCTTGTGTGTGTGGTCGGGCAGGTTTGGGCCTTGTACCCTACCTAGTACCTTTTTTCTTGGTTTAATGGCTGTTCAGCAGAAGCTGGTGTTTAGGAAGTGCACAGAGGGTGGCCATAAGTTGTCTCTGGCTGATGGCCACCCACGGTGTGTGGTTTGTTTGGGGGGGGGGTCTCCCATCTTTCCACAGACTGCTCTATTTGTGTGGTGTTTAACCCCAAGGCCCTCAAGGATCGCAGGGCAAAACTAGTCCTCTAGCAGCTTTTTCCTGCTATGGAGGTGGCTGTCTCTGCATCGGTTACAGTCAAGGGTGTGACTGCTTCTTTTTCCGTAACTACTATCTCTTCCCCTTCCTCCCAGGCTAGGACTCAACCTCCTGCTCATAGGCCTGCAGACAGGGAGCACAGGAAAGAGAGAGAGAAAAAGAAAGACAAAAAGAAAGAGAAGAAGACAAAGGGAGGGAAGAGATCCCCAGACCAGTTGGATACGGTGGGTCCTCAGAAGCAACAGACGGTCTCTCCAGACCAATCATTCCTCTACTCCGCTCACCCAGATTCTTGGCGGAGGAGCCTAGACCACCTTCTTGGGCCTTGGAGCATCAACCCTCCTGGTCGGCGTCTGTGGCCTCGTCGCGATCCACCAGACGCTTGAGTGAGGCAGACATGGACAAAATAATGCAAAGGTTTATTCGCACCCAGATTCAGATGGGGGTCTTGCCAGCCCCCTCTCCCTCTGGAGGGGGGAGCTCATTTCCCTTTTTCACCCTGATATCTCCTTCTCCAGTCCGAACCCCGGTATCAGAGCTTATGGATCTGAGAGGTCCTGGAGACAGGAGGGTCTGCGCTGATGGTACCGGGTTCCTCAATGCCGGCTGTTCTTGAGTGCATTGGACCCAACTAGTTCGGACCCGAGCGGCTCTCTGAACCGATGCCTGGGCGTCTGATCAGAGGGGCTGGGATTTTCTGCTTTGGCACAGACATTGTCGGGTCAAGGCCCTCTCCTCGGTATTTTGGCTCCGGCAGGCTCGGCTCCGATTCCCCCGTTGGATCCGGGGAGAGCAGCTTCCTTATTAGCTTCCCGGGAGGCTCACTCTCCCTCGGCTTTCGACATGGTGGAGAGGGTTGTCTTTCAGTGGATCGAGGCCCCTGACCGTCTCCTCGGATACCGCCCCGACTCCCTCATCTCTGGGTGCGTCTTCATCCATTTTGCCCATGAAGGGACAGCCCATGCTCAGTGTGCCCCAGATTGTTCCCCTCGTGGAACCAGACTGTGAGTCCTTTCCAGCGAGCTCCACCGAAGAGGTGCCTTGCAAACTAACATGCAAAAGGAGGCACCTGGACTCCTCTCCAGAATCCCTCACTGAGGATACTGATTTGGGGGAAGGGGAAGGTTCCCCTAGATCACCCCCCAGGAACTCCTGCCGCAGCGGGGGGGGGGTTGGTCTGCCCCCAAACCTTTCTTGGATGAGTCAGTATTTCTGGAGGCCTTAGGCATGGGCCTGTCTACCTCCTGGGTGCCCCCCCCCCAAATCCCTTGGTGGATCTTATTACCACCTGGGCATGGAAGGAACCGGACACCGTGGAGCCAATCCCAAAGCTTCCCGACAAAATTATGAGTCCTCCTGCAGACAGACCTAGTTGGAACAAGGGGGTCCCCCTGTAGATGCTATGGTGGTAGAGGCTGCCACTAAGAAAGAACTAGCTCAGGAAAGTTCTACAGTCCGTCCTCCCGACCGAAAGTCCAGGACAATGGATAGTCTAGGAAAACGGACTTATGTTTCAGCCACCTTTTCCATAAGGGCAATTAATTATTTGGCCCATGTTACCCGACTGCAGCACGACCTGGTCAAGGAGCTAACTGAGTCGCCCCTGGAGTCCATGTCACCGGAGGATAAGCGCATATTCTCTGCGCGAGTGGCCACTCACAAAGTGGTTTCTAATATGTCCATGCACCTCCTTTTGCATGCCACCGAGGGAGCATCAAGGGCGGCTGGGTCTGGTGTTGCCATGAGGTGACGCGCCTGGCTCAGGCTGTCAGTTCACAGAAACCTTTAAGGCATCTTTCGCGAATGCCCCTTATGATGGTTCTTCCTTGTTTGGGAAGCTGGTTCATGAGACGTTGGTCCAGAGTGAAATTTTCGGGAGACACTGTCTGCTGTCCGGATCCGATTCTCTAACCCTCAAGGATTCTTTTCCAGGAATCAGCGGGGCAAAAGAAGATGTGGTTCCGGAAGTCTCAGTATTCCCGGCACACTCAGGACTCAACTTCCCCCAGAGGCAGAGGGGGACCAGACAGACACCGGCCTAGAGGCGGGGGGGGGGGGTCCCCGAGAAATTTCAGGTCTCGAGAACCGTTCTCGGACAGGCCCGCACAGCAGCCCTGAGGGGTTGCCCGACTGCTCTGCTCTGGAGGCAGTCGGGGGTCATCTTTCGCTGCACCTGACAGCATGGGGAGTCTGTGTCAACAGACCGTTGGGTGCTTCAGATTATATCCAGAGGTTATACCATCCTCTTTGTGGTTCCTCCCATTCCCCCAAAACACCTTCCAGATGTACCACCCGTGCAAAGGGAGGCAGCAGTGCTCGAAATAATAAAGCTGCTAAGGAAACGAGTCATCCAGCCTGTCCCCAGAGATCAGTCCGGATCAGGCATCTATTCCAGGTTCTTTTTGGTGCCCAAAAAGATGGGGGGGGGAACCTAAAGCCTATTCTTGATCTTTCCACCATAAACCTGTCAGTTGCCAAAGAAAAGTTCCGGATGGTCACTTTACAGTCCATCCTGCCTTACCTGCAGGAGAACGACTGGATGTGCTCGGTAGATCTCCAGGATGCGTACTACCATATAAAGATGCACAGAAGCTCCAGGAGGTTCCTCCGCTTTTGGCTAGGGGCCAGTCCTTATCAGTTTCAAGCTTTACCCTTCGGTCTCACCACAGACCCCAGGGTGTTCACCAAGGTCATGGCAGTAGTAGCGGCTCACCTGAGGCTTCAGAGGATACAGGTCTTTCCGTACCTGGACGATTGGCTTTTTGCTGCTCCTACCAAGCGTCTACTTTCAGGCCAGAGACTATTTCCTGAAACTGTCAGACTTTCTGGAAATTACAATCAACGTATCCAAGTCTTCTCTAAACCTAGTTCAGGTCTTGGACTACATTGGAGCAAGGAGAGATACGTTGCAAACCAAGGATGTAATGTGATCCTATCTCGCCTACATTCATTACTGACGGGCTCGGAGCCGAGAATCGGCTCCGACTCGGCCGTTATAACTAGCACGAAGTCTCTCATTGGCTGGGCCAACCCTGTATCCCAGGATGCACCACACTCAAACCCCCAGATCTCGTTTGCCGCTCCTAGTGTAATGACGTGGTCTCGACTTGGCTGTGGCTAAGTACCCTCTCTTTTTTTTTTTTTTTTTTGAACTTATAGCTGTTACTCGAGTTATTATACCAAAAAAGCTATTCTAATAGCTACGTTGTCTGTTGTATCCATTTTTTTGTGACTGATTGCGTTTGTTGTTAATCCTTCTGTTTGGTGGGCTAGGCCCGTTTAAGTTAGAGGGCCTTTGCCCTATCTTGTGTCATTAGTGTTCGGGCATTTAAGTTGGAGCCCTTTCCTCCCTCCCTACCTTGTGTTGCTGAGTATGCTTCGTGTTGAGTTATAGTTTAAATCGAATTTTTTGTTGCTCTACTTGTGGGTTGTGTTCCTTATGTCGGGCAAGGAACCAAAAGAACACAAACCATCTGGCTTTAAAAAATGCGCCAAATGTGCGTATAAGATGTCGCTGACTGGTGGCCACGCCATCTGTGTATATTGTCTTGGTGCCATACTCTTGCAGGAATCCTGCAGTATGTGTCATGCCTTCTCTTCCAAGGTTTTACAGGAGAGAAAAAATAAACTTATCCTTAAGGGTTTGATTAAAACCTCCTTTGAGAAAACGTTGGTGTCTTCTCCTCCCTCTGAGAAATCCAGGTCCAAGACTAAAATGAAGTCTCCGGCTCCGACTAGTTCATCGGAGCCTCCGGAGAAAAGGTCAAAAACTATATCTCCTTCCTCGGCTTCACTGGTCTCGGAGCCGCAGGAGGTACTGCCCAAGGTTATGTCTCCTTCCTCGGCCCCACTGGTCTTGAAGCCACAGGAAGTCTTGTCTGTTGCGGGGTCGGCTTCTTCGACTCCACGGTCGTCGGCGCCGAAGGAGGTTGCGGTGGTTCTCGAGCCTGCTTCGGCTCCAATCCTTTTGGAGCCGATTCGGAGCCGTTCCCCCAGTCTTGTCTCGGTTCCGACAGAGAAGGTTTCTCGACCCCCCCTTCTGTCTCCTCCAAGTCCTCCAGGCTCTCTGATTCGGATGTCGATAGGGTGGTCCAGAAGCTCCTCCAGTCGCCAGTGTTAACTAAATTATTTTCGGCTCCAGCCCAGTCTGCTCTGGAGCCAGCTACTATATCAGTTCCGTTTCTTCCTCCTCCGACAACCTCGATGTCGTCGGAGCCCGGAGTCTGCCAAATCGAGTGAAGTCCCTGGGTCAGCTCCGAAACCTCCTGCTAGTCTTTCGGATCCAACCTAGGCTCCAACCTTTTCCATTCCTTCTACAGGTTTTGGTACTCGGGTGTCCTCAATCGAACCCAAGGGGGATACATCGGGGCTTCAGGCTGCGGCTCCGAGTCTCCCCCTTGGTGCTTCGGCTAGGGGTACCCCGACTCCGGTCATGGTCTCTGAGGCGGGTTTTTCGTCCGATTCTGGTGGACCTGCCTTCGAGGCTATGAGGAGCGCGCTGGCCAAGTCCATAGTGACTTCACCTGAATCGGCAACTCCTTTCCCAGACGCTGCGACTAGAGCTTCTGGTGCCCCCCTATCTCTGGACAGTGGGGCTCCTAGGCCTGAGGATACCTCCATGTGTGGTCCCCTACTTTCTGAGGGCCCTTCAGAGTCTGTGCTTGAAGAGCCTCCCAGGAAGACGTTGTGTAAGAGGAAGCACGTAGACTCCCCAGATGAGTGTCACCTTGGATACCGACCTCTATGATGCAGAAGGGTCCCCGAAGTAGTCCTCTGATGATGTCTCGTTCTCAGATATCCTGGAGATCTTGAGACAGCGGGGCGACTGGCCATCCAAAAACTCTTCTGAGGAGGAGTCGGTCTTCCTCAAGGCCTTCGGAGCCCAGTCTTCCGCCTCCTGGGTGTCTCCACCCTTCGATGAATTATTGGACCTTATTTGTCGAAGGGTGTGGGAACACCCTGACTCTGTGGAGCCAGTTCCTAGCTACCCTAATAAGTTCTTATCTGCGCCTCCTGGAAAAGAATTTCTGACCAAGGGAGTACCTGTGGATGCTATGGTGGTGGCATCTGCCACTCAGCAGGACGTGGCAGAGGCTTCTACTTCCATCCATCCTCCTAATAAGGAGTCTAGGAGTATGGATAGGTATGGGAAGCATACCCTGGCTTCAGCAACCTTTATCTTGCGGTCTCTGAATTACTTGTGTCATTTTACGCAGCTCCAAAGGGATCTCATAAAGGAATTGGGAGATACCCTGTCGGGTAACTTGCCTGAGGCATTGGCCAAGCCTGTTAATGCCCAGCTGTCTACCCTTTCTTCCATCGTCAACTCGCCCATGAGGCTCATATCTTATGCAGCTGAGGGGGCGGGTAGAGCAGCGAGTTCGGGCGTAGCCCTTAGGAGGCAAGCTTGGATGCGCTTGTGTAATTTTGCAGAGGCTTTCAAGTCTTCTTTCACGGACGCCCCATTCGACGGGTCCTCCCTTTTTGCCGTTGGGGCCCGTTTTTCGCTTCCCACTAGGCCTTATCCCAAGGCTCAGAGGGGAGGGAAAATGTGGTTCAGAAAGTCTCAAAAGTCTTCCCCTGCCCATCAAAGTGACCCCCTCCTCCAGGGGCAGAGGAGGGGGGAATTTTAATGGAGGGCGTTGCCCTAGAGGCGGTGGAGGCTCCCACAATACAGGAGACCGCGAGTCCTTTCGTGGTTCCTCCTACCAACATCCCTGAGGGATTTACCTGACTGTGCGTCTCCGGAGCCAGTCAGGGGTCGTTTTTCGGAGCATCTTCAGGCCTGGGAGTCCATCACTCAGGATCGATGGGTGCTTCGTATCATCACCGGAGGTTACACCATTCCCTTTATCCATCTCCCCCCCCCCATCAAGGAAAATCCTGGACATTCCACCCAGTCAACGGGATCAGGCAGCAATAGAGGTCTGAAGGCTGCTAGAAAAAGGAGTCATACAACCAGTCCCCGCAGACCAGATTGGATTAGGAACTTACTCAAGATTGTTTTTGGTGCCAAAAAGAACAGGGGACTTAAGACCCATTCTGGATCTCAGCCGTTTAAACCGCTTTGTAAAGAAGTCCAAGTTCCGAATGGTCACGTTGCAATCCATTTTCCCCTTGCTGGAAAAAGGAGTATGGATGTGCTCCATCGATCTCAAGGATGCCTATTATCACATCAAGATAAACAAGGCCTCCGGGAATCATTTACGCTTCCGCCTGGGAGCCAGTCATTTTCAATTCCGAGTCCTGCCCTTTGGTCTCACCACAGCCCCCAGGGTGTTCACCAAGTGTCTGGCAGTGGTAACAGCTCACCTGAGACGTCTAGGATTCCAGGTGTTTCCTTATCTAGACTACTGGCTCCTCACCGCCCCCACCAGGCATCTACTTGTTCAAGCCACGAGAGCTACTGTCAAATTGGGCCATCTACTAGGGATTTCATTCAACTGGGCAAAATCTGTATTGCTGCCATCACAGAGTGTTGCCTTTATCGGTGCAGAGCTAGACTCTGTAGAAATGCAAGCTTTCCTACCGGCAGAGAGAATAAAAGTGTTACAGGCCCAAGTTCTGGCTTTACTACCCCGGGAAAAAGCACAAGCCAGGATGGTTCTTCAGTTGTTGGGATCAATGCCAGCTACCTTTCTTCTAGTTCCGCTAGCCAGGTTACACATGCGATTACTTCAGTGGCTCCTTTCGGCACAGTGGTCATATCAGGATTGTCCCTTGTCCCATCCGATTCTCATCACGGAGAGATGCCGGCAGGATCTGCGTTGGTGGCTTCTCTCGTCCAACCTGAATCAAGGGAGACCCTTGTGCCCCCCCCGTCCCCTATTGCCACAGTAACCACGGACGCCTCCCAGATAGGGTGGGGGGGCATTATCTGGGCGAGACGGTTCAAGGTATGTGGCAAGACCACGAGGTTCACTTGCATATCAATGTTCTGGAGATGAGAGCGGTGCTTCTAGCGTTGCAGGCACTTCACAGCTCTCTTCCCAGGGGAACTATTGCGATTCTTTCCGACAACATGTCCGTTGTCTGGTATCTGAACAAGCAGGGAGGAACCAAGTCCTACCCCCTTTGCAAGGAGGCCACGAGAGTGTGGAATTGGGCGATCGCTTCCCAGCGCATTCTAGTGACAACGCACATTCCGGGGACGTCCACTGTGATAGCAGACTATTCTGATGCCTCACGAGTGGTCCCTGAATGATCGAGTGGCTGCTCAGATCTTCTCCAGGTGGGGTCTTCCCTGCTGCGACCTCTTTGCCAGCCCCCTGAATGCGAAGTGCAGCAATTTTTTCACTCTGATCCCCCCACCGGGGAGTCACCCCAGGGATGCTCTAGTCCACAATTGGCTCTCCGGTCTGCTCTATGCCTTCCCTCCGGTCCCTCTTCTACCAAGAGTGATTCAGAAGGCTACCTGCTTGGGAAGCAAGATGATCTTGATCGCACCACACTGGCCCCATCAAGTTTGGTTCCCCTTCCTTCGTAAGTATGCGGTGGATGGTCCTTAGATTCTGGACCCAGCTCCAGACCTATTGACTCATCAGTCAGGACAGCTCCATCCATCCCTACGAACTCTCAAGCTCGCTGCCTGGCTTCTCCACTTCCGACCTTAGTCAGACAGCATATCCTTACCCCGGAAGTAGTACATATTCTGTCCTCCTCCCACAAGTCTTCTACTAGGAAAATATACTCTAGTAAATGGAAGAGATTTGCAATTTGGGCTCAGCAACATGATCTTGATCCCCTTACAGCCCCTGTGTCGGCGGTGTTAGATTTCTTAGCAACACTGTTTAGACAGGGTTCGGCTGCCTCCACTATAAAGGTACAGTTGGCAGTGATCTCTAATTATCATGTTGCACACGAGCCTTCCCTCATGTGGGTCATAAGCTGTGTAAAGCTTTCCTGAAAGGAGCCTGGTTGCTTCGCCCCCCGATTTCGCAACCCGTTTTGCCATGGGATTGAAATGTGGTGCTCACAGCTTTAACGTCTTCTCCCTTTGAGCCGGCAGCCTCTTGCGAATTGAAATTTTTGTCATGGAAGACTGCCTTTTTGGCAGCCATAACGTCAGCCAGAAGGGTATCGGAGCTTCAACCCCTTTCTGTTAAACCTCCTTATTTGATTTTTCATCAGGACAGAGTATCAATGAGACTTAATCCTTCCTTTCTCCCTAAGGTCTCTTCTGCCCTTTGTCTCCACCAGTCTATTGAGCTTCCGGTCTTTTTTCCACGATTTTCCAACAAAGCGGAATACAAATTTCACCAGTTGGATGTGCATAGACAACTGAGGTTTTATTTAAATAGGACACAACAGGAGAGGAAATCAGATCCGTTGTTTGTGTCCTTTTCGGACAGTAGAATTGGCAGATCTGTAACTAAGGGCACCATAGCTAAGTGGATTAGGGACTGCATCTCATTTATTTATGCATTAGCGGGTAGGGATCTTCCCTTTCCAGTTAAGGCGGATTCTACCAGGGCTATGTCAGCTTCAGTGGCTTTTCATGCTAGACCTATACATAGATGAGATATATGCAGCGGCTACTTGGACTTCTCCACGTACCTTCATTTCTCATTACAAACTGGGCGTGGCCTCTAGAGGTCGGGCTTCCTTCGGTACCACAGTGCTCAGGAGTGTTTTCCAGTGAGCCTCCCAGGATTTAGGTGCTAGGGACGCTGTCCCGTCAGTAATGAATGTAGGTGAGATAGGATGACATTACATCTTTTAGTTATGTACTTACCATAACGATAGATGTATGGGATCCATCTCGCCTACATTCTTACGTACCCACCCTCCTTCCCCCTACCTGTTGGACTTGGAGGAAACTTGTATTCTGATCCCTCTGAGGATATTATTTTTTCTCTCCTCTTACCTATATATCCTTGTGGTGTGGTGTGTGTGCCAAGATAATATTGGGGCAAACAAGATCTGGGGGTTTGGGCGTGGTGCATCCTGGGATACAGGGTTGGCCCAGCCAATGAGAGACTTCGTGCTAGTTATAGCGGCCAAGTCGGAGCCGAGAATCGGCTCCGAGCCTGTCAGTAATGAATGTAGGCGAGATGGATCCCATACATTTATCGTTATGGTAAGTACATAACTAAAAGTTTTTCTAACTCTGGAGAGAGTTCGACACTTACGACTCCATGTGTACGTGATCTTCCAGTCTCCACTTCCTTCAGCTGAGGTGGTCTTACAAGCCCTAGGTTCCATAGCAGCCACCATTACTCTTCTTTCTTGTGCTCATCTGTGTATTTGGGTACTACAGTGGACACTAGCGGTCCAGTGGTCACTGTTAGACCTGCCGTTGACACATCCTATTCATATAAGCACCTCTTCTGGTGGATACACTCCTTGAAACTAGTCGAGGGACGAATATTTATTGCAGCCCCTCCCCAAGCCACGGTGACCACGGACACCTCCCAACTAGGGTGGGGGGTGTTGCTTGGGCAGGACAGTCCAAGGCACATGGTCCCTGAACGCGACCAAGTTGCATATCAGTGTTCTAGAGATGAGGGCGGTCTTGTTAGCGTTGCAGGCCCTTCATGTCTTTCTTCCTGTAGGAACCATTGCAATTCAGACAGACAACATGTAAGTGGTCTGGTACATAAACAAGCAGGGAGGAACCAGATTTTGCCCACTTTGTCGCGAGGCCGTGAGTGTGTATGAATGGGCGATCTCCACCAGCCGTTTTCTGGTAGCAACGCACATTCCGGGTAGATCCAACATACTGACGGATAAACTGAGCAGGATTATCGTGATGCCTTACGAGTGGTCTCTGAATCCTTCAGTAGCGAAGCAGATCATCTTCGAGTGGGTTCGGCCTTGCTGCGATCTATTCGCATCTCCTTCCAAAGCAAAGCGCAGCGAGTTCTTTGTTCTTATCCCCCCCCCCCCTCAAGGGGAGTGCCTCAGGGGTGCTCTGGTCTGTGTTTGGGCTCCTGGTCTTCTTTATGCTTACCCCTCACTACCTCTCATACCAAAATTCCTCCAGAAGGCACACAGGTTGGGGAGCAAAGTAATCCTCATTGCGCCATTCTGGCCTTGTCAAGTCTGGTTTCCCTTCCTTTGGTCTCATCTGATATTTCTTTCACTACATGAGAAAAATATTATGCCACAACACCCAAAGTTTATTAGAAAGAGGGATACCAACCTCAAAGAAATTTTTGAAGGGAACAACCATACCAGAACGAACACTCAATTGCCCAAAGCAGGCACCTTTAAATGTGGTGCCTGCAAACAATGTAACACTATTTTTGACACCCCTAGTATTTACATTGTTTCTAGGAACTTTCTGTTTAGACCTAAAGTTTTTACAAACTGTGGCAGCAAAGGAGTGGTATACTTAGGGTTCTGTACCACCTGTACTAGTTTCTATATTGGCAAAACAGAAAGGCCTTTTAGAAGAAGAATTTATGAGCATTTACATGACATTTCTAAACAAAAGGAATCAAATGCTTTGTATAAGCATTCCTTGGTTTGCAAGAATTTCAAATTTAAGTTCTTGGTATTGGAACAAGTACTTCCCAATGCTAGGGGTGGCGACAGGGAAACAAGTCTAGAATAGAGAACTTTTCTGGCAACTCGGGTTAGAAGCAAGTAGAGCCCCAGGTTTAAATGAGTGTTAACATCAGCAGTGTTCTCAAAATCAGAAGAGCTCGCTTGTAGGTTTGTAAGTAGACACACCCTTCACAGTAAGATCATTCACTGTTGTCGGTGTCTGCTGCAACATGACTTTTTAACTACAGTAAACTTTATGCTTGTATACTTTTTTCAACAATTTTTTCTCTACAGATGTATGTTTTCTATTTCTACAATTTTTAAAATTGTTTTAACATTCACCAAATATATTTAACACAAAAATTATGAACAACAGGAATACAGTTTTTAACATAACTGATAATGCAGTTCATTTAACAGGTTTTATATGTACACACACTTGCTACTAGAGTTAATATATGAGCATTAGCACGTACATTTTTAAACAGTGCATTTTATGTTTCAAATGTGCAACGCTTTGTAATATGGGTATTTCTTTTTAAACATATGAGCATTTCTTCTTTTTAAATTATGAGTGTTGCTTCACTAAAGTAGCACTCCTCACTAATTGTTAATTGTTAATTGACTTAAGACTAACAGCTAACTAGCTAACCATGTGATAGGGAAAGATGTATAAAATGGCACTGTTTCCAATGTTTGAATTCATTTTTAACTTGAAAAAGCTCTGTATCTAGCCGAGCGAAAGCGCTTGTTTTATATCAATAAACTTTCTTGCAACTACCCACTTGGCACTCGTTTACTCTGTGGATTACGTTGGTCAGATCCTGCTTTGAAGCTTGTTTTTCTTTCATCTGATAGTTCCTCCATGGATCTTGGATCCGGTACTGGATCTCCTCTCACACCCTATGAGGGTTCCTCATCCAGACCTGGTCAGTCTGAAGCTTACACCTTGGCTACTCCAGATGTTCATCGTGTTACACTGCTGCAGTCATTACACTTGGGTTATCCTGCCGTCAGGCAGTCCCACAGTCTGCCAGAGTTCCAAAGTCTTGGTCCGGCATCGATTGCTGTCGACTCCTCCCTGACGTCAGTGCGACAGGGGTATATAAGATGCAGCTGACGCCATTTTCTTCAGTCTTTCTTGCCGCGCGGTGCCCGAAGCAGAAGCAGTTCGCAAGTGCCGGTCGGCCTACTCCTGAGATTTTCATTCTGAATCCAGAACCAAAGTCTTCTAAAAAAGCTAAGTACCCCGTTGGGGAAACTTTTTCTTGCCTCAGACCGATGTCAGTAAAAGTTAATAACTGTATTTCTTGTGGGAAGCAAATACCTCATAAGGATTTCCACTCCTATTGTATTCCATGCCCAGGCCCTGACCACGATGTCACTGGTTGTCGGTTTTGTGCTAGGTTTAACAAGCGCACTATTAAACGTCGGTTTGATTTTGCCCGATATTATTTTGGTAGAAAATTCAATTACACCATGCCGACGGAACTTCCGACGACCGCAATGCATAAAAAGGACAAGGACAGGCATCCGAGGCCCAAAACTGACGAGGCCTCTTCTAGGCCGGTCGCCGGTTCTCCGGTTTTCAGCGAGGCGCCTACGCAGCCCCTGACGACCGCTTCCACAGAACCACAGACCACATCCGACTCCCACGTGGAGCTGGCTGGGCCTTCGGACGCACTAGGCCTTCAGCTTACCGATCCTAAACCTACAGAGGGAATTGAAGTAGCTGATCAATCCACAGTTACAGAGGGTGTTTTCAGACCTACCCAGTTAACCATTAAACCCTCTGTTAAGTCTAAGCCCCCCTTAAAAGCAGAGAAACAGACAACTCTCTCCAGGACAGGCTTCCATACCTAAGAAATAAAATTCTCAAAATGGTCGAGGACCTAATCACCCTGATCAGGGGGTCCCATCCCCCTCCTGATAAAAGGCCCAGACAGGATGCAGACTATGAATCTTCTGACCAGGTGTCCATTTCCTCTGACGTAGGATATTCTTTACCCCCTTATGAGGATTCTGATGCTGAGGAATCAATTCCGTCAGCCTCTCCGCCTGAGGATTACTCCTTTGGGGGAGACCTTACATACCATGAGGGAGCATTTCCATTGGGAAGGTCAGGACTACTCAAAATCCAAGAAAAGGCTCAGAGACTTCCTTTTATTGCCTCAACACAGACCCCTTGTTATCCCGCCAGTTCTAGGCATTGTGGATGATGTGTAAACTGAATCCAGTTTGAACCCTGACTCCTTACCACCAGCCCCAGTTAAACCTGATAGATATTAGAGTCCCTGACTCTCACAAATTTCTGTACAAAAGCCCTGTTGCTGACCCTGAAACTATTTCTCAAGGACCCAAAGGGATTAAGGCTTCATCAGCAAAAAAAACAGTTCCCTCTGACAGAGATTCCAGAGCTTTAGACAGATGGGGAAAGAAGGTATATATGTCTGCAACTTTAGCAATGAGAGCCTTGAATTGCCAGTTTCACATGCTAAAATATCAGCAATTTTTGATGTTTCACTTGAAACAAAAGATGCTTCCAGATTCAGATCCTCCTACGTTAAAAGAAATGCAGGATTTATTGCATGCTGCTGAACAAGTGGGAAAACATACTTTGCAATGTGGGTTTGACTCCTTAGAGGCCTCCTGTAGAGCAGCAGTTACAGGCTCTGTCATTAGAAGGCATGCTTGGTTAAAAGAACATACGTTACCAGATCATGTTAAGGTAAAATTATTGGATGCACCTTTGCAGCGGGATGTGCTGTTTGGAGTTAAGGCAGAGGAGGTATTAAAGAAGATGGAGGATAAGGCAAAATCTATGCAAATGGTGAAAGATTTCTTACAGGTTCAGCCTCCTCGTTTTAGCAGAAATTGGCCAACAAAGAATTGGTCCTTTCCAGTCACAGACAGACCTCAAAGGGGCAGATACAGACTTCCAAGAGGTAGAGGTCAGACACAAGGCCCTTACAGGCCTTGACAGTGGGGCACACCAGTCCAGAAAGAAGGAGAAGACCGGCCTCAATCTTATAAAAAACAGACTCGACTTTCCACTACAGCTGCCAAACAGATGTTCATCGTGCATACAGCTGCAGTAATCACAGATGGGTTTTCAGCCGTCAGGCGGTCCCTCGGTCGGCCGAATTCCAAAGTCTTGGTCCGGCATCGGTTGTCGTCGCTTACTCTTCTGACGTCAGTAAGGCCAGAGTATATAAGACACAGCCGACGCCATGTTCTTCAGTCTTTTTTGCCGCGCAGTGCTCGAAGCAGAAGCAGTTCGCAAGTGCCGGTCGGCCAGCTCCTGAATTACGAAAAAAAAAAAAAATTGGAACCGAAGTCTTCTTTAAAGCTAAGTACCCCGTTGGGGAAACTTTTCTTGCCTCAGACCGATGTCAGAAAAAGTTAATAATTGTATTTCTTGTGGGAAGCAAATACCGCATAAGGATTTCCATTCCCGTTGCATACCTTGTTTGGGCCCAGACCACGACGTCTCGGGCTGTCGCTTTTGCGCTACCTTCAATAAACGCACTATCAAACGTCGGTGAGTTCGCCCAACACTACTTTGGTAAAGCTTTTGATTATAAGATGTCGGCGGACACTCTGACTACCGTTTGTCCAAAACGCAAGAAAAGGACCGACACACGAGACCCGCGGTCCCCGCCGACACCACGCCAAAACAGGCTACACGTGGTCCGGTTCTCAGCGAGACGCCTTTGCAGTCCCTGACTACCGACGACACTCCTTTGGCGGTGTTCTCTGTACCGAGACCGCTGGGTCCTCGGTCCTTTCCCAGACTACAACCGAAGCCCCTGCTAATGTCGAGCCTACTAATGTGGACAGGTCCACCTCCACCCATGGTGTATTTAGGCCCTCATCTTCTTTTTCAATAAAGGCTTTTACTAAATCCAAAGCAGCCAGGCATCCCACGAGGCCTGTTGCACAGGGCCCATCTCCTGGACCCATGCCTAAGAAACAGATGCTTAAAATGGCTGAGGATTTAATTACTCTTATCAGAGGTTCTCAGCCCCCTCCTGACAAGAGACCCAGAGTGGAGGAAGAATCTCCCTCTTCTGATCAGGGATCCATTTTATCAGAACATTCTGATGCAGAGGAACACTCTTACTCCCTTGAGGATTTGGATGCAGAACAGTCCATTCCTTCTGTATCTCCTCCTGAGGATTTTTCTTTTGGGGAAACCTTGCACACTTTGAGGGAACACTTCCATTGGGAAGGCCAAGACTTTTCAGATTCCAAGAAAAGACTTAGGGAATTTCTTTGGTTACCTCAGCACAGACCTCTGGCTATACCCCCTGTTTTGGATGTACTGGATGATGTCTATTCGGAGGCTTGCCTTAACCCTGATTCTCTGCCTCCTGCACCAGTAAAACCTGATAGGTATTACAGAGTACCCAGCTCTCACCAATTTCTCTACAAAGGCCATAATGCTGACCCTGAAACCATTTCACAAGGCCCCAAGGGATTAAAGGCCTCCACTGCCAAGAATCCACTTCCTGCAGAAAGGGAATCCAGATCTCTAGAAAGGTGGGGTAAAAAGGTATATACCTCGGCCACCCTAGCCATGAGGGCTTTAAACTGTCAGTTTCATATGATTAAATATCAACAGTTCCTGTTATCACAATTAAGGAACAAAATGTCTCAACCTGAACAACCAGATTTAAAAGAGTTACAGGATATGATGCATAGTGCGGAGCAAGTGGGTAAACACACCTTACAATGTGGTTATGATGCCCTAGAGGCTTCCAGTAGAGCGGCTGTCACAGGATCAGTCATTCACAGGCATGCCTGGCTTAGGGAACAAAATTTACCTGATCATGTGAAAGCTAAACTTCTTGATGCTCCTTTACAAAAGGATGTATTATTTGGTACTAATGCTGAGGACATACTACGGAAAATGGAAGAAAAAGCCAAATCTATGCAAACTGTCAAGGCTTTCTTACAGGTCCAACCACCACGTTTTAGCAGAAATTGGCCTTCAAAAAACTGGTCCTTTCCCAGCCACTGACAAGCCCCAAAGAGGCAGATACAGACGCACAAGGGGCAGAGGGCAATCACAAGGATCATATAGAGGTAGACAATGGCAATCTCCAGCACTAAGAGGTGGTGAAGACAGTGTACAACAATACAGGAAGCAAACCCAATGACTCCCTCATTTCCATGCCAAGCAAGTCTCAGCTGACAGCACCTTTGGGAGGGAAACTAGCATTATTTGCAAGCAATTGGCATATTGTCACAACAGACAAATGGATACTGGACATTATAAACAGAGGCTACAAATTTCAATTTCACACTCTTCCAAAAATGAGAGGCATTCCAAACCTGCCACAAAATCAAAGGGCAGAGGCACAACTGCAAATTTCAAAGCTCCTAAACATGAGAGCTATACAAAAGGTACCTACACTCCAACAAGGTCAAGGTTTTTATTCAAGACTTTTTCTGGTACCAAGAAAAGGAACCGACTGGAGACCCATTTTGGACTTATCCATCCTAAACACATTCCTACTCGTGCCAAAATTCAAGATGCTCACATTACAGCAACTTCTTCCCATGCTGGGCAAGGAGTTTTGGCTGGTAACATTGGACCTCAAGGAGGCATACCTGCATGTCCCAATCGGACAAAGCTGCAGAAGATACCTCAGATTTCTTGCAGGTTCAATCTACTATCAATTCTCTGCATTGCCCTTTGGCTTATCTACTGCGCCCAGAGTATTCACAAAGTGTCTGGCATCAGTGATTGCCTACTGCAGACTTCCAGGGATACAAATTTACCCTTATCTGGACGACTGCCTGATCCAAGCGGACAGCAAACGCATACTACTGGAACATCTGGCTTATGTGACACGGTTACTGCTTTCTCTGGGATATACCATCAGCAAGGAGAAATCAAGACTAACACCATCTCAGAAAATAACCTTCCTGGGTGCCAACTTGGACACAAACACCCAGATGGCATATCTTACGCCAGAAAAACAAAGGCAACTATCTCGGTACTTCAAAACACTAGCAAAAAGTACCAGGCTTACTGCAAGGAAAATCCTGCAGGCTCTGGGATTCATGGCATCTTGCATTCTTCTAATCCCATGTGCAAAGCTGCATATGAGGAAACTTCAATGGTACCTAAAAAATCTATGGTCTCAACACAGTCACAGTTTGGAAGCAATTATACCAATAATTCCATGTTTGCAAAAGGAATTTCTATGGTGGGCCCAAGCATGTCAAGTAAACACAGGCCTTCCATTCTGCAAGCCTCAAGCAAAACAAGTCATAACCACAGACGCCTCAGATTACGCCTGGGGGGCGCACATGAAGGACAGGTGCATTCAGGGCAGATGGTCCCAAAAGGAAAAGCACCTTCACATCAATCAAAAAGAAATGCTAGCAGTGATAAATGCAATTACAGCTTTCAAGGACTTCCTGCATCCAGGACAATTACTGATAAGAACAGACAACACCACAGTAATGTGGTACATAAACAAACAAGGAGGAACACATTCATACTCCTTGTGCAGACTAGCCATGACTCTTTGGAACTTGGCTCTAGAAAGACAAATCGAACTTCAAGCACAGTACTTGCCAGGACTGGAAAACACACTGGCAGACACTCTAAGCAGAAATATAACAGATCCACACGAATGGAAGTTACATCCTCAGGTGTTTACAGAGATAATCCAAGCGTGGGGGAGGCCAGACATAGATCTTTTTGCCTCCCACGGGAACCATCAACTGAAAAAGTTTTGTTCAAGGACCTTTCATCCAAAGGCCTGGAAAGTGGACGCCCTTTCATTCAGTTGGACAGCATGGACAGTTTATGCATTCCCACCTCTGCCCCTTCTGCCCAAGGTGCTTTTGAAAGCAAGAACATACAAACCGAGGATGATACTGATTGCTCCAGATTGGCCAAGGCAACACTGGTATCCACTCCTGAGGAGCCTAACACATACTCCTCCCTGGTCCCTGCCTCTAATGCCTCTCCTACTGACTCAGAACAGCTACAAAACTCTTCACAGTCAGCTGAAAACACTCAACCTTGCTGCATGGAAAATTCCTTGACACCACAACAGTCCCTACTCTCCAAGGAGGTGCAGGATGTCATTTTGGAGGCCAGAAGACCATCTACTAGAAAAGCTTACTCTGCAAAATGGAAGCGGTTTTGCTGTTGGAATGAGAAAAGAGGCCAGGACCCTAGAAAATTGAACTTGCCTCAGGTTTTACAGTACCTAGCTGAACTGCTGAACAGTGGACTTTCATTTTCTTCCATAAAATACATGCCTCAGCCATTTCTGCAGAATTCAACACGGATCCTCCTTTATTCTCTCACCCACTCTTACGACAGTTCCTCAGAGGGGCTAAGAATATAAGACCTCCAAGGAAGCAACCAATACCAGCCTGGGACCTTAATTACATACTAGAAAAATTAACATTGCCTCCCTTTGAACCTGCTGCCTCAACAGATCTGCAACATTTGTCCTGGAAAACAGCTTTCCTTCTGGCCATCACTTCAGCTCGTAGGGTTTCTGAACTACAGGCCCTCATGGCGGTGCAGCCCTTCCTCATCTTCCATCAGGACAGGGTTTCCTTCGCCAACCCATCTTTTATGCCAAAAGTGGTATCCAGGGTAGCCTTAAATCAAGCCATACACCTACCTACCTTTTATCCTAACCCTCAAAACAAAGGGAGAGGCTGCTTCACACTTTAGACATCCATAGGCAGCTACGTTATTATTTGGACAGAACAAAGTCCTTCAGGAAATCAGAACAACTTTGTGTCCTATGCCGTAGGGGCTCAAAGGAAACCAGTTACCAAACAGACCATTTCCAAGTGGATTGGCCACTGCATACGGTTTTGTTATTCCTATCATGGGAAATCTGTCCCTACTGGTATCAGATCTCACTCCACCAGGGCCACAGCCACCTCTACAGCCTTCCTCAGAGGCGTTCCTACTAAGGATATTTTGGAGGCAGCCACTTGGAGTTCTGTACATACCTTCACAAAACACTACCACCTACCCTTATACTCCAGAACAAGAGCAGGCTTTGCCACTGCTGTTTTGCAGGGCATTCTGGCTCAACCCAGTTCCTCATAGTACCTACTACCCTATGCATAGCTTTGGGACTCTACCCATCTGTGATTACTGCAGCTGTATGCACGATGAACATAGTACAGTTTTGTACCTACCATAAATGTAGATGTTCGAGTGCTAATACAGCTGCAGTACAGGTTTCCCTCCCTCCTTCCCCACTTGGTAAAGGCATGGGGCCTAACAACCTCTTCATACCACCTGACTGGGTTATCCTGCTATGTTTTATTTGCTTGCTTACACTGATTTTGCATTACATTGCATTGCCTGCATATGTAGATAAGCCTTATTTATGTATTGCCTTCCTTTTGGGGGCACCTGACATCTGGGGCAAGAAAGACTGAAGAACATGGCGTCGGCTGTGTCTTATATACTCTGGCCTTACTGACGTCAGAAGAGTAAGCGACGACAACCGACGCCGGACCAAGACTTTGGAATTCGGCCGACCGAGGGACCGCCTGACGGCTGAAAACCTATCTGTGATTACTGCAGCTGTATTAGCACTCGAACATCTACATTTATGGTAGGTACAAAACTGTACTTTCTCTCTTGGCAGCCCCCTTAGGAGGAAAACTGGCACTTTTCTATCACAACTGGCATTGCATCACCAAAGACAAATGGGTTCTCAACATTGTATCTCAAGGTTACAGGTTACATTTTCACACCCTGCCAAGGCTAAAAGGAATGCCAAATCTGCCACCAAATTAATGGGCAGAGGCTCAAAGACAAATTACAGCACTCATGGACATGAGAGCTATTCAAAAGGTACCATCACAGGAACAAGGACAAGGATTTTACTCAAGACTTTCTGGTTCCCAGAAAGGACAAAGCCTGGAGACCCATAATGGACCTTTCTACACTAAACACTTACCTGGATGTACCGAAATTCAAGATGTTGACACTACAGCAGCTTCTTCCCATGCTGGACAAGAAAGCTTGGCTCGTGACATTGGACCTCAAAGAGGCATACCTGCATGTCCCTATCAGACAAAAAGTACAGTTTTGTACCTACCATAAATGTAGATGTTCGAGTGTACACCCTGCTGCAGTCATCACACTTGGGTTATCCTGCCGTCAGGCAGTCCTGCAGTCGGCCGAATCCCAAAGTCTTGGTCCGGCGTCGGTTGTCGTCGCTTCTTCCCTGACGTCAGTGCGACATGGGTATAAAAGAGGCAGCCAACGCCATTTTCTTCAGTTTTTCTTGCCCCAGATGTCAGGTGCCCCCAACTAGGAAGGCAATACAAATAACTATGCAAAAATACCTTGGTAGATACAGTAGTACTAGCTGTTAGCAAATACACCATATAGACATGCATCCTATTGATTGATGTACATGGAGTTATAACTAACACCCTGGTATGTAGAGGGGAAGGTGGGAGGGTAACCTGGACTGCAGCAGTATATACACTCGAACATCTACATTTATGGTAGGTACAAAACTGTACTATGTTCATCGTGTTATACTGCTGCAGTCATCACACTTGGGTTGAATCCCAAAGCTATGGATGGGTGGCTGGTACTAAACTGGGTTAGGCGAAGCTAGGATGCCCTGCAGAACTGCAGTGGCAAAACCAGCTTTGGTTTTTGAGTATAATAGAAGGTGGTAGTGCTTGGTAAAGGTGTGCACTTAACTCCAAGTAGCTGCCTCCAAATGTCCTTGGTTGGAACCCCCCCTGAGAAAGGTTGCTGTAGCCCTGGTAGAATGGGACCTAATATTAACAGGCACTGCTTTCCCATGGTGCGAGTAGCAAAAGCGGATACAATGTGCTATCCATTTGGAGATGGTCTGTATTGAAATAGCCTTTCCTTGTGAACCTGCAGCATAGGATACAAAGAGTTGGTCAGTTTTTCTGAAGGTCTTTGTCTTATCCAAATAGTGACGTAGCTCTCTGTGAATGTCCAAAGAGTGAAGGAGTTTTTCTCCTTTATTCTGGGGATTTGGGTAAAAGGTGGGTAAATGAATGGTCTGATTCAAAGCCACACTGGATTATACCTTTGGCATAAAGGTAGGGTTAGTTCGTAGAGAGACTCTGTCCTGATGGAAAATGATGAAAGGTTCCACTGCCATGAGTGCCTGTAGTTCTGAGACCCTGCGTGCTGAGGTGATAGCCAGCAACAGAGCTGTTTTCCATGACAATTATTGTAGTTCTGCTGAGAAGGCTGGTTCGAAAGGAGGCAGTGTTAATTTTTCTAAAACGAAGTTGAGGTCCTAAGCTGGCATTGGGGGTTTTCTGGGGGGTCTTCTATTCTTAGCCCCTCTGAGAAACTACCTTAGTAAAGGGTGTGAGAAGATGGGAGGATCCATATTATATTGAGCTGAAATTGCTGAAGCATGGATTTTAATGGATGAGAAAGAAAGGCCTTTGTGTAGCATCTCAGTTAAGTATTGCAGTATTTGAGGAATGTTTGGTATCCCAGGATTTTGGCCTTTAGCCTGATTCCATGCAAAAAATCTTTTCCATTTGTCTGAGTAAGTTTTTCTGGTGCTGGGCCTCCTGGCCTCCAAAATACATTCAGGACGTCCTTTGAGAGAAGTGTTGATTGATAGTTCAAGGTATTCTCCATGCAGCTAAATTTAAAGTCCTGAGCTGACTGTGAAGGATCTGAGAGTTTTGCTGAGTCAACAGAAGTGGGAATTGAGGTAAGATCCATGGAGGGCTGTGAGTCAAGTTACTTAGTAATGGGTACCAGTGCTGACGTGGCCAGTCCGGAGCAATGAGGATCATTTGTGGTCTCTCTGATCTGACTTTCAGTAATACCTTGGTCAGTAGAGGTAGTGGTGGGAAGGCATAGATGGTCAATGCTGTCCAACTGAAAGATAGAGCGTCCACTTTCCAGGCTAGGGAATAAGTCCTTGTGCAAAATTTCTGTAGTTGGCAATTGTTGGGGGAGGCAAATAGATCTGTCTGGGCATCCCCTCCTTTGAGTTATCATTGAAAATACTTGTGGGTGTAGTCTCCACTCGTGAGGATCTGCCATATTTCTGCTTAATTCGTCTGCCAGTATGTTTTCCTTTCTTGGCAGGAATCGTGCTTGCAGTTGTACTTCATAAGTCAATGCTGTGTTCCACAAGGTCATTGCCTGTCTGCATAAAGGGCAGGAGTGTGTTCCTCCCTGTTTATGTACCACATAACTGTGGAGTTGTCTGTCCTTATTAGTAGTTGTCCTGGATGCAAGAGGTCCTTGAAGGCTGTCAGTGCATTTTGCACAGCTAGCATCTCCTTTTGGTTGATGTGTAGATGCATTTGTTTTGCAGACCATTTGCCCTGTATGCACTGTCCTGCCATGTGTGCTCCCCAGGCGTAGTCTGAAGAATCTGTTGTCATAGTTTGCTTTGCTGGAGGTAAGACAAAAGGAAGACCCTTGTTTATTTGACATGCTTGAGCCCACCATAGGAACTCTTTTTGAAGGCAGGGAATGAGAGGTATACTTGTTTCGAGGCTGTGCCTGTGTTGAGTCCATATACTTTTCAGGTACCATTGTAATTTCCTCATATGCAGCTTTGCATGTGGAATTAGTTGAATGCAGGATGCCATGAACCCCAATGCCTGCAGGATTTTCCTTGCAGTGAGCTGGGTAAAAGTTGCCATCTTTTTGAAGTATTGAGTCAGTTGTTTTTGTTTGTCTGGCGTGAGATAAGCCATCTGGGCCGTTGTATTTAAGCTGGCACCCAGGAATATTATGTCTTGTGAGTGTATTAGCTTTGACTTCTTTTTGTTTACTGTGTACCCTAGGCAACTTTGCAGCTTTGTTACTAATGCCAGATGCTGTAATAGAATGGCCTTGCTGTCCTCTTGGATCAGGCAGTCGTCCAGATATGGATAAATTTGTATTCCTCGTCTGCAGTATGCAATTACTGATGCCAGGCATTTCGTAAATACTCTGGGCGCAGTAGATAAGCCAAAGGGCAATGCAGAGAATTGATAATGCGTTGTACCTGCCAAAAATCTGAGGTATCTTCTGCAATCTTGTCTGATAGGGACATGCAGGTATGCCTCTTTGAGGTCCAACGTTACCAGCCAAGACTCCTTGCCCAGCATGGGAAGAAGCTGCTGTAGTGTGAGCATTTTGAATTTGGGTACCTCCAGGTATGTGTTTAGAATTGAGAGATCTAAAATGGGTCTCCAGGATTTGTCCTTTCTTGGTACTAGAAATAGTCTTGAGTAAAATCCTTGGCCTTGCTCCTTTGTAGGTACCTTTTGAATTGCTTTCATATCCATGAGAGTTGAAATTTTCATTTGTGCCTCTGCCCATTGGTTTGGAGGCAGATTTGGCATGCCTCTCATCTGTGGTAAAGTGTGAAAATGAAATCTGTAGCCTCGGGTAATAATATCCAGAACCCATTTGTCCTTCGTTATGATGCGCCAATTTTGTGGAAATAGAGCCAGTTTTCCTCCCAGAAGTGCTGCCAGGGCAATTTTACTTGGCAGGCGAAGAGGGAAGTCATTGTGTTCGTTTCCTGAAGGGTTGAGATCTTTCGTCTCCACCTCTTTGAGTTGTTGTATGCCATTGTCTAGGCCTGAAACAACCTTGTGGCTGGCCTCTGCCCCTTGGGCGTCTGTACCTTCCCCTTTGGGGTCTGTCTGATGCAGGAAAGGACCAGTTTTTGGATGGCCAGTTTCTGCTGAAACAAGGAGGTTGTACTTGTAAAAAATCTTTAACTGTCTGCATAGATTTTGCCTTTTCTTACATTTTCTTTAAAACTTCCTCTGCATTGACACCAAATAACACATCTTTCTGCAATGGAGCATCCAAGAACTTTGCTTTGACATGTTCTGGTAAGGCTTGCTCTTTTGGCCAGGCATGTCTACGTATTACAGATCCTGTGACAGCTGCTCTACATGAGGCTTCCAATGAATCAAAACCACACTGTAAGGTATGCTTTCCCACCTGTTCTGCTGCATGCAGCAAATCCTGCATCTCTTTGGAATCGGGTTGATCTGTCTGAGGGATCATTTTCTCCTTTAACTGTGTAATCAAGTACTGTTGGTATTTTTAGCATGTGGAATTGGCAGTTTAAGGCCATCATGGCCAAAGTGGCAGACATATACACTTTCTTCCCCCATCTTTCTAATGCTCTGGAATCTCTTTCAGAAGGTAGTGGATTCTTAGCAGTAGAGGCCTTAACCCCTTTGGGACCCTGGGAAAAGGTTTCGGGGTCTGCAACAGGGCTTTTATATAGAAACTTATGAGAATCAGGAACTCGGTAGTATCTGTCTGGTTTAGCTGGTGCAGGAGGTAAGGAATCTGGGTTTAGACAAGATTTGGTGTAAACATCATCCAAAATGTCTAAAACTGGAGGAATTGCAAGGGGTCTATGCTGTGGGAGAAGAAGAAACTCACGGAGTCTTTTCTTAGAGTCAGAGTAATCTTGGCCTTCCCAGTGGAAGTGTTCCCTCATGGTGTGTAAAGTTTCCGCAAAAGAATAGTCTGCAGGGGGGGGGGGGGGGGAGACAGAGGGAATGGACTCTTCAGCATCTGAGTCTTCATAAGGAGGGAAGGAATAAACCTGGTCCTCAGAGTTAGCTGAGGAAATGGATGCTTGGTCAGAGGAAGGATAATCTTCCTCCAGTCTAGGCCTTTTGTCAGGAGGGGGCTTTGAACCCCTGATAAGGGTAATTAAATCCTCAGCCATCTTAAGCATCTGTTTTTTAGGCATAGGGCCCAGCTGATTCGGTCTGGGAGGCTGTCAGAATTTCTAATTCAGCGGTAGTCAGGGGCTGCGTAGGCGCCTCGCTGAAAAGCGGAGAACCGGCGGCAGGCCTTGCTGAGGCCTCGGTATCTGGTCTTGGCCTATGCCTGTCCTTATCCTTGCGTTTTTTAATCATTGCTGATGTCGGTTGTTCCGACGACATGCTATAGTTAAATTTTCTGCCAAAATAATGTCGGGCAAAATCTGCCCGACGCTTGATTGTATGTTTGTTGAACCTAGCACAAAAACGACAACCAGAGACGTCGTAGTCTGGGCCTAGGCTAGGAATACAATAAGAATGAAAATCCTTATGAGGTATTTGCTTCCCACAAGAAATGCAATTAACTTTGTCTGACATCGGTCTGAGGCAAGAAAGGTTTCCCCAATGGGGTACTTAGCTTTAGAGAAGACTTAGGGCTGAAATTCGATTCGAAAATCTCAGGAGCTAGCAGACTGGCTCTTGCGAACTGCTTCTGCTTCGGGCACCGCGCAGCAAGAAAGACTGAAGAAAATGGCGTCGGCTGCCTCTTTTATACCCCTGTCGCACAGACGTCAGGGAAGAAGCGACGACAACCGACGCCGGACCAAGACTTTGGGATTCGGCCGACTGCGGGACCGCCTGACGGCAGGATAACCCAAGTGTGATGACTGCAACAGTATAACACGATGAACATCTGCAGAAGATACCTCAGATTTCTAGCTGGTTCAATGCATTATCAATTCTCTGCACTGCCCTTTGGTGTATCTACTGCTCCCAGGGTCTTCACAAAGTGCCTGGCACCAGTAATTGCGTTTTGCAGGCAAAAAGGAATTCAAATTTATCCATACCTGGACGACTGCCTGATTCAAGCAGAGAGCAAGGACATTCTACTAAAGCATCTGGCATACGTAAAAAAGTTAAGTTGCCTGGGGTACACAGTAAACGAAAAGAAATCAAAACTAGTGCCCTCACAACAGATAATATTCTTGGGTGCCAGCTTGAACACAACGGCTCAGATGGCTTATCTCACGCCAGACAAGCAAGGACAACTGACTCAATATTTTCAATTAATGGCAACAAAGACCCATCTCCCTGCAAGAAAAATTCTGCTGGCCTTGGGCTACATGGCATCTTGCATACTACTAATTCCATATGCCAGACTGCATATGAGGAAACTACAATGGTAGCTAAAGAGCGTATGGTCTCAACACTGTCAAAGTTTGGAAACAGTTATACCACTAATTCCTTGCCTACAATAGGAGTTTCGATGGTGGGCACAAGCTTGTCACCTCAACAAGGGACAGCCTTTCACTCAACCCACAGCCAGGCAAACACTGACAAACAGATGCATCGGATTACGCCTGGGGAGCACACATGGCAGTAAAATGTATCCAGGGCGAGTGGCCCACAGAACAAAGACATCTCCACATCAATCAAAAAGAGATGCTAGCTGTATAAAATGCTATTATAGCTTTCAAGGACCTACTGCATCCAGGACAATTACTACTACTAAAGACAGACAACACCATAGTTATGTGGTACTTAAACAAGCAAGGGGGCACACACTCCTACCCCCTCTGCAGACAAGCCATGACCTTGTGGAACACAGCTCTAAACTACCAAGTTCATCTACAAGCACAATTCCTGCCAGGAGAGAAAAACACACTGGCAGATGACCTAAGCAGAAACATTATGGACCCACACGAATGGAAACTGAATCCACAAATATTCAGAATGATAACACAAAAATGATGGAGCCCGGACATAGATCTGTTTGCTTCCCCAAAGAACTGCCAATTACAGAAATTCTGCACAAGGAGCTACCATCCACAAGCATGGAAAGTGGATGCCCTCTCATTCAGCTGGAAAAAACTACAAGTATACGCTTCCCCCCTTTACCTCTCCTCCCGAAGGTACTCATAAAAGCCAGGCAGGAAGAGCCAAAAATGATACTGATTGCACCAGACTGGCCACACCAGCACTGGTACCCAATCTTAAAGAACTTAGCACAAGAACCACCCTGGATTTCCTCAAATACCAGAGTTGCTGACACAGCACAACAATCAGATACTTCACAGCCAGCTAAAGACCTTAAACCTAGCTGCATGGAAAATTCCCTAGTCAAGCAAGCAATGCCTCTCTCCAAAGCTGTTATGGATGTCATTCTGGAGGCCAGAAGGCCCAGCACCAGGAAAGCATACTCTGATAAATGGAAGAGATTCTGTGCCTGGAACCAAGTGCACAACCTTGACCCTCTTGTCCCAAACATTCCTCAGATACTGCAATACTTAACTGAGATGCTGGACAAGGGCCTCTCTTTTTCATCCATCAAGATCCACGCCTCCGCTATCTCTGCTCATTACAACACGGATCCACCAATTTTTTCTAATCCTTTGCTCAAACAATACCTCAGAGGTGCTAAAAACGTAAGACCGCCCCGTAGAGTACCTACACCAACTTGGGACCTCAACTTTGTTTTGGAAAAATTAACTCTACCTCCTTTTGAGCCAGCTAACACAGCAGAAATAAAATATATCTCTTGGAAAACTGCTGTGCTACTGGCAATTACATCAGCACGAAGAGTTTCAGAATTACAGGCACTAATGGCAGTGGAACCTTTCCTCATCTTCCACCAGGACAGGGTGTCTTTAAGAACTAACCCTACGTTTATGCCAAAGGTGGTATCTAGTGTGGCTCTGAACCAAACTATTCACTTGCCAACTTTTTATCCAAAACCACAGAACAAAGGGGAGAACATGCTACATTCTTTGGACTTTCACAGACCGTTATGCTTTTACTTGGACAAAACCAAAGCTTTCAGAAAATCTGAGCAATTATTGGTAGCATACGCTGCAGGAGCACAGGGAAAAGCCATTTCAAAGCAGACTATTTCAAAATGGATAGGACACTGTATACGTTTCTGCTATACCCACCATGGAAAACCTGTACCTAGCAGCATTAGATCTCACCCCACCAGGGCAACAGTCACTTCAACTGCCTACCTCAGAGGAGTACCTACCAAGGATATTTTGGAAGCAGCAACATGGAGTTCTGTGCATACCTTCACCAAACATTACCATTTGCCTTTATACTCCAAATCCAGAGCTGGCTTCGCCACTGCTGTACTGCAGGGCCTTATAGCCACCCCTAATGCCTTATAGATCCAGCCTCCCTACCTCAGCTTTGGGATTCCACCCAAGTGTAATGACTGCAGCAGTGTAACACGATGAACATAGTACAGTTTTGTACCTACCATAAATGTAGATGTTCGAGTGTTGACACTGCTGCAGTCCATCTTACCCTCCCTCATTCCCCTCTTATTTTCTGGTACTTACCTTGGACATCTACCCTTTTTACCTATGGGGAGTAACCTAAAAATGGTTGTTTGCTTTTCTTTTGTATTGTTTACTAGCAATTTGAATTGCCTACCTAACTGGGGGCACCTGACATCTGGGGCAAGAAAAACTGAAGAAAATGGCGTCGGCTGCATCTTGTATACCCCTGTCGCACTGACGTCAGGGAGGAGGTGACAGCAACCAACACCGGACCAAGACTTTGGAACTCTGGCCGACTGCGGGACCACCTGACAGCAGGATAACCCAAGTGTAATGACTGCAGCAGTGTCAACACTTGAACATCTACATTTATGGTAGGTACAAAACTGTACATGTGAAATTGTTCAATCTCGCCATTTGTTTTTACACACGGGTTCGGAGCCGATCCTCGGCTCCGAGTCGGCCGCATCACTAGCTCCGCATCTTCGAGAAAGCTTGAGGCACAGTAATATCCCATGATCCTCAGGTGCTAACCCTCAGATCTAGTTTGCCGCTAGCAGCAGATCGCATTGGGAGGCTCGGGCCAGTATATTTTTTTCTACTTTTCTTGATATATAGTTCTCTTTTCTACAGATTTATAGTCATATTACACTTAGTATTATAGGTGTTATTTGTGAGCATTTAGACTAGTTTAGTTAGTTTAAAATTTCTTTAGTTAAGGCCTTCGGGTTTTTTCTGTCAGGATTGACAGTATTTAAAAAAAAATTTTTGCCTTAACTTCCTCTTTTCTATTCTATAGATATATATATATATATATATATATATATATATATATATATATATATATATATATATATATATATATATATCAACATCATAGTGTGCTGTGTGTTTTGCATTTTTGTATATATATATTAGATTTAAATTGTTTATTATTAAATAAGTATTATATCGCTCGGTGACGGCTTCGACCCGTTCTTCGAGGCCCCTTTCCGACTCCGATGTGGACCGAGTGGTACAGAAGCTTATGGAGAACTCGGCTTTGTCCAAATTAATCGAGGTTTCGTCCCAGCTGGTTTCGAAACTCGAGACTATTCCTGTTCCCTCAACACTTCCTCCTCCGAGACCCGTCGAGTCATCAGAGCTAGGAATCGAAGAACCGATGATTGTAGAGCCCTCAGTGCCGAAGCCTCCAGTAGTGCTATCGGCTCCGTTGACCTCGACTCCTTCGGAACCAGCCAGAGAGTCTCGGAGCCGAAGATCTTTCCTAGGTTCCGGGGGGGGGATAGTCGAACTGAGATATCAGTTCTGACTCTTCCCCTCGGTGCCTCGGCTCAGATCAGTTCGGATCCGTCCTCGGTGTCGGAGCCCGTGGTTCCAATTCAGGAGAAACGACCTCCTTCTTCGGATCGGGTCAGGGCACCGGTGCCTTTGACATCATGAGGAAGGTCTTGTCTCATCAGACACATACTTCATCAGTATCTTCGTCTCCTTCCCCAAAAGGTCCGCGTTCTGCTTCTGTGCCTTCGGCTCCTACCAAGCGTCAAGACCCAATGCCTCAGAAGTCCCCACAGGGAGACTCTGGTTCTTCAGATGCATCCCCAGAAGCTCCCGCTGAGGATGTTCCAAGGAAACGACTGTGCAAGAGGAGGCACATAGATTCCCCCCAGGAATCTCTCACATCTGATACCGATTTAGATGAAACAGAAGGGTCCCCACGGTCCCCCTCTGAGGATGTCTCGTTTGCAGACATTTTGGAAATCCTGAAACAAAGGGGGGACTGGCAAACTCTTACCCCTTCTGTGGATGAATCGGTCTTGCTGAAGGCATTTGGGACTCAACCTTCTACCTCCTGGGTGACTCCGCCATTTGACGATCTCATGGATCTAATAGCCCGGAGGGCTTGGGAAACGCCCGATACAGTGGAACCAGTCCCTCGTAAGCCAAATAAATACATGACGGCCCCCCAGGACAAATCTTATCTAACAAAAGGGGTTCCCGTGGATACTATGGTGGCGGCGGCCACTAAGAAAGAGGTCTGAATCATCTTCCTCTGTCCATCCTCCTAATAAGGATTCTAGGATGATGGACAGATATGGGAAGCGCATATTTAGTTCGGTGACTTTTTCCATCCGATCGCTCAACTACCTTACGCATTTCACGCATTTACAGAGAGATCTCATTAAGGAACTGGGAGATACTCTCCAGGGGCACACAGATGCTGCTGTCGCCAAGAAAGTGACAGCGCAACTTAACACCCTAAACTCCATAGTCAACTCGTCCATGAGGCTGATTTCATACGCAGCCGAAGGGTCGAGTAGAGCGGCAGCTTCAGCGATCGCCCTGAGAAGGCAATCCTGGTTGCGCTTGTGCTCCTTTGGAAGCCTTTAAGTCTTCCTTTGCCAACGCCTTTGATGGTGCCTCCTTGTTTGGGCCCAAAGTAAAGGAGACTCTCACGAGGTGTGAACAAGAAGGGAAGACCCTGTCTGCCATAGGGGTCCGTTTTTCCATCCCATCTAGACCCTACCCTAAAGGGCAACGAGGAGGAAAAATGTGGTTCCGAAAGACTCTGGGATCTTTTCAGCACACCCAGTGACGCCCCCCCCAGAGGCAGAGGAGGGGGAAGAAATGGAAGACGCCGCCCAGCTGGCAGAGGGGGTCCACAAAATCAGGGCGACAGAGAGACTTTCTCTGGAAAGCCCTTCCAGCACTCCTGAGTGCAGGCCCGGCTGTCCTACTCTGGAGGCAGTCGGGGGTCGCTTGGCTTTATACCCAGAGGCCTGGCTAAATCTTAAACCAGATTCCTGGGTAAAAAGCATAGTTACCAGAGGCTACAACATTCCCATCATCAAAATGCCACCCAACTCCAAAAAACTCCCAGACGTTCCACCCAGTCTGCGAGACCAGGCAACTGTAGAGATAGGAAGGTTGCTCGAAAACAGAGTCATCCAACCAGTCCCGGCAGACCAAATAGGATCCGGAACTTACTCAAGGTTCTTTTTAGTTCCAAAGAAAACAGGGGACTGGAGGCCAATTTTAGACCTCAGCAAATTAAATACCTTTGTGAAAAAGGAAAAGTTCCGGATGGTCACACTACAGTCAGTCCTTCCTTTTCTGCAGAAGGGCGACTGGATGTGCTCTATAGATCTCAAAGACGCATACTACCATATCAAGATGGCCAGGGCGTCCAGAGATCACCTGCGCTTCCGGCTGGGAGCCAGTCATTTCCAGTTTCGCGCTCTGCCCTTTGGTCTCACCTCAGCCCCCAGGGTGTTCACGAAATGCATGGTAGTAGTAGCGTCTCACTTGAGACGAAGGGGATTCCGGGTGTTTCCTTATCTAGACGACTAGCTCCTATCCGCCACCACCGAGTATCGTCTTCTACAAGCCAGGGATTACACCCTCAGTCCTTGCTCTTCACTAGGCATAATGGTGAATTTTGGAAAATCTGTCTTATCGCCGTCACAGCGTATCTTATTTATAGGAGCACAGCTAGACACCTCCCTGGCTCAAGTTACTCTTCCCCCCACCAAGAGTATCAGACCTCAGGCATCAAATTTCGGTCCTTCTACACAGCAAGAGAGTCCCTGCACAACAAATATTAAGAGTACTAGGCTTGATGGCAGCCTCCCTTATTGTACTTCCTTTAGGCAGGATGCACATGAGGATTCTTCAATGGATACTATTCGCCCAGTGGTCATATCGACAACTTCCACTGTCTCACGAAATCTTGATCACAAATTTTTGCAAGAAGGATCTCTTGTGGTGGATACACAGTCAAGATCTAACACTAGGACGACCGTTTGTATTACCCAGTCCGGTAGCAACTCTAACCACGGACGCTTCCCTGATAGGGTTGGGGGGATTCTTTCAGGGACAAACAGTCCAAGGTCAATGGTCCAACTTGGAGTACAATCTGCACATCAATGTTCAAGAGCTGAGGGCAGTGTTTCTAGCGTTGTAACACTTTCACAAATCCTTACCTCGGGGAACAGTGACAGTTCAGACAGACAACATGTCAGTGGTTTGGTACATAAACAAGCAAGGGGGAACCAGATCTTACCCGTTATACAGAGAGGCCCTCAGAATTTGGCAATGGGCAAAGTCCACTGGACGCTTTCTGATAGCAACGCACATCCCGGGGACTTCCAACGTAATCGCGGACAGGTTGAGCAGAGCCATCCTGTTCCCTCTCGAGTGGTCCCTCAAACCTCAAGTGGCGGAAGAGATCTTCCGCAGATGGGGCCAGCCTTGCTGCGACTTGTTTGCATCCCCATTGAATGCCAAATGCAGAAGCTACTTTGCCCTGTTACCCCCTCCAGGAGGTGTCCCCAGGGACGCACTGGTATACGATTGGCCCCCGGGTCTCCTTTACGCTTTTCCTCCTGTTCCACTAATTCCCAGGTTTTTGCAGAAAGCCAAACGTCTGGATAGGACCATAATACTGATAGCCCCATTCTGGCCTCGACAAATCTGGTTTCCCTTCCTTCAATCTCATCAAGTGGAGGAACTGTGGAGGCTGGACCCGGAGCCAGACCTGTTGACACATTCGTCGGGAGTTCCTCACACCTTCCTCAAGTCCCTTAAACTGACAGCTTGGCTGTTCCGCTTCCCATCTTAGCCAGGTCGGAGTTACTATCCCCTGCAGTACAACAAATTATTGTATTTTCTCACAAACCATCTACAAGGAAATTGTACAACAGCAAATGGAACCGTTTTGCGCACTGGGCCTCCAAACAAGGTATAGATCCATTCGGGGCTCCAGTACACAAGATACTAGATTTTCTTACCACACTTTTTCAAGAAGGAGCATCAACATTCACTATAAGGGTTCAACTGGCGGCTATATCCAATTTTCATATTGGCCGTAAAGATGGTTCTCTTATGTCCCACAGGCTTTGTAAAGCCTTCATGAAAGGTAACTTTCACCTCTGTCCCCCCTTTCGTAATCCAATAGCACCTTGGAATCTTAATCTCATGCTGTCACAACTCATGTTGCCCCCATTTGAACAAGCAGCCACAACTCCGTTAAAATTCCTTTCGTGGTAAAAACACTTTTTCTGGTTGCCATCACTTCCGCCAGGAGAGTTTCAGAGTTACAGGCTCTATCTATCCGACCCCCGTACATGATTTTTCATCCAGATAGAGTAACCTTGCGCACCAATCCGTCCTTCCTTCCGAAGGTTTGTTCGATTCAAAACATCAATCAGTCTATCGAACTACCTACCTTCTTTAAAAAACATTCCAATAAGTTAGAATACACATTGCACAAACTGGATGTTCACAGGCAACTGAGATTTTACTTACATAGGACAAAAGAGTACAGAAAGTCAGACCAACTATTTGTCTCATATGCTGACCAAAGGAAAGGACAGGCAGTAACGAAGGTTACCTTATCCAAATGGCTCTCAGATTGCATAAATTTTGTATATGCTGAATCGAAACAGCAACTCCCTTTCAAACCCAGAGCTCATTCTACAAGGGCGATCGCTGCCTCTTCAGCCCATACAGCTCGTTTGCCTTTAGATACCATTTGTGCAGCGGCAACTTGGGCAAAACCACATACGTTTATCGCCCACTATAAACTAGACAAAAGCTCCAGGGACAGGGCGACGTTTGGTTCCACTGTACTCAGGAATGATGTTCATCATGCATACAGCTGCAGTCATAACAGGTGGGTTCTCCTGCCGTCAGGCGGATCCTCGGTCGGCCGAATTCCAAAGTCTAGGTCCGGGGTCGGTTGTTGTCGCTTCCTTCCTGACGTCAGTGCGACAGGGGTATAAAAGAACCAGCCGACGCCATTTTCTTCAGTCTTTCTTGCCGCGCGGTGCCCGAAGCAGAAGCAGTTCGCAAGTGCCGGTCGGCCAGCTCCTGAGATTATGAATATTTTTCAACCAAAGTCTTCTTGAAAGCTAAGTACCCCGTTGGGGAAACTTTTCTTGCCTCAGACCGATGTCAGACAAAGTTAATAATTGCATTTCATGTGGGAAGCAAATACCGCATAAGGATTTTCATTCCCTCTGCATTCCTTGCTTAGGCCCAGACCACGTCTCGGCCTGTAGTTTTTGTGCTACATTCAACAGACGCACTATTAAGCGTCGGGCGGAGTTCGCCCAACACTTTTTTGGCAAAAAATTTAATTACATTATGTCGTCGGATACTCCGACTCCAGTTTTGAGAAAAAGACACAAAGATAAGGACCGACATACAAGGTCCGCGGCTTCGACCGACACCACGCCAAAGCCGACTACAGGTGGTCCGGTTATCAGTGAGGCGCCTACGCAGCCCCTGACTACCGACGACACTTCATTGGCAGTGTCTACTGTGCCCGAGGTCGCAGGCTCTTCGGCCCACACCCCTACTACAGATACCGAAGCCACTCTTGGCGGTGAAACTCAGAGTTTAGACAGGTCTGCCACCTCTCAAGGTGTCTTCAGGCCTTCCTCTTCTTTTTCCATCAAGGCTTTCACTTGGTCTAAAGCAGCCATGCATACTAAAAGACAAGCTCCACAGGGCCCTTCTCAAGGCCCCATGCCTAAAAAGCAGATGCTCAAAATGGCTGAGGATTTGATTACTCTTATCAGGGGTTCTCAACCCCCCCCCCCCCCCCCGGACAAAAGGCCCAGAGTGGAGGAAGAATCCCCCACCTCGGACCAGGCCTCCATTATTTCAGAACATTCTGATGACCAGGAACATTCATACTCCCCTTTTGAAGATTCTGATGCAGAGGAGTCCATTCCCTCTGTCTCCCCTGAGGATTACTCTTTTGGGGAAACCTTGCATACCTTGAGGGAACACTTCCACTGGGAAGGCCAAAAGTACTCAGACTCCAAGAAAAGGCTTAGGGATTTTTTCTTGCTCCCTCAGCACAGGCCTCTGGCTATACTTCCTGTCTTAGACATTCTAGATGATGTGTATTCGGAGGCCTGCCTTAACCCAGACTCTTTACCTCCAGCCCCAGTCAAGCCTGACAGGTATTACCGGGTTCCTGACTCACAACAATTCCTATACAAAAGCCATGCGGCTGACCCAGAAACTATTTCACAGGGCCCCAAGGGAATTAAGGCCTCCACTGCTAAAAATCCATTACCTTCAGAGAGAGATTCCAGAGCTTTAGAAAGGTGGGGGAAAAAGGTATACACCTCGGCCACCTTAACCATGAGGGCATTAAACTGTGTCAGTTCCATATGTTAAAGTACCAACAGTTTCTGTTATCACAGTTGAGAAGCAAAATGTCACAACCTGAACAACCAGACTTGAAGGAGTTGCAGGATTTGATACATAGTGCAGAACTGTTTGCATTGATTTTGTTACCTTGCAATGTGGTTTTGATGCTTTAGAGGCCTCATGTAGAGCTGCTGTTACAGGATCAGTCATACGTAGACATGCCTGGCTCAAAGAGCAAACCTTACCAGATCATGTCAAAGCTAAATTACTAGATGCCCCTCTGCAAAAAGATGTATTGTTCGGTGTTAAAGCTGAGGAGGTATTAATGAAAATGGAGGAAAAGGCAAAATCAATGCAAACAGTGAAAGATTTCCTACAGGTACAACCTCCACGTTTCAGTAGAAATTGGCCTTCCAAAAATTGGTCCTTTCCAGCCACGGACAGACCCCAAAGAGGTAGATACAGGCGCCCGAGGGGCAGAGGGCAATCTCAAGGATCATTTAGAGGCAGACAATGGCAAGCACCTACACAAAGAGGTGGTCAGGATAGTTCACAGCCATTCAGAAAGCAGACCCAATGACTTTCCCCTTTGCATGCCAAGCAAGGCTCATATGGCAGCACCTTTAGGCGGAAAACTGGCATTATTTTCGAAAAATTGGCATATTGTCACAAAAGACAAATGGATCCTGGACATTATAGACAGAGGCTACAGATTCCACTTTCACACCCTTCCAGAAATGAGAGGCATGCCAAACCTGCCACACAATCAAAGGGCAGAGGCACAAAAACAAATTTCAGATCTCATGGACATGAAAGCTATTCAAGAGGTACCTGCACAAGAACAGGGTCAAGGTTTTTACTCCAGACTATTAATGGTACCAAGGAAGGGAAAAGATTGGAGACCTATTTTGGACCTATCCATCCTAAACACATTTTTACTCGTGCCAAAATTCAAGATGCTCACATTACAGCAGCTTCTTCCCATGGTGGGCAAGGAGTCTTGGCTGGTAACATTGGACCTCAAGGAGGCATACCTGCATGTCCCAATCAGACAAGATTGCAGAAGATACCTCAGATTTCTTGCAGGTTCAACCTATTATCAATTCTCTGCATTGCCTTTTGGCTTATCTACTGCGCCCAGAGTGTTCACGAAATGCCAGGCATCAGTAATTGCCTACTGCAGACTTCAAGGGATACAAATATACCCATATTTGGATGACTGCCTGATCCAAGCGGACAGCAAGCACATACTTCTGAAACATCTGGCGTTTGTAATAATGTTGTTGAATTCTCTGGGATACACAGTCAACAAAAAGAAATCAAGGCTAATACCCTCTCAAACAATAATTTTCCTGGGTGCCAACTTGGACACAAACACTCAGATGGCCTACCTCACGCCAGAGAAACAGGGGCAACTAACTCAATACTTCAGAAAACTAGCAAATTTCACGAGGCTGACTGCAAGGAAAATCCTGCAGTCTCTGGGATTCATGGCATCTTGCATCCTACTAATCCCATGTGCAAAGCTGCATATGAGGAAACTTCAATGGTACCTAAAAAACCTATGGTCTCAACACAGCCACAGTTTGGAAACAATAATACCACTGATTCCATGTCTTCAAAAGGAATTTCTGTGGTGGGCTCAAGCATGCCAAGCAAACACAGGTCTCCCATTCTGCAAGCCTCAAGCAAATCAAGTCATCACAACAGACGCTTCGGACTACGCCTAGGGGGCGCACATGACAAATCGGTGCATTCAGGGCAAATGGTCCCAAAAAGAAAAGCACCTACACATCAATCAAAAGGAAATGCTAGCAGTAATAAATGCTATTATAGCTTTCAAAAACCTTCTGCATCCAGGTCAGCTATTGATAAGGTCAGACAACACCACAGTAATGTGGTACATAAACAAACAGGGAGGAACCCATTCATACCCACTATGCAGGCTGGCCATGTCTCTTTGGAACATGGCTCTGGAATTACAAATCGAACTTCAAGCACAGTACTTGCCAGGCAAGGAAAACACGCTGGCAGACAACCTAAGCAGAAATATGACAGATCCACACGAATGGAAATTGCATCCTCAAGTTTTTACAGAGATAATTCAAGCATGGGGAAGGCCAGACATAGATCTCTTTGCCTCCCACAGAAATCACCAATTGGCAAAATTCTGCTCAAGGACCTTTCATCCACAGGCCTGGAGAGTGGACGCACTCTCTTTCAGTTGGACAACAATGACAGTTTATGCCTTTCCACCTCTTCCTCTGCTGCCCAAAGTTCTATTAAAAACCAGAGCAGACAGACCAAAGATGATTCTCATTGCTCCAGACTGGCCAAGACAACACTGGTACCCACTCCTGAGGAGCCTGACGCATTCCCCACCATGGATCCTACCTCTAATGCCTCTTCTTCTGACTCAGCACAGCTTCAAAACTCTTCACAGTCAGCTGAAAACACTCAATCTGGCCGCCTGGAAGATTCCTTAACTTCACAACAGACCCTACTCTCCAAGGAGGTGCAGGATGTCATTTTGGAGGCCAGAAGGCCTTCTACTAGAAAAGCTTACTCCGCAAAATGGAAACGGTTTTGTGCCTGGAATGAGAAAAAGGGTCAGAATCCTGGAATACTGAATTTACCTCGAATATTACAGTACCTAGCTGAGATGCTAAGCAGTGGACTTTCATTCTCCTCCATCAAAATCCATGCCTCAGCCATTTCTGCAGAATACAACACTGATCCCCCTTTATTCTCTCACCCCCCTCTTAAGACAGTTCCTCAGAGGGGCTAAGAATATAAAACCCTCAAGGCAACAACCAGTGCCTGCTTGGGACCTCAATTTCATTCTAGAAAAACTGACCTTGCCTCCTTTTGAGCCAGCTTTCTCAACAGAACTGCAATATTTGTCCTGGAAAACAGCCTTCCTTCTGGCTATCACCTCAGCTCGCAGGGTATCAGAACTACAAGCCCTCATGGCTGTGCAGCCTTTCATCATTTTCCATCAGGACAGAGTTTCCTTACGAACCAATCCGTCCTTTATGCCAAAGGTAGTATCCAGGGTAGCTTTGAATCAGGCTATCCACTTACCTACCTTTTACCCTAATCCTCAAAACAAAGGGGAGAGACTACTACATTCCTTGGACATCCACAGACAGCTGCGTTATTATTTGGACAGAACAAAGCTTTTCAGAAAATCAGAGCAACTCTTTGTGTCCTATGCTACAGGAGCTCAAGGGAAGCCAATTTCCAAACAGACCATCTCAAAATGGATAGCCCACTGCATACGCTTTTGTTACTCTTTTCATGGTAAAACTGTACCTGCAGGCATCAGATCTCACTCCACAAGGGCCACAGCTACCTCTGCAGCTTACCTCAGGGGGGTTCCTACCAAAGATATTTTGGAAGCAGCCACTTGGAGTTCTGTACATACATTCTCCAAGCACTATCACCTACCATTAAACTCCAAATCTAGAGCAGGCTTTGCCACTGCAGTCTTGCAGGGCATCCTGGCTCCTCCTAGTTCCACCTAGTGCCTACCACCCCTTTTTTAACTTTGGGATTCTACCCATCTGTTATGACTGCAGCTGTATGCACGATGGACATAGTACAGTTTTGTATCTACCATAAATGTAGATGTTCGAGTGCTAATACAGCTGCAGTCCAGGTTTCCCTCCCTCCTTCCCCTCTTGGGACAGGCCTAATGGCCAACACCTCCTCATACAACCTGATTGGGGTATTCATTTATGGTGTATTTGCTTGCAACTACTGTTTTTTGATTATATTGCATTGCATTATTACATAAATTTATGTATTGCCTTCCTTCTGAGGGCACCTGACATCTGGGGCAAGAAAAACTGAAGAAAATGGCGTCGGCTGGTTCTTTTATACCCCTGTCGTACTGACGTCAGGGAGGAAGCGACGACAACCGACGCCGGACCTAGACTTTGGAATTTGGCCGACCGAGGACCCGCCTGACGGCAGGAGAACCCATCTGTTATGACTGTAGCTGTATTAGCACTCGAACATCTACATTTATGGTAGGTACAAAACTGTACTTTCTCCCTTGAGCCACCCAGGAAAAAGGAGCTAGGGACGCTACCCGTGTGTAAGAACAAACGGCGAGATTGAACAATTTCACATTAAGAAGTTATGTTCTTACCATAACGTTCCATGTGAATTGTTCATCTCGCCTTTGTTCTTACATTCCCCCCTCCATCCCCCGTCCTGCGGTCTGGGAGAACGGTTTCAACTGAATTCCTTTTCAGCCTTTTCTAGATATTGTTAGCATATTATTGTACATTAGTAATGGCATCTTTTCTCCTCTATTTGAGAGTAGGGTTCCAGACGCTGTGTAGTATCTGTTTATAAGTGTTCTAGAGACAGTTCTAAAGGGATTCTTCTGGTATAGCAAACTAGATCTGAGGGGTTAGCACCTGGGGATCATGGGATATTACTGTGCCTCGAGCTTTCTCGAAGATGCGGAGCTAGTGATGCGGCCGACTCGGAGCCGAGGATCGGCTCCGAACCCGTGTGTAAGAACAAAGGCGAGATGAACAATTCACATGGAAAGTTATGGTAAGAACATAACTTCTTATTTCCATTGATTGCTAGGACTCTCGGTCTGTCTTCTCCGGTCAAGACTATTCTGATGGCAGCTTATAAATCGTCCACCAGAAAACTATACAGTAGCAAATGTTAGTGTTTTTCCATCTGGGCTTCTCAAAGGGATCTGGATCCTTTCACAGCTCCTGTCCCAGCAGGTATACAAGATGCAGCTGACACCATTTTCTTCAGTTTTTCTTGCCCCAGATGTCAGGTGCCCCCAATTAGGTACGAAAATAAAATTGCCAAAGATTCCAAAGACAACCACAAGGCATTCTATAACTATGTTAAGACTCTAAATGGCAATGCTCAGATCTGCTCTGAGGTAAAACAGAATGGCATTAAATATACTGATCGCAAGGATATTGCCAATATCTTGGCAGATCGATTCAGTGCCAGCTTCACCCCCCTCTCACCCCCTAAATGGCCCATCACAATACTGGAAGATTGCCAAATTCCGATAATGGCCACACAGGTACACACTCTCCAAAGCTAAGAATACAGCATCCATGGGACCAGATGATATCCCTGGCTGTGTACTACATGAAGTACAATATGAACTGGCACCTCACCTAAGTGTCATGTTTAATCATAGCCTCACCTCAGGTTTCATGCCCACTGAGTGGCGCAGAGCTACAGTTATCCCACTCCACAAGTGGGGATCCACCTTGGATCCCGGAAACTACCGTCCTATCAGTTTGACAAGCCTGATCTGCAAGGCCATGGAGCGTATTATCATGGAACTTATAAACAAAGACATTGGCAACCTTCAAACACTGGACCCCACCCAGTTTGGGTTCGTGAAGGGCCGATCTTGTCACCTGAACCTGATTGACTTCTTCGAATCAGTCTCCAGAGCCATGGACAAGGGTAAGGTGGTCCACACAGCCTATCTAGACCTTGCCAAGGCCTTTGACACCATCCCCCACTCTGGAGTCATAGATAAACTTACTAAGCTGGGCATTAATCCCTACATCACCCAATGGGTTGCTAACTGGCTTACTGATAGAAGTAGCCGACACCAAATCCAGCTCCAGACAAGTGGAGTACCTCAGGGTTCAGTCCTGGGACCGCTGTTGTTTGGCATCTACTTCTCTGAAGTACAGTCCAACACTAAGGGACTTTGGATAACAAAGTTCGCAGATGACTGCAAACTGGGAGCCATTATTGAATTCCCAAATGATGTGGATACACTACAAAAGGGCCTTACAGAAACAGATGCTTGGTGCCAGAGCCATGGGCTTAAGCTCAATGCCAAGAAATGTATAGTTATCCCCTTTATTACCATATAGGTGGCAGTACACAAAACACCGAAAGTTAATTAAGAGACTTAGGGACACAGGTGGACAGTGGTCTCACCTTCGATAACCACATCAGTCAGGAAATCCTTCTATGTGGCACACCTCATCACTAAGGGCTTTTCATCGAGAAAAAAGGAGGTCATTGTCCCACTGTACTCATCCCTCATTAGACCAGTTATAGAATACAGTGCCCTGTTTGGTATGTACCTCTCAAGACATCTGCAACAACTGGAAAGGCCACAGAAATACCTCACTAAAAGTATCACAGGCCTAAAGAAGATGCCCTACGCTGACCGCCTTAAAAAAATTCCAGCTATACTCTGTCGCATATCGTCTACTCCGAGGCGATCTCTGCTTAACATACAAGGCCATGTCAAACCCAGAGCTATTGGACATGCTACACTTAGAGAAATCCCAATCCTTCAGAGCCACACGCTCCAGGGATCTAAACCTTGTTATCACAATAAACAAAGCATGCTGGAGGGATAGGTTCCTGACCCAGTGACTCCCCAGACTCTGGAATAGATTGCCCATACATGTCAAGCAGAGTGCCTCTTTGGCCCTCTTCATAAGGAACCTTGACGATTGGATGGGAGAAAGGAAATTCACCCCGGGGATCACGTCAGTCGCCTTGCTAGACAGGTTTCCAGGGAAGTAAATGGTGTGGGAAAAAATAGCCAGGGAATTGTTATGGCTAGGCTTGTGTAGGCTCTAGGGCTAATAGCCTAGTACCAACGTATGAACCTATGGAGCACATTTTCCAGCAGGGCGCTGGCTCGTCTACAGTAAAAGTTCAATTGGCTGCCATTTCCAACTTCCACATAAGTGAGAACATGGCTCTGTTAGCTTCCTCCAGACTTTGTAAAGCCTTTATTAAAGGTATCTTTCTCTTAAGGCCCCCCTGTTAAAGATCCTTCTCCTCCTTGGGATCTTACCTCAGTTTTACAAGCTTTGGTTGTTCCACCTTTTGAACCGGCTGCTTCTGTGGATCTAAAAGTTTTTGTCATGGAAGACTGCCTTCCTAGTGGCCATCACCTCGGCTAGGAGGGTGTTAGAACTCCAGGCATTATCTGTCAAACCTCCATGTATGGTTTTCCATAAGGACAGGGTTTCACTTCATACTAATCTTTATTTTCTTCCTAAAGTGGCCTCTGAAACAAATATCAATCAAATGGTCAGTTTACCTGTTTTCTTTCAAAATTTTCAGAACAGTGGTGAATATAAATTGCATTTATTAGACGTACATAGACAGCTACGTTTCTACTTGCATAGGGCTAAAGCCTTTCACAGGTCTAAAATGTTTGTGTCTTTTTCTATACCCTTTTTGGGAAAACAGATTTCTAAGGTAACCATTGCCAGATGGATTTCCCTTTGCATCCTTCAGGTTTACAGAGACAGAGGCATGTCACTTCCAGGTAGGATAAATGCTCATTCTCCCAGGTCCATGGCTTCGTCAGCGGCTTTTTGGTCTAGGGGGTCTTTGGATAATATTTGTTCAGCGGCTACTTGGTCCTCGTCTCACACCTTCATTTCTCATTATAAATTGGACATGATATCTAGGGGGAGAGCATCCTTTGGTTCTGCGGTGCTCTGAAATATCCTTCCATGTGGGCCACCCAACATTTTTTTATCTGGGGACTCTGTCCCACAGGTTGATGATCAAATGAAGTGATCTACTTCAGATAAAGAAGTTATGTACTCACCATAACGTTCCACCTGAGTAGCTGGACTTCATTTGTCATCAACTGTCCCTCCCTCCTTCCCCCTGACCTTATCATTATGTTCTTACTTTGGTAGGCAGGAGAGAGCGCCTATGCAGCTCTCCTGTTCTTCATTGTTAGTAAGGTATATCGGGTTGGGTTGATGTGTATAGTGTAGCAAACTCGATCTGGGGGAAGGAAGGAGATGGAGGGGTATTATGGGTAAGGGGAGGAGCTTGGGGCTTGGATCAGATGCTGGTGAAGCTGCCGTCTCTGTTCCGATCCAGATCCGATCCCCACAGGTTGATGACAAATGAAGTCCAACTACTCAGGTGGAACATTATGGTGAGTACATAACTTCTTTTATTGCATCCATGTGATAAAACTTGCTTGTGTTAATTGTCACCATTCATAGTACTTCATCATGCGTTGAAGGTAGTAGGTCCTCCTTGCAGATTTCTTGCATCTGGCATTGTATACGTCTTGCTGCTGTGCATGATTTGTTTAGACTCTGTTATGCTGCTTTGTCAATAGTCATTATTGTTTTGTCATATCCGAGTATGATGAGAGGCTTCCAACCTTCCTTTCTTGGTTTTCCATTTGTCCACAAGTTCACATATTCACATTTAGAATGTAGTCCATTGTTTCTGTCTTGTGGTGCCCCTTTTCATTAAGTTAATGGTCATTCTGTTTCTGTTTTTTATTTTATTGTATATACTGTTTTGTTAAATGTATGCTCATAATTTTTGCAGTTTTCACATAATTGAACATGACCTGTTCCTTTTGCTAGTCTGTAGTAATGCATTTGTACAGTTTATAATGCATGTAAAATTTCTGAATTGATTGTGGTCTGCAGGTGTTTTTTTACCGTTTGGGAGGTGACTTAATACTAGCCACCTATGTTCTTTTTCATAGCAAAATTCCTGTATCCATAGTGATGTCAGTAACAGACACTTTAAAGGAGGAGGTAAATGACTTCAAGCAGCTGCAAATCTTTCTGGTGTTTGTTTGGTTTAATTCTGAGTTGTGTGATTCACCAGTCTGACTTGTGGTCTAGAAGGTGGATGGTCTCTCATTCATAAAATAAATATTAGCTTCAGGTAGACACTGGGCTTCTGTTCAGATCCTTCTCTCTCTTTTTCCTTCTCTTCCCCTCTTTATAAGCTTTCCATTTTTTGTTGAAATATGGCTTTGTGTTACAAAATATTAGTTATGAAGTGTATAAATCAACAACAGTGAGCTAAAGAAATATGCAAGATATAAAAAGGAAGGAAAAAAAGTGTACCATATTCCACATCACACCTTCCTGATGTAAATCATGCTATCAAGATAACAAAGGATGAAGCCCCAGTCACTATTGGTTTAAAAAATGCTGTATTCTCAAGCTGGAGAGTATGAACTTAATGAACTCTGTCCATCTCTACTGCATCATAAAAGCTCTATTGGTTGATTGATTTCCAGAATTATTTTGGTAGTCATAATAGGCCCACTACTACAGGAAGTTTTCTCTTGCATAACTTTAATATCTGCCGCCAGCTTAGGTGGCATAGAGGGGTAAAGCTCTGTCGCTCATCCAATCAGAATCAAATAGACGAGTCTTTGTGGGTTCTGTTCAAGCAGCTTTATTGTGTGCAAATACATCAGGATTGAGGCTTTAATAGCTTTAACTTGGATAAACTTGTAAACAAAGTAGCTATTGCACTTGTACATGCTCACTGTCTGGCTGCACTTTCAAAATGGCACTGAAGCTAGCACGTGTTTGCTACTTATATGCACATTCAGTCCTTGAAACACTTCTTTAAAGATACAGCACACACACACTATTCTACATCCTTCCTCTTTGAGAAATAAGGCATACAATATTGACATCAGTTGACATGCAACCAATACAGATAATTTTTTGTCATGCAGTTATGCAGAACTAGATACATATATACAGTCAAGTCCAGGTTGCTGTGTATTGCACTCTAGGTCTGGAAATATGACCAAATTGTGTGATGTAAAAATTAGAATGAGGTCTAGCAACTGGGACTGTCTCTGCTGAATGTTCAAACTTTGGGATATAGGGAACATAATCAGGAATGGATGTAGAAGTTAAGACACGTTCTGCAACAGGAACATTGTCTGGATTGCTCTGAGATCAAGTCTGTATCACAAGAATAAAGTTACAATATCAATTCTGGTACAGGAAGATGTCTGTGATTTCTCCTATACTCCACACACTCCAATTCTAGAAAGTGGGATCTCTGCTTGGTACATATACCTGTTACTTGACCAATCCGGTCGAAACCTTTCGCTGTTTGTATCCTCACTGTCTCTCCTTCTTTCAATTGACAATGACATTTCCTCGATTTATCATAGCTAGACTTCTGGAAAGAATGGTTTCTGAATAATTGGACTCTAATTCTGGTGTTCTTAGCTTTAGGCCTCAAAAAACTGGAATTAATAGCCAATGTTGTTCTGGTTTGCCTAGATAGACGTCTCTGAGCAGGTAAGTCAAGTATGTCGTCATGGGGTATGTTTCTGAGATTAAGTAAATTCAAAGAGACATCAGTGTTGTCACGCTTTGACCTTTCAGGTAATTGCTTTGCACTTTGTACTGCACGTTCAGCTAGTCCATTTGACTGTGGATATTCTGGACTACAATAACATGTACAAAGTCCCATTCTTTTGCAAATTTCTGAAACAACTGACTAGTAAATTGAGTACCATTGACAGAAATAACTTTGTGAGGACTACCATGGACTAAGAAGTGACATTTCAACTTGGTGATAACAGTAGTTGACATTAGATTAGGTAGTAAATTAATCTCAAACCAGTTCGAATAAGAGTCTACCAACACTAAGTAATGCTGATTGTTCCACTCGAATATATCAGCGGTTACTGTTGACCAAGGTAGTTCAGGAACTTGACTTAGCTGAAGTGGTTCTTTTTGCAAATGCTGTTTAGTACTGTTGCATACTGAACAAGAAAATAGTACTTTATCAATGTCTTTTACTAGAGAAGGCCAAAATACTAGGTCTCTTGCCTTCTTTTGGTAGATTCGGAACCTGAGTGACCACGATGCAAAATCTGGATGTGTTCAATGTTGTAAGGAAGCAGGAACAACAATTTTAGGACCTTTGAAAATACCATCGTCCATCAACATCTCATCTCTGTAAGGAAAATAAGTTTGCACTTCTGGTGGTACACTAGATTGCTTTGATGGCCATCCAACATTAATGTGGTTGAGCTTTTGCAAAATTGGATCAGTCTTTGTATATTCTCTCACCTCATCAAATCTCGTGATAGAAAAATTATACACTTTCATAATGTCAAAGTCAAAATTCTCTGCACGAAGCTATTCTGTTGTATTTCTGGGCGATCTGGATAAGGTGTCAGCCAGACAAAGAAGTTTCCCTTTTGTATAGACCATTGTAAAGTTGTACTTTTGCAGTTTGAGCATCGTTCTTTGTAATCTCGCTGGAGCTGAATGCATAGGCTTCTTTAAAATAGTAACTAGACGTTGGCAATCAGTTTCAATCTGAATAGCTCAACCATAGATATAGTCATGACACTTTGAACATGCAAATACTATTGCCAAACGTTCTTTCTCCATTTGAGCATATTACATTTCAGTTTGGGTATGAGTTCTTCATGCACAGGCTACTGGTCTGCCCTCTTGAAGGTTAACTGTGCCAAGACCAAATTTTGAAGCTTCACAAGAAAGAGTATGACTGGTTTATTGACATCATAGTATCTTAATGTAGGTGGAGTGGCAATTTTCTGCTTAATGTCTTCAAATGCTTTCTGGTGCTGTTCAACCAAGACCATGTAAAAGTTTTGCATGTTATATCTCTCAAAGCTGCTGTCATCTCACTGAAGTCTGGTATAAACTTGCCTAAATAGTTGACCGTGCAAAGAAAACATTGTAGTGCTTTAACATTATCTGGTGCTGGCATCTCAAGAATGGCTGCTTGCTTGGAGGGGTCTGGTCTCAACCGAATGTTGGTAAATAAATGACCTACATATGTAACTTCTGGTAGTCTGAATTTGCATTTTAGAGGATTAAGCTTTAAGTTCACTTCACGTGCTCTGTCTAGAACTTTCTTGAGGTTTCTCTCATGCTCTGCTTCACCATTGCTTCCAACCAAAAAATCATCTACTGTTATGGCACAAGGATAACCTGAAAAAAATTGCTCCATTGCACGTTGGAAGACTTCACTTGCAGAATTTATTCCAAATGGCATCCTAAGGAATCTTTATCTGCCAAACAAGGGTACTGAAAGTAGTCAGTAATGAGGATTTGCGATCAGGCATCACTTGCCAAAATGAACTTTTTGCATCCAAGACAGAAAAAACAGTGGCATTTGATATTAGGACTGTGACTTCCTCGACTGTACCTGTTGGATGATGCAGTCTCTTTAATGCTTATTTGGGTCAGTACATATTCTGATTTCATCTGAGCCTTTCTTGTGGGCTGCTACCATGGACGACACCCATTCAGTTGGTTCTGTAACTGGACAAATTACACCTCGCTGCACCATTTTTTTATCCAGCTGAGCTTTGACTTTATCCTGCACGGCTATTGGAACTTTTCTTGCTGGTGTGACCACTGGACTGACCTCTTCATCTAACTTCATAAAATACACAACTGGAAGGTTACCCAACTTGTCATCAAAAACATCAGTGTACTCTGAGAAAGTAGCTTCAGACAAAGTGGAACATGGACATGTGCTTAAATGATTAACTTCTTTGGTAAAAGAAAGCAAATTCATTCTCAAACTGTCTCCGAGACCCAACAGTGACTGCACAGGTCTTTGGACTACATAGAATAACAAGCTGTAACAGTTCCTGGCCACAACATAAAAGCACTACTGAGCCTTCTGGTTGAATTTCTTCACCTCCATAACAACAAGTTTTGCACAACTAGCCACATTGAGTTGTTCACCAGCTCTCACTTTAGCAAATGTGTCTGCTGACATAACATTACACCTTGGACCATTGTCTGCTTTGAGCTCAGTGGATTTACTGTTGATCTGGACAGAACAAAACACTTTCTTTGCCAACAAATTTACTGCATCAACCTTTTCACCAATTGCTAATGCACCATCTACGTAGAAAGTAGAATTGCAGCTCTCTATCTAATCATCTTGCTTTTTTGAGTGACCCTTCTTTATAACTGCGCGAGGTTTACTTGATTTGCAAAACGTTTGAAAATGGTTCAGTTGTTTACTCTGTGACATTGCTGACCAAATGCTAAGCATTTCTCTCTTTTAGACTCATGACTGGCACCACAATAGTGACAGTTAACAATAAAGCTGGATTTGCGTTTTGCCGACTCACTCTTATACTGCACTGAGCATGCTCTTTTCTTAGAACTTGCTGGAGATCTACGTGGTTTCCCAGGAGAACCTTCAGGGGCTTTAGCTGCCATGTGCTTTGGCCTGCTTCTGCTAGCCACATGTTGCATGCTGTCTACATTTGCTCTGGAGCCTGCTGAAAAAATGCCCTTGTCACTTGCAAGCATACGTGTGTCCTTTGTGTTAACTTCATGGATTTGACAAATCTCAATAGCTTTAATCAATGTTAAATCACTGTCACGAAGCAGAATCTTTCTCACAGGAGCTCTATTAATACCATGCACAAATCTGTCCTTTATCAACTCATCTTTTAAGTTCCCAAACTGACACATTTTAGCTTTGTTTCTCAGGTCAGTTATGTAAGCTGCAAAGGTTTCCCCTGGCTTCTGATCTCTTGTGTAAAACACATGCCTGTCTAATGTAATATATGTCTTGGGTTACACATTTCTCTGAATTTGTACTTCAAACACTCAGGGTCTTCCCTTGATTCAACCTGTAGAACATTGAGAATTTTCACCTTCTCCCTCAAATACTGCTGGTGCATACACAAATGAGCGCTCTTTCAATGGCCTCTGACCCAGCTAGGTTTAGCTAAATGAATGCCCTGGTGCATACATCTTTGTCAGAATAAGCTGCTTGCATAAAATTATTGTACTCTTGCTCAAGTATTCTCTAATTCTCTGCAATATTCTGATCAAATACAAGTGGTAAGGGTTTTCGAAATCCGTCTGCCATATTAACACATACCAGTGAAGGCTTTTGCAAGTATGTATGAACGAACACACACACACATACGTACATATGCCAGAAATGTATGCCAGTATTTGCAACTTTGCCCAATAGCACAAGCCTTTGAGTAACTGAACTCTGCAAAATAAGTCTCTCAGTCACTGGGATACTCTTGAAATTACTATACTGAAAAAGTCATTTATCATTTTAAGAAACATTTCAAAATAACTGTACTGTGCAAATAAACTGGGCAGCAGAAGCTCAGAGTAAGAAACATTTCAAAGTAGCTACACTTTGCAAATACACAGTACACTGAAACTTCCCCAAAATGGCGGCACTTTGCTAGATAAGTCTTTACAGTGCAAGAAACACACTGTAATAGCGGCACTTTGCGAATAGCCACACCGAGCACAAGAAACTTTTTGAAGTGGCTGTATTTTGACTGTACTTTATGAAATAGTTGCACTTTGTGCACAAACTCTTCAGAATACATGCACAGCAATAAGCGCACACTATAAGCACTTTACACACTTTAAGAGACTTTGAATAACTCTAATTATGCCTTGAATACAATGCAAAATAGTAGTTATGCCAAAACACAGTACTTTGCCAAAAAACATGGTAGCTTTGCTTTATTTATGCTTAAAATGTGCCCTTTTTGCCCTTATATTTGTTTTGCTTGTTTACTCTTTCATGCCCATTGTACTTTTCTTGTGCCAGTTTTGCTTTAAACATGCTCATTTTGCAATTCCAACGTAATTCCAAACCTTTTATGTGCTTTTCTGATCATTTTATAAAATATCTTAATTTTAAACATTTTGTTTAATTAATAAACCTTTTGTGCCTCTGGCTCATTTAATAATACAGTCTGTGCCCTTGTAATGCTCCGTTGTATCCTTTGTATGAAATAAACTGTTTGTGCAAGTTTTCATTACCTGTGGTTTGTTTCTGCCCCCTTTTTTTGCTAGTTTCTCATAGTTTACCTTCACTGTTATTTCTGCAACTTGTAGCACTGAATAGCAGTCTCTGGAATCCCGGTTCTGACGTGTTACTCGTCCAGTCTGGATCAAATAGACGAGTCTTTGTGGGTTCTATTCAAGTAGCTTTATTATGTACAAACACATCAGGATTGAGGCTTAATAACTTTAACTTAGATAAACTTATAAACAAACTGGTTATTACATTCATATATGCTCACTCTCTGGGGGTTCCTATCGTGTGATCGAAAATTGTAAACGGCGAACGCGTCGAAACGTCGCGCGCGTAACACTGAAATCGCCGTAGGTAATATTTTCCCTTTACTTCAAAGCAGTGTGATCTTGGAGTAGGAATATTTAAGTAGTGGGGGTGCAGGGGGGGGGCTTGCCCCCCTGCCTACAGCGTTTAGGTAAGTATAGTTTTTTAATTTTTTTTCCCCATTATATTTTCGAAATTTCAAGCATCACTCATATGGTGTCAACTATATGGTGTTCAATGTTTGAAATTTTCAAAAATATAATATAGACCACTCTCTGGTTGTACTTTCAAAATGACACTAAAACTAGCACATGCTTGCTATTTATATGCATGTTCAATCCTTGAAGCACTTCTTAAAGATACAGCACACGCACTTTCTTCTACAAGCCCTGACTGTGAACAAGAGATCTTAGTTTGGTTAGTGACTCAGGCATCTGACTCGGGCATCTGCTGGAGCTAGATGGGGATGGAGGAGGAAGAGCTTGCTCTCCCATTTCTGGGGAAGAGTTTGGGATGTGCGGGAGACTAGGCAGTTTCATCTGTTCTGGTAGTGATATTGAAGCTTTGAGAGCCTGTAGCCATTGCTGAAGTAGTTGGGCAAGTAGAGGAACAAATCATCAAACAGGAGCATTTCCACTGTGGTGCTATTGCACACCCACATAGGTACATCAGTTCTGTATGTCATTGGGGGAGGGTAGGACGTAAAGTGAAAAACCCTTGTCCATATATATTATGTGACTCTGCAGCTAGCTGACCCCCCCTCCCCTGCCTCACACAAACCACTGACCACTTCTTCTCACTTTGCCATGGTGGCCTCAGCCAGGGTATTGGATCAAGGTATAGCTGCTGAACCACTTTTCCTTATTTCCTAGATGAGGTTGTCTTGCTCATAGGATGGTATCTGCTGTGGCAGTAGGAGAAATTACAGGGGGTGCTTAATAGCTGTAAATCAAACTGCAACACCAGAGAATAAAAAAAAAAAAAACGTAGCTGCAAGAGTCATAGTAGACACTGCATTACTTTTTGTGGTAGAGCATAAGTTATTTGCTGAGAACATTACAATATATTTTTAGGAATCTCTTAAGACTGAAAGAGTTGAAGCATCATGGAACCATTGTAAGAGGAGGTTCCAGAAATGAAGGTGTAAATAGCTTAAGGCTTGCTCAAATCCTTGGGACCTCCAGCAAACCAAAGATGGAGGAGCAGAGAGGTTTGAAAAGACAATGTGAAACCAAAAGCTCCTTAAGGTAAGAAGAATCTGAGTCATGCAGTGCTAAGTAAGTCAGCAGCAAGATCATAATGATTTATTTGATTGCACAGGCAGTAGCATGGGAGAGATACTGGTACTTCTTCTTGCCTTTGTAAATAATCGTGCTGCAGAATTCTGCACTTGCTGCAGGCAGCCAAGCCCACTTTATTTAATTATTTGTACTTATCCTTTGACCATGTTAGTCCCACTAGGCTAGGCTTTACTCTGTTAATTCTTTATAACCGAGGCTACCAGAAACAAGCCAAGAGAATAGCAAGACCTAAACAACCACCAAGAGGTCCTGTAGTTTGAGGAAATACTTGATGAGAGATATATTTTGAAAATGGAAATAAGTGTTTACAACAACAGACTCATCATTATTATCAACCTCTCTTTCCCATTTTCTACATGAGGACAGGGTGCCACATCAACAATCACCATCTGTTTTGATTCAGTACTGTTCTCCTGAACCTTCTCTTACACAAGCCATGATCGTCTTTGCTGGATGCCCTTGTTTCCTCTTGCCTTCTTCGTCTTTGTCCCACGTCTTCTATACTAGATTGCCTTCTGCTTTCTTGTACATATGGATGAACTACAGCAATCTGTCCAACTACAGCAGTCTAGTCTCCTTGACATTCTCTGCAAATGTATCTGTTTCGTCTCCTGCTCTGATATCCTTTTTTTCTGTCCCACAGTGTGCATCCTGCCACCTGTCTCTGGCACTTCATCTCCATCTCCTGTAGCTTCCTCAGCTGCTCTGCCTTCACTGCCCAAGTTTCCGTACCATACAGTAGTACGGATCATGCCTCTGTTTTCTACATCTTACTTTTCAGCTTCCTTGGCATTCTTCTATTACACACTAGGCCTGACAATGCGTGCAAGTTTTCTGCATCCCCTCTCATTCTAGCTTTGACTTCCTCATTCAGGCTTCCCTTTTACTCAGCCACCAATCCCAGACATTTGAAGCTATTAACTTGTTCAGTTGTTTTCCCTTCTATCTGAATTCTTCTCTTTTGCTTTCCTCCATTTGCTCCCATTACAGCTGTCTTATCTGTAGTGTCTCACCCAGTGTGTCTTCAACTTGGATTCTTTTCCTGCTGTCATTTGCTGAAAGTTCTTTTTTCAGGGTCTGCCTGTAATGCCACATTGTCTGCATAGAACAGCTTTGTTGATCTGTCTCCTCCAACCTGTTTGCTAATGTAGTCCATCACCAGTATGAACAGCAATGGCTCAGAGTTGAACCCTGATGCACACCAGCTCTGTTGGGAACCCTTCTGTGAGTCTGAACACTGTATTTCTGTCATTAGGTCCTTGTATATAGCTTGAACTAATTCTAAAAATGTTTCTAGGACTCCAAGGAATCGCGGGACTGCCCAAATACATTTCCGTGGGACCTTGTCATATGCTTTCTCCAAGTCTGTGAATGCCCAGTTGGAGACCGTCCTAATCTCTAGCATCTTTTCAATTGTCTCACTACAAACTTCAAATCAATTGTGCTTCATTCTTATCTGAATCCAAACTGCTATCTCCGATCTTATTTTCGACTGCCTTGCATAACTGTTTCAGTCACTCTCACCAGAATTTTCACACAGTGTGACAGGAATTCATCTGTATACAACCCACAATTGTGAATGTCCCCTTTGTTCTTGTGCACTGGCACAAGAATGCTTATTCTCCAACCATCTGGAATATATTTTTCTTTACATACTGCTATGAGCACCCTCTCCAGCCATCTATCCCCTAGCTTGCTTAGTATCTTGATTATATCTGCCATGACCTCATCTGATCCAACTGCTTTTCCTGACTTCATTTTCCTTAGTGCTGTTCTTACTTTTTCCAGGATGGGTGTCTCCTCATCTTTCACTGTAGGCTGTGTTTGGAGCAGTAAAGTCTCTGGGGTTTTCTTCATTCAGAAGCTGCTAGAAGTACTCCTTCCTTCTGCCTTTACGTACAGTGGATTGGTGAGCACAGTGCTTCTGACATCCATTTATGAAGGCGCATTGATGACTGTCTTCTTTATCTTTTTGTCAGCCTGATAGAATTTGTGTGTGCCACCTGCTGAGTCCCTTTCCAGAAACTCGTATGGTGCCTCTGATGCTTGTTCTTTGCTACTGCAGCTGCTCTCCTTGTTGGCCAACCAGTACTCCTTATCCTAGTCCATATTTTCTATCTTCCACTTTTTCATGCACTCCTTTCCTTTGAAGACTTCTTAGACTTTGCATTCCACCAGCTTTCCTTATGTACCTTATTTCATACCTGGCTTGACCCCATATCTGTTCTGTAGTACTCACACGTGCTGTTTTAAGGTGCTGCCATTCTTCAAGTGTACTTATTTCTTTCTCCTGATGCGCTAGAGCCCTAAATATTTCCTTGAACATTTGTGCTTTCTCTCCAGTAATCGTCTAGGTGTTTACCCTAGTCTCTGACATTGGAGCCTTCTCTGACTACTGGTTGCAGCTAATTGTGGCTACCATGGTTTATTCTGAGGGTCAGCTGTTTCCCTGGGGATGACTTTGCCATTTCCGATTCTACCCAAGTGTCCTTTCTTTACCAGGAGGAAGTTCACATGAGTTGTATGTTGACAACTCTTGTATGTGATCTTGTGAAAACCCTGTGCTGGCCACTATCAATCCATTTGCCAGACAGAAATCTAGAATGGCACCCCCTCATTTATTCCTGTTGTCCCACTCGTGGGCGCAGGCAGTCATCCTGTCCTGTCCTCTCTGTCTAGATATGTGCCTTCAGGTCTCCCATTACTAACACCAACATATGTCCTGTTTTAATCTAATAGGTCCTGCAACTACTGCCTGAAAGTATAATTTTCCTCACTATCGCACTCTTGCTGTGGGACACAGGCTGAGATTGAGTAGTGTCCTGTCCTTACAATGGAGTCTGATTGACATGAGTCTATCCCTAATCCTGATGACAGAATCGCAAGCCAAGTGGCTTTGCTGCATGGCCCTTCCACTTTGTCTCCTGCATACAGAAGATGTCCAGCCTACTCCTTACTATCATGTCATCTACTTTCAAGCTACATCCTGTTAGTGAACCTATACTGAGTGTTGTTGTTGTTTGTCTTTCAGCTTTTCCCAGTTCGGGGTCGCCACAGCGGAACTCCAGTCCGCTAATGACTGGCAGTAGATTTTCACGAATGCTGAGGTGCCAGCTCGGCGTCCAACCTTCAACGAAGGCACGCCCATTTACGCATGTCTTTCGAACGCCCACCCAACCATGGGGAGAACATGCAGACTCCACACAGAAGGCACTCCTTGCACTCCCAGCCGAGAATCGAACAGGAGAACCTCTTGCTGTGAGGCAACAATGCTACCACTGCTGACAATTTTTATTTATTGCTTGGTAAGTTGATACATTTGTACATTCAGCTTTTGCCTGTCAGATCTGTCCTAGGTAACCCAAGGTAGGCAACTAGACATCAGCCAGCCGATAGCTTACTGACCCATGGTTTCCTGGCTTTATGGTGGGTACACATTGGCAAGTAAGCGCACATAGACCCTTCTCATATTTAGTTTGGGTCCCTGAGTTGAGTCATAGTAGGGTGAATCCTCAACCCACTTATGGCAAATACCTATGCCCATTTTTGGCAACATTGGTCAACACTACCAACGCACCCAGAGCCAATTTGTGCACCACTGAGTGGCTAGCCCTGGCATGGCATGCAGTCTGTAATCCATGTCCCGCAATTTTGAGGATACTTTGCACCATGTTTGATGTCCAAAGCAATTGGTCAGTACAGATCTTACCCAGTAGGCGCCATCTAGAGTTTGTGCTACTGCCATCAACTCCGCTCTTAAGCAAGTTTGAGATGGAAACACCCTACATATTTTTGAGAGGTGGGAGGAATCCCACAGAGACACAGGGAGAACATGCAAACTCTACACAGGAATCCACTTGAGGTCAGGATCAAACCTTGTACCTTATATATGGGAGGCAAAGCCCTTGACCATTATGCCAGTTGTATGTCTTTGACAGCTGTTCCCTAAGTGGTCCCCAAGTGCATCTGTCATCAAAGTGATACCAAGTTTTCTCACTTTCCTCTCAGAAGTTAGGGTATCACTATTGCATACTGTGGCTGACAAAGTTGGTTAAGGTGGTGAGAGTGACGTTTGCCTTGGTCTTAAAAATATTGGGCCATAAGTGGCTAACAGCTGTGTGACAAAAGAAGGTACTGCCAGCACAGCTAGCTGGGGTTTTGTAAATAATTGTCATTTGTGAATGTCAAACTGATTTGTACAAGATGCTGGTATTATAAATGTATTAGAATTGTATGTCATGTGTATATCGAACTGATTTGTACAGACATTTGTGTTGAAAAGGTATTTGTAAAGTGCTTGTGTTTTAAATGTATCCACAGTGTGCCCTACTGGAGATAGCAGAAATGTGCATGCACTATTGTAACTGTTTGAATGTGTATGTTTTAACAGAGGAAACTGGAAATCGGGAGGTTAACCTCAGTCTAGCAAACTTTAAAATATATCTGAAATTAAATCACTTTATAGGCTAGGCCATAAAGATGCTATCTTACAGGTTTCAATGTAGCCAGAGACACAGTTGTACTAGGAATCTTTCTGTATTGTCTTTGGGGTGAACTAATTACTACTCCGGAAGTGTGGAGGAATGCAATTGTTTTATGACTTCCAGCACCTGCCACAGATCTGAACAAAAGCCCTTGTGTGTGTATTTCTACAGGTAGGTGCTAAGTCCTGTCAGCTTCAAGCAAGAGGGGATGTTCTTCATCTCACATTGCTGCAGTCCTAACACTTGGGTAGTCCGCTGTCCACGGTCGGCCCGAATATCAAAGTATAAGGCTGACGTCGGTCAGGGCGCATTTAACTGACGTCAGGACGTCAGGGTACAAATGCGCATGACCAGCGTCATATCCTCAGTCTTTTTTGCCGCATGGTCCGATGCAGAAGCAGCATTGCAAGTGCCGGTTGGCGTTCTGAGATTTTTCTATTTAGAAGTTTCAGACCGAGTTCAAAGTTGGCTAAGTACCCGTTGGGAATATTTTTGTTTTTCTTGCCTCAGTCATTTACCGGATGTCAGAAAAAGTTAATAATTGCGTTTCTTGTGGGAAACAGATACCACATAGAGATTATCATACTTTGTGTATTCCTTGCTTAGGGCCTGAGCACGACGTTGTTGGCTGTCGCTCTTGTGCTAGATTTAATAAACGCACTATAAAGAGAAGGTTGGATTGTGCAAGGTTAGTCTTTGGGAAGCGGTGCAATTATAAAATGCCGTCGGATGCTCCGGCGCCTTCTCGAAGAAGCGCAAGGACAAGACAGTTAAGCCTAGGCTAGAAGAACCATCTGTGCCGGACGCCGGTTCTTTAGAGGTGTCGATGGAGCCGGTGGCTCCACCGGAGATTTCTTTGTGTTCACAGAGTGAAACTTTATTATTGCAAGATGTGGCCTCTCAGGAGGCAAGTCAGGCTGAGGGGGCTTCTCAGGTTACCATACTCCCCTCCCTTCCTAAGGTGGTTAGGCCCTCTCCTTCTGTTACTAAGGCTTCTCCCAGGGGCAGGCCAGGTTTAGCTTCAGTTGGTGTTACCCCTAGCTCTTCAGGTACTATGCCCAAGAAGCATATGCTTAAAATGGCAGAAGATTTGATTACTTTGATTAGGGGTTCTATGCCCCCTCCTGCTAAGAGACCTAGGGTGGAGCCTGAGCTGGGGGGTTTTGAGCAAGCTTCAGATGTTTCAGAGTCTTCGGCTGAAGACTTGCAGGAGTACTCTCCTTATTCTGATTCTGATGTGGATGATTCTACTCCTTCTGCTACTCCTCCTGAGGATTTTTCTATTTCAGAAACTCTTCATTCCATGAGGGAGCATTTTAAGTGGGAAGGTCAGGACTTCTCTGATTCCAGGAAACGGCTTAGGGAATTTCTGTTTTTACCCCAGCATAGGCCTTTGGCTATACCTCCTGTTTTGGATGTAGTGGAAGATGTTTTTACAGAGGCTTCTCTTAATCCTGATTCTTTGCCTCCTGCTCCTGTTAAGCCGGATAGGTATTACAGGGTGCCTGACGTTCACAAGTATCTTTTTAAAAGTCCTAGGGCAGACCCAGAAACTGTTAGCCAGGGGCCTAAGGGTGTTAAGGCTTCTGTTGTTAAGAATCCGGTTCCTACAGATAAGGAGGCTAGGGCCTTGGATAGATGGGGAAAGAAAGTTTATACTTCTTCCACTCTTGCTATAAGGGCTCCGAATTGCCAGTTTCACATGTTGAAATACCAAAACTATCTCCTTTCACAATTGAAGTCTAAGGTTGATGCTCTGGCAGTTGATATTGATTGTAAAGAGTTGCAAGATTTAGTCCATGTTTCTGAACAGGTGGGTAAGCATTCTTTGCAATGCGGTTTTGATGCTGTACAGGCCTCGTCTAGGGTGGCTGCCACTGGGACTGTTCTTCGCAGGCACGCCTGGCTGAGGGATCAGAATTTGTCTGAACATGTTAAAACAAGGATTTTAGATGCTCCTTTACAATCTGACGTGTTGTTTGGGCCTCCTGTTGAGACAGTCTTAAAGAAAATGGAAGACAAGGCTAAGTCTATGCAGACTGTTAAAGATTTTTTGCAAGTCCAGCCTCCAAAGTTTAGTAGAAATTGGCCTACTAAGGGGTGGACGTATCCTTCTTATGATTCCCAGTCTAGGGGTAGATCTAGACGTGGTAAGGGCAGAGCTCAGGGCTCTTTCCGGCCTAGAACAGGGAGTTCTCCTGCACAGGCTTTGGGTGAGGGCAGGGGTCAGTCCTTTCGTAAACAGACCCAATGACCTACCTTTTCAGCTGCCAGAGCCTGCTGCCTGGCAGCACCTTTGGGAGGAAGGTTGGCACTCTTCAAAGAAAATTGGAATTTAATTACCCAGGACAGATGGGTGTTGGATATCATACACCACGGCTACAGGTTTTATTTCCATACCTTGCCTCCTTTCAAAGGCATGCCAGACGTTCCTCCTCAACAAAGAATAGAGGCTCACAGACAGGTTTCTCTGTTGCTCCAACTAGGGGCCATACAGCCGGTCCCTCTGCCAGAAGTGGGCCTAGTATTTTATTCTCGCCTGTTCCTAGTACCAAAGAAGGGGAACACGTGGAGACCAATTTTGGATTTATCTATCCTCAACACTTATCTGGACATTCCCAAGTTCAAAATGTTGACGTTGCAGCAGCTTTTACCTCTGCTGGGCAAAGATCATTGGATGGTAACTTTGGATCTCAAGGAGGCTTACCTTCATGTTCCTATCAGACTCAGTTGCAGAAAGTATCTGCGTTTGAGCTGGGACTTCTCACTATCAGTTCTCTGCATTGCGCTTTGGCTTATCTACTGTGCCCAGAGTGTTCATGAAAGTTCTGGCTCCAGTGATAGCTTTCTTCAGACTAAAAGGAATACAGATCTATCCTTATTTGGACGACTGCCTGATTCTGGCTCAAGGAAGGGAAGAGCTTCTTCGTCATTTGGAGTATGTGATAGCAGTGCTAAGATGCCTAGGGTATTCTGTGAACGAAATAAAGTCCAGTCCAGTACCCTCTCAAGACATGTGCTTTCTGGGTGTGAGACTGAATACAGCAGCCCAGATGGCCTTTTTACCCCGGACAAACAAAAGAGTCTATCCCTTTACTTCCGTCAACTATCTCATCAGTCCGGGCTGACTGCAAGGACAGTCCTTCAAGCCTTAGGGTTCATGGCATCTTGTATTCTGGTGCTTCCCAATGCCAAACTGCATATGAGGAAGCTACAATGGTATCTCAAAAATGTATGGACACAGCACTGCCAGGATCTGGACACTGTCATTCCAATAATACCTTGCATTCAGAAGGAATTTTTGTGGTGGGCTCAGGAATGTCACCTAAACAAGGGACTCTCTGTGACCCGGCCAGAGGCAAGTCAGATTTTAACGACAGATGCCTCAGACAAAGCTTGGGAGCTCATCTGAATGGAAAATGGATACAAAACAAGTGGCCTGTCAGACTACAACATCTACATATCAACATGAAGGAGATGTTAGCAGTCCAGTTTGCATTAATAGCTTTCAAGGAATTCCTTCTTCCAGGACAGGTGTTGATTCTAACAGACAACACAACTGTCATGTGGTACATCAACAAGCAAGGGGGAACGATTCTTATCCTCTATGCAGGCAAACAATGATTTTGTGGGAGACTGCTCTCAGTTTACAGCTCAATCTTCAGGCAAGGTTTCTGCCAGGAGCACAGAACTCCTTAGCAGATGTGTTGAGCAGACAATTATGGATCCCCACGAGTGGAAATTGGATCCTCATGTATTTCAGAAATTGACAGTGTCATGGGGAACTCCAGACATAGATCTGTTCGCTTCTCCACTAAACCATCAGCTGCCAAAGTTTTGCACAAAAAGGTTTCATCCCACAGCTTGGAAAGTGGATGCTCTTTCTTTCAATTGGAGCAATCTTCATGTGTATGCCTTTCCACCTCTGCCTCTCCTCCCAAAGGTACTTCTGAAGGTCAGACAGGACAAGCCAAGGATGATTTTAATAGCTCCAGATTGGCCTCGACAGCACTGGTACCCATTACTGAGAAGTCTAGTACGGAAGCCTCCATGGCCTTTGCCTTCGATTCCACACCTGTTGTCACAGGAAGACAGTTATTTGCTCAATGTCAAACTTCACTCTCTTCACCTAACAGCCTGGCATATTCTGTTTTGAACCATAAAGGGTCTCAACTTCCACAACAAGTTTTGAATGTGATTTTGGAAGCTAGAAGGCCTAGTACAAGGAAAGTGTACGCAGATAAATGGAAGAGATTTTTATTTTGGAGTGCAGCAAAGGATTTTGATGTTTCTGAGCCTAATTTAAGTGTGGCTCTTCAATATCTTACTGAGTTACTGGACAAAGGTTTGTCCTTCTCTTCTATTAAAGTTCATGCTGCAGCAATTTCAGCTCACTATGATTGCGACCCGCCATTGTTTTCTCATCCTTTGTTCAAGCAATTTCTTAGAGGGGCAAAGAATATCAGACCCCCACGAAGAGCTCCTACTCCTGCTTGGGATCTCAATTTTGTGTTGGAGAAACTCACTTTACAACCTTTTGAGCCTGCAGCTACTGCTGAGTTGAAATATTTATCATGGAAGACTGCTTTTTTTATTGGCCATTACCTCTGCAAGAAGGGTTTCTGAATTGCAGGCCCTTATGGCAGTTGAGCCTTTCTTGATTTCCCATAAGGATAGGGTATCATTACGTACTAATCCTTCCTTTATGCCTAAGGTGGTTTCTAGTGTGGCTTTAAACCAGACTATTCATTTGCCTACTTTTTATGCAAATCCCCAAAATAAAGGGGAAAAGATTTTGCACACTTTGGATGTACACAGGCAGTTGCCTTATTATTTGGACAGAACTAAAGGGTTCAGGCAATCTCAGCAGTTGTTTGTTTCTTTTGCTTTGAGTTCTCAGGGCAAGCCTGTGTCAAAACAAACTATTTCTAAGTGGATTGGGTTTTGCATTGCTTTCTGTTATTCCCATCATGGCAAGGAGGTTCCAGCTGGGATTAGGCCTCATTCCACTAGGGCTACTGCCACTTCCACAGCTTTTTTGAGGGGAGTGGCAACCAAGGATATTTTAGAGGCAGCTACTTGGAGTTCTGTGCATACCTTCTCTAGGCATTATCACCTGCCACTTTACTCTAAGTCCAGGGCTGGTTTTGCCACTGCGGTTTTGCAGGGCATTTTGGCAGCTCCTGCTTCCTTATAGTTAGCCATCCTCCCTTATCTCTGCTTTGGGATTCTACCCAAGTGTTAGGACTGCAGCAATGTGAGATGAAGAACATAGTACAGTTTTGTACCTACCATAAATGTAGATGTTCGAAGATCCACATTGCTGCAGTCCAATTTACCCTCCCTCCTTCCCCTCTGTACTTGGAGGTGGTTGTGTGGGTTGGGTTGTACATATTGTGTGTATTATATCTATTGTACATATAGTTAGTGCAAGGGTGGTTGGTTATTTGTTTGCTGTCTTTTGGTTTTGACCTTTCTTTTTAAGGTCTTCTGACATCTGGGGCAAGAAAAGACTGAGGATATGACGCCGGTCATGCGCATTTGTACCCTGACGTCCTGACGTCAGTTAAATGCGCCCTGACCGACGTCAGCCTTATACTTTGATATTCGGGCCGACCGTGGACAGCGGACTACCCAAGTGTTAGGACTGCAGCAATGTGGATCTTCGAACATCTACATTTATGGTAGGTACAAAACTGTACTTTTCCATGGGAACTAGAAGTCAGATGACCAGAAGTGATCTCATTTTGCAAACTCTCTCAGAAGTAATATTTTAGATATTATTTTGAGAAGTCTGTTAGTGAGACGGAGCATTCTATATTCTGTCTTGGGTCTGACCACAAGAAGGATAATTCACCACATTATCTGCCTTGCTCTATTAAGTAGGTAGGGAATAGTGATTTTCGTAGATTTGGTCAGGAATATAGTGAAGCTTAGTTTAGATATTGTTTTTCTTTGTTTGAGCCTGTCCTTCAATGTTATTTTTCAATATTTCCTGTGATTTTTGAACTCTTGTCACTGTGAATAGATATTTAGTACTGTCTTATTTTATCATTCATTATTAAATATATTTAAATCTTTCATTGTGGCAAATCTTTGTAGAGATATTTAAGTTTTGAGAGTACTTGCATATTTATTTAGTGACACTGTGTGCCACTCCTAATAGCCTTGCTCTTGGTCAAACTACCATTAGTATTAATATTAATTTCACTCAGTATATGGTAGCTGGCGGGAGTGTCTGGTGGCAGTTATAACTACGTTGTAGTCTGGGCAGAAGATGGCATAGCTAGTAAACCTGTGCCAGCCTTTCCCCAGGTGTGTGTGTGTGTGTGTGTGTGTGTGTGTGTGTGTGTGTGTGTGTGTGTGTGTGTGTGTGTGTGAGAAACCTCCAAGATTGTGTGTCAGCTACTTTGGTAGGGACATGAAGCACTGGTAAGACAGAGAGGGTGCTGCTGTCTTCACTTGGACACTCAGCTGAGATCTCAACTGTGTAGCTGTGCCAGTGGGGAGTCTTACTGGGGATCTGCGGAAAGAGGGAGAAGCCAGTTCCAGACTGACTGTGTTCCCCGTGTGCTTTTAAAGGAAATGGTGCTTGATCGTGATTGATGCAGAGAGCTGCAACTGGAAATACTGTATGTGTACCTGTTATCCTCCCAGTGAACGTCCCCACTTGTGCCAGTGATGAGCATTGAGGCTCCTTGATTACTGGCCCATAGGTGGTGGGGTGTCAAAAACCATAAAAGCCATTTAATTTTGGATGTGGTCTAGTTCTCTACCAACAAAACTATAGCAGATAACATGCTGAGGAAAGGACGTATAACTATGTATGATCTGTGAAACACTGGTAGGTCAGACCACTTTCTGTAATGAGCTCACCCATTGGAAGCATGTACACAGAGAATAAGAGGCATGACATAGAACACTAAGGAATGTCAGATGAAACAGGGTATACTGATGAAGAATGGATACCTGAGGCTTCCAAGATGGCTGCACACTGATAATCAGCTTGATTAGAGCTCTCCCAGTGTAAAAACAGAAACTTTTAAATGTGTGAGATACAAGCTTCTGTATGTAGCTATCTTCAGGATATTTTTTCCTAGAAGATCCAATATATTTTTGACACAGAGCAGTCCAAGGAGAAAATAATTGACCTAACAAAGAATGAGCCAGCAATCAGAAAGGGACTCTGCTTCTTACTCTTCTGACAGTAAGAAAGCCCACATCCATTATTGTTCCAAAGGAAGATGCTTGAGAAACGGAACAAAAGCAAAAGATCTGACTAGAAGACTCATGAGTGCCTTAGACTTGAGCCAGAGACTGGTGTTGAGAGAGATCTGATCAAGAAGACAAACAACCGTTAGTGAATATATGGGAGACTGGAAAGCATCAGGATGAAATGTTGAGCATATACCCCACTTTGTCATTAATGTTTTTAAGAACACTGAATGGAATTAAGAAGTATCTGTAAGTAAAACATTGTTTTTATTAGTATTTGTATTGCAATGTCATGACATAAATTTATGTTCTAGTATAAAACAGTTTTATATATTGTGCAGTCATGGGTATTTCAAATGTGAAGTGGGGGAATTCTGATCAGCGACTGTTGTAGAAGTTAAACATATTAAAGCACAAATGTACTTTTCCTAGTTGCAAGGTGTTTAGGCTTTACACTGTAACAAAGTAAGAAAGGGTAGCTGGAAGCAAGTTAATATGACATGATCTTGGGCTGCTGGAGAAAGAATGTAAAAGTGTATTGATTAAAATAAATTTAGAATCAAGATAATTTCTTGTTTTTATAGAAGTGGATATTTAAGCTAATGTCCTTATTTTAAGTTCTAAACAAGTTTTTAAATCAAATAGGCTTGAAAATAACTACAATTTCCACTCTGTTCATCTGTTTATTTTATTTCTTGCATTTGCAAAGTCATTAGCTACCTTTTTCCATTAGCAAAAGCATTCAGTGGGAGGTAGGAATTCTACAGGTGCAACACTTAATTATGAAAGGTCTCAGCAATGTGCTCTGAGAGAAATTTACAGAGATTGTTTTATAGCTGTTTTTCTCATTACTAAGTGCTTTTATTTGGAGGCAAGAAGTCTGCAGGTGCAAGCAATTAATCATGAGAAGTATGGGTACTATCTGCTGAGTGAAATGTCCAAGTTCTAGTGTAGTTAACATTTAAAGGCACATTGCCAGGCAGCTCAGTGTAAAATGAAGTGGGAAGTGAATAAGTTGTACTAGTAGTTGACCCTCAAGCAGCCTTAGTATTTTAATGCAATTAATGTAAAAATGCACACTTTATTTATATTAATGTAGCAAGTATGCTTTTTAGGGTTAAAAGCTAATGTTTACTGAAAGCATATTCTGTTTTTCACATCTGGGAGGAGAAATGAGACAAGAAAACAGAAGGAACCCATGCTCTAGCATGTGCTTTAGCATGGGCAGACTTAATTTAGAATATGTAGTGCCTGTAGGGTGCAGCCATCAGTTTGGAGCAACTGTTCATGTTGCAGGGGGTTAACCTTCATTCTTTTGAAGCTGTACATAGTTTTGTGTTTTTGCTATAAGTTTAAAAAAGGCTGCTGTTCTGAAAATTTTGAAACAAAAAGTTTTAAAAATGTGACATAGGTTCAAATTTAGATTAAAAACTGAATAAGAGATCAGCAATGCCAAGCATTAGTCTGTATTTAAGCCGAAAAAGAACAGTCACGTATAATAGATGTGAGGAATAGATTTTGGTCGTAATGTCTGCTCTGAATGTAAACTGTCTTACAGGTATAGATAGAGAGTATTGAATTATATTAACGAGTGTGGGGTGCAAATAGCAATGTTGCAGGTAATACATTTGGATAGAAATGAACATGTGAATTTGATAAAGAAAGGATTTTGGGGGTGGACATAAGGTAGAATATCTGGGATAAAGGGAAATGGGAGCAACGCATGCTGTTGGAGGGGCTCCAGTAGTGATAGAAGAAAATAGGAAAAAAACAAAAACAGATTTGAATTTATAAGGAGTTATTGGGGAAGGAGGATTATACTAGCATGTAGTTAAATTCCACGTAAAACTGCTGTTATGGAGTTTGAGAACAGTGGAAGAAAGTGTACTTTCAGTGGGGAATATTTATGGATGGAGACTGGAACCTGATTTGCAGTAGTAAGGCTATATGAAGTGCACCAAAAAAGGAACATGCAAAAGAAACCGGTAGCTCTCTGAAGAAATGTGAAAATATTTAGTATGGAAAATGGGAATTCAGTAGTAGTAACACAAACAGATTTTTTTATTACTCAACATGCAGTAGTTGGGTAGACCGGATAGAAATTCTATTTCGTATGAGCGTGTATATTTAATCAAAAGCTTTGACGCACATCTAGTATTTCAGACCATGTACCAATAAGGACTAAGGTAAAGATGCAGGGTAATGAGGTAAAATGAGACACAGGCACTTTCCTACTTACCTGTTAAAAGGCATTTAAGGAATATGTAGTAGAAATTATTCCAGAATTATTAGAGAAAATAGAGATTTCTTCAGAAGGGATAGCTTGTATGTGGTACAACATGAAAATGGAGCTTAAATGTGGTAGAAATAAGAGAGAGTGTTGCAGGAAAAGGTAATATGAATTTAGAGGCAATTATAAAGGTTGCAGTATAAGGGGATTCTCACAAAACAAGAAAATGACCAACTGCAAGAATGCTGAAGAAGAAGTAACGTGGTATTTGGAAATCATGCATGAGTTTAGAAAGGTTGTTGTTAATCAGCTTTTATTTATTTATTTATTTATTTATAACTCTGGAGCACAAAAACTTTTAGTACAATGACTTAGAGAACAGAAAGAAGGAGGTGTCATCAAATTTAAGAACTGTGCTACAAGAAAAATAGCCAGAATCCTATCCTATAGAACTATTAGCGATGTTTTGAAAAAAAATTATGAACATTTGTGTAACATGAGGAATGTGGAAACTAAGAAAGGGCACGTATGAGAATATTTGTGGAAGACTTAGTTGTAACAGAGTCAGTGGAAGATGAGACTCAACAGCAGCTAAGACAGGAAGAGAACAACTAAGAACAGTAGTGTATAATCAGCACAGAAATCTCTAGGAACAGATGGTATTTTTGTGTAAGTTGGAAAGAAAGTAATAAAGATCTGGAAGGTTTTGTTTAACTGTATTTTAAAAGGGGAGGGGGTGACAGCATTCTGGAAGAAAGCTATGGTGGGTGTAATACCTGAAGAGGGTAAATGTTCTTCGGGTCCATCTTTATATAGACACATTTCAGTTAAACCATGATTATAAAGCATTTCTCTCCATTAACTGAAGTAATAGCGAAAGTGTTGCCAAAATTGATAAGTATGGATCAGAGTAGTTTTGTGGAGGGGCAGAAAACATTTAACAACAGTGATGATCCAAAGGAAGGCAGAATGTCAGAAAATATTGCTGTTATTGGTAGATGTCCTCCTGTTCATCTGTTGTAGTATTCTTTACATGAGGGAGTTGCCTGCCCAGGCGAGCCGACGTTGGCTGGTATACCAAAGTCTTTTACTACCGTAAGGTGTAAGTTACTACTGACGTAGGCTGCTATTGGGCCTAGGCCATAAAGGTAACGTATGCGTGCACCATCCTCAGAACAACTTTGCCGCCAGTCGGCTCGCCAGTCCTGGTCATTGCTCTGCTGCTGGAATAGAGTGTTTCTTCTAAAAATAAGTGCCCTGTTGGGGAACCTTTTCTGTCTTTTGCTGCTGTACCTCGTTTTCCTTGAGTTAATGTCATTCAAGAAAGGGAAGTGTGATTGTAAAAGGCAGATTCCACGCAAAGATAGTGTCTTGGGCCCCACTACAACCATAAGAACTGTGCTGTCTGCCAGTCATTCGTCCCCAAGACTCTTTGGAGTAAACACTTTTCCCTCTTAATATATCTAGAGAACCAGTGCTTGAAAATTCTTGCAAAATCGCGATGGAGGGTTTCTCCAGCCTGACAACCGAGCCTACCATGAAGCGGGAGGCCAAAAGGCTTAGGCCTGAAGCTTCAGTTGTGCCTCTCCTTGCAGACATTTCTCTCGAGGTGCATGATAGCCCGAAGACATGTTCTGCTTTGGATCCGGGTCCTCAGGCCGAGCCCATTTTACAGGCCACCTTAGAACCAGATGCTAGTACATCCAGAGAAGCCTCACAGACATCAGGTACAGATGCCCAGGGGGAACCAAGGCTCATTATTTTGGAAGACCCTTGGGGAATCACGCAGATCTTGGTGAGGGAAGAAGTCTATTCAGATTTACTTGAATGCAGGCCTATGTCTGAAACCCCGACCTTGCATCGTATGGACATACCAGCTAAGGAAAAGCAGAAAAGTAAGCACTCTTCCCATCCTCAAGACCCTCAGAAAGAGTGGCAAAATTTTGCCTAAGGATTATTCAAGGCCTTTGTGTCCTTGAGGCCTACTGCTGGGTCTTCTGCTCCTTCTTTGGGCCTATCTCACCCCAAAAAAGGGTCAGACAACCGCCTACGTCGGAGAAAGAACTTTCTTCAGAGGATTATAGTGACTCATTAGCCTACTCTTCACAAATTCCTTCACCATTAGACTGTGCTTCCCCTGAGGAAGACTCTAATGGGACGGACTCCCTATGGAGAAAATCTCATTGGGGAAACCCTTTTAAAATGAGAGACTACTTCAAGTGGGACAGCATTCAAATGTCAGATGCTCAAAAGAGGTACTATGACTTCCTCCAGGTGGAAACCCCCAGTCTGTCCCACTGGTTATACCTACCTTTCTGGATGCCTTTGCTTCCACATCCCTATACTCTGACTCTCAGCCTCTGGCCTTTAAGAAGCCTGACAGGTACTGTAAAGATGTCCTTCTATTCCTATATTGCAGTTTTCTTACTGTGGGATTTCCTTCCTCAGGCGACCCGACATTGGCTCCCATACAAAGGCTTAAGCCTGGTTGCTGTGGTTGCGTGGGACGTCACATGTAGGGCCATAAACCAGAGACCTTAAATGTGATGTCTGCACGCACAGACTTCAGAATTTTTCAGACACAGATTGTCACATTGTTTGCTTCGCTCCTACTCTCAAAGACTTTTAAAAAGCCAAGTACCTCATTGGGGAAACCTTATGTTCTTTTTGCTTGAGCTTGGTTAGCTGTATTTTATTTTGGCCAATGTCTGCTAAAAAGGGCAGATGCCATTGCGGGTGTCAGATACCGCATAAGGATACCCATGACCATTGCGTCTTTTGTCTTGGGAAGGAACACGATCATACTGCATGTTCCATTTGCCAGTCTTTTGTACCGAAGACCCTCCGCAGCTGTCTAGCCACACTAAATTTATATTTAGAGAGCCAACATCTCAAAAAGCTTGCACTTAGAATGGACCCTAATCAGCCACTCCGACTGAACCACTGCGGAAAACAGCCAAAGTTTCCAGGCCTACTTCTGTTGCCTTTCCACCACTGGATGTCCCGCCAGCTTCTGATATAGGAGTTGAGGGACATCCGACAGAACTGACTACTTCGATGGCTCCTACCGAGGAAGCCACTTCAGAAGTTGCGGCCTGCACGTCCATGGAGATCCAGAACCAGTCGGTTGGCCTTAGGAAATTCGTATTCCTGAGACTCACGCTTCTAAACCTAGGCCTTCTCCCAAACCTAAGCCTACTAAATGTAAACAGAAAACTAAACATCTCACTCCTACTCCTGAAGGAATCCCTGACTGGCAATCTTTCACTGACTGTCTGATGCAAGCCTTTATGGCCCCTTAGTCCTACAGGCTCTACTCCCTCCACTATACCTGTGCTCAGCCCAAGGCCTGCCTCTGCCATTTCTTTCCCCTTGCAGACTACCCAAGAAGGAGAACAGGGACTAGAACCTAACTACTCTTTTTCTGAAGAGTCCATTTCTTATGCATCCCAGATTGCTTCTCCTTTAGAATATTATTCACCAGATGAGGATCTGTTGAAGGGGACTCCCCACCAGAGGACATTACCTTTGGTGAAACAATAACTAAGATGAAAGAGTACTTTAAATGGGACACTACCCAGATGACTGACACCAAGAGGAGGTATTTTGAACTCCTTCAAGTGGAGTCTCCCTTCCCATCAGCCATCCCACCAGTCTTACCTGCCTATCTGGATGGTTTTACCTCTGCATCCTAAAACACAGACTCTCAACCACCTGCATCTAAAAGACCAGACAGGTTTTATAAGGTTCCTAATGACCAAAAATTTAGTTAACCCCCCTCCCCTTTGGCAGACCCTGCAGTCATTGCTGTCGCTCCAGACAAGCAATCCAGACTTATTCCCTCTGCATCTCTTTTGCCTACGGATAAAGACAGCAAAACCATGAACAGGATTGGTAAAAAGTGTACACCTCTTTCACCCTGGCCTTCTGTGCTATAAATTACCAGACACACATGGCAAAATATTCACTGGACCTCGTCTCTCAATCAACTAACCTCCTGGCTGCCACACCTGACTGCCCTACCAAAGCAGACATAACATCTAAATTGTCTCTGGCTTCACAGGTAGCCAGACATTCAATTAGGTGCAGTTATGATGCTGCAGAGGCCTCTGCTAAGTCAGCAGCTTCTGCTTCTGTCCTCCAGATATTCCTGGCTGCGCCTACAACCGCTGCCTGAAGACTTTAAAACATAAGATTATGGATGCCTCCTTAGACCATAACCTTTTGTTTGGAAAACAGTCTGCAGAGGTTTTTAAAAATCTGCAGGCGAAAAGCAAGGAAATACAGGACATCAAGCATTTGCTTGTGTCCTCTATTCCAAAGTATTACAGGAATTACCCTGTGAAAACCTAATTTGTCAGAACACCTTCCTCTGCCACCCCTTCATCCTCCAGGCACAAAAGGGGAACCAGAAGGCTATGATTCTCCAGACCTGCCACCTCTCAACCAAGTCCTAGACCGTCCTTTCGGGATAGAAATTCATCCAACAATGCATGACTGCCTTGCCCATCTGCCCGCCTATCCCACTTTTTGCCCATCTGGAAAACCATCATTTCAGACCAGTGGGTACTGAGCATCATCCAAAATGGATACTTCCTTTTTTGGAGGGAAAAGCCCATCCCAAAGCCCATTCCCTTTCCCTCAAAAAAACTAAATCCACCTACTGCCACAAATTCTTCAAGACCTCCAAAAACTAGAAACAGTAGAACCTGTCTCTCCCGGGCAGGAAGGAAAAGGATTTTACTCCAGACTTTCTGATCCCCAAAAAAGATGGTCCTTGGAGACCTATAGTGGATCTATCTTTCCTGAACCTATTTCTAGAAGTGCCTTCTTTCAAAATGCTCTCCCTCCCAACCCTACTCCCTCTTATCCCAGACCAGGCCTTCATGGCCACTTTGGATTTAAAGGAGGCTTGCCTCCATATCCCCATAAAACCCTCCAACAGAAAATGTCTACGTTTCTCTGGACCCTGCTCTCACTTTCAGTTTACAGCCTCGCCCTTTGGTTTGTTTACAACCTCCAGAGTATTCACAAAATGCCTAGCCCTAGCCATTGCTTACTGCAGTACCCAAGGTATACAACTCTACCCCTACCTAGACAACATTCTCCTTCTAGCAGAGACAGAATCCTGTGTCAGAGACCACCTCACTTTCACCACCACTGTTCTTCAAAACCTGAGCTTCACTCTCAATTTAAACAAATCCTCCTTGCTCCCTCAGCAAGACAAAATGTTTCTGGGCTGCAGGATCAGGACAGATCAAATGCAGGCCTTTATCCAACAGGAAAAGGTCCACTCCCTCTCCACTCACTTTCAAAACCTTTTACTGGAATCCCAGATTTCTGCAAGACTATTCCTGCAACTCCTGGGTCTTATGGCAGCCACTATTCCCATGCTTCCCTTGGCAAGAATGCATATGCGGAAGTTCCACTGGTACCTCAAGAACGTGTGGTCACAACACCTACACTCTTTAGAGAAGCAAATCCCCTTTCTGACCTGCCTCAAATCAGAGCTAAGGTGGTGGATTCAACAAACCCGTCCCAACCCGGGAATGCCTGTACAAATGCCATCCCCTAACCAGTTCACCACCCTTGCCTCCAAGTAGCTGTGGTGCTCTCACACAGTAAGAATACTGCAACATAGGAATAGAAAGACATAGAATAATTGTGTAAAATTTTACCATAATCATAGATGTCCTTCTCTTCCATGTTGCAGTATTCCATCCCTCCCACCTTCCCTCTGCAGTACATTGGACTACTAAACCTAGCTCATAGCTTCTAGGAAGCTCTACCCATAACCAAGAGCAACTAGCCAGCATATGACACTTGACTCTTTTAGCTGACCATCACTTCCTCTCTTAAGACTGTCTGGCTGGCCTTCAGGTTTTGGGGTCTGTGCATGCAGACATCACATTTAAGGTCCCTGATTTATGGCCTTACGTGTGACGTCCCATGCAACTACAGCAACCAGGCTTAAGTTTTTGTGTAGGAGCTGACGTTGGGTCACCTGAGGCGGGAAATCCCACAGTAAGAATACTGCAACATAGAAGCGAAGGACATCTATGGTTATGGTAAAATTTTACACAACTATGCTTTCCTCAAGGCCGCGGTTTCCTCTTTAAGGCCCTTGTTGCGGACCCCTTGGGCATCTGTGCAGCCTCAGACAAAGCTTCGAGGTCCCTTACTTCCACTTCTCTCCTTTCCTCTGACAAAGTTAGTAGGCAACTTAGAGGGGTTGAGGAAGAAAATATACACTTCTGCTACCGTAGTCTTTAGGGCATTGAACTACCAAACTCATATGACCAAGTATTCCCTGGAGCTTATGTCACAACTATCTAAAATTGTTTTTGACATGCCTCATTCGGAAAACAAGGCCTTGGCCTGTTCCCTAATTGCTGCATTCTTCCAGGTGTCCTGTCACTCAGTGAAATGCAGCTGTGATGCTGTTGAGGCTACCTTTAGGGCTGCTGCTTCTGTTTCAGTGTTGAGAAGGTTTGCATGGTTAAGGCTTCAACTTCTCCCTGAGGACATCAAGGCGAACCTTATGGATGCTCCCCTTGACAATTCTGCTTTTTTTGGTAAGGCTTCAGCTGATCTCTTCAATCACTGCAGGAAAAAGGCAGAGAGTTAAAAGGAAAAACAAACAGCAGTGTGTACCCGAAGGCAAAAATAAACTTATACCAAATAACAAGCCAGCGAGGTGGATCGTTCCCAATAAGGTTTAGACAAGATGTATTTAATTCAAAAACAAAAAAAATGGTCAGGAGCTTTTGTTCCCAAAGGAATTTCTTCAAAACCATTTTACAAAATAAAACCATAATTTAAATAGCATTTAAAATAATCATGTGACTCACTCACTCAACGTTCCCTTAAAGAAACAGTAACATTTCCCTGAATAAATCACAAAATCTTTGTTTTTTTTTTCTTTAAAACAGGCAAGATAGATATATGTTCATTAATACCAGGCAAAGTTGTTGAATTCATCCTTAGTTGCTATTTAAGTTCACATTCATCTACCCTGTTCTCCCCAAAACCTCCCTTGTTATCCCTTTTAACTTTTTCCAGAATGCCAAATAAGAGATAGCCAAAATGTTTTGTATGCTTATATAAAGCATTGTTCTCATCTTTGTTTTTAATGGCATACAAGTGTTCGTATATACGTTTACGTAAACTCCTAACAGTTTTCCCAGTGTAGAAATCATTACTGTAATTCGGAACAGCGTATTAGATTGGGCACACGGAATTGTGGCAGTTCTGGTCTTGTATACACTGCATCTTGCTCCAAATGTAATGCTTTCTACATTGGGAAGCCCTCCAAGGGGAGCAAGAAACCTCATCACTACTTGGCTCCCCATTCTTTCTACCCAAATAAGCAGCCTTTTCCTGACAGATCAGGTTCTTTCTGACTCTTCAGGACTCCCTTGCTATACCCATCTTTCCCTATCCCTTCCAGCCTGAGAATCCATCACACAAGACGTCTTATACATCATAAAACACGGATATTTCATCGCATGGCGCACTGTGCCTCCCTTCAGAGGTATCCCACAACCACCTTCAGAACAGGTACCCCTCTTCCCCCAAGTATTGGCAAACCTGTTAGAACAGTGAAACATACAACCAGTGCCCACACAACAAAAAAGAAAAAGCTTCTACTTCCGCGTGTTCCTAATACCCAGAAAGGAAGGCCCCTGGAGACCCATCCTAGATCTTTTCTTCCTCAACACCTTCGTAAAGGTGCAGTTCTTCAAAATGCTTACCATTCAGACCCTGTTTCCTCTAATCCACTCGCAGGCCTTTCTGGAGGCCATAGACATCAAAGATGCCTACCTGCATATTCCCATTCATCCCAGTTTTGGGAAATTTCTTTTTCTGTATGGCAGCCTGGCACTTTCAGTTCTTGGCCTTGCCTTTTTTTCTTTCTACAGCCCCAAGAGTTTCACAAAATGTTTAGCCCCAGTAGTCGCATTCTGCAGAATCCAAGGCATTCAGATTTTCCCTTACCTGAATGACCTCATGTTCCAGGCAAGCACCCCAGAGGATCCTCCACTCGGCCGTTGTCATCCTACAACAACTGGGGTTCACAATCTGCTTCAAAAAATCTACCCTCACCCCATCCCAAGATCATGTCTTTCTGGCAGATTCCAAACGGACAGAATGATACTGTCCCTTCCACCTCAAAAGGCTCAGGAGCTCTGCCAGACCTTTTGTAGGATCATAGGAAGTTACTATTTTATTGGCCCTGAGGCCCTCACAAGCCTAGCCAAGAATTTAGCCCATGTTCCAGCAAGTCAGCATCTGATGCCCCTGTCCAGCAGGGACATAGGTGAAATCCCAGGGTTGTATTTTCTGTTCCCCATCCAGTTATCCAGGTTGCACTTAAAAAGGGTTAATGAGGTACTCTGCTTGTTGTGGAGAAGGGAGTCTGTTTCACAGAAGGCGGAGACTCTGGGACACAAATCTATCCTGCCAACAAGTCCTATTGATGTCACAGACCAGGTTGAGGTCGCGTGTGCTGGTTACTCAAATGGAACTTGACTTGCATATATGCAGCAGTCCCATCAAGGTGGGTCTGATATTGCTTTGTATGCCAGACAAAGGTCACCTCTGAGGAGTCTGTATGAGACTGAGTTAGAGGGACATGGCCTATCTGTGTAGGGTAGATGTTTGAGGCCCTGGATTTTCATGGTGAGGAACCTCTGTGGTTTCTCCAGACACTGCATGTGCTTTGTGAGGTACATGCCAACATCCTTCCCCTGCACCTGTTGTCAGCAAAGCAATTTCTCAGGATCCTTGGACTGATGGCTTCCACCATACCTATGCTGCCTCTGGCAAGACTGTATATATGAGGAAGTTTCAGTGGTTCCTGAAGTTGGTGTGGAGACCACATACCCACCATCTGGAATTTCAAATCCTGCTCCTACCTTGCTTAAAGGAGCTTCTATGGTGGATACAGCAAATGTCTCTCAAACCAGGACTTCCCATCCACCCACTGCCCCCAACTCAAGACCTGTACACAGATGCTCCAGATACAGGCTGGGGGGGGGGGGGCCTGCATTGGGCCCCCATACTGTACAAGGCCAATGGTCTCCCTCTTAGGAAAAAGATCACATCAGTGTAAAAGAGATGAAGGCATTGATCCAAGCCCTTCAGTCCTTTCATTCCCTTCTCAATCCAGGCTTGCTGAGAATCTACACAGACAACATAATGTTCTCTGCTATGTTAACAAGCAGGTGGGGACCAAGTCCTATTCACCTAGTCTCAGGGGACGTGCTTCAAGTCCTGCAGGAGGCCAGAAATCCCAGTATCAGGAAATCTTAACTCTCCAAATGGAAGAGATTTTCTGTATGGTGCCTCTCGTAACCTGGACCCACTAACAGAGGGTCTCCCCTTGGTTCTTTCATACCTGTGTGAGTTGCTCAATTCTGGCTTAGCTTGTTCATCTATAAAAGCACATCTGTCAGTTATTTCTTCATGTCTGCCTCTTCCCCCCTTTAGGTTATAGATTTGAGGCCAAACAGTTCTTCAAAGGCATCCTCCACATTAGACCTCCCAGGAGGCCTGTGGCCTCTCCCTGTGACCTAAACTTTGTGCTAGAAAAACTGACCCGCACACCCTTTGAGCCAGCTGCACTGCACCTGGAAAACTGTCTTGCTGCTAGCCTTTACTTCTGCCAGAAGAGTCTCTTGAGCTCTGGGCCCTGATGGCTTCTGCCCCCTTTTTAATATTTCACAAAGACAGGGTCTCCCTTCGCAATAACCCCACCTTTATGCCCAAAGTAGTTAATGAGCTGTCTTTAAACCAGGCTATTCACCTACCAACCTTTTCCCCCTTCTCCCAAAACACTAGTGAGAAGATTTTGCATACACTTGATTTGCATAGACAACTCAGATTTTACTTTTACAAAACAAACTCTATTAGGAAAGTAGACCAGTTGTTTGTCTCATTCCACTCCAGGGCTCTGGGACTTCTGTGTTCAAACAAATCATTTCTAACTGGATTTCCAAATCCATTGCCTTCTACTATGCCTGCCATGGGAAACCCCCTCCCTGCTCAGTCAAAGTTCACTCTGCCAGAGCAGTGGCCTCCTCTGGTGCCTTTCTCAAAGGACTAGACACCAACTCTATCCTAGAAGCAGCTATTTGGACCTCTGATCACACCTTTACCAAACATTACAAGCTGGGTTTCATCTCCAAATCTGAGGCTGGGTTTCCCAAAGCCATTCTTCATGGCGTCCGGGAAAATTCATCCGCTAATTCCACCTCCCTCTCTGCATGAGCTTTGGTACTCTCCCCCATGTAAAGAATATTGCAGCAGATGAATCGAAAGCCATAGAATAGTTGTGTAAAAGCTTACCATAACAATAGATGTCCTCTTCTCCGCTGCAGTATTCTGTCCTACCCCCTTCCCCACTTGTCATGGTTCTTCGATGTATTGACTATATTCCTTGGACTGTCTGTGTCTCTCCTCCTGGGGCTTCAGTTCTGAGGATGATGTGCACATAGGTCACCTTTATGGCCTACGTCTGATGACTGCCTATGCCAGACGTACTGCACACCATACACTAGTAAAAGACTTTGGTATACTGGTTGACTTCGGTTCACCTGGGCAGGCAACTCCCTCATGTAAAGAAGACTGCAAAAGCGTAGAGGTGGACATCTATCGTTATGGTAAGTTCTTACACAACTATTCTGTCTTGATACAGAGAGGGCATTCATTAGAATCAGGTGGGTTTTATGAGTAGGTCAATGGTAGCACTTGCATTCCCTGGTTTAATAATAGTTAATTAAGAGGATATATGAAGGGTGAGAGGATTCCTCTCCAACATGCTTTGAACAGAGGAACCAGGCAGGGATATCATCTTTCTCCTTATTTTGCTTTATATTTAGACCAACTGGCAAAGAAAATATGTGACTCTTAAATTCAGGGATCAGGGATGTAAATGGTATAGTAATGAAAAGATATCTTTACTTGCATATGGTGCTGTTTTGTACTTGATAAATCCAGAAAAGGACAGTTTGGTGCTGTGGAACATTTTTGAGATAGTTGCAAGTCTTTTCAGGATGTAAAATTAATCAAGGTAAAAGAAAAGCTGTAGCAGTAAACTGTACATGCAGTTTATTTGGTCCAGCAATATCCATATTTATGGGGGCATACGTTGAAGTTTTTAAGTGTATGGAAATTAATTCTGTTAAAACAGCTTATGACAGTTAAGGACATGTGGGAAGAGTCTAAACAAAAGATAATACTAAAAATTCTGAAACTGAATCCACCCCCAATTATGGATATGGGCAGTAAGACATGAGCAACGAAAACGGTTTTTAGTCCCTTCAGCTTAATTTACATGGCATGCATATTTTATCAACTGGAGGATAAGGTGTGGAAATAAGAGTTGAAGGGGTTTATTTGGGAGCGGGAGAGGACTGACTTCCCTTCAAGGGATTGATAACTGAGTATAGGCAAAGAAGGGATATTATAGTGCTAAGAAAAAGACCAGCTCTAGAAGAGTTTTTAATTGAGACTAGAACAGAAGCTACTGTTTTAAAAGGGATAATTATTAGGATATATACAATACTGCATGATAACAAGAATTTAATCAGAGGAGGTTAGAAGAGATTGGAAAGAAAGAATGGAAAGACAGTTTACTAAGGAGCAATGGGAGGACATCTGTATGGCTTCAAAATACGCAACAAGTACAGAAGGTTTAGGATTTTTGCTTGGAAGTGTTTACTTAAGTAGTTTACCCCAAGCAAACTTCAGGGAATTTTCCTCAAGCAAATGTAAAATGCTGGAGGTATGTTTGGAGAGGGGTAATTGGGAACATGTGTTTTAGGAATGTAACAAGTTAGAAGAAAAGCCAGGAGAAATGAATACAGCCAAAATAGATCCAAAATTATCATCCATCCTGGTTTTAGTAATAAAAAACATGTTAACATCAAACAGCCAGTCTGAAGTAATTCCAGGTTTGTGCATGGACCTGGTGTCTGTATAAAGCATCTGGAGAAAAGTAGAAAGTCCCCAGGACCACAGTCCTCAGACTGTGACCAGTTAATGAAATTGCCTCTCTGGGTACACTGCACATTACCAAATCATGGACCATGAAGCATTTGACTTCTGTCCCTCCAACAACCACCTCATGTGCACTCAGAAGATAGGATATCGTCAACCTAAAACAAAAGAAAAAAAAATGCCAGTGTCAAATCTTGGCAGACTGAATGGGCAAACTGCAAAAAAGATCATCCCTGGAATAAATAAATTTACAATCTATGGAACAAGCTATAGTAGTTCAGAGTGGTCTAGTCAAAGTAGTTCAGAGTGGTCTAGTCAAAGTAACAGAGAGACAAAAATAAGTGATCTAATCAAAGTACTAAATCATTCTAGCCAGTGTTCATTCTAAATGGATGAATTGAGCAACTTAACTTTAATGTCCCAGTAAAAGTCCAAGACCAAAACGAGACAGTGGATACACAATAAATCTAGTTAATGACTAGTAGCAACACATGTTTTCTGGGTGTTGGTGGAGCCTAGAGTTATCCAAAAGACCAGCTACAAGAGAAACACAGCAGTACTGTAATAATCTTCACCAGGCATGGTTGTAAGATAAATAAAAAAATTATATGGCTAAGTGAAACTACAATTAGTTTATAATACTCAAAAGGCTAAATAATTGAATAACCACAAAATGTCAGTAGAAAGAAGCATTATTCCTAATTGATCCAGTTGTATGGTAGGAAAAGTACACCCATGTTTTACTAAGTACATTTGCAATAGTTTGAACTCCCGGTCTCCATAGACAATGCTCATATTCCTTATGTCCTAACATATATTTCCTCAGTTTGAAGAATGCTTCCAGATTGAAGATGACCAATCTAACATACAGCTACTCATTCAAGGGCTGATATTACTTACTAGCTCTTACCTAACCAAGACACTAAATAGAAGAAAAAAATGTCTCCCAAAAGTGTCAAATAGAAAAATAGGAGTTGCAAGATGCGAAAGGAAATGTAGATAAGTTAAAGAACTCTTGGGACCACCGCAGAAAATGTGTGGTATCAGTAGCTGTAATGTGGCATCAAACTGCAGAAAATTATTCTGTTTCAAAAAACACCAGTATGAACAACAGGAACCACAAATCCAAGTGAACAAACAGGAGGTCTAACAAACAAAAATAACTGAAACATGTCCTGGACACCTCCTAGCCCATCCCTTTAAATCGCATGCACTAAAAATGAAAAAAATGCTCCTTACATTGAACTAGGTTTTCATAAGAGATTTGAGACTATGTTTTATGTGCGTGTTAATTGACGTGTATACAAATGAAACCAGTTCAATGAAAGGGACAGTTTTGATCAAGTTCGGAGTTTACAACAAAAGTGATTAACTGCTTTGGTGTTATGAAACTGTTGATGTCCTTCTGTTCCTATGTTGCATTATTCTAGTTGTGGGGATTTCCTGTCCTCGGGCGACTCGTACGTCGGCTCCTATACAAAAGCTTCAGCTTGGCTTTTGCAGCGTGTGTGGGATGTCAGATGTAAGGCCATAAACCAGGGGCCTTAAATGTGACGTCTGCACACACACTCCCCAGAACTTTTCAGCCGCAGACGTCCAACGTATCGTATGATCACTCCTTCTCAGACATCGCATCTAAAAGCTAAGTAACCCATTGGGTTTCTGTTTTTCCTTACATAGCCAATAGTTATTGCTTAGGCTTGGTTGTTGTAGCAAATTTTAGCTGATGTCAGATAAAAAGGGAAAATGCCAATGCGCGTGCTAGATACCCCACAAAGACGCCCATGATAGGTGTGTTTTTTGCTTAGGCCAGGAGCACGACCATTTGTGCAGAAGACCCTTCGCAGCTGTCTGGCCGCTTTAAACCTATACCTAGAAAATCAGCACCGTAAGCAGTTGGCCCTAAGAATGGATCCCACATCTGAGGCCACACCTGAACCTCCGCATAAGAAGGCTAAGATTCCTAGACCTTCCTCGCCTGCCGCTTCGTTACCGGATGCCCTGCCAACTTCTGATTTAGGAGTTGAGGGGCACCTGGCAGATCCGTCAACTTTAACGAATACCTTTGGGGAAGCCGTTGCTCAGCTGACGACCAGCACTTCTTCGGAGCCTACCCAGACACCTACTACTGTAGATGTCGAGCAGGAACCAGATTCTGTGGTACCTCTGACCAGGATCCAGACTTCTGAAATGGTTGCCTCAAAACCTGACTCTAGGCTGGTTCCAACTTCCACCCTGGCCAGAAAGAAACAGAAAACCAAGCATGCCGCCTCCTCTGCAGAAGGCCTACCAGATTGGCAGTCCTTCACGTCCTCCCTCATGCAGGCCTTTATGGCCCTTAGGCCTTCAGCCTCAACATTCACTACTTTGCCTTTATTCAGCTCTAGGCCTGCCTCAGCCTCTTCCATCCCACCCATGACCTCTCAGGTTAGGGAGAAAGAGTATGATTCTTCCTTTTCTTCCTCAGAGGATTCTATTTCATATACCTCCCAGATTGCATTTCCCCAAGAGTATTATCCTCCTGATGAGGAATCTGTTGAAGGGGATTCTCCTCTGAGGATATTACCTTTGGTGAGACCATCACCAAGATGAAAGATTATTTCAAATGGGATACTTCTCAAATGACTGACACCCAAAAGAGGTACTTTGAGCTTCTGCTATTCCTCCGGTTCTGCCTGTTTACTTGGATGCCTTTAATTCAGCATCTAAGGCCCTAGACTCGCAGCCACCTGCCCCCAAGCTCCCTGACCACTTTTACAAGGTGCCGGAGGAGCAAAAATTCTTAGTTAAACCACCCTTGGCAGACCCAGCAGTAATTGCCACCTTCCCTGATGAGCAATCCAGAGTGCTTCCTTCCACCTCTCTCTTAATCACTGATAAGGATAGGAAATTTATGGATAGGATTGGCAAGAAGGTGTACACCTCCTCCACATTGGCTTTCAGAGCTATTAATTATCAAACCCCACACATCTATGTGCTGGACTTGGTGATTCAGGCCTCCTCCATGCTGGCTTCTAGCCCTGAAAGCCCCATTAAGGCTGACATCTCCTCCAAACTGTCCCTGGATCAGCAAGTAGCCAGGCACTCAATTTGATGCAGCTATGATGCTGCAGAAGCATCTTCCCGCTCTACAGCATCTGCTTCTGTCCTCAGGAGATACTCCTGGCTGAGACTTCAGAATCTCCCAAAATACTTCAAATCCAAGATCTTGGTACCCCCCTGGATCACAATTTCTTTTTTGGGAAACAATCTGCAGATCTCTTCAAGAATTTGCAAGAAAAAAGTAAGGAATTGCAGGACATTAAGCATCTACTGGTGTCCCCCATACCCAAGTGTTATAGAAGCTACCCTGCTAAGACCACCTTTGTAAGGCGTAACCCTCCACAGATGGGTGCTTCCTCTTCCAGATCTAAAAGAGGGGCAAGAAGACCTTCCACCTCCAGACCTAATGCACCACCTTCTCAGCCCAGACCATCCTTTCAGGACAGAGAAGGTCCCAGTAATGCATGACTGCCTTGCCCACCTGCCACACTCTGCACACCTCCCTTACTGCCTCCCCTTCTGGCAAAGCCATCACCATGTACCAATGGGTACTATCCATTATTCAAAAAGGATATTTCCTATCCTGGAAAGAAAAAACACCCAGGAAAGGCATCTCATATCCCCCCCAAAAAAAACTACATCTCCTTCCACAGGTTTTGTCAGACCTGCTAAAGCTAGTCACCATAGAACCTGTCCCCTCAGGACAGGAAGGAAAGGGTTTCTACTTCCGACTCTTCCTGGTTCCTAAAAAAGACGGCCCCTGGAGACGCATCTTGGACCTTTCCTTTCTAAATCTTCACCTTCAGGTACCCATCTTTAAAGTGCTGTCACTTCCCACCCTGCTACCTCTTATTCCAGTCAAGGTCTTTATGGCTACCCTGCACCTAAAAGAGGCCTACTTACATATACCCATCAGGACTTCCCACAGAAGATTCCTGCGTTTCTGTAGGCCCTCCTGTCATTTCCAATTTACTGCTTTGTGCTTTGGTTTGTCCACTGCCCCCCCCCCCCCCCCGAGTGTTTGCAAAGAGCCTAGCCCCAGCCATTTCTTTCTGCAGAACTCAGGGAGTCCAGATTTACCCCTATCTGGACGACATCCTAATACTGGTAGAGTCAAAAGATACCCTCTCAAAGCATCTGCTCTTCACCATGTTCCTTCTGCAAAAGCTAGGGTTCACCATCAACCTCTCAAAGTCCTCACTGAACCCAGACCAGGACAAAATGTTTCTAGGTTGCAGAATCCGAACGTACAAAATGAAGGCCTTTCTCCCACAGGACAAGGTACTATCCCTGACTTCCTACTTCAGGGAGATCCTGTACTCTCAGAAGGTAACTGCAAGGCAATTCCTTCTCCTGGGCTTAATGGCAGTAACCATCCCTGTGCTACCACTGGCCAGAATGCACATGTGCAAGCTACAGTGGTACCTCAAAGACATTTGGTCCCAGCACTTGAATCGCCTAGAACAGGTTATTCCCCTTCTTCCCTCTCTAAAGACAGAAATCAGCTGGTGGATCCAGCAAGTCCAGCTAAACCCGGGGCTTCCATTACTACCTCCCACCCCAACCCAAATAATGCATACAGATGCGTCAGATTCAGGTTGGGGTGTGACACTGGCATCTTACAGGGTTCAGGCAAACTGGCACCCTTCTCTACAGGCCAAACACATCAATGTCAGAGAAATGACAGCAGTCCTCCTAGCTCTAAAGACTTTTACCAGGGGTACTTCTGATAGTAACCGACAAAACCACTGTAATGTGGTTCTCAACAAACGGAGGAACAAAGGCTTATCAGCTGTGCAGACTAACCCTGTTTATATGGGACCTAGCCTCTTGCCTCATCCTGTCCCTGCAGGCAAGCTACATCCCCTCGCAGGACAGCAAGCAAGCAGATCTCCTAAGCAGGACATCCTCTCCACAACACGAATGGATGCTGGATTCTCAGGACTGTCTTCCTAGATATAGTTCACCGGTGGGGCACTCCACAAATAGACCTGTTCGCCTCCCCCCCAGAACAGGCAGTTGCAGAACTTCTGCTCAAAGACCTACTCCCCCCTAGCATGGAGAGTAGACGCTTTCAACATCTCTTGGGCGGGGAAGTTTCTAAATTGTTGGATCCAAGACCCACTTCCCCATTGGATCCAAAGCACTCCTCTGATCCGACTGCCCCACCTAGGCCATCTTCTTAAACCTCTGATCCAAAGACCTCGTATCTGAGCGTTAAAACACGAACTCTAGATTTCACCATCAGGGAGATTTCCCCAACAATGCCCTCGAAACGTCTCCAAACCCTGTCCACACACTCCAGGCCTACACCGGGTTGCCTCAACTAGGTCCTCCAGAGGTCCATCTGTCGGAGGTTGCTGTGGACAGGATGATGTGAAGGTTTTTCAAAACTCAAATCCAGATGGGGGTGTTGTCAGCTCTGTTCCCATTCATATCCGTGAGTGTCTCCACTACTCTGATTCAGTCTTTCTCCAATCCAGTCAGTGATTTCAAAGTCCCAGGATCCTAGGTACCAAAGACAGTAAGTGTCGGATCCAAGGAAGTTCCTTCTACTCCGATGGCTACCCTGACCAGCTCTGCTCCAATATCATCGGATCAGAATGGGTCTCTGATCTGGCATGTTGACATCAGATTGGGGTGGGGGTTGGTTCTGACCTTTGTGGACCCATCTATTCCTCTCAGCGCTTTGGCCCTTGACAGTTCTGATCTGTTTCTGTCTGGAGAAGATGGATCCGGGTTGGTTCCTGTCATTGCTTCTTCAACAGTTTTGGCTTTGTGAGAGATGGGGAGAGTTTCTCCAGGTCTGTCGGCTTTCCAAATTGTGGAAAGGGCTTTCTCTGTTCACGGAGAACAGACTTATTTTGCCTCCAGTCATCTCCTTCGACTTTCTCTGGATCTGAGTGCTGAGTCCATCATCCCTGTCCAGGGTCAGCCTGCCTCGAGGAGCCTCCAAGTTCTTCCCCCTGAGGAAGCCACCCTTTCTTCAGATACGTCCCCTGAACATCCCATAGAGGAGGTTTTTCAGAAGAAAATGTGCAAAAGGAGGCGCACTGACTCCCCAGTGGAGTCGCTCACAGAAGACACAGACTTTGAGGGAGATGGATCCCCACAATCACCACCTGAGGATGTTTCATTGCAGACATCTTGGAGATTCTTAGGCAGAAAGGTGGGTCGGCCCTACCTCCTTTTTCTGAAGAGTCTGTGTTCTTGGAGGCTTTCGGGGGGGGGCATCTATGTCTTGGGTGACCCCCCCCCCCCCAGGAAGATGAACTCATTGACCTAGTTTCCCGTCAAGCTTGAAAGGAACCAGACTCTATCTAGCAAATCTCCAAATGCCAGACAAATTTCTTGTTGCCCCCCCCCCCCCCCCAAGGACAGACTTCATTGGTCCAAAGGTGTCTCTGTTGATGCCATGGTTGGGCAGCAGTCACCAAGAAGGAGCTAGCTGAACAGAGCTCCTCTGTCTATCTGCTGAACAGGGAGTCTTGAACGATGGACAGGTTTGGTAAGCCCATTTACACCTCAGCTACATTTGCACTGATATCATTAAATTATTGCCACATTTCACTCGATTGCAGAGAGATTTTGTCAAGGAGCTATCCAAATCTCTCGCAGAGACCATGTCAGATGAAGACTTCAAGAAAGCATCTCCCCAGATGGCTACTTTTGCTTCTGTGATTCAGTCTTCCATGAGGCTCATCTCCCATTTTGCCGAGGGTACCTTGAGGTCAGCTGGCTCTGGTATTGCAGCCAGAAAACGCACCTGGATGAGGCTTTGATACTGTGTTGAACCTTTCAAGGTGTCCCTCGTCAATGCCCTTTTTGATGGCTCCTCTTTTTTGGGCCATCCGTCAGAGAGAGACTTACCCGCAGCAAGCAGGAAGGAAAGACCTTGTCTTCCATCGGGATCAAGTTTTCTACCCTTTAGCACACTTCCTTCAGAAATCAGTGAGGGGATAAGAAGACTTGGTTTTGAAAGTTTCAAGGATCTTTTCTGGATCAATGTGGGGATTCTTCCTTCAGAGGCAGAGGAGGAAGTTTCAATGGTAGACATCGCCCCAGATACAGAAGGGGGTCTGCATAATCAAGGCTTCAGAGAACCTTTCTCTGATCAACCCTATCAGCACTCCTGAAATGCTGCCCAGCTGTCCGTCTCTGGAGGATAGTGGTCCATGTTCATGTTCAATGAGTTTGAATGTATTTGTGATTATGCTTATTTACGAATTGTAGGTAGAATTTTTTTATGCATGTGCCTATTTGCGTATCATAAATATGTTGAGATTTTTAGAATGTTTTAACTGTTTGGAAGTTTTTAGGTTAAGTTTGAAATTGTCATTTTGAAACTACTGTTTTTTTTTTTTTTCAAACTGTTTTAGTGGAGATTTGTTAGAGTTAACTAATTGTAAGTGGATTTAAAGAATTGTGGGTAGGTTGTTTGATATCTGATGAAGTCCTGTGTATAGGTATGAAATCACAGTGAGTCAGTTAATGGGTTAAAGGGTTGTATTGGAACAAACAGGTTATTTCTGCCTTTACTTCTGGGTACTTTCTGGACCTCTTACAGTGTCTGTTCTTTACCAGAAATTATCTGTTCCTATCAAGTTAACTCCAATTTGCAGATGACAACATCTATGGTGGATTAATTCAGATGACCTACTCCTGGGTAGGCTATTCCTTCTTCTTCCCCTACAGCCACAGTGACCACGGATGCTTCCCAACTAGGGTGGGGGGACATTTCAAGGGAAAGATAGTTCAAGGCACGTGGTCTGTCTCAGAGACCAGATTGCCTGTCAGCATCCTAAAGATGCGAGCAGTTGTTGTAATGTTGCAAGCTTTTCAGCACAGTCTCCCTTTGGGGCGATTTCTATACACACCGACAACGTGCCAGTAGTCTTGGTATATCAACAAACAAGGAGGAACATGTTACCCATTATGCATAGAGGCCATGAGGGTCTTGGAATGGGTGATATCTTCAGACCACTTTCTACTTGCAACACATACACTGGGGAAAACCAGTGCTCTAGCAGACAACCTCAGCAGGTCCATTCTGACCCCTTATGAGCGGTCCCTCAATGGTGAATTTGATTTTCATCCATTGGGGCCAAGCTTGCTGCAACCTCTTTGCTTCTCCTCAAAACAAGTGCAGCAAGTACTTTGCACTGATCCTCCCTCTGGGGGGAGTCCCCAAGGGATGATGTGGTTCACGATTGGCCCTGTGGTCTCCTTTATACCTATCCCCACTACCGTTGATCCCTAAATTTCTGCAGAAAGCCAGAAGGCTGAAGAGTTCAGTAATCCTCACTGCCTCCTACTGGCGTTGTCTGGTATGGTTCCCCTTTCTCTGGTATCTGAAATATCCCCCATGGATTCTGGAACTCGGACAGGAGCTCTTGTCTCATCCATCAGGGAATCAACATCCCAGTCTACTCACCCTCAAACTAACTGCTTGGTATCTCCTTTTCCAGTAAGTGTGAATCTCCAGGTTTGCTTCCCCTGTTCAAGACATAGTCTTAGCTACTCAGAAAGCTTCTACTAAAAAAGTGTACCAAAGCAAATGGAAAAGATTTGCCATTTTGGCATCCAAAGAGAATATCGATCCTTTCTCAGACCCAGTTTCAGCCATCCTTTTCTTTTTCTTGTTTCTTCAAAGAAGAGGTTAGCTTTTCCACTATAAAACTTCAGATGGCAGCCTTTTCTATTTTTCATATGGGCGATGATGATCCCTTGCTACATCTAAATTGTGTAAGGCTTTCATGAAAGGGATTTTTCTGCTTAGACCCCCCCCCGGTAAAGATTCTACCCCACCATGGGACCTAACTGTTATTTAAGGACTAATGCAAAACCCTTTGAACCAGCGATTGACTGTGAAATGAAATTCCTTTCTTGGAAAGCCATCTTTTTGGTAGCTGTCACATAAACAAGACGAATTTCTGAACTTCAGGCCTTGTCTTCAAAACTGTCTTACATCATTTTTCATAAGGATAGAGTATCTCGCCGTACCACTGCATCATTTATGCCTGAAGTAGCCACAGAGACTGACATAAATCAATCTGTCTAGTTGCCAGTCTATTTTCCAAATTATTCTAACAAGGGCAAATACATTTTGCATTTGTTTGATCTTCATAGACAACTGCGGTTCTACCTTCATAGGACAGAACAGTGTAGAAAGTCTGACCAACTATTTCTTTCATTCTCAAAAAAACACTCAAGTCAAGCAGTCTCCAAGGTTATATTGGGTAAATGGATTACTGACTGTATTTCACTAATTTACTCAAAAAATGGATTGAACTTGCCTCACCCTCTTAAAGCTTATTCTGCCAGATCTATGACTATGTTATCTGTTTTCACAACGAGAATCGCGATTGATGACATTTGTGCTGTAGCTACTTGGTCAGAGTCATACCTTTGTGGCACTTTGTTTCCAGAAGTAGAGCTTCTTTTGGTTCAACAGTTCTCCAGCATATCCTTCCTTGAGGCCTCCCAAGATTAACATAGCTGTGGATTCTGACCCAGTAGTGAGGGAGAATGAAAAGGAAAACATCAAATTTAGAAGTTATATACATACCTTAACTTGGTGTTTGTGTTGTCCATTTTTCATTCTTCCTCATGTTCCCTCCCAACCATTCCCCAACCTATTGACTTCTAGAGGACCTTTCGATTTTATAGGAACTTTTTCGTGCCTAGTTTGAGCCTCTGATTTCTTTCTCTACGGTCTCTTAAGTCAGCAAACTCGATTTGAGGAAGCTACAGAGGGTGTAGGGCATTATGGGTAGAGGGAGGAGCTCGAGACTAGGATTCAAGAATGAAAAAGTGAGACCGAGTCAGATCTGTGGGTCAGATCTGTAGCCCAATAATGAAGAATAATGAAAATGGACAACACAGATGGCAAGCTATGGTAAGTACGTAGCTTCTAAATAAACATCACATTATTGTTGTTGTCTTTCGGCTTTTCCCGGTTAGGGGTCACCACAGCGGAACTCCAGTCCGCTAATGATTGGCAGTAGATTTTCACGAATGCTGAGGTGCCAGCTCGACGTCCAACCTTCAACGAAGGCACGCCCATTTATGCATGTCTTGACGCCTACCCAACCGTGGGGTGGACATGCAGACTCCACACAGAAGGCACTCCTCGCACTCCAGCCGAGAATCGAACGGGAGAACCTCTTGCTGTGAGGCAACATCGCTACTGCTGCACCACCGCGGATGTCTTCTAATAAAAAAAAAAAGACCATAGTGAACCATTTATAAAGACTAAGCTCGAGAATAAAAAATTTTGTTTGAGACAGCGCATCTGTTTGGATTTAGATTTGCAGAAAAAGTCTTGATATTTTAGGCACCCTCTAAAGTAGGCATCAAAGTCACTAGCCGTAAGGTGACTGATTCCAGATAACTGGTGCAATGTGCAGTGCATTCAGGCTGAGCCCATGTACAGCTAGCCCACCCCGATGATCTCAAAGGCCTGGCTGGGACTTGAAACACAAGTGGCTGTTTCAAGTAAGCAGGACCGAGAACATGTAGGGTATTTTTGTCAATGAGAGTTTAAATACTGATTTGCAGCTGGTGGAAGTCTGTGTGCGCTCTTCGCAGTAGGGGAGTAAAATGACAGCTATGCGAGCAGCCCATTAAAATCACCTTGGAATTCTGCATTCGGTGCAGTCACGCCAAATTTCCATTTGTGAATCTTGGAAACTATGCATTGTAATAATCTAAGTGTGATGATTCAAGTGCATATTTTACAGTAGCAAGGTCTGAAGATGGCTTAGAACTCCAAATCAATGTGGTATTCTTTACTGGAAATATAACATTATTGACTGCTGGCACATGGCTTTTTAATGTCAGTCTGTCTGGAACAGCGCCAAGGTCATAGATAGACCTGTGGTACAGACTCCTTTTGATTTCTTTCCCATATATAATAAGAGGAAAATGGCATGAAATAGTATTGCTTCAGATTTGGCTGGATTAACTTTCAAACACTTATCAGAAAGTCAGCAGAGAGTCATCTGCTGGGGTGGAATCCGACTTTGTGCTAAGATTGGGAAAAGTAAAAACTGAATATCATCAACTTGAGGTGAAAAAGAAATAGATGTCCCTCAGAGTCATCAAATACACAGTAAATAACAAGGGTGTTACTAGAAGAATTTAGTCCAGACACATCTCTTTGATGAAAGGTAGGTGGCAAGCTAGTTGAGCAAAAAAACTTTGAGACAGTGAAGATCCAGAATATTTATTTTATTTTATTTGCTTTTGTTGCGCAGGAAAGTCCACTGGGCTGATGTGAGCCCATTTTCTGATCTCAAGTCATGTCTGGAGCATTTCACCCCGGGCCTCCGCTGAAAACAGGATCTGTGGAACCTAGTCGGACTTTCCCGGTCAACAAATGTTAAATAAATAAATAAAAATAAATAAATAAAGATATATTCTGATATGCAACTTACTAAAAGCACTTCAGTTCACCACACCTCTCTTAAAACATAAATTTGTTGTTTATTCCATAAAAAACGAACAAAGCACATAAAGCACTGGAATAAACAACACATTTATGTTTTAAGAGAGGTGTGGTGAACTGAAGTGCTTCTAGTAAGTTGCATTACTAGTTTTCAACAGTCTGTGGTTATTGTGGATTAATATATTCTGATATAACTGATCTCAAGTCATGAAGAGATTATGTGTAGGTCAAGTAGTAGTTGTCTCTGTGTTTGCTGAGCTCTAAGTCCAGACTGACGTGGGATCAAAGAGATTATAAGATGACCAATAGGAATTTGTCTGTGTAAGCAACTTTTTGGATAACATTACCTATAAGGAATAGTTACAGACTGAGCTGTAATTTTTCAGACAGTCTTGAGCGTGGACTATTTAGATGCAGGTTGTAAAAGTTGTATAAACTTTGGTCATCACACATTATAGGAGAATAGAATTAAGCTTATTCCTAAAGCCCTTCTGCCATCTGAGGGCAAAAGAAAAGAAAAAAGAAATGAAAGAAACAAAGAGGTGAAGAAGCAGAAGGAACATAACTGACACTGCTTCACCAAAGATGGGTAGAACTGTAGATTTTCCTCCAAGACTTTTTAATCACCTCCAGAAGTTGGTCAGAAATTGTCTGCTGGAATTTCAGCTCAAAGTATTTGTTTTGAATTCTTTCCTGAGGTGGAGTCCTGTTAGCGTCTTCTCAATACCTTGAACGCAGACCCTTTTTTTTTTGCTGTGTCATTGAGGTCAAGTAGGTCACACTAGAGCTTTTCAGTGCATTTTGGACTAGGATAATATGATGAAGGTCTTGGTCAAGGCCCAAATTTGCCAGATACCCCCCCCCCCCCGTTTCTAGGGTGGCTAGAAAACGACCTTTCCCTTAACTTCATATGCTCCTTGCTTACGCCCATTCTTGACACTAGGTGTTTCAGGGCCGACTGCAGCTTTGGTGTCTTCTACATGAGCACTGATAGTACTTCCTCCATTGCCCCCCCCCTTCTGCGCTTGACACCAGTAGCCTTGACAACAAACTCCATCTGTGCCAAAGTTCATTAGATACTACATTACTGATATTGACAAGCCAGTTCCAGTGTTGACAAGGACTACATATGCACCAAGGCTTCTACATCTTTGGATTTGAGTCCTTTATATTGAAGCCATCCTTGCTGTCCAGATTCTGTTGGTGCTGGGACTTGGATCAACATCTTGATGGTTGACTGTAGTTGGATCAGTGCCTTAGGCATCAGCATTCTTCTCCTGTTTGAGTAGTTTCATTGCAGTTCAGCAGATTATTGAACCCTATTGAGACACCATCAACATCGGCTCCACCTAGAAATCCTGGTCATTTGGGAGCCTTGGAACATTTGTCATAATCCCAGTGGGGTACAGACCTGAGAATTCACCAAAGAACCAGACTGTCTGGGGAAGATTCCTCTTCTGATTACTTAGATGAATCTACTCTGTTTTTTTATGGAAGAAGAAATGAAAAAGGAGACATGTGAATCCCACTCTGGTCACCTGCCCTTTCCACAGATTCAGACAAAAGGTAGGCTTCCCCAGTCCCCTCCAGAAAACCCCAAGTTTATGGAAGTCCTAGAATTGAGAGTAAGGGGATGATGGCCTATTGACTAACCCTCCCCAAAGGAAGAAATTCTCCAGCAGGCTTTTCATTTTGGCCTACCCACGTTTTCTGCAAATCACGTTTGAGCTGGTTTGGGATATTTCATGATGAGAACCCATTGTGGCTGAGCCTTTTGGCATTGACAGATGAGCTTGTAGTAAAGCCCTTCTTGCAGATTCCATTGTGGTGGCAGTTGCCACAAAGTGATCCCTCTAAAAAGACTCCCTTGATCAATCTTCTCTGAGGGATTCTATGGCTGTGGATCATATGGGAAAGTGAATTTCTGCATCATGCCGTTTTGTCATCAAGGCCTTAAACTACCTGATGCATATTAATTGTTTTCATTGTCATCTGAAGGAGAAGATGCTAGATATGTTGAAAAAGCTGCTTCACATTGAGCTATGCAGTAGGCTGGTGTAAAGCTCTTGAGTATTCCATTGTGATGGCAGTTGCCACAGAGAAAGCCCTCTAAAAAGAGCCCTTGTATCCGTGGATTCCATGGCTGTGGGTTATATGGGAAAGTGCACATATGCATCATCATAACCTTTTTGTCATCAAGGCATTAAACTGCTTGATGTGTATTGATTGTTTTCACTGTGACCTGGAAAAGGAGATGCTAGATAAGCTGTAAAAGATGCTTCATAGCAAGCCATACTGCATGCTGGAGTTGGAGGTGGCAACAGTGTCTAGTATTATGTCACCATCCATGAGGCTGCTTCACACTGCAACAGATTGAGCAAAAGGACAGAATCATGAGGGGACAGGCCTGACTTAGACTGTATGGATTTGTAGAGAGGTTCAAGGCATCTTTTGACAACAGCCTGTTTGACAGGTTCCCACTAGCTGGGGCACAGGTGGAAAAGAAGTTGCTCAGTAATAAGCAAGTGGGGAAAACATTTATGGCTGTTTATAGTAAAGTTTTCACTGATGTGGGGGCCTACACACTCTGCTTCTGCATGTATGGTTCACACTTCAGTTTGAATGTGTGTAATTCTGCAACACCAAGACATAACTTCGCATTAGAATTAAACCTACTTCTGTCTGCATATACAGTTACAATAGCAGTAATTGTCAAGCTGTGTGACTGGGCAGCTGGTGGGCTGTTTTAGCAGCATTAAGGTACAGAGCTCAAAAACTGAAAGCATTCACTAAGTGAGTTCTTGAATTAGAAGTAAAGAACTGGAACCTAGCCATCATTAGACCAAAATGATCTCGAAGAAGCAGAACTCGCTGTCATTACAACAGTGCAGACAAAAATGTGAGGAACAGGTGAGCAAAACCTTCCTCCAGAACTAAGATGTGAGCATGTGTGTAAACAAGAATCAGTCTAGCCAACTAGGATGGTTACTGGATACCAACAGATAGTGATGAAAATAAGTGTTAATTCTTAGGGACTTCACTTGATGAAGCAAACTCTTTGGTGGAGAGAAAATGTAAGTCCCTTCACAGACATAAACAGAGATTAGAACATGTACTTTGTTACAGAATTTGGTTCAGACATATAAGTAAAAGTCAGGAGGGACATTTTTAACTTGGCTTCTATTAGTTTGGGGTGCAGAAGTATGGAATACACTTGAATTTAGGAGATGCGTAGATGCTCCTGTCTAGTGCATCACCTACCTTAACAGATGCATTTGATCCACATGGTAGGTGCAGTTCAGAGTTTGTTTACTTAGCAGCTGCTTTTTACCTAGCATGGTCTGATGTTACTGCAGTTTTTGATGAACATAAATCTTGGGAAAACAATAGAAGAGGCTACACAGAAGTTAATTGAAATGGCAATGTTCATTGCTGTCTGTTCGCTAGACAATTAGAATGAGGCTCTGAAAACAGGCTCTGATTCACAGGTAATGACATGTGCTCTGAGAAATAGGTTAATCAAGTGTATTCATATGGTGGAAGGAACAGTTGGCTGTAGGGAGGTAGTGATGGACAGCAAGTTAGAGATGTGATGTAGATGTTAATTCAGGTAGGAGAGCTAACAGAAGGAAGGAAGTAAAGGAAGCCACAAAGACAAATGCAGATTTATTTATTTATTTATTTTTATTTTATTTATTTTACATTTGTTGACCGGGCTAGTCCAGCTGGATATATGTCCATTTTTAGTGGAGGCCCGGAGAGAAAAGCTCCACAATACAATAACCAAATAGGACAAACAAATGTATATCAAGTACACATCGGTACATTACAAAACTTTATGATATATTACATAACTAGGATTTTATATTCTGTATACCAGTAGGAACAAAAGCCGGATGTGAAAATAAGCTTGATACAATAGTAGTATGAATTAATAATGGAAATTATAACTAAGATGCTGTAGATACTATGGTCACACAAGAAATCAGAAGATAAACACTAGTGTTGAATGGATAGAGTATACAAAAGCAAATAGGAGGATACAATAATAGTGTTTAGTCTCAAGAGTTGAGGTGTGATATGAACACGGTTGGAAATTCAAAGAGGAAAGAATCCTCAGAATGGTCAAGCTCACTGCTATCAGAGAGTTAACACAAGATAATGTTCAAAAGAGGCTAGGAATCACGGGAGTCTTGTAAGGGGTATGGTTGTTAGTCTGGGTTATCACAGGGGCATAGCCAGTGTGATTTGAGGTAGGTTTTGAGCTTGCTTTTAAATAGGTTAACAGAGGATAGTGAAGTTAGCTGACTTGGAAGGCTGTTCCAGGCCTTGCCTACTGTATTGGAGAACAGGGTGTCACCAGCTGAATTGTTGGATTTAGATATTTGTACAAGTAGTTTATTAGATGAGCACAAGGTTTTGAGATTGTTATAGGGGATGACTAGGGATGTGAGTTTGGGTGTATTTTGAGGTAGATACAGGATCTTATGGGCTACTGTTAGTTGATTAAAAAGTATTAGATTTGACAATTCTAGCCATCCGAGTTTATTCAAATTGATACAATGATGAGTTCTATAGGAGGACCCTGCTGCAAATCTGGCTATATTGTTGTAGGAGGATGACAGTTTATTCAGGTTACTTTTGCATATTTTGGTATAGATAGGGGAGGCATACAGGAGGGTAGAGATAAGGTGTGTGCGAGCAATGGCGACCCTGGCTAGAGGAGTTAGAAAGGGTTTAATTCTATAGAGGGAACCTAGTTTCTTATTAACTGTTTTTATGGTGTTATTAATGTGAGGTTCAAAAGACAAGTGATTATCTATTAGTACTCAGAGTAGTTTGGTGGTTGGTTCGGGGGATATTATAGTTCCATTATTTGAGGTAATAGTAAAGTTAAGTGGGGCGGTTCTGCGAGTGGGGGTGAATAGTAGCATTTTAGTTTTTTTAGGGTTTAAGATAAGACACCTTTGTAGGAGCCAGTTTTCAACTGTGCTAAAGGTCTTTTGGGTTAGTGACTGAAGTTCTGATTGGGTAGTAGCAGAGCATACGAGTGTGGAGTCATTGCGTATTGGATACAGTAAGCTTGTGGAATTACCGAATGGAGGTCATTTGTAAAGATGGAGAAGAGTAAAGGACCCAATATGGATCCTTGAGGGACCCCTAAGGCAGTTACTGGGAGGTGGGAAGATAAAGTATTTTCCCATAGAACAGGCTGTTGTCTGTTATTTAGGTATGATTGGAACCACTGTATAGTAAGGGCATCCAGTGATAAGTTTTTGAGTGCGTCTAAGAGAAGGTGGTGGTTAACCATGTCAAATGCTTTAGACAGGTCGATAAAAAGGGCTGAAGATAGAGTATCAATTTTAATTAATTTGCAGGTGATCTCACTAGCCTTCATGCCACGTCTTTTTTTTTTGGGGGGGGGGGGGGGGGCTTTCGACTTCTTTTCTCACCTCATTCCCTGCTCAGTCCTTCCATTAGTCTCAGATGACAAGAACATAATAGATTCCAATCTGCTTGGTCTTCCTAAGCACTTAGTACAGGGGCTGACTATTTTTCTGAACGTACTTTCACTCTCTCTTACCCCTCTGCTCCTTTTGCTTCTTTTTCCATATATTTGCTCTGTCTTAACTCCTGCTGCTAGTCCCCATTTTAAAAGATCTATAAACATCAGTTTTTGTGGTTACTTGTTCATGCTGCTACCTATCTAAATAATCTAAACATCTATAAATATGTAGAAACTAACACAATAGTAATAAAAAGTAGAAGGTGACATCACTGGCCTGTCTAAGAAGTAACAAGTGTGAAGACTGCATCATTGCATAAAAGCTCTGTTTGAAATAAGACCATTCTTTAGTTCATGATAAAAGGATTAACTTTCAGACATCTACATGTTAGCAGGCAGCATGAATTGTAATCTGTGTATGTTACAGAGCACAGTTTCAAGAATACTGAGAGTCCTGTGATAAAAGCATTTTGTATCATTATTTATTGTGAAAGTGCTATTCAGGTGACAGCAGTAAGGAGAGAGATGAGGGGGACACTTTTACTGGCACACCAGTCAGACTGGTATGTATTGTTATGCAAAACTGACTAATTAGCTGAACCTTGCAGGGCTGGAAATGGGATACTCCAGCTGACTAAAGGAGAGAAGATGGGAAGAGTAATATGTGAAGCAAGTGAAGCACACAAAAGTTGAAACTTTAAAAGTATGTCATCGCAGCAATGAGCTAATATTTCTGCAAGTTCTTTTCGCACGATGTGTAACACATCAGTAGGAAACACATTTGTAAGAGACACTGCAAGACAGTAAATATTTACTGAGGCCACTCAGAATTAGTGCTGCTTCTCAGTTCTTCCATTCTAAGTCAGTGGGATTGTGATGACAGTCCAGCCATGGGCATTGTAATGTCATACACAGTGCCCACAGAGTGTATTGTGAGAAAGATTTTGTTTTAGAAGAAAACAAGCACTCATCAGGATGTCTGCCCCCAGGAGGGCACTGAGAGTTACAAACAGAATAAAATTAGTAGTGACTACTTTTTTATTGTGCATATGGGTTTGCAAAGTGTGGGAATTCAAGAAAAGATGAAACAAAATGTTTTTGTTTTTTTTTTTCAGTTTTTTTCCTCATAGTGGTCCTTTAAGGCACACACTGTGGGGATAGTAGCCACTGTATTTGTTTATTTATTTATTTTATTTTATTTTTTAAGAAATCTTTCAGCTCTTAAGTATTTGCAAGGCAGCTTTGTGGACCTGTTCCACATTTTGTCTTGCTGTTATAAACTGGAGTTCCTTTCCACAAGCAGGGAAAGATTTGTATGGTATTTGCAAGGCTTCATCCTTCATGCAGCTTTAGTACTCTTATGATGACAGTATCAGTAATACATGCAATTTATATAGAACAGTTGTATGAGGATACGCACCATAACCTTGTGTGTTTGAGTACAGGGTAAGTGCTGCAGCATACGCTTCCTCTCACACTTCACCCATATATATTTGTTTTCCTTGAGTTTGGGAGGTTGCTGAAACCTAAACTTGAAGGCACTGACCTCTTCATGCCCCCTAGTCATTGACTGTATGGGCAGGACTACCTTTCAACCTGATACCCAGATTCTGTTGGTCAAAGAGGTGATCAGGTGTACCAAAGAAGGAGTTGTTAGGTCTTGACTTGTTGAAAATGTGCTTGCAGTTGGTTGGAGTAAATTGACAGGATATGGGGCTGGGCTTGTATAAGTAGTCAGCACTTGACATTGTAGTGTAACTTGGCATCCGAATCTTATGCCAAGTGGTGGAGCTTCTGAGGAAATTGACAGACTGTGATTCGTGGAAAGGATGAGCCCTTCATAAGATCTCATCAAAAAAGGTGCCCTCATGGATCACCTGAAAAAGTTAAAACCATATATGTTAAATGTATGTACAAGAAAGACCTTTTGTAGTGACCTTCTTTTACTTTACTACCATCTTCCTGTGTCTGGACTTCCTTTCCATGTACTGTCTGTAGAATTTTCCTTTTAGTTGGAAAGGTGTATAATTTTATATTCTTGCATGTGATTCTGTGGGTCTTCCAGGTTGCGCTGGCTCAGTCTGTAGGTGTTGCACTAGAGAGCACAGAGTCTGGAATACAGCTACAAACTCTTGGGAGTGATATCCCATTGTCCATAAGAGGCATAGAGTATGGGAGGTAGAAATTTCAGTAACGTTACAGTCTAGTAACATCAGAAGAGGAATGCTAACACTTTTCACAAATTGTGTGGTATTTATTTCATCTGTTTGTTAACTGGGTACGTCCACTGGGGCAAAAACTGACCCTTTTCAAGGGTGACTTGGGAGCAATGTCTGGGTAAATGACCTGACTGACTTAGAGCTGCACATTAAGCAAATGAAAGTGGAAGGAATCAAACCCTGTATCCTGGGCAAAGGAAGCAGCTCATTAACAGCTTAGAGCTTTAATCCCCTGTGCTAACTGCCAGGCTGGCGATTTTCCATCACCTGTCATATTGAGGAAATGTTAGCAGTTATTTATTATGGTAGGTCTGTCATGAGATCATTAGATATGGTGAGTACTTATCTGTTCTTTCATATCATCCAATAAAAAAAACAGTTAAGCAGATTTTTTTTTTTTTTAATTCCAGAAAGTTGTCTACTAACTATGTTTTTGTTGAAGTTCACTTGGTATGTAAGGGATCTGTGTAATAATGTGTAGAAATGGAAAAGTAAGAGGAAAGTAAAACCTTAATAAATAACCATCACTATCTTAGGTTTGTGAGTGGAAGCCGTGATGGGACTGCACGCATCTGGCAATACAAACGACAGGAGTGGAAGAGCATTTTGCTGGATATGGCCACCAAACCATCAGGGTAAGTAGTAGTTTTGAGTCGCACACATTATGATTCCTGAAAAACAAGATTTTTGGAAACTAAAATATATGCCTTTTTCATAGATAACTTTCAGAAAATAATGTATAGTGGGCAGTGTTATTTTGAGTACATGGTCACTGCTGCAGTATAAGCTACCTGTCACTTACCTTACCACTATTCATATCCCCTACTCGCTGACTGTATGGGTTGCCTGTGACCCATGTTTGGGAAAGGGCTTGGATTATTAGTAGGGTTGGCCATGGAGGGAGGTTCGAATTCAGTAGCTGGCAGTCAGCTGTACTAGGGAGTGATGCCTGTGTCACCTTCTGGTAGAGGCAAGAAGCCTTACTGGTAACCAACTGCTTAACTGCGAAAATAGCATGACATTGTAAGATCGTTACACATGCCACTCTCTTAATCTAGGGACTTGGACTAGCTTCCACGTACATGAGAGCTCTCAGCGCCACACTCCACAATTTCCTTTGGGATCCCAGGCAGTACATTTGAGTACCACAAGGTAGACTCCCTGAGAAAAGGTCATTTCTGCGTAGCCAGGAAAAGAGCAGGTGGCGAATGCAGGGATATGTGAGCACAGTACAATAGTCGGGAAACCAGTCAGAGGGCAAAGTGAGGTTGATACAGTTTGAATGTGTACAGTATGTCAAGAAGTTAATAGCATTCATCCTGTGCTGTCTGTGTCCCCCATTAACTGTGTTTGTGCTAAAATTATATGCAAGTGTTCTTGTACTTAAGACATAGGTTAACCAGAGTGGTTTCACAAGTAAAGTTGTATTGCAGCACTGAATGTGTACAAATATTTGTTCTTGAAATATTTAATTGGGTAGTATCTGAGTAAGCCTTTTATTTCTATTTCCTGAGCACATAGATGGGCTGGTCTGTTGACCATTTTCACCCATGATCCAGCCTACAAGGAGCCTGCAATACATGCATTTATTTTTCAATTGTGAGAAAATACAGCAGAGAGATTATTACTGTTAAATTTTGACTGCACTGTTTTCCTATTGCAACAGTTAAGAATCCATTGTGTCAAAAACAGCGATGCAAAAACGTAACAATTAATGAACCATTGTGTCAGTACTTGGACAGCAAAGAATATGTACACTATTTACATTAATGTTATGCTTATTTACATTATTATTTCGATAACAGTGAAACAGATGGGTGTTGTACCTGGAATGACTAACCCTTGTTCCCGTTAACACTTGTGGTTAGAAGAGTAACCAGAGTGTAAGTAAAAAGTAATAATCTTGCCAGAGGCCCCATATAGGGAAGTGGTCGCTGGGCATTTATAAACACACTTGTACTTTTAGAATGGCTTGAATGGTTAGTTAGAAGCCAGTACAGTATCCTTTGGTGATCTTCGTGTTTCACTGTTGCAGTCATTACATTTGGGTAATCTGCCGGCAGGTTGCCCTCAGTCGGCCTGAATATCAAAGTCTTGGGTCCTGCGTCGGTTGCTGTCTCCTCTTCCATGACATCAGGGGTATAGAACATGCAGCTGATGCCATTTTATTCAGTCTTTCTTGCCACGTGGTGCCCAAAGCAGAAGCAGTTCGCAAGTGCCGGTCAGTCGACTCCTGAAATTTTCGCATTCGAGTTTCAGAACCAGAGTCTTCAACTAAAGCCAAGTACCCCGTTGGGGAAACTTTTTCTTGCTCCTTACCGATGTCAGTAAAAGTTATTAATTGCATTACTTGTGGGAAGCAAATACCTCATAAGGATTTTCATTTGTACTGTATTCCTTGCCTAAGCTCAGATCATAACGTGTCTTGCTGTCGGTTTTGTGCTAGATTTAACCAACGCACTATTAAGCGTCAGTATATTTTTGCTTCAAAATATTTTGGATCCAGATTTAATTACCCTGAAATGTCGTCGGTTAGCAATCCGACTACCGGAGTTCACAAAAAACGCAAAGAAAAAGACAGAGACAGACCGTCGAGGTCCAAAACCGACGAAGCTTCTCCTAAGCCAGTCACCGGTACTCTGGTGCTTTTGCAGCCCCTGATACCCGCTACTTTTGAGTCACAGGCCTCTACCGAGACCCATGCAGAGTCCGGTATGCCGCGAGATTCTCAGAGTATTGAACCCGCAGATGTCTCTCCCTTGGATGGGTCTGGAGCCGCTGAGCAGGACACCGGCTTCTGAGGGTGATTTCAGGCCTCAACATTTTTATATAAAACCAACGCCAGCTTCAAAAACAAGCTCAAAAACATCTTCTAAGTCTAAAAAACCGACGCATGAGCCACGTGCTCAGGCCCCTATGCCTGAAAAACAGATAATCAAAATGGCCGAGGACTTAATTACCTTGATCAGGGGTTCCCAACCCCCCCCCCCCTGCTAAAAGGCCTAGGCAAGACACTGATTATGAATCTTCAGATCAGGTTTCCATTTCTTCTGATTCCTCTTCTGATCAGGAATTTTCTATTCCACCCTATGATGATTCAGATTAAGAAGAATCAATCCCATCTGCATCTCCTCCTGAGGATTTTTCTTTTGGAGAAACCTTGCATACTTTAAGGGAACATTTTCATTGGGAGAATCAGGATTTCTCTGAATCAAAAGAGGCTTAGGGATTTCCTTCTCCTTCCTCATCATAGGCCTTTGACAATACCTCCTGTATTAGACATTGTTGATGTGTTTTTGGAATCAAGCATGGCTCCTGATTCCCTACCTCCAGCTCCTAGTAAGCCAGACAGATAGTACAGGGTTCCTGACTCCCACAAATTTCTATTCAAAAATCCTGCTGCTGATCCTGAGACCATCTCACAGGGTCCCAAAGGTGTAAAGGCCTCTACAGCCAAAAATCCTACCCCCTCTGATAGAGATTCCAGGATGCTGGATAGATGGAGAAAGAAAGTTTATACATTTGCAATCTTGGCAATTAGGGCCTTAAACTGCCAGTTTCATATGCTTAAATATCAACAGCATGTTATGGGCTTATTGAAACAGAAAATTATGTTGATTTCTGATTGTGTGGAAAATAAAGAATTACAGAAATTATTGCATGCAGCAGAACAGGTTGGAAAGCATAATTTGCAATGTGGTTTTGATTCCTTGGAGGCCTCTTGCAGGGCCACAGTTACTGGATCTGTGATTAGAAGGCATGCCTGGCTCAAGGAGCAAAATCTGCCTGATCATGTTAAGGCCAAATTGTTGGATGCACCTTTACAGCATGATACTTTGTTTGGTAATAAGGCAGAAGAGGTTTTAAAGAAAATGGAAGACAAAGCTAAATATATGCAAACTGTAAAATATTTCTTACAAGTACAGCCACCCAGGTTCAGTAGACACTGGCCTACTAAAAATTGGTCCTTTCTTTTGTCCAACAGAGCCTCTCAAGGCAACTCTAGGTGCTCAAAAGGCTCTAGATACCAATCACAGGGTTCTTACAGGTCAAAACAATGGGGTGCCTCAATGGGGTGCCTCCACCTCCAAATCTGGAGGAAACAAAGCACAACCCTACAGTAAGCAGTCTCAATGACTTCCCTCTACCTTCACCAAGCACTTATCTTTTGGAAACCCCCTTGGGGGGGAAATTAGCACTTCATGCTCAAAATTGGCAGTTAATTACCCAGGACAAATGGGTATTAAACATAGTATCCCAGGGGTACAGATTTCATTTCCATACTTTGCCAATTCCAAACGGTTGGCCAGATCTGCCACAAAATCAATCGGCAGAGGCTCAGAAACAAGTTACGTCCTTCATGGATATGGGGGCTATTCATCCAGTACCAGAACAGGAAAAAGGACAAGGTTTTTATTCAAGACTTTTCCTGGTACCCAGAAAAGACCATGCCTGGCATCCAATACTGGGCTTATCGATTTTGAACACGTACCTGAAAATTCCAAAATTAAAAATGCTGACTTTGCAACAGCTACTGCCTATGCTGGGCAGGAACGCTTGGTTAGTGACTCTAGACTTAAGAGGCATACCTGCATATCCCAATAAGGGAATCGTGCAGAAGATACCTCTGCTTCAAGGCAGGTTTTTTGCATTACCAATTCTCTGCACTGCCCTTTGGCTTATCTACTGCTCCCAGGGTCTTTACAAAGTGCCTGGCACCAGTAATTGCATTTTGCAGACAAAGAAGCATACACATTTATCCTACCTGGATGACTGTCATTCAAGCAGAGAACAAGGACATTCTTCAACATCTGGCATTTGTAAAAAGGCTTCTTACATGCCTAGGTTACACAGTAAACGAAAAGAAATCCCAACTGGTACATTCTCAAATAATTACATTCCTGGGTGCAAGCTTGAATACAACTGCCCAGATGGCTTACCTTACGCCAGACAAACAAAGGCAACTGACAACATACTTCAAACAGATGGCAACAAAAACCCAGTTATCTGCAAGACAAATTCTGCAGGGTTTGGGGTTCATGGCATCCTGCATTCTACTAATTCCATATGCAAGACTGCATATGAGGAAACTTCAATGGTACCTAAAAAGTTTATGGAGTCAACATTGTCACAGTCTGGAAACAATAATTCCTCTCATTCCCTGCCTACAACAGGAGTTTCTTTGGTGGGCAGAGACATGTCACCAAAACAAGGGACTGTCATTCACTCTACCCCCTGCCACCCAAACCCTAATTGCAGATGCATCAGACTATGCTTGGGGGCCCACCTGGTGGGGAGATGCATTCAGGGCATATGGAGCCCAAAACAAATGCATCTGCGTATCAACCAGAAAGAGATGCTAGCTGTTCAGAATGCCCTGACAGCCTTCAAGGGCTTACTTCATCCAGGACAACTACTGATAAAGATGGACAACACCACGGTTATGTGGTACATAAACAAGCAGGGGGGTACACATTCCTACCCCCTTTGCAGACTAGCCATGGCATTGTGGAACACAGCTTTGACTTACCAAGTACATCTTCAAGCTCAATTTCTGCCAGGAAAACAAAACACTCTGGCAGACGACTTAAGCAGAAATCTTGTGGACCTGCACGAGTGGAAACTGGATCCACAAATCTTCAGCATGGTAACACAGAAATGGGGGAGGCCAGACATAGATTTATTTACTTCTCCCCAAAATTCTCAACTGGCCAAATTCTGCACAAGGACTTATCACAGACAAGCATGGAAAGTGGACGCCTTATCCTTCAGTTGGACCAACCTATCAGTCTATGCCTTTCCCCCTCTGCCTCTTCTCTCCAAGGTCTTACTAAAAGTCAGACAGGAAAAAACAAAAAAATGATCCTGATTGTTCCGGACTGGCCTCGCCAGCACTGGTACCCAATTCTAAGGAATATGTCTTAACTCCCTCCTTGGTACTTGCCTCAAATACCTCATCTACTGTCTCAGCAGAACAATCAAATTCTGCACACTCTGCTCCAAAGTCTGAACCTTGCAGTATGGCTGATCATTTAATGATTCAAACAACACCTCTCAGTAAATCTGTGATGGATGTCATTTTGGAAGCCAGAAGGCCTAGTACTAGAAAATCTTATGCTGATAAATGGAAGAGATTCTGTGCTTGGAACCAAGCACAAGGAACAGACACAGCAAAACCAAATATCCCTCAGATTTTACAATACTTGACTGAGATGCTTAACAAGGGCCTATCTTTTTCTTCAATAAAAATCCATGCCTCTGCCATCTCGGCTCATTACAACACGGAGCCTCCCCTCTTTTCTCATCCTCTGCTAAGACAGTATCTTAGAGGGGCCAAAAATTTAAGGCCTCCCAGAAGATCACCAACTCCTGCATGGGACCTCAACTTTGTGCTGGAAAAACTCACCCTGCCTCCATTTGAACCAGCAGCTACTGCGGATTTAAACATTTTATCTTGGAAAACAGCTTTCCTCTTGGCAATCACTTCAGCAAGAAGGGTTTCAGAGCTACAGGCTGTCATTGTTGTGGAGCCTTTTATTACATTTTACCCGGACAGGGTGTCCCTCAGGACCAGTCCTTCCTTTATGCCTAAGGTGGTATCCAGTGTAGCTATTAACCAAACAATTCACCTGCCAACATTTTACCCAAATCCGCAGAACAAGGTGGAGCGGATTCTGCATTCATTGGACGTACACAGACAACTAAGATTCTGCTTAAACAGGACCAAATCTCAAAGAAAGTCTGAGCAACTACTGGTGGCATTTGCTTCAGGATCAGAGGGGAAGGCTATATCAAAGCAGACTATTTCTAAGTGGATAAGCCACTGCATTCGTTTCTGCTACTTGCACCTTGGTAAACCTGTACCCAAGGGAATCGGGTCACATTCCACCAGGGCTGCCTCTACCTCAGCAGCCTTTCTCAGAGGAGTTCCAACCAAAGACATTCTAGAAGCTGCTACTTGGAGCTCTGTTCATACATTCACAAAGCATTATCATTTGCCTCTCTTCCTCAAATCCAGGGCAAGCTTTGCCACTGCAGTTCTCCAGGGCCTCATAGCCGCTCCTAATGCTATTTAGTTCCATCCTCTCATCCATAGCTTTGGGATTCTACCCAAATGTAATGACTGCAACAGTGAAACACGAAGAACACAGTACAGTTGTGTACACTTACCATAAATGTAGATGTTCGAGTGTATTCACTGTTGCAGTCCGGGTTACCCATCCGCCATCCCCCTTTTCTATAACTTCTCTTTCCTTCACTATATTCTGCAGCCTTTGTGGTGTATTTGCTTTTAGATGAAGGTAAAGTTTGTTGCTAAAAGTGCATTTACATATAGTACTGTTTATTTATTTTTATATATATATATATATATATATATATATATATATATATATATATATACACACACACACATATGTATTTTTGCTCCCCATTTGGGGGCAAGAAAAACTGAATAAAATGGCGTCTGCTGCATGTTTTATACCCCTGATGACCTGACGTCATGGAAGGGGAGACAGCAACCGACGCAGGACCCAAGACTTTGATATTCAGGCCGACTGAGGGCAACCTTCCAGCAGATTACCCAAATGTAATGACTGCAACAGTGAATACACTTGAACATCTAAATTTATGGTAGGTGGACACAACTGTACTTTTAGATTCCAGGTCAGTCCTCGGCAGTTTTTAGATGCCTTGAAAATAATTTTATAGATATAAATGCCTGCAATGGCAAAGGCTTCATTTTGACGCTTGTCTTAGGTTTAAAGTCGCTCCAAGAGGTCTTTGAATTTGTAAAATGCCAACATATAGTAATTATTTTCCGGATCTTTTTAAAAGAATAGCAAATACTTAACTTGGAACTGAGTTCTAAATATACAGAATTGCTGATAAGAATTTTTTAAACCGGTCGTGGCTGATGTTCAGAGTGAGATTGAAAAAGACTTTTAACAGAATGAATGGATTTCCTTAGATCAACTATTTGTACAAAGAGATTGGATAATTTGTTCTCCGATATTTCAATATATGAAAAACATCTCATAGAGACAAAATGTAAAAAATTAAGGGGCATTGCTGATTTTCAGGAAGGGAGAATTTTCTCATGGCTGAGAATGGAAAGAACTAAGCAGAAATATGCTCGTGCAGCAAGAGAAGCTGACAGTGAATGTCCTCCAGCATCGGCTGGTAAGAGAACTGCCTCAGATATAGAGAAAAATTATAGTATGACTGATAGGACTGCTCTGCATATGCAGAGCCATGGTTTTTGGTCTGATAAAGTTTAATCTAAACCCAAAAAACAGCAGCTGTGACCAGGCTAGGTGTATAACTCAACCAAAGGACTCTCCCTCTGTGCTTAGAGGTGTTCTTTTCGAGTTAAAGTTAAATCCAAGCAGAACATGAATATTGATGCTGTTGTATCTGACAATGTAAATGCTATGTGTGCTTCTGAGAATTTGAGTTTGCCTGGTTCTGTAGGAGGAGGTAACATGCCATCTACATCCAGTCACCCTTTTTTAGGTTTGCAACTGCCGGAGCATGTGAATATGGAGAAAACAGGAAGAGAGAGAAGGATCGAGGAGCAGGAACAGGTTTGAATGAAAGACTATATCGGGACAGCTGGAACTCGGACATACTGTCTGGAGCATGGTTCAGAGGATTTAATTAATATTTCTTCTGTTTAATTGACTGAACTTGAATTTGAGGTACTTAATTTAGGGATGTCTTTTACACCCGCTAGACAATCCAGGGTAGATGATATTTTATTAGATTTAAAGTTTTCATAATGTTTCACTTAGATCGTTTGGGAATAATGATGTATCATCCATTAGGTATAAACTGACTTTGCTTTTTAAACCTAATAATCCTCCTTTGGTTGAAGCTTTTTACAACCTGTGTGAGGATGATATTTATGAGTTCTTTAGTAAGAATCATAGGGGCTCATTTTTCAATTTGAGTAAATTGCAATTTAAGACCTTGAATGAGTTAAGATGGACTGACTTATACATTTGTCCAGTAGACAAAGGAGGAGGGATTGTAGTGATGAATACTACTGATTATGTTAACAGTATGCCGGCAATGTTGAATGATTCTGCAACATATACTGAATGTGCAAAGTTTGATGTACATAAGTTGGTTGATAGAGTGCATAACTATGTACATGATTTGTTAATGGAAGGAGCTGTTAGTAAAGAACTGATTTATTTCTTGGTCGAACATCCCTAGATTCATGCCATTTATGGATTTCCTAAAGTTCATAAGGATTTGTATAATCCACCCATGCGACCAATTGATTCTGGGAGTGGGTGCGTGACAGAACCTTTATCGGTATTTGTTGGACAACTTTGGCCTATTATTGAGGGTGTCGACACAATTCTGAAGGATACTAAACATTTTCTTGGGAGGCTGGCATATTGGTCTAAGGACAATGGTGTTGAAAAATATTTTTTAGTGACCATGGATGTGGTCTCCTTATTTACTGTGATTCCTAATGACATAGGATAGATTATGTTAGGCAGTTTCTGATGAGATGGTCAGAGTATTCAGTAGATAAGGTCAATTTGATTTGTTTCTTGTTGGAGCTAATTTTAACTAATAATGTTTTTACATTTGAGGATAGATATTTTTTTCAGAAAGTGTTGTGATTGACACCGTAAACGTTAATAGTTATGCAAATATGGTGGTCACCCAGTGGGAAGCTCTATACGTTTTTAATAGTTGTAACTCGTTTTTAGGTTCCATCCTGCACTATGGTCATTTTGTAGATGATGTGTTTTTGTGGGCTGGAACAGTTGATGCATTTAATTTGTTTGTGTAATATTTGCAGAAAACCACTGGATTCTTAAAGTTCACTTTTAATTATTCCCCTTTGTTTATTGACTTTTTAGATGTTCGTGTCTGTAGGATTGCTGATGGGTAGGACACTGTCTTGTTTAAAAAACCTTGTAAGATTAATAATAAGTTGCACACTCAACGTATGCACCCTAAGAAGTTGAAGGTGAATGCTATGAAAGGTACATTTTTTAGGAATGCCAGATTACACACCAGGGACGGTGATGTGTACTACTTTTTACATCCTTGCTGATTAGTTTTGGTAGCAGGTATTCAGAATCTGATATTGCACGATTTCAGAATGATGTAGTGTCATTTACGGATGATAGCGCCAGACCATACTTTAATACAAGTGATATAAATTGTGCTGGTGAACATGATATATTTAACCATTTCCAGATGTCCCTTGTGTATTCTGATAATGTAGGCTCTATCTGTAGTATTGTTAGGAAGCATTGGAAGGTTTTGTTGTCAGACTGTAAGTATAGAGAAGTCTTGGATAGTGAGCCTCGCTTTGTTTTAAAAAATATCCAACTCTGAAAATAATGATGTAATGGGATCCTATCTCGCCTACATTCATAACTGATGGACTTGGAGCCGATCCATCGGCTCCGACTCGGCCAACTAGTTCACTAGAACGAAGTCTCTTATTGGCTGGGCTATTCCCTATCCCAGGATGCACTACACCTGCTTCCCCAGATCTCGTTTGCCGCTTTACAAGCTGGACGTGGTCTCGACTTGGCTGGAGCTAAGTGGTTTCTTTTACCTTTACTGGTCTTTGACCTTGGGGTTTTTCTTCTGAAAATTGTTAAAAACAGCTGTTTTAACAGCTACTCTCTGTAATTTGTGTCTTTGATAACTTTTTTGTGTGTGAAGTGATTTACTGGTATTCTTTGTCGTTATGTTATGTTATGTTATAAACCCCTGGCTGAGGATAATCTATGTAGAAAAGCTTTTGAAAAGATAGGGACACATCCATGCAGAGCATGTAGTGTTTGCAGAAGACTGATAAGTGCTTTGTACATCCCGAGTGGACAGCTCTTTGAATTTGGCTTGTAGGCAGGTTGTGGCACGAGGGATCTAATCTATTCAGCTAAGTGTGAGGTATGTAGTTCCTACTATGTCGGGAAGACTAATAGATGCCTTTGAGATCGTATCAGGGAGCATATTTATGCTATCAGCAAAGGAGACAGTAGGAATTCACTAGCTAGACATGTTATTAAAGAAGGTCCGACACATATATTTAAATTCTTGGTGCTAGAGATGTATCAAAATATGACTAGAGGGGGTGATGTTAGAACTCGTACTGAGTGCTTAGAGGTGAAATGTATTTTTTGTTAGCAGCTAGCAGGGGAATGGGATTAAATGAAACTGTCACCTTAAGATTGTCATTAAGTTCCAGAGGTTTGAAACATTGTTTAATTTAATTTAATTTAATTAAATTTAATTTAATTTAGTTTAATTTAACTTAATTGACTTGTTTTGATTAGATTGGTTGTGCTATATAGGTTTTGTGATTTTTGACTGCTGATAGATCTGAAGAAGCAACATTGGTTGTGAAAGCACTCATCTTTTTGTGTCTATTTTTATTTTATTTTATTAAAGTGTACCCCATCCAGCTGACTTTTGTTTATTTTATTTGCTTTGTTTGTTTCCATTGAGTCAGCGGTCTGCTCCTACTTTGTTTCTTACAGAATGCTTTAGTGTAGGGTTACCATATGTCCGGGTTTCCCCGGATGCGTCCTCTCTTTGTGCTCCTGTCCGGACGGTTTTTGAAAATTCTGCAGTTTGTCTGGGTTTTTCAAAAACCTGGGCAAATCACAGAATTTTCAAAAAAACAGAGTCCCTATTTCTCGGCAAAACAGCCTCCGCTTTGGGTTTTTTTTTTGTTTTGTTTTTTTGATTGGTCCGTATATCGGTATACGAGCCAATCAAAAAAAAAAATTGAAAAACAGAGCTCTGTTCAATGCGGAACTGCTTGATGTTCCGCATTGAACGAAGAGGGTCCGCTGTGCAAGGTTTTGATTGGCTCATATACCGGCATACGGGCCAATCAAAAATCGCCAAACACGGAGCTACTTGTCTTTAATGCGGAACTGTGATGTTCCTCATTAAAGACTAAAGACCTTTTATTTGGGGGGGGGGGGGTCTTCACCTTGTGAAAGACCCTTTGTCCCGACCCAGCACATATTTTTTCGTCCTCTTTTTTGTCTAACCAAATATGGTAACCCTAATTTAGTGTTTAGATTCCAGGTCATTTCTTAGCTGCAAGGCAAATCAGAATGTAGAAGTCAAGTGGAATGGTATTGAAATCCTGTGACTGTGTTCCAGTCCAGAGTAACCACCCCACTTCGTGTGTGTGTGTGTGTGTCTATCAATAAAAGACTTTGGTAGCAAAGTAAGTTGGGAAATAATAGGAAGAGATTTGTACAGTATTTATGTATTTGACATTCAGCAGACAACGGTAGTGCGTTTTTGTGAACTCTGTCTTTAGTGGAGTAGTTTGTAACCTGGAGTAAACCCTAGTCAGAGACTGATTTTAGCTGGGATGCTGATATGCTATGAACTTCAGGTCAATATATATTAGAGATATTTTGCATGTTACTACGACAGTGATCTTGTAAACTACTTTTCTTAGCACTTGTATTGTGGCTTTCATCAGTGTTTGATATCTGCAGTTTATGTATCGTGTTATGAGTGTTTCCATATCTTTATTTTCAAAGTGGTTTTCCAAGGTGTTGATATTGGTGCATTTTCAATTTGTCCATCCTCTTTTGTTCTTTAAAAGCCTGCAAGAAAGACCCAGCCAAGCTAGAGTCTTCATTGTGTAATACCTTAAGCTTGTTATAGTGGAGGCCCGTGGGATATATGCAGATGACCCTTTAATGACATACCAGACACCAAATTTGTATTAGTCAGGCTTGATTTTAAGCTACATTTCTTAAGTATAACCAAATGTGTCACAATAATGAGTATGTGATGATTGAAAAACAGTTAATTGCTATAGATTCCCAGATCCCTAATTACTGTATCTATTTTCAGGGGTGTGTTATTGATGTGATAGCAAGAGACTTTTTACTTGTCGAAGGATACTGTTATACCTTTCTTGGTATTTAGTTATAGCCCATGGTTTTGACACCAGCTTTTGGTTTGAGAAAGGCCCCTTTTTAGGTGGCTCTTATTGTCCTCTGAGGAGTTTATGATGGCACCAAGTTTATAGTTGTCTGCAAACTCAATCAACCATAATAGTAGCTTTGAACTCTGAGAAGTAAATGCCGTAGAGGAGTGGCCTAGGGACTGAACCCTGGAGTACATCACTACTGATGGGTCTTTTGAAGGATGTACAGCTGCCCACCCTAATTTCCTGAGTTGCAGTTGTTAGCCGATTTGCTACTCAAGTTACATTGAGATTAACATTTAGCTGGGATACTTTATCTATGATACCAGAGTGTGGAGTGGTATCAAACAGTTTTGTGAGGTTTAGGTATGCGTTGTGTACTGATTAGCCCTATTCTGTTGTCTTAAAAACCTTTTCAAAGAAGTCATCCAAGTAAAGTAGGTGGGATCTGCCCTTGACAAATCTAGACGGGCTTAGACAGAAAGTGTGTAGGTTACCTATATCCTAATTCCATAATTCTTTCCATAGCCTTACGGATGAGGTTAGTCAGAGTTGTGTCTGTAATTTCCTGGGTTCATTGATGCTTCTCCTTTGTGTAGCCCTCCCAGGCCATTTAACCTGACCAGGAGTGTAGATACTAAAAGGACTGTTGTATTCTGTAACTGAGTGATGTTATACAAAGTAACCATGCAGTTGACATCTCTTGTGGTGACTACCGACTAGTAGCTATATTTATACTCATATTCAAAATGTTGGAAAATTCTGTGTATACACAACTACTTAATCTTTATAATCTTCTGTCTCCGACATAACTTGTCTTCTACCCATATCACAGTACCACTTCTGATCCACTTTGTAGTCTCCATCAACAAGTTGAGAAACATTGGAAATGTGGAAGTTCTTAGTGTTTCACTGTTACAGTCATTACATTTGGGTAATCTGCTGGCAGGTTGCTCTGTCAGCCTGATTAACAGTCTTGGGTCCTGCGTCGGATGCTGTCCTTTCTCACATGACGTCAGGTCGTCAGGGGTATAAAACATGCAGCTGACGCCATTACATCAGTCTTTCTTGCCGTGCGGTGCCCGAAGCAGAAGCAGTTCGCAAGTGCCGGTCGGTCAACTCCTGAAATTTTCGTTTTCGAGTTTTGGAAATGAAGTCTTCAACGAAAAAGCCAAGTGCCCCGTTGGGGAAACTTTTTCTTGCGCCTTACCGATGTCAGTAAAAGTTAATAATTGCATTACTTGTGGGAAGCAAATACCTCATAAGGATTTCCATTTGTACTGTATTCCTTGCCTAGGCTTTGACCACGACGTACCTTGCTGTCAGTTTTGTGCTTTATTTAATCAGCGCACTATCCGTCATCGGTACATTTTTGCTTCTAAATATTTTGGTTCTCAGTTTAATTATCCAGAAATTATGTCGATTAGCCATCCAACTACTGGAGTACCGAAAAAATGCAAAGAAAAAGACAGAGACAGGCCGTTGAGGTCCAAAACTGCCGACGCCGCTTCTCCTGTGCCAGTCGCCAGTTTGCCGGTACTCAGTGAGGTGCTTTCGCAGCCTCTGATACCCGCTATTTCTGATTCGCAGGCCTCTACTGAGACCCATTCGGAGTCCGGTATGCCGCGAGATGCTTCACCTATGGAACCCGTGGATGTCTCTACCTTGGATGGGTCCGGAGCCAACCTGCTTCTGAGTGTGTATTCAGGCCTACAGATTTGTATATTAAACCCATGGCACCTTCAATATTAAGACCAAAATCTTGATCTATGTCTAAAAAAACTACGCCTAGGCCACATATTCAGGCCGCTATGCCCAAAAAACAAATGATCAAAATGGCTGAAGATTTAATTACTCTAATCAGGGGTAGTCAACCCCCCCCCCCCTTCCAAGAGGCCTAGGGCTGAACTTGACTATGAATCTTCTGAACAGGACTCTGTTTCTTCTGACTTTTCTAATGAACATGATTTGTCCATTCCTACTTATGAGGACTCTGATGCACGGGATTCCATTCCTTCTGCCTCTCCCCCTGAGGATTTCTCTTTTGGGGAAACTTTACATACCTTAAGGGAGCATTTCCACTGGGAAAGTCAGGATTTTTCTGAATCCACAAAGAGGCTTAGGGATTTCCTTCTTCCTCAGCATAGGCCTTTGGCTATACCTCCTGTACTAGACATTGTTGATGATGTGATGTTCATCGTGTTTCACTGTTGCAGTCATTACTCTTGGGTTATCCTGCTGGCAGGCTACCCTCAGTTGGCCAGAATTCCAAAGTCTAGGTCCGGCGTCGGTTGCTTTCGCCTCTTCCCTGACGTCAGTATGCCAGGGGTATAAAAGATGCAGCCGATGCCATTTTCTTCAGTCTTTCTTGCCGCGTGGTGCCCGAAGCAAAAGCAGTTCATAAGTGCCGGTCGGCCGACTCCTCTGAGATTTTCAAATCCGAATTTCAGAACTGAAGTCTTCATTAAAGCTAAGTACCCCGTTGGGCAAACTTTTTTCTTGCTCCCGACCGATGTCAGAAAAAGTTAACAATTGTATTTCTTGTGGGAAGCAAATACCTCATAAGGATTTTCACTCTTGCTGTATTCCTTGCCTAGGCCTTGATTACAAAGTTGCTAGCTGTCGGTTTTGTGCTAGATTTAACCAACGCACTATTAAGTGTCAGTTTGATTTTGCATTTCATTACTTTGGCCAAAGATTTAATTATATTATGCCGTCGGACCAGCCGGCAACCGGAGTTTACAAAAAATGCAAGGACAAGGAAAAGGATAGGCATCCAAAGTCCAAAACCGACGACGAGGCCTCTGCTAGGCCAGTCGCCGGTTCTCAGGCGCTTTCGCAGCCCCTGGCGCCCGCTACCTCAGAGCCACAGGCCGCTTCTGACTCCCACGTGGAGCCGACTGGGCCTCTGGATACTCGGAAATCATTCCCTCAGATGGGTCCGGAGCCGCTGAGCAGGCATCGGCTTTTGAGGGTGTCTTCAGACCTATACAACTATGTATTAAGCCATCTTCAGCGACAAAGACTAAAGCAGCTCTAAAGACAAAGAAATAAGTACAGCATTCTCCTACTCAGTCTTCCATGCCTAAAAAACAGATGGTCGAAATGGCCGAATACCTAATTACTTTGATCAGGGGCTCCCATCCCCCTCCTGATAAGTGGCCTAGGCAAGAGACAGAGTATGATTCTTCTGATCATGTTTCTATTTCCTCTGATTCCTCTTCTGAACAGGATTACTCCATGCTTCCCTATGAGGATTCTGATGCTGAAGAATCCATTCCTTCAGCCTCTCCTCCTGAGGATTATTCTTTTGGGGAAACCCTGCATGCCATGAGGGAGCATTTCCACTGGGAGAGCCAAGATTTTTCTGAATCTAAGAAAAGGCTCAGAGACTTTCTGCGACTTCCTCAGCATAGACCCCTTGCTATTCCACCTGTTTTAGACATTGTAGATGATGTATTTTCGGAGTCCGGCCTGTCCCCTGACTCTTTACCCCCTGCACCTGCTAAGCCAGACAGATACTACAGGATTCCGGATTCTCATAAATTCCTATATAAGAACCCCACTGCTGATCCATAAACTATATCTCAAGGTCCCAAAGGGGTTAAAGGTTCCACTGCAAAAAACCCTGTCCCCTCTGATAGGGATTCTAGGGCTCTAGACAGATGGGGGGAAAAAAGTTAACACTTCTGCTACCTTGGCTGTAAGGGCTTTAAATTGTCAGTTTCATATGCTTAAATATCAGCAATATTTGATGTCACTGCTTAAACAGAAATTGTTGACAAATACTGAATGTTCAGAGAACAAGGAATTGCAGGATTTATTGCATGCAGCTGAACAAGTGGGAAAGCATACTTTGCAATGTGGTTATCATTCATTGGAGGCCTCTTGCAGGGCCGCTGTTACAGGTTCTGTTATTAGAAGGCATGCTTGGTTAAAGGAACAGAATCTGCCTGATCATGTTAAAGCAAAATTATTAGATGCACCATTACAGCATGATACTTTGTTTGGTACTAAAGCAGAAGAGGTGTTGAAAAAAATGTCGGATAAAGCAAAATCCATGCAGACAGTCAAGGATTTCTTACAGGTACAGCCACCCAGGTTTAGCAGAAACTGGCCTTCTAAAAATTGGTCCTTTCCAGTGTCAGACAGACCACAAAGAGGCAGATACAGGCGTCCTAGAAGGCAGATCTCAGCCCCAAGGATCATACAGGCCTAAACAATGAGGTGCTCCTACCTCCAAAAGCGGAGAAGACAAATCACAACCTTACAGGAAACAGTCCCAAAGACTTTCCTCTGTCAGATCCAATCACTTTTCTTTTGACATCCCCCTTAGGGGGAAAACTAGCACTTTTTTCATCAAATTGGCAAATGGTTACCCAAGACAAATGGGTCCTGAACATAGTGTCCCAAGGCTACAGGTTCCATTTTCACACTCTACCAAGGTCAAAAGGTATGCCAGACCTGCCAACAATCAATGGGCAGAGGCACAAAAACTAATTACAGCCCTCATGGACATGAGGGCCATTCAGCAAGTACCACAAGAGCAGGGGCAAGGATTTTACTCCAGACTTTTCCTAGTACCCAGAAAGGACAGAACCTAGAGACCAATACTGGACCTATCTATACTAAATACGTTTCTGGAAGTTCCAAAATTCAAGATGTTGACTCTACAGCAGCTACTGCCCATGCTGGGCAAGAAGGCTTGGCTTGTAACTTTGGACCTAAAAGAGGCATACCTGCATGTCCCAATCAGACAATCTTGCAGAAGATACCTCAGATTCATAGCTGGCTCAATGCATTACCAGTTCTCTGCACTGCCCTTTGGCTTATCTACTGCACCCAGGGTCTTCACAAAATGCCTGGCACCAGTAATTGCATTTTGCAGACAAAGAGGAATTCAAATATATCCCTACTTGGACGACTGCCTAATTCAAGCAGAGACCAAAGACATTCTTTTAAAGCATCTGGCGTTTGTAAAAAGATTACTAACTGGCCTAGGGTACACAGTAAACGAAAATAAATTTAAACTAGTGCCCTCTCGAGATAATATTCCTGGGTGCAAGCTTAAATGCAACTGCCCAGATGGCTTATCTCATGCCAGGCAAACAAAAGCAACTGACTTCTTAGGAAATTGGCAACAAAAACCTACTTATCTGCAAGGAAAATTCGGCAGGCCCTGGGTTTCATGGCATCCTGCATTCTACTAATTCCATATGCCAGACTGCATATGAGGAAACTACAATGGTATCTAAAAAGTGTTTGGACTCATCATTGCCACAGCCTGGAGACAGTAATTGCACTCATTCCCTGCCTACAACAGGAGTTTTGATGGTGGGCAGAAGCCTGTCACCACAACAAGGGTCTGCCATTCAGTTTACCCACAACCAGACAGACACTAACAACGGATGCATCAGATTATGCCTGGGGGGCCCATATAGCAGGAAAATGTATTCAGGGCACATGGCCTGCAAACCAGATGCACCTTCACATCAGTCAAAAAGAGATGCTAGCTGTTCAAAATGCCCTGACAGCTTTCAAGGACCTGCTTCATCCAGGACAGCTACTGATAGACAGACAATACTACGGTCATGTAGTACATAAGCAAGCAGGGAGGTACACATTCCCACCCCCTCTGCAGACTAGCAATGACCTTATGGGACACAGCATTGGCTTTTCAAATTTACCTGCAAGCACAATTCCTGCCAGGAAAAACAAATACTCTGGCAGACTAACTAAGCAGAAACCTCATGGATCCCCACGAATGGAAACTGGATCCGCAAGTCTTCAACATGATAATAAGGAAATGGGGATGCCCAGACATAGATCTTTTTAACTCCCCTCACAACTACCAATTGCAGAGATTTTGCACAAGGATTTATCACAAGCAAGCATGGAAAATTGACGCCCTATCCTTCAGCTGGAAAAACCTAACAGTACATGCCTTTCCTCCACTGCCTCTCCTTCCCAGGGTACTCCTAAAGGTCAGACAAGATAAACCAAAAATGATACTGATTGCACCAGACTGGCCACGCCAGCACTGGTACCCAGTCCTAAAGAGCTTGTCTCAAGGTCCAGCATGGATATTGCCTCAAACTTCTCACTTGCTGACCCAACAAAACAATCGGATCCTGCACAGCCAACTCGGGATCTTAAATCTGGCAGCATGGCGGATAATGTAACCTTTCATAGCACACCTCTTTCAAAAGCTGTTATGGATGCTATCTTGGAGGCCAGGAGGCCCAGTACTAGAAAATCTTATGCAGAAAAATGGAAGAGATTCTGTGCTTGGAGCCAGGAACAAGGCATTGATGTGTCTGTACCAAATATACCTCAGATTTTACAATACCTAACTGAGATGCTGAACAAAGGCCTTTCTTTCTCATCAATTAAGATTCATGCCTCTGCCATTTCAGCCCATTACAATACGGAACCACCTATCTTTTCTCATCCTTTAATAAGGCAGTACCTCAGAGGGGCCAAAAACATTAGGCCTCCAAGTAGAGCACCAATTCCGGCCTGGGACCTCAATTATGTTACCTCCTTTCGAGCCAGCTTCAACAGCAGATATAAAATTCTTATCCTGGAAAACAACTCTACTCCTAGCAGTAACCTCAGCAATGCGAGTCTCTGAGTTACAAGCACTCATTGCTGTGGAACCTTTTATCATTTTTCATCCAGACAGGGTGTCTCTGAGAACAAATCCTACATTTGTGCCTAAGGTGGTATCCCGTGTGGCCCTCAGCAAAACCATTCACTTGTCTACGTTTTATCCAAATCCACAGAACAAGGGTGAGAAAATTCTGCATTCTTTGGACATACACAGGCAGTTACGCTTCTATTTGGACAGAACTAAAGCTTTCAGAAAGTCTGAGCAACTTTTAGTGTCATATGCTGCAGGATCACAAGGAAAGGCCGTCTCAAAACAGACTATTTCTAAATGGATAGGCCATTGCATCCGTTTCTGCTATTTTCAACATGGCAGATCAGTGCCTAAGGGCATTAGGCCTCATTCCACCAGAGCAGCAGCCACTTCAGCAGCCTTCCTCAGAGGAGTACCAACCAAAGATATCTTAGAGGCTGCAACTTGGAGTTCAGTGCACACTTTCACAAAGCACTACCACTTACCTCTTACTCTAAGTCCAGAGCAGGCTTTGCCACTGCAGTTCTGCAGGGCTTCATAGCCTCTCCTAATCCTATTTAGCCCAGCCACCCATCCTCAGCTTTGGGATTCAACCCAAGAGTAATGACTGCAACAGTGAAACACTATGAACATAGTACAGTTGTGTACCTACCATAAATGTAGATGTTCGAGTGTATTCACTGTTGCAGTCCAGGTTACCCACCCACCATCCCCCTTCTCTTTGCTGGGACTTATCTGCACTTCTCTACCCTATACAGCCTATTTGGTGTATTTGCTTGTAGATAAAGTTATTTTTGTTCAGGCATTTTTATTGGCATATTTTTCAGCCTACCAATTTGGGGGCACCTGACATCTGGGGCAAGAAAAACTGAAGAAAATGGCGTCGGCTGCATCTTTTATACCCCCTGGCGCACTGACGTCGGGTAAGGGGCGACAGCAACTGACGCTGGACCTAGACTTCTGGCCGACTGAGGATAGCCTGCCAGCAGGATAACCCAAGAGTAATGACTGCAACAGTGAATACACTCTAACATCTACATTTATGGTTGGTACACAACTGTACTTTTTCAGAATCCAATTTGGCCCCTGATTCCCTGCCTCCAGCCCCTTGTAAGCCAGACAGATACTACAGGGTTCCTGACTCCCACAAATTCCTTTTCAGAAATCCTGTTGCGGACCCTGAAACCATTTCTCAGGGGCCCAAGGGCATTAAGGCTTCTACTGCTAAAAATCCTACCCCTTCTGACAGAGACTCCAGGGCGCTGGACAGATGGGGTAAAAAGGTTTATACTTCTGCGACCTTGGCAATCAGGGCTTTAAACTGTCAATTCCATATGCTAAAATATCAACAACATATCATGGGACTCGTTAAACAGAAAATGATGTTGATTTCTGACTGCGTGGAAAATAAGGATTTACAGGATTTATTGCATTCAGCTGAACAAGTTGGAAAACATACTTTGCAATGTTGTTTTGATTCTTTGGAGGCCTCTTGCTGGGCTGCTGTTACTGGGTCTGTGCTTAGAAGGCATGCTTGGCTTAAGGAGCGCTCTCTGCCTGGTCATGTTAAAGCAAAATTGTTGGATGCTCCTTTGCAGCAGGACCGTCTGTTTGGTAATAAGGCTGAAGAAGTTCTAAAAAAGATGGAAGATAAAGCTAAAGCTATGCAAACTGTGAAAGATTTCTTACAGGTACAACCGCCAAGATTTAGTAGGCACTGGCCTACTAAGAACTGGTCCTTTTCAGTTCCTTCCAGAGCCACTCAAGCCAAACCCAGACATTCCAAAAGCACAAGGTTTCAGTCCCAAGGGAGTTTCAGATTTAAGCAGTGGGGTGCCTCCACTTCCAAATCTGGAAACAGCACGACACCTCCCTATGGTAAAAAGTCTCAATGACTTTCCTTTAAAATTAGCAAGCACTTACCTCTTAGCCTCCCCTTTGGGGGGAAACTGGCTCTTCATGCAAAAAACTGGCAACTTATAGCCCAGGACAAATGGGTTTTAAATATAGTGTCCCAGGGATGCAGATTTCATTTCCACACGTTGCCAACTCCAAACGGATGGCCAGACCTGCCCCCAAATCAGTAGGCAGAGGCCCAGAAACAAGTTCTGTCCCTCATGAACATCGAGGGCTATTCAACCAGCACCAGAAGAGGAAAAGGGACAAGGTTTCTATTCCAGAGTTTTCCTGGTACCCGGAAAAGACAAATCATGGCGTCCAATTCTGGACATGTCTACTCTAAACACCTTTCTGGACATTCCAAAATTCAAGATGCTGACTCTTCACGAGTTACTTCCTATGCTAGGCAAAGATGTCTGGTTGGCAACTCCAGATTTAAAAGAAGCTTACCTGCATATCCCAGTCAGGGAATCTTGCAGAAGATACCTCCGCTTCAAAGCAGGCTACTTGCATTATCAGTTCTCTGCACTGCCCTTTGGCTTATCTACTGCGCCCAGGGTATTTACAAAGTGCCTGGCTCCATTAGCTGCATTTTGCAGGCAAAGAAATATTCAAATATATCCATACCTGGGCGATTGTCTAATTCAGGCAGAAAACAAGGCCATTCTTCTAAAACATCTGGCGTTTGTAAAAAGGGTTCTAACTTGTCTAGGGTACACTATAAACAAAAAGAAATCACAACTGGTACCCTCTCAAAAAAATTACATTCCTGGGTGCAAGCTTGAATACAACTGCCCAAATGGCTTTCCTTTCGCCAGAAAAGCAACTTCATTTGGTGACTTACTTCAAACAGGTGGCCACAAAAACCTGCTATCTGCAAGACTAATACTGCAAACATTGGGGTTCATGGCCTCCTACATTCTTCTAATTCCATATGCAAGACTGCATATTAGGAAACTTCAGTGGTACTTTAAAAAGTTTATGGAGTCAACATTGTCACAACCTGGAAACAGTAATTCCTATCATTCCTTGCCTGCAACTACAGTTCCTATGGTTGGCAGAGGCCTGCCACCAAAACAAGGGACTGCCATTCACACCACCCCCTGCCACCAAAACCCTAACTTCAGACACATTGGACTATGCATGGGGGGGCTCATCTGGCAGGGAAGTGTATTCAGAGCAAATGGAGCCCAAATCAAATGCACCTTCATATCAATCAAAAAGAAATGCTAGCTGTACAGAATGCACTAACAGCCTTCAAGGACTACCTTCATCCAGGACAACTAATGGTAAAGACTAACACCACCACAGTTATGTGGTACATAAACAAGCAGGGGGTACACATTCCTACCCCTTCTGCAGACTAGCCATGGCATTTTGGAACACTGCCTTGAGCTATCAAGTACAACTACAAGCACAATTACTGCCAGGAAAGCTGAATATTTTGGCAGACAAACTAAGCAGAAATCTCATGGAAAGTGGAACCACAGATTTTCAACATGTTGACACGCAAATGGGGGAGCCCAGACGTAGATCTTTTTGCCTCACCCCAGAACTACCAGTTGGACAAATTTTGCACAAGAACTCCTCACAAAAAAGCCTGGAAAGTGGATGCTCTGCCCTTCAGCTGGGAAAACCTATCAGTCTATGCCTTTCCGCCTCTGCTCTTGAAAGTTCTACTAAAAGTCAAACAGGACAAACCAAAAATGATTTTGATTGCTCCAGACTGGCCTCGCCAACACTGGTACCCACTCCTACACAGTCTGTCACATATTTATCCAGGGCACCTGCCTCAGACACCTTCCTTACTGTCTCAGCAGAACAACCAAAGTCTACACCCTCAGCTCAAAACATTGAATCTTGCAGCTTGGCTAATCACTTAAATTCCCCCTTAGCATCCCTCAGCAAACCTGTGATGGATGTCATTTTGAAGGCGAGAAGACCTGGTAGTAGAAAATCTTATGCTGACAAATGGAAAAGATTCTGTGCCTGGAATCAGTCTCAAGGGATGAGCACAGTAGTGCCCAATTTACCTCAGATTTTGCAATACTTAACTGAAATGCTTCACAAGGGCCTGTTATTTTCTTACATAAAAGTCCATGCCTCGGCCATTTCAGCTCATTACAACAAAGAACCCCCCCCCTTCTCTCATCCTCTGCTAAAGTAGTATCTCAGAGGGGCCAAAAACTTGAGGGCCACCCAGGAGAGCTCCAACCCCTACCCGGGACCTTAACTTTGTATTGGAAAAACTCACTCTCCCTCCTTTCGAGCCAGCTGCTACTGCAGACTTAAAATTTCTTTCCTGAAAAGCAGTCTTCCTTTTAGCAGTCACTTCAGTTAGAAGGATTTCTGCATTACAGGCCCTTATGGCAGTGGAGCCTTTCATCATCTTTCATGCTGACAGGGTGTCACTCAGGACCAATTCATCCTTCATGCCCAAGGTGGTATCCAGTGTGGCTCTTAATCAGTCCATTCATTTGCCATTGTATTCATTTCTGATATAAGCACCATGGAAGACCTATCCCCCAGGGGATCAGATCCCACTCCACCAGGGCTGTATCTACTTTTGCAGCCTTTCTCAGAGGTGTTCCTACCAGGGATATTCTAGAAGCTGCTACCTGGAGTTCAGTTCATACTTTCACCAAGCACCATCATTTACCAATCTTCTCTAAATCCAGAGCTGGCTTTGCCACTGCTGTTTTGCAGGGCCTTATAGCCGGTCCTAATGCTGTATAAATCCATCCTCCCAACCATAGCTTTGGGAATCTACCCAAATGTAATGACTGCAACAGTGAAACACGAAGAACATAGTACGATTGTGTACACTTACCATAAATGTAGATGTTTGAGTGTATTCACTGTTGCAGTCCTGGTTACCCTCCCTCCAGCCCCCTGTTTTTTTCTCTTACTATGCCTCTCCTTTCTTGTACTACACTTAAAAGCCTTTTTGGTGTATTTGCTTTTGTTTGGAGAGATATTGTGTTTTAAATTATTTTTATATTTTGCTCCCCATTTGGGGGGGCACCTGACGTCTGGGGCAAGAAAAACTGATGTAATGGCGTCGGCTGCATGTTTTATACCCCTGATGACCTGACGTTATGGAAGAAGGGACAGCATCCGACGCAGGACCCAAGATTTTGTTAATCAGGCCGACTGAGGGCAACCTGCCAGCAGATTACCCAAATGTAATGACTGCAACAGTGAATACACTTGAACATCTACATTTATGGTAAGTGTACACAACTGTAATTTTTCTCTCTTTCTATCCATCTGTCAAAGGCATTTGGCGCAGTCTGCTGTCGAAAGTGCTTGGATGTCCTGACTGAAGTCACTGTTGCAGTATTCCTAACCAGTGGGCTGTCATTGCTGCCATTGTACGAGTTTACCACAGATATCAAGCAGTCAAATGGCAAAATCATTTTTCAGACTTTCTAATTGTGACTGTAGGCGTACCTCAAGGGTCCATATTTGATCCACTCCTTTTCAACATAGTTATTAATGACTTGCATCTAGTAGCTAAACACGCCACCCTGATTCAGTACACAGATGACTCTACTTGTCTGTATTGCTCCAACTCTACACAAATTAAGTATTCATTCAAGAAGTCTTCACCTCTGCAGAATCTTGGTTAGACGTCTGTCACCACCTTCTAAACCCACAAATGAACTGAATTGCTACTATTTACTCTCAAATCATATTCACAAAGCAAAGCTTCCTTTAATTTTGTATCTTCAAATAATACAAAAATTGACCTAGTATCACAAATAAATCTTTTAGGTGTTATAATAGATGCTGCTATGAAGTTTAGCCACCACATACAAATAACAAAAATCTCCAAAAACTGTGCATTCTGTATAAGTACAAGCTATACCTCACTAGCCCGGCTAAAGAAACCATAGCAAAAGCCTACTTGATTCCAGCATTAATTAGTTATTAATATACGACTCCCAGATCTTTGCAAATCTGCAAAACCCAAAGAATGCAACTCACAGTGCTTGAAGAAAATGGCTGAATTATTTTTTCTTCCATTGCCTTAATATTTCCCTTCCACACATTTATTTTGTAATGCATCCATATTATGTTTTCCAGTTCTCTCTCTCTCTCTCTTTTTTTTTTTTTTTTTTTATTTCGCCCATTATTTTCATGTATTTCAGTCTTAGTATATATGCCAGTATTCTACCTTCTTGACTTCTAGTCTTCTTCATAACATAAAGTATACATTAAAAAAGGCCTGAATAAACCCCTGGATGCAATAAACCTAATCCTTTTTTTTCCTGTATTGTAAAAGGTTACTATTTTTCTTTTAACCGTATTTAACCTTGAACTCCAAAGGAAAACAAACATCTGTACTAACTTTGTCCATTTTCTGTCAGTCTTTAAGCCCCTGCAGCATAACTTAGTATTTCTGTCATACAGTTGTTTGTTTTAAAAAGGTTTATTTAATACAATTTGAAATATATTCCATAACTGAATCCTTTCCTGTACCTTATTTAACTTTCCCCAGTTGTCTCTTCATCCTGCCATTTTGCCACATATAGTACCTAAAGCCGTAATTTTTATGATCTGAAGTGGTTAACTTCATTTGGTCATTAACCTGTGGGCTTCGGATCCGAGACAGCAGCTTTACCAGCATCAGACACAAGCTCCAAGCTCCTTCCCATACCCATAACACTATTGCATCTCTTTCCTTCCCTTAGATCTCATTTTCCGCAGCTTCTCCTACAACATGATCCCTTGAGCACCAGGCTGGTAGGACAGTTTTTGGATATTTTCTTCGTGTGTGTGTAGTGTTTTTTGGGTATTCTTTGTCCCTTTATCCTTACCTCCCCTTCGCGTTCTCCGTTAGATTATGTAGGAAAAAAAAAAATAGAGTTTTTTGCTAGTGTAGTTAGTGCAGGCCTTCTTCCTCTTTCCTGCCTCATGTTTGAGTGTGTGTGAGTGTTGGGGTTGGGTTATCAGCCTTTGGTACCCTGTACCTATTGGGCTTGATTGTGGCGGATTGACAAAAGTTGATCTTTAGAAAATGCACAGTGTATGGCCATAAGTTGTCACATGCGGATGGCCCCACTCTGTGTTTGTTTGGGAGGAGCTCACTTGTCCACCGACTGCTCCATATGCGTGGGGGTTTAATCCCAGGGCTTTGAAAGACCGCAGGGCCAAGTTGATTTTGAAAGGGCTTCTTCCCTCTACGGAGGCGACCACCTCCTCTTCTGTTGCGACTGGGTGTGCGGCCACTGTTGTGACTGCTTCTACGACAGCTATTATATCCTCTCCTCCCTCCCATGCCGGGACTCACCATCCTGACCACAGACCTGGAGAAAGGGAGTCTAGCAAAGACAGATATAAAGAGAGAGAGAGAGAGAGAAAGGAGAAGGAAGAGATTCCCTGAACGCTCTGATCCAGTGGGTCCTCCTCCCAAGATACCTGCCATTACTAGGCCGACCTCCCCTCGGCTCCCCGGAGACTGAGTAGGTTCGACCTCCATTTAGGGCCTCTGTTCACCGTCATTCCTGGCCGACATCGATGGCTTCTTCAAGGTCGACTAGGAGTTTTATTGGAAGCAGACATTGACAGGATGATGCAAAGGTTTATTTGCACCCAGCTTCAGATAGAGGTCTTGATGGCACCCTCTCCCTCTGGAGGGGGGAGCTCACTAACATTATTTGCCCCGATTTTTCCTTCTCTGATCCGTCCTCCGGTATCGGAGTCCCTGGATCCCGAGAGGTTCTGGAGTCAGGGGGACGGTGCCGATGGTACCGTCTCTCTCTGCCGGCAGTTACCTTGAGCATGTCGGATCTGACTGGGTCGGATCCGATCTCAGAGCCATAGCCTGGGTGTCAATCCGGGGGGTTGGGTTTTTCTCCTTTGGCTCTGACTTTGTCAGGTCACAGCCTACCCCTCGGGGTCTTGGTGCCTTCGGGCTCGGCTCTGATCCCTGTTTCGGATCCGGGGAGAGCGTCCTCTTTCAGTGGCTTGGGAGGCTTGTTCCCCCTTGGCATTTTACATGGTGGAGAGGGTTCTCTAATGGATTGAGGCCCCTGACCATCTCCTCGGAGTCTGCCCCAACCGCCTCTCTTCTGCCACCCTGCCCATTCAGGCACAGCCCGTGTTCGACTTGCCCCAGACTGTTCCCCACGAGGAACCACAAGCTGTTCATGAGTCTTCTCCGGAGAGTCCCACCAAAGAGGTTCTTGACAAACACAAGTGCAAGAGGAGGCACCTGGACTCCCCTAAGTCCCTCACAAAGGATACCGACTTGGAGGAAGGGGAAGGCTCCCCCAGATCACCCCCCCGAGGATGTTTTCTTTGGAGACATCATGCAGATCCTGCAACGGGGGGGGGGGTGTTGGTCCACCCCCAATCCTTCCTCAGACGAGTCAGTGTTTCTGGAGGCATTCGACATGGGCCCATCCACTTCTTGGGTCCCCCCCCCCCTGCAGACCCCCTGGTGGACTGCATTACCACTAGGGCATGAAAAGAGCCAGATACCGTGGAGCCAATTCCAAAATGTCCAGATAAAATTTTGAGCCCCTTGGTAGATAGACCAAGCTAGAACAAGGATTCTCCTGTGGATGCCATGGTGGTAGCGACCACCACGAAGAAGGAACTAGCTCAGGAGAGTTTTATGGTCCATCCTCTGAACTGAGAGCCCAGGATGATGAACCATCTGGGAAAGTGGACTTATGCTTCAGCCACCTTTTGTATAAGGGCGCTGATTTATATGGCTCATGTCACCAGACAGCATGACCTGATAAGAGTACACTGGGTCTCCCCCGGAGTCCATGTTGCCAGAGGATAAACGCACATTCTCTATGTTAATGGCCGCTCTGAAAGCGGTTGCCAACACGTCCACGCTCCTCCTTTCTCATGCCACCGGAGCGGCATGGGCGGCCGGGTCCGACGTTGCCATGAGGCGACACGCCTGGCTCCGGCTATGTAATTTTGCGGAAATTGTGACACACTTGTCCAGAGTGAAAAGGACGGGAAGACACTGTCTGCAGTCGGGATCCGCTTGTCTAACCCTCAAAGATCCTTTTCCAGGAATCAGTGGGGGCAAAAGAAGATGTGGATGTTCATCGTGCTATGCTGCTGCAGTCATCACACTTGGGTTATCCTGCCGTCAGGCGGTCCCTGCAGTCGGCCTGAATTCCAAAGCCTTGGTCCGGCGTCGGTTATCGTCGCTTCTTCCCTGACGTCAGTGCGCAGGGGTATAAAAGAGGCAGCCGACGCCATTTTCTTCAGTCTTTCTTGCCACGCGGTGCCTGAAGCAGAAGCAGGTCGCAAGTGCCGGTCGGCCAGCTCCTGAGATTTTCGAACAGAATTTCAGCCGAAGTCTTCTATAAAGCTAAGTACCCCGTTGGGGAAACTTTTCTTGCCTCAGACCGATGTCAGACAAAGTTAATAATTGTATTTCTTGTGGGAAGCAAATACCTCATAAGGATTTCCATTCTTAATGTATTCCTTGTCTAGGCCCAGACCACGACGTTTCTGGTTGTCGGTTTTGCGCTAGGTTCAATAAACGCACTATTAAGCGTCGGGCTGATACCACCCGACATTATTTTGGCAGAAAATTCAACTACACCATGTCGTCGGAACCTCCGACAACCGCTATTTTTAAAAACCGCAAGGACAAAGACAGGCAGCCTAGGCCTAGACCAGATACTGAGGTCTCTGTTAGGCCTGCCGCCGGATCTTCGGTACTCAGTGAGGCGCCTACGCAGCCCCTGACTACCGCAGACTTAGAAGATGAGACTACCTCTCAGACAGAATCTACCGGGCCACTGGAGCCGGTTCCTCCTCAACTTGCGGACGCCAGCCCTGGCGGCGATCTGGAGACTATGGACAGGCCTTCGGTTTCAGAAGTCGTCTTTAAACCGACGACTCTCTCCGTTAACTCATACGCTAAGCTTCCAAAGGTTAAGAAACCGGGTCCACAGACCTCCCACACAGGCACCTATGCCTAAAAAGCAAATGCTCAAAATGGCTGAAGACCTGATTACCCTTATCAGAGGTTCCCAACCCCACCCTGACAAAAGGCCTAGACTGGAGGAAGATTTACCTCCTCCTGACCAGGAATCCATTTCTTCAGCAGACTCTGAGGAACAGGATGACCCCTTCCCTCTCTATGAAGGCTCAGATGCTGAGGAATCAATTTCCTCCGTTTCCCCCTCTGAAGACTTCTCTTTTGGGGAAACCCTGCACACCATGAGAGAGCATTTCCACTAGGAAGGACAAGATTACTCCGACTCCAAGAAAAGACTCCGTGAGTTTCTTTTTCTACCTCAGCATAGACCCTTAGCCATTCCTCCTGTTTTAGACATTCTGGATGATGTCTACACTGAATCCAGTCTAAATCCAGATTCCTTACCTCCAGCTCCACCTAAACCAGACAGATACTACCGAGTCCCTGACTCTCACAAGTTTTTATATAAAAGCCCTGCTGCAGACCCAGAAACCATTTCCCAGGGTCCCAAAGGGGTTAAGGCCTCCACTGCTAAAAATCCACTACCTGCGGAAAGAGATTCCAGGGCATTAGAAAGATGGGGGGGAAAAGTGTATACCTCTGCCACTTTGGCCATGAGGGCATTAAACTGCCAATTCCACATGATTAAATACCAGCAGTACTTGCTTACTCAGTTAAAACAGAAAATGATCCCTCAGACGGATCAACTAGATTTCAAAGGGATGCAGGATTTGTTGCATGCAGCAGAACAAGTGGGAAAACATACCTTGCAGTATGGTTTTGATTCTTTGGAGGCCTCATGCAGAGCAGCGGTCACAGGGTCTGTAATACGTAGACATGCTTGGCTAAAAGAGCAGGCCCTACCAGAACATGTCAAAGCAAAGTTACTGGATGCTCCATTGCAAAAGGATGCGTTATTTGGTGTGAAAGCAGAGGAAGTTTTAAAGAAAATGGAAGAGAAGGCAAAATCTATGCAAACAGTTAAAGATTTTTTACAGGTGCAACCGCCTCGCTTCAGCAGAAACTGGCCATCAAAAAAATGGTCCTTTCCTGCTGCAGACAGACCTCAAAGGGGCAGGTACAGACGCCCTAGGGGCAGAGGCCAGGCACAAGGTACCTTCAGGCCTAGACAATGGCAGACAACAACTCAGAGGGGGAGACAGATCTCAACCCTTCAGAAAACAAACTCAATGACTTTCCTCTGAGCCTGCTAAGCAAATTTGCCCAGGCAGCACCTCTAGGAGGAAAACTGGCTCTTTCCACAAAATTGGCACATCATAGCAAAGGACAAATGGGTTCTGGACATCATTACCCGAGGCTACAGATTTCATTTTCACACTTTACCACATTTGAGAGGCATGCCAAATCTGCCAACAAACCAATGGGCAGAGGCACAAAAGCAAATTTCAGCTCTTATGAACATGAAGGCAATTCAAAAGGTACCTGCAAAAGAGCAGGGCCAAGGATTTTACTCAAGACTGTTTCTAGTACCAAGAAAGGACAAAGCCTGGAGGACCCATCTTAGACCTTTCAATTCTAAACACGTACCTGGACATTCCCAAATTCAAAATGCTCACACTACAGCAGCTTCTTCCCATGCTGGGCAAGGAGTCTTGGCTGGTAACGTTGGACCTCCAAGAGGCATACCTGCATGTCCCTATCAGACAAGATTGCAGAAGATACCTCAGATTTTGGCAGGCACAACACATTATCAATTCTCTGCATTGCCCTTTGGCTTATCTACTGCGCCCAGAGTATTCACGAAATGCCTGGCATCAGTAATTGCATACTGCAGACAACGAGGAATACAAATGTATCCATATCTGGACGACTGCCTGATCCAGGCGGACAGCAAAGACATCCTACTAAAGCGTCTGACATTTGTAACAAAGTTACTAAGTTGCCTAGGGTACACAGTAAACAAAAAGAAATCAAAACTAATACCCTCACAAGAAATAATTTTCCTGGGTGCCAGCTTGAATACAATGGCCCAGATGGCTTACCTCACGCCAGACAAGCAAAAACAACTGGCTCAATACTTCAAAAAGATGGCAACCTCTACCCAGCTCACTGCAAGGAAATTCCTGCAGGCATTGGGGTACATGGCATCCTGCATTCAACTAATTGCATATGCAAGACTGCATATGAGAAAACTACAATGGTACCTAAAAAGTGTATGGTCCCAACACAGACACAGCCTCGAAGCAAGTATAACTCTCATTCCCTGCCTTCAGAAGGAGTTTCTATGGTGGGCTCAAGCATGCCAAGCAAACCAGGGCCTTCCTTTTGTCTCACCTTCAGCAAACCAAACCATGACAACAGATTCATCAGACTACGCCTGGGGTGCACACATGGCAGGACAATGCATACAGGGCAAATGGTCTGCAAACCAGATTCATCAGACTACGCCTGGGGTGCACACATGGCAGGACAATGCATACAGGGCAAATGGTCTGCAAACCAAAGGCAACTACACAGCAATCAAAAGGAGATGCTAGCTGTAAAAAATGCACTAACAGCCTTCAAGGACCTCTTGCATCCAGGACAACTTCTAATAAGGACGGACAACACCACAGTTATGTGGTACATAAACAAACAAGGAGGAACGCACTCCTACCCACTATGCAGACAGGCAATGGACTTGTGGAACACAACATTAACTTACCAAGTACAGCTGCAAGCACAATTCCTGCCAGGAAAGGAGAACACATTGGCAGATGAATTAAGCAGAAATTTGACAGACCCTCACGAATCGAGACTACACCCGCAAGTATTCTCAATGATGACTCAAAGGTGGGGACCACCAGACATAGATCTGTTTGCCTCAACCAACAATTGCCAGCTACAAAAATTTTGCACAAGGACTTACCATCCCCTGGCCTGGAAAGTGGATGCCCTATCATTCTGTTGGACAGCATTGTCAGTCTACGCCTTCCCTCCTCTGCCTCTACTGACCCAGGTATTACTGAAAGCCAGATCAGAGAGACCACAGATGATCCTCATTGCTCCGGACTGGCCACGTCAACACTGGTACCCACTACTACAAAACTTGGCTCGCAGCCCTCCATGGATCTTACCTCAATTCCCTCTGCTGTTAACCCAACAAAACTCTCAGATCCTTCACAGTCAACTAAGGACCTTAAATCTAGCTGCATGGAAAATACCTTAAATTATCAAACACTTCTCTCAAAGGACGTCCAAAATGTCATTTTGGAGGCCAGGAGGCCCAGCACCAGAAAAACTTACTCAGACAAATGGAAAAGATTTTGTGTATGGAGCCAGGCCAGACACCTAAATCCTGGCATCCCAAATATTCCACACATACTCCAATATCTAGCTGAGATGCTACACAAAGGCCTTTCCTTCTCATCCATAAAGGTCCATGCTTCAGCCATTTCAGCTCATTATGATACGGTTCCTCCCATTTTCTCTCATCGTTTGCTAAGGCAGTTTCTCAGAGGGGCAAAAAATATAAGACCCCCTAGAAAACCACCAACTCCAACTTGGGATCTAAATTTTGTGCTGGAAAAATTAACACTTCCTCCTTTCGAACCAGCCTTTTCAGCAGAGCTTCAATATTTGTCATGGAAAACAGCCCTGCTGCTGGCTATCACCTCAGCACGCAGAGTCTCAGAACTGCAGGCTCTTATGGCAGTGGAACCTTTCATCATTTTCCATCAGGACAGAGTATCTTTACGTACCAACCCTTCCTTCATGCCAAAGGTAGTATCCAGCGTGGCTCTCAGTCAGACCATACACTTGCCCACCTTTTATCCAAACCCACAGAATAAAGGAGAAAGACTCCTTCACTCTTTGGACATTCACAGACAGTTATGTTACTATTTGGACAGGACTAAGGCCTTCAGAAAATCTGACCAACTCCTTGTGTCCTATGCACCAGGCTCAGAAGGAAAGGCTATTTCAAAACAGACCATCTCCAAATGGATAGCACATTGCATCCGCTTTTGCTACTCACACCATGGGAAATCAGTGCCTGTTAGTATTAGGTCTCACTCTACCAGGGCTACAGCAACCTCAGCAGCCTTCCTTCGAGGAGTCCCAACCAAGGACATTCTGGAGGCAGCTACCTGGAGTTCAGTGCACACCTTCACCAAGCATTACCACCTTCCTCTGTACTCAAAAACCAGAGCTGGGTTTGCCACTGCAGTTCTGCAGGGCATCTTAGCTGCACCTAACCCAGTTTAGTTCCTACCACCCAACCATAGCTTTGGGACGCTACCCAAGTGCGATGACTGCAGCAGCATAGCACGATGAACATAGTACAGTTTTGTACCTACCATAAATGTAGATGTTCGAGTGGTTATGCTACTGCAGTCCAGGTTACCCTCCAGCCCCTCATCCAAACAAGACTTTTATTATACCTCCATGTACATCTACCTTTGGGATGCATGTCTATATGGTGTATTTGCTTACAACTATTACTATTGTTTTACACTAAGGTACGTTTTGCAAGCCTCTTATTTTGCCTTCTTAGTTTGGGGCACCTGACATCTGGGGCAAGAAAAACTGAAGAAAATGGCGTTGGCTGCCTCTTTTATACCCCTGCCGCACTGACGTCAGGGAAGAAGCGACGACAACCGATGCCGGACCAAGGCTTTGGAATTCAGGCCGACTGCAGGGACCGCCTGACGGCAGGATAACCCAAGTGTGATGACTGCAGCAGCATAACCACTCGAACATCTACATTTATGGTAGGTACAAAACTGTACTTTCCGGAAGTCTCAGTATTCCCGGGACACTCAGGACTCCTTTTCCCCTAGAGAAAGAGGGGGACAAGACAGATGCTGGCCCAGAGGCGGGGGGTGGGGTCCGAAGAACTTTGGGTCCTGAGAACTGTTTTTAGACAGAACCGCGCAGCAGCCCTGAGGGGCTGCCCGACTGCTCTGCTCTGGAGGCAGTTAGGGGCCATTTTACGATGCACCTGATGGCGTGGGAGTCCATGTCAACAGACCATTGGATGCTCCAAATAATATCCAGAGGTTACACAATTCCTTTTGTGACACATCCCTTTCCCCAAAGCACCTCCCAGACGTTCCACCCGTGGAAAAGTGAGGTAGCAGTGCTCGAAGTACAAAAGCTTCTAAGCAAACTGGCCATCCAGCCTGTCCCCCCAGATCCGTCTGGATCAGGCATCTATTCCAGGTTCTTTTTAGTGCCAAAAAAGACTGGGGACTTAAGGCCCATCCTCAACCTTTCCACTCTAAACCTGTCAGTTACCAAAGAAAAGTTCCGGATGGTCACTCAGCAATCCATCCTGCCTTATCTGCAGGAAAACGACTGGAAGTGCTCAATAGACCTCCAGGATGCATACTACCATATAAAGAGGCACAGATGTTCCAGGAGGTTCCTCCGCATTTGGCTACGGGCCAATCACTTCCAGTCCCAGGCCCAACCCTTCGGTCTCACCACAGCCCCCAGGGTGTTCACCAAGGTCATGGCAGCAGTAGCGGCTCACCTGAGGCTTCAGAGCATACAGGTCTTTCCGTACCTGGATGAGTGGCTCCTTGCTGCTCCCACCAGGCATCTACTCCATCAAGCCAGGGATTATTTCCGGAAGTTGTCAGACTTGCTAGGCATCACAATAAATATAGCCAAGTCCTCTCTAGAACCTGTTCAGGTCCTGAACTACATAGGGGTAAAAATAGACACCTTGCAATCCAAAGTCTGACTTCAGAGGGGGGTTCGGACTTCATGTTCTCGTGATCCTTCAGTGATCCCTATCCCCCAGCCAAGGTGCTGTTAAGAGCCCTAGGATCCATGGCAGCCACTATCACTCTTCTTCCTTGTGCTCATCTTCACATGCGGGTTCTGCTGTGGATGTTGGCAGTTCAGTGATCCTTATTAGATCAGCCATTGACGCATCCGATTCACATAAGCGAGGCATGCAGGAAGTCCCTTCTCTGGTGGCTACACTCTCCAGAGATAGTAGAGGGACGATCCTTTGTTGCAGCCCCTCCCCAAGCCACGGTGACCACGGATGCCTCCCGACTGGGGGGGGCATTGCAGGGGCAGGGCAGTCCAATGCATGTGGTCACTGAATGAGACCAATCTGTATATCAATGTCCTGGAGATGATCTCATTAACGTTGCAGGCCCTTCATGCCTTTCTTCCTTTGGGAACTATTGCGATTCAGACGGACAATATGTCGGTGGTCCGGTACATCAACAAACAGGGAGGAGCCAGGTCCTACCCCCTTTGTCGAGAGGCCATGAGAGTGTGGGAATGGGCGATCTCCACCAACCGTTTTCTGATACCAGCGCATGTTCTGGGTCGGCCCAACATTCTGGTGGACAAATTGAACAGGCCTATCCTAATGCCTTACGAGTGGTCTCTGAATCCTTATGTAGCGGAGCCGATCTTTCTCAAGTGGGGTCAGCCTTGCTATGATCTCTTCACGTCTCCTTCCAACACGAAGTGCAGCGAGTTCTTTGCTCTGATCCCCCCTCAGGGGGAACCCCCCAGAATACATTATTAACGAGTATTATGTTAAATCAAATGACAAGAGTAAGTAGACTAAATATAAAGAATGACCAGTTATGTCAGCAGTTAGAATGTTTGACCAATGATTTTGAAAAAAAGAGGTTACCATAAAGAGAAGGGAACTATTTTTAAGCAAGAAATATTAGCAGATAGAGATTCTAAATATGCCCCTATATATTCATGTAAGCATAGGAATAAACAAATAGTTTAGTACCTACCCGTAATACTCGTCAAGAATGTAATTATGTTTTAACTTACGATCAGAATACATCGGCTATAAAGCAAATTATTAAAAAGCATTGGTCTATACTTTCATACATCCCTGAATTAAGAGGTATCAACATGAAAAGACCATCTTATATTCATAGAAGTTGAAATTAAAAAATTATGTTATAAAGAACAACACAAGTTGAATACATCTAGCATTAATAGTAAGGGTACTAAAAAATGTAATCGGTGTTCTTTATGTAAATATATATATACAGATGTAAGTTTTATTGATCCCATTCGAAATACAGATGTTCTTCATCTCACATTGCTGCAGTCCTTACACTTGGGTAGTCCGCTGTCCTCGGTCGGCCCGAATATCAAAGTATAAGGCTGACGTCGGTCAAGGCGCATTAGACTGACATCAGGACGTCAGGGTACAAATGCGCATGGCCGACATCATATCCTCAGTCTTTTTTGCCGCATGGTCCGATGCAGAAGCAGCGTTGCAAGTGCCGTTCGGCGTTCTGAATTTTTTCGAATTCGGAGTTTCAGACCGAGTCAAAGTTGGCTAAGTACCCCGTTGGGGAATATTTTAGTTTTTTCTTGCCTCAGTGGTTTACCGGATGTCAGAAAAAGTGAATAACTGTATTTCTTGTGGGAAACAGATACCGCATAGAGATTATCATTCTTTGTGTATTCCTTGTTTGGGGCCTGAGCACGACATTGTTGGGTGTCGCTTTTGTGCTAGGTTTAATAAGCGCACTATTAAGCGAAGGTTAGATTGTGCCAGGTTAGTCTTCGGGAAGCGGTGCAATTATAACATGCCGTCGGATGCTCCGACGCCCGCTACTACGAAGCAGCGTAAAGACAAAGCAGCTAAGCCCAGACAAGAAGAGTCGTCCGTACCAGACGCCGGTTCTTTGGAGGTGTCGGTAGAACCGGGGGTTCCGCCGGAGGTTTCTCTGGAGTCCCAGGGGGAGACTTTGTTATTGCAGGATGTGGCCTCTCCGGAGGCAGGTCAGGCTGAAGGGGCTTCTCAGGTTACTGTACTCCCCTCCCTTCCTAGGGTGGTTAGGCCCTCTCCTTCTGTTTCCAAGGCTTCTCCCAGAGGCAGGCCAGGTTTAGCTTCTGTTGGTGTCACTCCTAGTTCATCAGGATCTGTGCCCAAGAAGCACATGCTTAAAATGGCAGAAGATTTAATTACTTTAATTAGAGGTTCTTTGCCCCTCCTGATAAGAGGCCTAGGGTGGAACCAGAGTTGGGGAGTTTTGAGCAGGCTTCGGATGTTTCAGAGTCTTCGGCTGAAGACTTGCAGGAGTATTCTCCTTATTCTGATTCTGATGTGGATGATTCTACTCCTTCTGCTTCTCCTCCAGAGGATTTTTCTTTTTCAGAGACTCTTCATTCCATGAGGGAACATTTTAAGTGGGAAGGTCAGGACTTCTCTGATTCCAGGAAAAGGCTTAGGGAATTTTGTTTTACCCCAGCATAGGCCTTTGGCTATACCTCCTGTTCTGGATGTTGTGGAAGATGTGTTTGCAGAGGCTGCTCTTAATCCTGATTCTTTGCCTCCTGCTCCTGTTAAACCGGATAGGTATTACAGGGTGCCTGAAGCTCATAAATATCTTTTTAAGAGTCCTAGGGCTGACCCAGAAACTGTTAGTCAAGGGCCTAAGGGTGTCAAGGCTTCTGTTGTAAAAAATCTGGTTCCTCCGGATAAAGAGGCCAGGGCTTTGGATAGATGGGGAAAGAAAGTCTATACTTCTTCCACCTTAGCTATGAGGGCTTTGAATTGCCAGTTTCACATGTTGAAATACCAAAACTATCTACTTTCTCAATTGAAGTCTAAGGTAGATGCTCTGGCAGAAGGTATTGAGTGTAAGGAATTACAGGATTTGGTACATGTTTCTGAACAGGTGGGTAAGCATTCTTTGCAATGTGGTTTTGATGCTGTACAGGCCTCGTCTAGGGTGGCTGCCACTGGGTCAGTTCTTCGCAGGCACGCCTGGCTGAGGGATCAGAATTTATCTGATCATGTTAAGACAAGGATTTTAGATGCTCCTTTACAGTCTGATGTATTGTTTGGTTCACCTGTGGAGGCAGTCTTAAAGAAAATGGAAGACAAGGCTAAGTCTATGCAGACTGTTAAAGATTTTTTGCAGGTTCAGCCTCCGAAGTTTAGTAGGAATTGGCCTACCAAGGGGTGGACGTATCCTTCTTATGATTCCCAGTCTAGGGGTAGATCTAGACGTGGTAGGGGCAGAGCTCAGGGCTCTTTCAGGCCTAGAACAGGGACTTCACCTGCACAGTCTTCGGGTGAGGGCAGGGGTCAGTCCTTTCGTAAACAGGCCCAATGACCTACCTTTTCAGCTGCCAGAGCCTTCTCGTCTGGCAGCACCTTTGGGAGGAAGGTTGGCACTTTTCAAGGAAAATTGGAGTTTAATTACCCAAGACAGATGGGTATTGGATATCATACACAAGGGTTACAGGTTTTATTTCCATACCTTGCCTCCTTTCAAAGGCATGCCAGACGTTCCTCCTCAACAAAGAATAGAGGCTCACAAACAAATTTCTCTGCTACTTCAAATAGGGGCCATACAGCCGGTCCCTCTGCCAGAAGTGGGCCTAGGATTTTATTCTCGCCTGTTCCTAGTACCAAAGAAGGGGAACACGTGGAGGCCAATTTTGGATTTATCTATCCTCAACACTTATCTGGACATTCCCAAGTTCAAAATGTTGACGTTACAACAGCTTTTACCTCTGCTGGGCAAGGATCACTGGATGGTAACTCTGGATCTCAAGGAGGCTTACCTTCATGTTCCTATCAGACTAAGTTGCAGGAAGTATCTGCGTTTTCGGGCTGGAACTTCTCATTATCAGTTCTCTGCATTGCCCTTTGGCTTATCTACTGCGCCCAGAGTGTTTACGAAAGTTCTGGCTCCAGTGATAGCTTTCTTCAGGCTAAAAGGAATTCAGATTTATCCTTATTTGGACGATTGCCTGATTCTGGCTCAAGAAAGGGACGAACTTCTTCATCATCTGCAATATGTGATAGCAGTGCTAAGATGCCTGGGGTATTCTGTGAACGAAATAAAGTCCAGTCTAGTACCCTCTCAGGACATGTGCTTTCTGGGTGTAAGACTGAATACAGCATCCCAGATGGCCTTTTTGACCCCGGACAAACAAAAGAATCTTTCCCTTTACTTCCATCAATTGTCTCATCAGTCCAGGCTGACTGCAAAGACAGTCCTTCAAGCCTTGGGGTTCATGGCATCTTGTATTCTGGTGCTTCCCAATGCCAAACTGCATATGAGGAAGCTACAATGGTATCTCAAAAATGTATGGACACAGCACTGCCAGGATATGGACACTGTCATTCAGATAATACCTTGCATTCAAAAGGAATTTTTGTGGTGGGCTCAGGAATGTCACCTAAACAAGGGACTCTCTGTGACCCGGCCAGAGGCGAGTCAGATTCTAACGACAGATGCCTCAGACAAAGCTTGGGAGCTCATCTAAATGGAAAGTGGATACAAGACACGTGGCCTGCCAGACTACAACATCTACATATCAACTTGAAGGAGATGTTAGCAGTCCAATTTGCATTAATAGCTTTCAAGAATTTACTTCTTCCAGGGCAGGTGTTGATTCTAACAGACAACACAACTGTCATGTGGTACATCAACAAGCAAGGGGGAACACATTCTTATCCTCTATGCAGGCAAGCAATGATTTTGTGGGAGACTGCTCTCAGTTTACAGCTACATCTTCAGGCAAGGTTTCTGCCGGGAGCACAGAACTCCTTAGCAGATGCGTTGAGCAGACGAATTATGGATCCCCACGAGTGGAAATTGGATCCTCATGTATTTCAGAAATTGACAGTGTCATGGGGAACTCCAGACATAGATCTGTTCGCTTCTCCACTAAACTACCAGCTGCCAAAGTTTTGCACAAAAAGGTTTCATCCCACAGCCTGGAAAGTGGATGCTCTTTCTTTCAATTGGAACAATCTTCATGTGTATGCCTTTCCACCTCTGCCTCTCCTCCCAAAGGTACTCCTAAAGGTCAGACAGGACAAGCCAAGGATGATTTTAATAGCTCCAGATTGGCCTCGACAGCATTGGTACCCTTTACTGAGAAGTCTGGTACGGAAGCCTCCATGGCCTTTGCCTTCGATTCCACACCTGCTGTCTCAGGAGAACAGTCATTTACTCAATGTCAAACTTCACTCTCTTCACCTAACAGCCTGGCATATTCTGTTTTGAACACTGGAGGGTCTCGACTTCCACAGCAAGTTTTGAATGTTATTTTGGAAGCCAGAAGGCCTAGTACAAGGAAAGTGTACGCAGATAAATGGAAGAGATTTTTATTTTGGAGTGCAGCAAAGGAATTTGATGTTTCTGAGCCTAATTTAAGTGTGGCTCTTCAATATCTTACTGAGTTACTGGACAAAGGTTTGTCCTTCTCTTCTATTAAGGTTCATGCTGCAGCAATTTCGGCTCACTATGACTGTGACCCACCATTGTTTTCTCATCCTTTGTTCAAGCAATTTCTTAGAGGGGCAAAGAATACAAGACCCCCACGTAGAGCTCCTACTCCTGCTTGGGATCTCAATTTTGTGTTGGAGAAACTTACTCTATAACCTTTTGAGCCTGCAGCTACTGCTGAGTTGAAATATTTATCATGGAAGACTGCTTTTTTGTTGGCCATTACCTCTGCAAGAAGGGTTTCTGAATTACAGGCCCTTATGTCAGTTGAGCCTTTCTTGATTTTCCATAAGGATAGGGTATCTTTGCGTACTAATCCTTCCTTTATGCCTAAAGTGGTTTCTAGTGTGGCTTTAAACCAAACTATTCATCTGCCTACTTTGTATGCAAATCCTCAAAATAAAGGGGAAAAGATTTTGCACACTTTAGATGTACACAGGCAGTTGCGATATTATTTGAGCAGAACTAAAGGGTTCAGGCAGTCTCAGCAGTTATTTGTTTCTTTTGCTTTGAGTTCTCAGGACAAGCCTGTGTCAAAACAAACCATTTCTAAGTAGATTGGGTTTTGCATTGCTTTCTGTTATTCCCATCATGGTAAGGAGATTCCAGCTGGGATTAGGCCTCATTCCACTAGGGCTACTGCCACTTGACAGCTTTTTAAGGGGTGGCAACTAAGGATATTTTGGAGGCAGCTACTTGGAGTTCAGTGCATACTTTCTCTAAGCATTATCACCTTCCACTTTACTCTAAATCTAGGGCTGGTTTTGCCACTGCTATTTTACAGGGCATTTTGGCAGCTCCTGCTGCTTTATAGTTTTGCCATCCTCCCTTACCTCTGCTTTGGGATTCTACCCAAGTGTAAGGACTGCAGCAATGTGAGATGAAGAACATAGTACAGTTTTGTACCTACCATAAATGTAGATGTTCGAAGATTCACATTGCTGCAGTCCAATTTACCCTCCCTCCTTCCCCTCTGTAGTTAGAGACGGTTGTGTGGGTTGGGTTGTAAATATTGTATTTATTGTATATATTGTACATATTATTAGTGCAAGGATGGTTGGTTGTTTGCTGTCTTTTGGTTTTGACCTTTCTTTTGTGGTCTTCTGACATCTGGGGCAAGAAAAGACTGAGGATATGACGTCGGTCATGCGCATTTGTACCCTGACGTCCTGATGTCAGTCTAATGCGCCTTGACCGACGTCAGCCTTATACTTTGATATTCGGGCCGACCGAGGACAGCGGACTACCCAAGTGTAAGGACTGCAGCAATGTGGATCTTCGAACATCTACATTTATGGTAGGTACAAAACTGTACTTTTTTTATATACAAGCTGGTGGTAACTGTAAAACTAAAAATCTTGAGTACATGACAAAGTGTACCCAATGTACGTCCTTCGATATAGGAAAGACAAATCAAATGCTAAAAAATCGTATCAGTAGTCATGTGTCAGAAATTAAAAGACAGGTTTTGACAAACTCATTATATAAGCATATACAAGAGAAGGGCATCATACATTCTTTTAAATTTTGTATTTTAGAGCAAGTCCGTCTGTGACAGGGGTGGTGACATTTTAAATAAATAAAACTGAAAGATGTGAGAATAAATTAATTTTATTTTTTAGGGCTCATACAGCTCCTGGTTTAAATGAATTGTTTTCTTTAAAACCAGAGCTCACATATTTTCATAATTGTGTTAAATGAATTTGTTGACCTTTAAGACATTAATTGCTTGATTAATGTTTCATTATAAATACTGAATTGATTCAAAGCTGTATTGTGAAGCCTGAGGAAGCAGATTTAAAAGTCTGTGAAAGTACTGTTATTTGGTGTACTAGCTACCATTAAAGGAGTTTTATTATTCGTGGTTTTGGTGCAAGCTTTTCTTTCTGACTACCCTCAGTTACCTCATAAGTTTTTACAGAAAGCTTGTCAGTTGCGGAGCAGAGTCATCCTCATTGCCCCATTCTGGCCTCGCCAAATCTGGTTTCCCTGTCTGTGGTCTCATCTGGTAGCTCGATCTTGGATCCGATCCCAGATCTTATTTCGCACCCATCGGGGATTCCCCTTCCAGACCTGGACAGTCTGAAGATCACAGCTTGGTTGCTCCAGTTCCATTGATTGCCAGGACTGCCGGACTTTCTTCCCCTGTTGCATCTATTCCTGGTGGCAGCTCATAAGACGTCTACCAGAAAAGTTTACCATAGTAAATGGAAGCGTTTTTCTATCTGGGCTTCTCAGAGGAATTTAGATCTTTTACGGCTCAAGTGCCAGCGGTTCTTGAATTTTTCGCACACATTTTCCAGCAGGGTGCCAGCTCCTCTACGGTGAAAGTTCAACTGGCTGCCATTTTGTAATTTCCATGTAGGTGAAAACATGGGGTCTTTAGCTTCCTCCAGACTCTGTAAAACCTTTATTAAAGGTACCTTTCTTTTAAAGCCTCCAATTAAGGACCCTACTCCTCCTTTGGACCTTACCTTAGTTTTACAGGCATTAGTTGCTCCGCCCTTTGAGCCGGCTACCTCTGTGGACTTGAAATTTTTGTCTTGGAAAACTGCTTTCCTAGTGGCTATCACCTCGGCTAGGAGAGTGTCAGAACTTAAGCATTATCTGTTAAACTCCCTTATATGATTTTTCATAAAGACAGGGTCTCACTTCAGGCTAAGCTTTCTTTTTTTTTTTTTTTTGCCTGAAGTGGCTTCAGAATCAAATATCGGTCGATCGGTCAATCAATCAATCTACCTGTCTTTTTCCCAAATTTTCAGAACGGGGGAATACAAATTGCATTTGTTAGATGTACATAGACAGCTACGTTTCTACTTGCACAGGACTAGGCCCTTTCGCAAGTCTGACCAATTATTTGTGTCCTTCACCAGACCTTTTTCTAGGCAAACCAGTTTCCAGGGTGACAATTGCCAAGTGGATTTCCCTTTGGATTCTACAAGTTTACAAAGATAAAGGTATGCCTATTCCGGGGAGGGTTCATGCTCATTCTACCAGGTCTATGGCTACGTCTGCTGCTTTTTTGGCCAGAGTATCCTTGGATGATACTTGTTCAGCGGTTACTTGGTCCTCATCTCATACTTTAATTTCTCATTATAAATTGGACATGGTTTCCAGAGGAAGAGCATCCTCTGGCTCTGTGGTACTCTGGAATATTCTTTCATGAGGGCCTCCCAAGATTATGGTAGCTGGGGACTCTGTCCCACAGGTTGATGACCAAATGAAGTTAACTACTTCAGATAAAGAAGTTATGTACTTACCATAACATTCCATCTGAGTAGTTAGACTTCATTTGTCATCAGACATCCCTCCCTCCTTCCCCTGGCCTTGTTATTGGATTCTTTCACTTGAGTGACTAAGAGGTAGTACTCTTGCGGTCCTCTTGTCTTTACTTGTGGGTCAGGTTTTGCTGATCAGGCTCATGTGTTCGGTGGCAAACCCGATCTGAGGGAAGGAAGGAGATGCAGTGGTGATGTTCATCGTGCATACAGCTGCAGTCATAACAGATGGGTTCTCCTGCCGTCAGGCGGGTCCTCGGTCGGCCGAATTCCAAAGTCTAGGTCCGGCGTCGGTTGTCGTCGCTTCTTCCCTGACGTCAGTGCGACAGGGGTATAAAGGAACCAGCCGACGCCATTTTCTTCAGTCTTTCTTGCCGCGCGGTGCCCGAAGCAGAAGCAGTTCGCAAGTGCCGGTCGGCCAGCTCCTGAAATTACGAAAATTTGGAAACCGAAGTCTTCTTGAAAGCCAAGTACCCCGTTGGGGAAACTTTTCTTGCCTCAGACCGATGTCAGACAAAGTTAATAATTGTATTTCATGTGGGAAGCAAATACCGCATAAGAATTTCCATTCCCTCTGTATACCTTGTTTAGGCCCAGACCACGACGTCTCAGTCTGTCGCTTTTGTGCTACATTCAACAAATGCACCATTAAGCATCGGGCGGAGTTCGCCCAGCATTATTTTGGAAAAACATTTAACTATATTATGTCGTCGGATACTCCGACTCCAGTTTTGTCAAAAAAAACCGCAAAGATAAGGACCGGCACACGAGGTCCGCGGCCTCTACCGACACCACGCCAAAGCCGACTACACGTGGTCCGGTTCTCAGCGAGGCACCTACGCAGCCCCTGACTACCGACGACACTTCATTGGCGGTGTCTCCTGTGCCCGAGGTCGCAGGTTCCTCAGCCCACACCCCGACTACAGATACCGAAGCCGCTCCTGGCGTTGAACCTCAAAATGTGGATAGGTCTACCTCCACTCAAGGTGTCTTCAGACCTTACTCTTCCTTTTCCATTAAGGCTTTCACTAAGTCTAAAGCAGCCATGCATTCTAAGAGACAAGCTACACAGGGCCCATCTCCAGGCCCCATGCCTAAAAAACAGATGCTTAAAATGGCTGAGGATTTAATTTCTCTTATCAGGGGTTCTCAACCCCCACCGGACAAAAGGCCCAGAGTGGAGGAAGAATCCCCTCCTCTGATCAGGGCTCCATTATTTCAGAGCACTCTGATGATCAGGAACATTCTTACTCCCCTTTTGAAGACTCTGATGCAGAGGAGTCCATTCCTTCTGTATCCCCCCCAGAGGATTATTCATTTGGGGAAACTTTGCATACCTTAAGGGAACTCTTCCACTGGGAAGGCCAGGATTATTCAGATTCCAAGAAAAGGCTTAGGGAATTTCTCTTGCTACCTCAGCACAGGCCTCTGGCTATACCTCCTGTCTTGGACATCCTAGATGATGTTTACTCGGAGGCCTGCCTTAACCCGGATTCTCTGCCTCCAGCCCCAGTCAAGCCTGACAGGTACTACAGGGTTCCTGACTCGCACCAATTTCTATACAAAAGCCATGCTGCTGACCCAGAAACCATCTCACAGGGCCCCAAGGGAATTAAGGCCTCCACTGCTAAAAATCCATTACCTTCCGAGAGAGATTCCAGATCCTTAGAAAGGTGGGGAAAAAAGGTATATACCTTGGCTACTTTAACCATGAGGGCCTTAAACTGTCAGTTCCATATGCAAAAATACCAACAGTTTTTGTTATCACAATTGAAAAGTAAAATGTCACAACCTGAACAACCAGACTTGAAGGAGTTGCAGGATTTGATGCATAGTGCAGAACAAGTGGGTAAGCATACCTTACAATGTGGTTTTGATGCTCTAGAGGCCTCATGTAGAGCTGCTGTTACAGGATCAGTCATACGCAGACTTGCCTGGCTCAAGGAACAAACCTTGCCTGATCATGTCAAAGCTAAATTACTAGATGCCCCTCTACAAAAGGATGTATTATTTGGTGCTAATGCTGAGGAGGTATTAAGGAAAATGGAGGAAAAGGCTAAATCAATGCAAACTGTGAAAGATTTTCTACAGGTACAACCCCACGTTTCAGTAGAAATTGGTCTTCCAAAAATTGGTCCTTTCCAGCCACGGACAGACCCCAAAGAGGTAGATACAGGCGCCCGAGGGGCAGAGGACAATGCCAAGGATCGTTTAGAGGCAGACAATGGCAAGCTCCTACACAAAGAGGTGGTGAGGATAACTCGCAACCATTCAGAAAGCAAGCCCAATGACTTTCCCCTTTGCATGCCAAACAAGACTCAAATGGCAGCACCCTTAGGAGGAAAACTGACATTATTTTCAAAAAATTGGCATATTGTCACAAAAGACAAATGGATCCTGGACATTATAAACAGAGGCTACAGATTCCATTTTCACACCCTTCCAAAAATGAGAGGCATGCCAAACCTGCCACACAATCAATGGGCAGAGGCACAAAGGCAAATTACAGATCTTATAGACATGAAAGCTATTCAAGAGGTACCTACGCACGAACAAGGTCAAGGTTTTTATTCCAGACTATTCCTGGTACCAAGGAAGGGAAAAGATTGGAGACCTTTATTGGACCTATCCATCCTAAACACTTTTTTAATCGTACCAAAATTCAAGATGCTCACATTACAGCAGCTTCTTCCCATGCTGGGCAAGGAGTCGTGGCTGGTAACATTGGACCTCAAGGCGGCATACCTGCATGTCCCAATCAGACAAAATTGCAGAAGATACCTCAGATTTCTTGCAGGTTCAATCCATTATCAATTCTCTGCATTGCCCTTTGGCTTATCTACTGCGCCCAGAGTATTCACGAAATGCCTGGCATCAGTAATTGCCTACTGCAGACTTCAAGGGATACAAATATACCCATATTTGGATGACTGCCTGATCCAAGCGGACAACAAGCACATTCTTCTGAAACATCTGGCTTTTGTAATAAGGTTGTTGAATTCTCTGGGATACACAGTCAACAAAAAGAAATCAAGGCTAATACCCTCTCAGAAAATAATTTTCCTGGGTGCCAACTTGGACACAAACACCCAGATGGCCTACCTCACGCCAGAGAAGCAGGGGCAACTAACTCAATACTTCAAAACACTAGCAAATTGCACCAGGCTGACTGCAAGGAAAATCCTGCAGGCTCTGGGATTCATGGCATCTTGCATCCTACTAATCCCATGTGCAAAGCTGCATATGAGGAAACTTCAATGGTACCTGAAAAACCTATGGTCTCAACACAGCCACAGTTTGGAAACAATAATACCACTAATTCCATGTCTGCAAAAGGAATTTCTGTGGTGGGCTCAAGCATGCCAAACAAACACAGGTCTCCCATTCTGCAAGCCTCAAACAAATCAAGTCATCACAACAGACGCCTCAGACTACGCCTGGGGGGCGCACATGGCAGATCTGTGCATTCAGGGCAAATGGTCCCAAAAAGAAAAGCACCTTCACATCAATCAAAAGGAAATGCTAGCAGTAACAAATGCTATTACAGCTTTCAAAGACCTTCTAAATCCAGGTCAACTATTGATAAGGACAGACAACACCACAGTAATGTGGTACATAAACAAACAGGGAGAAACCCATTCATACCACCTGTGCAGGCTGGCCATGTCACTTTGGGACATGTCCCTGGAATTACAAATCGAACTTCAAGCACAGTACTTGCCAGGCAAGGAAAACACGCTGGCAGACAACCTAAGCAGGAATATGACACATCCACACGAATGGAAGTTGCATCCAAAAGATTTTACAGAAATAATCCAAACATGGGGAAGGCCAGACATAGATCTCTTTGCCTCCCACAAAAATCACCAATTGACAAAATTCTGCTCAAGGATTTTCCATCCAAAGGCCTGGAGAGTGGACGCTCTCTCTTTCAGTTGGACATCAATGACTGTTTATGCCTTCCCACCTCTTCCTCTGCTGCCCAAAGTTCTATTGAAAACCAGAGCAGACAGACCAAAGATGATTCTCATTGCTGCAGACTGGCCAAGACAACACTGGTACCCACTCCTGAGGAGCCTGACGCATTCACCACCATGGACCCTGCCTCTAATGCCTCTTCTCCTGACTCAGCACAGCTTCAAATCTCTTCACAGCCAGCTAAAAACACTTGATCTAGCCGAATGGAAGATTCCTTAGCATCACAACAGACCCTACTCTCCAAGGAGGTGCAGGATGTCATTTTGGAGGCTAGAAGGCCGTCCACTAGAAAAGCTTACTCCGCAAAATGGAAACGGTTTTGTGTCTGGAATGAGAAAAAGGGTCAGGATCCTGGAAAACTGAATTTACCTCAAATACTACAGTATCTAGCTGAGCTGCTAAGCAGTGGACTTTCATTCTCCTCCTCCAAAATCCATGCCTCAGCCATTTCTGCAGAGTACAACACTGATCCTCCTTTATTCTCTCACCCCCTCTTAAGACAGTTCCTCAGAGAGGCTAAGAATATAAAACCCCCAAGGAAACAACCAATACCTGCTTGGGATCTCAATTTCATTCTGGAAAAACTGACCTTGCCTCCCTTTGAGCCAGCTGCCTCATCAGATTTGCAATATTTATCCTGGAAAACAGCTTTCCTTCTGGCTATTACCTCAGCTCGTAGAGTTTCAGAACTACAAGCTCTCATGGCTGTCCAGCCTTTTATCATCTTCCATCAGGACAGAGTTTCCTTACGAACCAACCCGTCCTTTATGCCTAAAGTGGTATCCAGGGTAGCTTTGAATCAGGCCATACACTTACCTACCTTGGACATCCACAGACAACTGCGTTATTATTTGGACAGAACAAAGCCTTTCAGAAAATCAGAACAGCTCTTTGTGTCCTATGCTGTAGGAGCTCAAGGAAAGCCAATTTCCAAACAGACAATCTCAAAATGGATAGCCCACTGCATACGCTTTTGCTATTCTTTTCATGGCAAAACTGTACCTACAGGCATCAGATCTCACTCCACAAGGGCCACAGCTACCTCCGCAGCTTTCCTCAGAGGAGTTCCTACCAAAGATATTTTGGAAGCAGCCACTTGGAGTTCTGTGCTTACCTTCTCCAAGCACTACCACCTACCATTATACTCCAAAACTAGAGCAGGCTTTGCCACTGCAGTCTTGCAGGGCATCTTGGCTCCTCCTAGTTCCACCTAGTGCCTACCACCCCTTTCTTAGCTTTGGGATTCTACCCATCTGTTATGACTGCAGCTGTATGCATGATGAACATAGTACAGTTTTGTACCTACCATAAATGTAGATGTTCGAGTGCTAATACAGCTGCAGTCCAGGTTTCCCTCCCTCCTTCCCCTCTTGGGACAGGCCTATGGGCTAACACCCCCTCATACAACTTGATTGGGGTATTCATTTATGGTGTATTTGCTTGCAACTACTGTATTTTGATTATATGGCATTGTTTTATTACACAAATTTATGTATTGCCTTCTCTTTGGGGACACCTGACATCTGGGGCAAGAAAAACTGAAGAAAATGGCGTCGGCTGGTTCCTTTATACCCCTGTCGCACTGACGTCAGGGAAGAAGCGACGACAACCGACGCCGGACCTAGACTTTGGAATTCGGCCGACCGAGGACCCGCCTGATGGCAGGAGAACCCATCTGTTATGACTGCAGCTGTATTAGCACTCTAACATCTACATTTATGGTAGGTACAAAACTGTACTTTATGGGTAAGGGGAGGAGTTTGGAGCTCGGATCTGATGCTCGTGAAGCTACCGTCTCGGATCCGGTCTGGATCCGAACCCCACAGGTTGATGACAAATGAAGTCTTAACTACTCAGATGGTAAGTACATAACTTCCTTTTATTAAAATATATGCATTGCTTCCTTCAGTATATTTTAAGGTAAAGCCTTTCGCACTACTTTGGATGGTACTCAGCATGGTGTTGTCTAGAGATGTTCAATTTTAACTTGTCAAATACAGCCCCTTAAGATATCTTCCTAGCTTGATCAAAGAAAATGTCCAGTTGTGCATTTTGAAAGAGGTTTCCAGACAAACCTGAAAGGGACCCCAGATCCTGTGAGGTCTCCCTTCACAGATTGGGTTTTGTGACTATTCCCCCACCCCATCCCTCCCTTTCCCTTTCAAAACACTTTTTCTATCACAACAGACAAGTGGGTACTCACCATCATCAAACAAGGTTGCACCATGTCCTGGAAAGAACACCCTCTCTTCAAAGTCCACTTCCTCCCTACAACCACTTGGATCTTCTCCCACCCATCCTACAGGGCTTACTTTTCTAAGGCGCGGTAGATCCAGTTCCCCCTTTGTTTGTAGGAAGAGGATTCTACTTCCAAGTTTTTCCTGGTGCCAAGAAAAGGAGGACAGTGGAGATCTTTACTGGACCTGTCTCAGCTAAACACCTTCCTCAAGGTGCCCTTTTTCAAAATGTTGTCTCTTCAAACTCTTCTTCACTTTATCCTTCCACAGTCCTTTGTCTTTAGGCTTGAAGGAAAGGCACTTGCGTATTCCCATACACTCATCATGCAGAAAATTTCTGAGGTTCTCTACTGGCTCATTCCATTTCCAGTTTTTTACTCTGCCCTGAGGGCTTTCATCTGCCACCCAGAGTTTTCACAAGTTATTGACTTTTGCAGGACTCATTTCCTCGACGCCCACAGCTGCCTGGAGCATTTTGGACCCGACTAGTTCAGATCGAAGCCGCTCTTGGAGCTGGAGCTTGGGTGTCTGATCCGAGGGAGTGGAACCTTTTCTGTTGACTCTGACTTTGCCAGGCCAGCCCCCCCCCCCCCCCTGAGCCCCGTCCACCTTGGGCCCGGCTCCGATTCTCACTTCAGAGCTGGGGAGACCAGCCTCCTTATTAGTTTCCCTGGAGATTTGCTCTCCTTTGGCGTTCGATGTGGTAGAAAGGGTCCTCTCTGTTGGATCGAGACCCCTCACCGCTCCTTCGGATTCCTCCCAGACACCCTTGGCTCTGTCTGCGGTCCCCATTGTTTTACCAGAGGGACAGCCTGTGCTTGAAGATCCCCAGACTGTTCCCCCCGAGGAACAAATGGCTTGCGAGCACCTACCCCCCCCTCTCCCCCCCGGAGAGCCCCACCGGGGATGTGCATCGCAAGCATACGTGCAAGAGGAGGCACTTGTTCAGAAACTTGGTGGATAGATGGCTGGTCTTTTCAATGGACAGGAAAGTTTCTTTTAGTCTTTCCTCCCATCTCCTCTGTTCACAAAAGTTTTACTCAAAATCAAAAAAAGAAAATTAAAAAAAAAAGAATTTTCAGGTGACTCTCTTTTGGTCAAGGTTGTATTTTCCCCCAGGGGCAATCACCACAAGTTACCCCACAAAGTGGGCCTGGTCACACAACAGAAGGGCTCATTACTTCACCCCAGTCTAACACTATGTACTTTTGGTTTGTGATCCCTTCCAGGGTTATGGATTTGGTCCTCTGATCTCACTCTGCTGCATATTCCAGACTTCAGATTCCAATCTCAAACTCTTCCCACAATGCAACACACTACCTCCAACTCCTCAGATGTTGTTTGCTGCCGTCCTAATCAGACACGTCATTCAGGGTCTTGAGCTATAAGAAATTTAATTTTTAAACTTTAGTCTAAATATTTCTAAAATTTATGTGATCTACTTTTTCCTGTTTCTTCCTCCCTCAGTTGCCATTCGCAGCTGTAAATACCTTTGTACGGTTGTCTTATACCCAGCAGGGAGAAGTGCAAGAGGTTTGTCTTGGCTCTGCAGTCTCCTCAGTATTTGTTTTATATGTTTTTTCTTCTAGTGTCAGTGGTTGGTCTCCTGTAGGTGGTCTCCCCCCCCCCCCCCACGCCATCCTTATGTTTGTCTCCGAGTCTGTCCTTAGAGGGCACGTGCTGGGCTGACCTGTGGTTCTCTGGTTTTCTTTTTCTGCTCGGAAGTTTTTTCCTGCCAGGGTTGCCTTCTATATCTCGTTCTGCTGTAAGTATCTGGCACCCTTGTTTGTTTGCCTATAGTGCTCAAGTTGAAAATTTCACCGTGGTTTAAAAAAAAAGAAAGAAACTGCCATAGGACGAGAGGTCTTGATTGGCCTTTCATTGTTCCTGAGGTACTTTGCGGTTGTTTTTGAGAGAAGTCTAGAGTGGCTACAGGTCTAAATTTTGTCATACATTTGATTTGGAAGTAGTTGTTTTCATTTGATCTTCAACCTGTGGGTTCACGGATCCAAATTGGATCTGAGCTCTCTGCATAGCAAGTGTGGTAAGTGTTATTTTTGTGGAGTTAAATCTTCTCTCCCTGTATCTAATATTCTCCTCTACTTTCTACCTCCCCTCCGCATGGTCGTCTGTTTAAAAAGAAAAAAAAAAAACTCTTTCTCTCTTCTTTTCCTTAGCGTGTGTGGTTTGAGTGCTTGTGAGTGTGCTGGTCCTGCTTTGGGAAATGGCTGACACTCCCAAGCCAGGGTTCAGAAAGTGCATAGAGTGTGGCCATAAGCTCTCACCAGCCGATGACCACAAACTGTTTGTAGTGTGTCTGAGGACGGCCCATCTTCAGACCACTTGCTCTATCTGTGCTCGGTTTAATCCCCGCGCACTGAAGGACAGGAGGGATAAATTAATACTTAAGGGCCTTCTTCTCTCTCACGGGACTCAAGTTCCTGCACCCCCAGCTTCTGCTTCTACCTCCTCCCTGGCCTCGGGAACTCAAACTCCCTCCATGAAGCCTGGGGATGGGGAAAAATATTCTAAGAAGGATAGGCTGAGAAAGCGATCTCTGGATCACTCTGCTCCAACCGGCCCTCCACCTAAATCTAGGTCTGCTCTGAGACCAGTGTCTCCCCAGCTCCGTTCTCCCCGGATCCGGTTGCCGATGCAGGCTTCTCTTCACCACCCTTCCAGGCCGGTGTCGGTTGCCGCTTCCTCCCGCTCCACCTGGAGCCTTAGTGAAGCGGTGATGGGCAGGATGATACCAAAATTCATCTGCACCCAGATTCAGATGGAAGTCTTGCCTGCTCCATCTCCCTCCAGAGTGGGGAGCACGTAGCCCTTTTTCACCCAGATTACTCCTTCTCCGATCTGACCTTCGGTTTTGGAGCACTCTGATCCGAGGATTCTCGGGGTCGGCGCCGACTGTACCTTGTAACTCTACGCCGGCTATAACTTTGAGCAGGTCAGATCCGACAAGCTCACAGAGCCGTAACCTCGACATCGATTCTGATGGGTTGGTGTCTGCTCTGAGTGTGTCGGAGCGCAGCTTTCCTCTCAGTATCTTGGCTCTTGGAGGCTCTACTCTGGCTCCCCTGTCTGGTCAGAGGGTGACTGCTCCTATTGACCTTTCTCAGGATGTCCGTTCCCATTCAGCTTTCGATGTGGTGGAGAGGGTTCTCTTGATTTCTTTAAGACCCTTGACTATCTCATCCTCTAGTCAGCCCCCGACTCCCTCCTTTTCAGGTACGGCTCCGACCATCCTGCCATCTCAGGAACAGCCTGCTACCATTTTGCCTCAAGAAGCTTCCACTTGGGAACAGCAGGACGTTGGTGAGTCCTCCCCAAAGATTCCCACTGAAAAGATCCCTCGCAAACACACACGCAGAAGGAGGCACATAGACTCCCCACCGGAGTACGTCACCGAAGACACCGATTTGGAGGAAGGGGAAGGTTCCCCCCATCCCCCCGTTCTTTTTGGTGCCAAAGGAAACTGGGGACATAAGACCCATTTTGGATCTATCCACCTTGAACCTGTCAGTGGCCAAGGCGAAATTCCGGATGGTCACACTTCAATCTATCCTGCCCTTTCTGCAGGAGAACGACTGGATGTGCTCGATCGACCTTCAGGGTGCATACTATTGGACAAGTGCTCTCTGAGGTTTCTCCGCTTCTGGCTAGGAGTCCATCACGATCAGTTCAGAGAGCTCCTCTTGGTCTCACCACAGCCCCCAGGGTATTCACCAAAATTATGTCAGTAGTAGCGGCTCACCTGAGACTCCAGAGCATTCAGGTTTTCCCCTACCTGGATGATTAACTCCTCGCTGCCCCTTCCAGGCATCAACTTTGCCAAGCGAGGGATTCCTTTCTTCTACTGTCCCAGAGGCTAGGCATCACCATCAATCTCAGCAAATCATCTGTGGCCTCAGTTCAGACCTTAGACCTCATTGAGGCTTGGTTTGACACAATTCAGACAAGAGTTTTCTTTACTCCAGACAGGATGCGCAGTCTGAAGCATAGTTTTCAACTGTACCGAATTTCTCATTTTTTACTGGTTTTGAGGTTCAAATAATGGGGTGCCACGATTCTCGAGTGGCACCCCTTAATTTACGAATTTCCGGGCTTTTTTTTAAAGATTTTTTGTTTTTCAGCTGATATCATCACGTGCAGAGGCGTGCGCAATGACGTCAGTTCTGAATTGAGGGATTCACCGAACTTTGTTTCTGGGTCACATGTGTGCGTTCCCCAGCTGCTTAAAGTAACATTTGAATTCCGTGGTTACTGCTCGGCTCCTCCAGGTAAGACAAAATGTGTTGTCTTTTACTTTACGGAGCATGATTTAATGCACTTTTTAAAATAGAAGCAATGGCCAGTCAGCTGAAGGAATATTATTCAGAAATCAGCATTCCATCCCGGTAAGACAAACTGTTATGCTAACAGGCCACTTGTTATTGAGAAGTGCTGTCTAACAGTGCTTAGAAGCAATTAGCCACAGCATTCCCAGAAAGAATGCGTGTTTTTCACTTAACGGCCAGTTTGAGTTTTCAATGTGTAGCAGCTTGCATTTCCCTTAAGAATATACTTTTCGATATGCTTGTTTTTCACTTTGGCCAGTTTTCATTGTGTAATAGCTTGCATTTCCCTTAAGAATATGCTTTGCGATATACTTGTCTTTTACTTAATGGCCCGTTTTCATTGTGTAACAGCTTGCATTTCCCTTATTGGTAGGTGAAACTAGGCTACAGCTGTCATTTGTACTTAGCAGTCAGAACACTTCATTTATGGGCCGTAGCATTACTTTACAGCCAGCTTTCATTTGCAGTACAGCCAGAACTATGCATTATTTCATTTGCAGTTTGTTTACACTATGCTTTTGACAGGTGAAACTCTTGATTTATGGGCCGTATTTGTTACGTTATGGCTACAGCTGTCATTTGTACTTAACGGCAGTCAGAACACTTCATTTATGGGCTGCATTTGTTACTTTACAGCCAGCTTTCATTTGTAGTACAGCCAGAACTATGCATGATTTCATTTGCTCTGTTTACACTGTGCTTTCAGTAGGTGAAGCTCTTCATTTATGGGATGCATTTGTTACTTTCAGTACAACCAAAACTATGCATGATTTCATTTGCTCTGTGGGTTTAGAAATAAGATATAGCCTGGCAGATGTATTTAATAGCATCTTACTTTAGGGCAAGTTACCTTTACCTAAGGAGTAGTCCCTGTTGATAGTCCTACTTAAAAGAAAAGGGACCTAGAAGACCAAGCAAATACCTGCAAATATCTGTCTTTGATGCAGACAGACTCTTTGCAAGGGTCTTAAGTGTCGCTGGAGATGGAATTGCATGTTCTACAGATGGCACAGGCAGGTTTTGTTAAAGGTAACTCATTCAAAGATCAGTGGGCAGAAGAAGAGGGAAAAGGCTGAACAAGAGTAATATCAAAGCTATCTGACATGGTCAAATGGGGGTTCTTTTTCAGAATTTGGGAAGGAGGTAGGGGAGGGGCATTTCTAAAAACTTGTGAGGGCACTTTACAGGATGCCTTGGAAAAGAATCATGGTGAATCCTGTGCTCTCAGATCAGATAAGATTAGGCAAGAGGACATCCCAGAGATTCTCATTATCAACATGCTTGTTTCTAGTCATCATGGAAACGCTGTCATAGCAGCTATGGGAAAATTCAAGTTGGTGGGTAATGTATGTGACAAAAGCAGTCAGCGTATGTTTGTGGGGGGCTGTGTTGTCCTTTTGACTGAACTATAAATGATGTACGTTGGAAAGACAGTAGGAAATCTTCAGGAAGTTGTGTCAAGGTTACAATTTTACCATAAGATGTTGCTTCTCATTTTGATTGTGGGATTAAAGAGGATAGTTTTGCTTTCCTTGAGTTGGAAGAGAAGTATCTGGGAATTAGAAGAGTGAGGGATGTTACATAAGTAAGCAGATATTGTTACTGCACTAGAAGGCACACTGAGTTAATAAGGGTGCTGGTTTTGACTGTGGTAATGTATTTGTTCTAGCTTGTTAAATACAAGATGATAGGACAGTACATTTGAAAAGGCTGTAGGGTTAGATTTGAGTAAATGGAAGGATATCATTATCTACTTTCGGCTGTTCCCGTTAGGGGTTGCCACAGCGGATCATCTGCATTTCTTCCTGTCCTCTCCATCTTGCTCTGTCACACCAACCACCTGCATGTCCTCTCTCACCACATCCATAAACCTTATCTTAGGCCTTCCTCTTTTCCTGTTACCTGGTAGCTTCATCCTTGGCATCTTTTTCCCAGCAAGAGGTTCTCCTGTTTGATTCTCGGCTGGAGTGCGCAGCGTGCCTTCTGTGTGGAGTCTTCATGTCCTCCCCGTGGTTGGGTGGGAGTTCTAAAGACATGCGTAAATGGGCGTCCTTCGTTGAAGGTTGGACGTTGAGCTGGCACCTCGGCGTTCATGAAAATCTATTGCCAATCATTAGTGGACCGGTGTTCCACTGTGGCGACCCCTGACTGGGAAAAAGCTGAAAGAACAACACCAATTCAGCATCCCTCCTCAGCACATGTCCATACCAACGTAATCTTGCCTCTCTGGCTTTGTCTCCAAATCTTCCAACCTGGGCTGACCCTCTAATATACTTATTCCTAATCCTGTCCACCCTCGTCACACCCAGTGCAAATCTTAACATCTTTAACTCTGCCACATCCAGCTCTAACTCCTGCCTTTTTGTCAATGCCACTCTCTCCAACCCATATAACATAGCTGATGTTCATCATGTTTCACTGTTGCAATCATTACTCTTGGGTTATCCTGCTGGCAGGCTACCCTCAGTCAGCCAGAATTCCAAAGTCTAAGTCCGGCGTCGGTAGCTGTCGCCTCTTCCCTGACGTCAGTGTGCCAGGGGTATAAAAGATGCAGCTGACGCCATTTTCTTCAGTCTTTCTTGCCGCGCAGTGCCCGAAGCAAAAGCAGTTTGCAAGTGCCGGTTGGCCGACTCCTGAGATTTTCAAATCCGAATTTCAGAACCAAAGTCTTCATTAAAGCTAAGTACCCCTTTGGGGAAACTTTTTTCTTGCTCCAGATTGATGTCAGAAAAAGTTAACAATTGCATTTCTTGTGGGAAGCAAATATCTCATAAGGATTTTCACTCTTGCTGTATTCCTTGCCTAGGCCCTGATCACAACATTGCTGTCGGTTTTGTGCTAGATTTAACCAACGCACTATTAAGCGTCGGTTCGATTTTACATTTCATTACTTTGGCTGGAGATTTAATTATATAATGCCGTCGGACCAGCCGACAACTGGAGTTTACAAAAAAACGCAAGGATAAGGATAGGCATCCGAGGTCCAAAACCGATGAGGCCTCTGCTAGGCCAGTCGCCGGTTCTCAGTGAGGCGCTTTCGCAGCCCCTGGCACCCGCTACCTCAGAGCCACAGGTCGCTTCAGACTCCCACGTGGAGCCGACTGGGCCTCTGGATACTCAAGGTATTGGACACTCAGAAATCATCCTCTCAGATGGGAGTGGAGCCACTGAGCAGGCATCGGCTTCTGAGGGTGTCTTCAGACCTACACAACTATATACTAAGCCATCTTCAGCTTCAAAGGCAAAGACTAAAACAGCTCTAAAGATAAAGAAACAAGTACAGCATTCTCCTTCTCAGACTTCCATGCCTAAAAAACAGATACTGAAAATGGCCGAAGACCTAATTGCTTTGATCAGGGGCTCCCATCCCCCTCCTGATAAGAGGCCTAGGCAAGAGACAGAGTATGATTCTTCTGATCAGGTTTCTATCTCCTCTGATTCCTCTTCTGAACAGGACTACTCCATGCTTCCCTATGAGGATTCTGATGCTGAAGAATCCATTCCTTCACCCTCTCCTCCTGAGGATTATTCTTTTGGGGAAACCCTGCATACCATGAGGTAGCATTTCCACTGGGAGAGCCAAGATTATTCTGAATCTAAGAAAAGGCTCAGAGACTTTGTTACTTCCTCAGCACAGACCCCTTGCTATTCCAGCTGTTCTAGACATTGTAGATGTATTTTCAGAGTCCGGCCTTTCCCCTCTTTACCCCCTGCACCTGCTAAGCCAGACAGATACTACAGGGTAACGGATTCACATAAATTCTATATAAAAACCCCGCTGCTGACCCAGAAACTATATCTGTGTCCCAAGGGGGTTAAAGCTTCCACTGCAAAAAAACCTGTCCCCTCTGATAGGGATTCTAGGGCTCTAGACAGATGGGGGAAAAAAAGTCTACACTTCTGCTATCCTGGCTGTAAGGGCTTTAAATTGTCAGTTTCATATGCTTAAATATCAGCAATATTTAATGTCACTGCTTAAACAGAAATTGTTGACAAATACTGAATGTTCAGAGAACAAGGAATTGCAGGATTTATTGCATGCAGCCGAACAAGTGGGAAAGCATACTTTGCAATGTGGTTATGATTCACTGGAGGCCTCTTGCAGGGTCACTGTTACAGGTTCTGTTATTAGAAGGCATGCTTGGTTAAAGGAACAGAATCTGCCTGATCATGTTAAAGCAAAATTATTAGATGCACCATTACAGCATGATATTTTGTTTGGTACTAAAGCAGAAGAGGTGTTGAAAAAAATGGAGGATAAAGCAAACTCCATGCAGACAGTGAAGGATTTCTTACAGGTACAGCCACCCAGGTTTAGCAGGAACTGGCCTTCTTAAAATTGGTCCTTTCCAGTGTCAGACAGACCACAAAGAGGCAGATACAGGTGTCCCAGAGGCAGATCTCAGCCCCAAGGCCCATACAGGCCTAAACAGTGGGGTGCTCCTACCTCCGAAAGCGGAGAAGACAAATCACAGCCTTACAGGAAACAGTCCCAATGACTTTCCTCTACCAGATCTAAGCACTTTTCTTTTGACAGCCCCCTTAGGGGTAAAACTCGCACTTTTTTCATCAAATTGGCAAATGGTTACCCAAGACAAATGGGTCCTGAACATAGTGTCCCAAGGCTACAGGTTCCATTTTCACTCTCTACCAAGGTCAAAAGGTATGCCAGACCTGCCACACAATCAATGGGCAGAGGCACAAAAACTAATTACAGCCCTCATGGACATGAGGGCCATTCAGCAAGTACCACAACAAGAGCAGGGGCAAGGAGCTTACTCCAGACGTTTCCTAGTACCCAGAAAGGACGAAACCTGAAGACCAATACTGGACCTGTCTGTACTAAATACGTTTCTGGAAATTCCAAAATTCAAGATGTTGACTCTACAGCAGCTACTACCCATGCTGGGCAAGAAGGCTTGGCTCGAAACTTTGGACCTAAAAGAGGCATACCTGCATGTCCCAATCAGACAATCTTGCAGAAGATACCTCAGATTCATAGCTGGCTCAATGCATTATCAATTCTCTGCACTGCCCTTTGGCTTATCTACTGCGCCCAGGGTCTTCACAAAATGCTTGCCACCAGTAATTGCGTTTTGCAGACAAAGAGGAATTCAAATATATCCCTACTTGGATGACTGCCTAATTCAAGCAGAGAACAAAGACATTCTTCTAAAGCATCTGGCGTTTGTAAAAAGATTACTAATTGGCCTAGGGTACACAGTAAACGAAAAGAAATCAAAACTAGTGCCCTCTCAAGAGATAATATTCCTGGGTGCAAGTTTAAATACAGCTGCCCAGATGGCTTATCTCAAGCCAGACAAACAAAAGCAGCTGACTACTTATTTCGAGAAATTGGCAACAAAAACCCACTTATCTGCAAGGAAAATCCTGCAGGCCTTGGGTTTCGTGGCATCCTGCATTCTGCTTCCATATGCCAGACTACATATGAGGAAACTACAATGGTATCTGAAAAGTGTTTGCACTCAGCATTGCCACAGCCTGGAGACAGTAATTGCACTCATTCCCTGCCTGCAACAGGAGTTTCGATGGTGGGCAGAAGCCTGTCACCACAACAAGGGTCTGCCATTCAGTTTACCCACAGCCAGACAGACACTGACAACGGATGCATCAGATTATGCCTGGGGGGCCCATATGGCAGGAAAATGTATTCAGGGCACATGGCCTGCAAACCAGATGCATCTTCACATCAATCAAAAAGAGATGCTAGCTGTTCAAAATGCCCTGACAGCTTTCAAGGACCTGCTTCATCCAGAACAGTTACTGATAAAGACAGACAACACTACGGTCATGTGGTACATGAACAAGCAGGGAGGTACACACTCCTACCCCCTCTGCAGACCAGCAATGACCTTATGGGACACAGCATTGGCTTTTCAAGTTCACCTGCAAGCACAGTTCCTGCCAGGAAAAACAAATACTCTGGCAGACGAACTAAGCAGAAACCTCATGGATCCCCACGAATGGAAACTGGATCCACAAGTCTTCAGCATGATAATAAGGAAATGGGGATGCCCAGACATAGATCTATTTACCTCCCCTCACAACTGCCAATTGCAGAGATTTTGCTCAAGGATTTATTACATGCAAGCATGGAAAGTGGACGCCCTATCCTTCAGCTGGAAAAATCTAACAGTATATGCCTTTCCTCCACTGCCTCTCCTTCCCAGGGTATTCCTAGAGGTCAGACAAGAGAAGCCAAAAATGATACTGATTGCCCCAGACTGGCCTTGCCTGCACTGGTACCCAATCCTAAAGAGCTTATCACAAGGTCCAGCATGGATATTGCCTCAAACTTCTCACTTGTTGACCCAACAAAACAATCAGATCCTGCACAGCCAACTCAGGACCTTAAATCTGGCAGCATGGCGGATAATGTAGCCATTCAGAACACTGCCTTACTGTAGAAGTGAAACTTGACTATCAGTCAATTACCAAACTCCTACCCCTCCCCCAATAATTGGGACATACTTATCTCACAACTTCAACTTCACCCTAAAAAGGTCATCACCACAATTGTGATCTATATTCCACCTGGTAATACACCTGCTAGCCTTGAAGACTTCTTATCCTGGTGTTCTTCCACATACTCACAAGAAACCCTTATTCTGGGGGACTTCAACCTAGATTGGTTCACCTGTATATCAGAACCACCAGGTAATCTAATAAATCTCCATGGCTACCAGCAGCTAGTCCAAATTCCAACTAGATGTGATAAATCTAAAAGGGAATCCATCCTTGACTGGGTCCTAACTAACAACCCCACATTGTACCCTCACACAGGCAGCCTCCCAGACACCTTAAGTGACCACAACATAATATACTTTATATGTAGTAGAACAAGCAAATGCAAAACCACTAACTATATATCCACTAGAAACACAAAAAAATTCTCTCCTGAGGTCCTCAACACTTTACTCTGTAACTGTGACTGGACCCCCTTAAAAACCCTCCCACTTGACCAGGCTGTAGCATATTTCAACAAAACATTTCTACAACACCTAGACACTGTTGTTCCATTGCGCAAAATCAAGGTTAGAACCTATACAAACCCCTGGCTCAGTAAAGAAACCAAACAAATCCTCAAGTCCAGAGACACTGCCTGGCTTTACTATCAAAAAAACAAACACAAAGCCTAACTAAGTACCAAGAACTGCGCAACCGTGCAAAAAAATAAATTAGGCTGGACAAAAAATCCTGCTACACAACATTACAAACTAAATACCAACACAACCCGCAAAAAATTTGGAAAAATGTAAACCAGCTACTAAAATCCACCCAAAAGGCTACCCCCAAACCAACCACCCCTGACACTAAAGTTCCCATCGAAACACAATTCAGCTCCCACTTTGAGAACTCGATTCTATCCTTAGTATCACAGGACAGTTCCTTTCTCACTATCCCCCAACACAAATAACACTAATACAAGCTTTACCCTCAAAACAGTTCCCACCACTTCAATCAAAAGCATGCTCTCCAAACTAAATACCTCATCAACAGCAGCGGATCTACTCCCCAGCTATTTCTTGAAACTCACAGCAGATGCTATTGCTATCCCAGTCTCCACTCTCATAAACAGATCAATTGTTGAAAAGTATGTGCCCAAACTCTGGAAAATATCCTATGTTACACCCATACATAAAGGCGGGACCTCCACTGAACTTAATAACTACAGACCCATTGCTTTACTCTCCCCCCTGGCCAAAATCCTAGAAAAATACATCCATACCCAGATGCTAAACTATCTCCTAGACAGCAACATCCTGTCACCTACTCAGCATGGTTTCAGACATGCCCATAGTACCACTACAACCCTCCCCTGCTTTACAGACACAGTAAACCGTCTCAAAAATGAAGGCCTACAAGTGTCAACTCTTTTTTTGGATATGTCCAAAGCATTTGACACAGTCTCACACCAAATCCTGCTAAACAAACTAAACCAATATCATCTATCAAATTCCACTCTTACCTGGTTCCAAAGCTACTTAACTGACAGGTACCAAGCTGTGAAATGGGAAAATTCTCTCTCTCTCCTCAGCTGCCCATAACTATAGGAGTCCCACAGGGTTCTATCTTTGGACCACTACTATTCACAGTCTTCACAAATGACCGCCATACCTCCACACAGCATGCATCTATAATTCAGTATGCAGATGACACTACCTTAATCTGTGCTGCAAAAAACATTCCCACCCTCCTGCAAACAACTCAACTAGCATTCTCTGATGTTAAAAACTACCTTACCCCAAAGCCCAACTTATCCTCAATCCAAAGAAAACTCAGCTTATGATTATAACCAGTTCTAACAAAAACACTAACAGTCAATTCACTATCTACTCCACTAATGCTACTCCAATTGCTCCAGTGGCACTGGCTAAGCTATTGGGAATAACCATAGACTCCCACCTAAAATTTGATAGTCATCTCAACTTAACTATTAAAAAAGTACATGCCAAACTGGGGTCGCTCTACTGTATCAAACCATTTCTTACCAACAACATAAGATCAGCCATTGCTCGCTCCCAACTTCTCTCCACCCTACTCTATGCATCTCCCATTCTGACTAATCTCAACAAAACTGAACTAAGTAAAATGGAAGCCTGCTATAACAGAATTGCCCGCTTTGCTGCAAATTGCTCATATAGAACTCATCACTGTACTGCTTTGAGACAGCTCCACTGGCTTGAACTGCCCAACCTCCTAACCTGCAATCAGCTCTGCCTCTGTCATTCTATCTGTTACCTCCCCAATAAGTGTCCTGCCCTCAAAAACCTAGTACAATATCACTCAGCCAAAAGGCCTCTTAGATCATCAAGCAAACTACTACTAGAAGTCACCAACAGCTACAGTAGCTTTGGAGATGCACTATATAGTAGTTCAGTGGCTAAAAAATGGAACTCTGTCCCTACAAGCATTCAAAACACATCATCCAAAGCCTCCTTTAAAGACCTCATCAGGCAACATCTCAAGGAAAGTTGGCAGTGCCATGGTTGCTCCCCAGGCTAGTGAAAGAGGATAACACATACATACAAAATCTAAAGCACTTGATAATAGTTTTCAGTCTTACTCACAAACACTGGCTAATCTACAGTGTATGTACTGTACCTGTGTACTATGTATGTATTCTACCTATGTTCCAAATTTCAGCTGTACACCACAAATCTGTTAATTACCTTTGTGGTGGTGCTGCGGTAGCGTTGTCGCCTCACAGTTAGACGTTGCCCGTTCGATTCTCAGAGCGTCTTCTGTGTGGCGACATGCGTGAATGGGCATTCCTTAGGTGAAGGTTGTGCGTTAGGCCCGGCAAGCCAGCATGTAAAAATCTACTGCCAATCATTAGCGGACCGCAGTTCCGCTGTGGCAACCCCTAACCGGGAAAAGCCGAAAGACGCAACATTTTTAGAATTAATATTTTTTTGTTTGTTCTCTCCACTGTAACTGTTTATGTGCCGCATACCACTGTAAAAACATGTCTCCTGTAATTTGTGTGTATACTGATCATGTCTAAATAACTAAATGTGTCTGTAATTTTTCTTTGTGGAGCTTTTCTCCCCGGGCCTCTGCTGAAAAAGGGCCTTTTCGGCTCAGACACCCCTGGTTAACAAATGTAAAATAAATAAAAAGCTGTTATGGATGTTACCTTGGAGGCCAGGATGCCCAGTACTAGAAAATTTTATGCAGAAAAATGGAAGAGATTCTGTGCTTGGAACCAGGAACAAGGCATTGACACGTGTGTACCAAATATCCCTCAGATTTTACAATTAAGATTCATGCCTCTGTCATTTCAGCCCATTACAATACAGAACCATGTATCTTTTCTCATCCTTTAATAAGGCAGTACCTCAGAGGGGCCAAAAACATTAGGCCTCCAAGGAGAGCACCAATTCCGGCCTGGGACCTCAACTATGTTTTGGAAAATCTCACACTGCCTCCTTTCGAGCCAGCATCAACAGCAGATATAAAATTCTTATCCTGGAAAACAGCTCTGCTCCTAGCAATAACCTCTGAAAGGCGAGTCTCGGAGTTGCAAGCACTCATGGCTGTGGAACCTTTCATCATTTTTCAGCTAGACAGGGTTTCTCTGAGGACAAACCCTACATTTATGCCTAAGGTGGTGTCCAGTGTGGCCGTCAACCAAACCATTCATTTACCTACCTTTTATCCAAATCCACAGAACAAGGGTGAGAAAATTCTGCATTCTTTGGGCATACACAGGCAGTTACGCTTCTACTTGGACAGAACTAAAGCTTTCAGAAAGACTGAGCAACTTTTAGTGTCGTATACTGCAGAATCATAAGGAAATGCTATCTCTAAACAGACTATTTCTAAATGGATAGGCCATTGCATCCGTTTCTGCTATTCTCAGCATGGCAAATCAGTGCCTAAGGGCATTAGGCCTCATTCCACCAGAGCAGCAGCCACTTCAGCAGCCTTCCTCAGAGGAGTGCCAACCAAAGATGTCTTAGAGGCTGCGACCTGGAGTTCAGTGCACACCTTCACAAAGCACTACCACTTACCTCTTTACTCTAAAGCCAGAGCAGGCTTTGCCACTGCAGTTCTGCAGGGCCACATAGCCTTTCCTAACCCTATTTAGCCCAGCCACCCATCCTCATCTTTGGGATTCAACCCAAGAGTAATGACTGCAACAGTGAAACATGATGAACATAGTACAGTTGTGTACCTACCATAAATGTAGATGTTTGAGTGTATTCACGGTTTGCAGGCCAGGTTACCCACCCACCATCCCCCCTTTTCTTTGCTGGGACTTATCTTTACTCCTCTATCCTATACAACCTATGTGGTGTATTTGCTTGTAGATGAAGGAAATGTTTATATTTGTGCATGCATACTTATTGGCATATTTTTCAGCCTACCATTTTGGGGGCACCTGACATCTGGGGCAAGAAAAACTGAAGAAAATGGCGTCAGCTGTATCTTTTATACCCCTGGCGCACTGACGTCAGGGAAGAGGCAACAGCAACCAACGCCAGACCTAGACTTTGTAATTCTGGCCGACTGAGTGCAGCCTGCCAGCAGGATAACCCAAGAGTAATGACTGCAACAGTGAATACACTCGAACATCTACATTTATGGTAGGTACACAACTGTACTGTCTCACTACTCTCTTGTAGACCTTCCCTTTCACTCTTACTGGTACTAGTCTGTCACAAATCATTCCTGACACTCTTCTCCACCCACTCCATCCTGCCTGTGCTCTCTTCTTCACCTCTCTTCCACACTCACCAGTATTCTGAACTATTATCCCAAGTTGTGAGGGTGGCCTAATGGTTATGGTGTTTGCCTTGCAAACACAAGGTGCAATGTTCAAGTCTCACAAGGGATAACTGGCTAGGCTTAAAATAAATAGCAAGGGCAGTTAGCCTAGTACTAAGCTATGAAGTATTTAAACTCCTCCACCTCTACTCCTTGCATCCTCCCCATTCCTCTATCCTCCCTCTCATTCACATACATATATTCTGTCTTAGTCCTGCTGGTCTTCATTCCTCTTCTCTATAGAGTATATCTCCATCTCTCCAGGGTCTGCTCCACTTGCTCCCTACTCTCACTACAGATCACAATGTCATCTGCAAACATCATAGTCCACGGGGATTCCTGTCTGATCTCGTCTGTCAACTTGTCCATCACCATTGCAAATAAGAAAGGGCTCAGAGCTGATCCTTTATGTAATCCCACCTCCACCTTAAACACATCTGTCACTCCCACCGCAGACCTTACCGCTGTCACACTACCCTTGTACATATATACATATCCTGTACCACTCTTACATACTTCTCTGACACTCCCGACTTCCTCATACAATACCACAACTCCTCTCTAGACACCCTGTCATATGCTTTCTCTAAGTCTACAAAAACACAATGCAACTCCTTCTGACCTTCTCTGTACTTCTCCATCAACGCTGTCAGAGCAAACATCACATCTGTAGTGCTCTTTCCCAGCATGAAACCATACTGCTGATCACTAATCATCACGTCCCTTCTTAACCTAGCTTCCACTACTCTTTCCCATAACTTCCACTACTCTTTTCCATAACTTCATTCTGTGACTGATCAATTTAATCCCTCTGTAGTTATTACAGCTCTGCACATCACCCTTATTATTAAAAATTGGGACCAAAACACTTTCTCCATTCCTCAGGCATCCTTTCACTTTCCAAGATTTCATTAAACAATCTGGTTAGAAACTCCACTGCCATTTCACCTAAACACCTCCATGCTTCCACAGGTATGTCATCTGGACCAACAACCTTTCCATTCTTCATCCTCTTCATAGCGATCCTTACTTCCTCCTTGCTAAGCCATTGTAGTTCATGATTCACTATCCCCACATCATCCAACCTTCTCTCCCACTCTTTCTCTTCATTCATCAACCTCTCAAAGTACTCTTTCCATCTGCTCAACACACACTCCTCGCTTGTGAGTATGTTTCCCTCATTATCTTTTATCACCTTTACCTGCTGCACATCTTTCCTAGCTCAATCCCTCTGTCTAGCCAATTGGTACAGGTCCTTTTCTCTGTCCTTCATGTCCAACCTTTCATACAACTCTTCATATGTCTTATCCTTAGCCTTCGCCACATCTCTCTTTGCCATGCACCTCATCTCCTTATATGTGTAGAAAGCTAGACAAGGAGGATGCTGAATTTCAGACGGTTCTCAAGCAATTAATATGATGCAGAGAATAAAGGGACAAGCGGTTCTGCCAATTTAGGTCGGTAAAATAGGAAAAGGGGGTAATTTGGAAGGACAAGACCGAGAACAAACAATGAAATTATGAACTGCTTAGATGGGAACCCAAAGGCTGCAAAGGTGAGTACAGGGCAAGAAATATGTTATGTGCATACCTGTCAAGCAGAATGTCTGGAATGTTCGGCTCATACTTTTGGTCTGTTCCTCTTAAAATTTGTGGTTTTCTGCCAAATCGGTGAGAACTGAATTCGTTAAATAATGATAGCCATTTAAGTTTCAGTCTTCCTATTTTTCAGGAAATGTGTAGTAATGGTAACGCAACTTTTCTAAGATTATACAAGCAATGTTTAAAATGTGTCCCTGCTGGTTTTGGGCCTGTGCCGCCCCCCCACACACACACACACACTCCCCATTATAAATTTTGGCTTTTTCCAGATTTCTTGTACTGCATAGTTCACCAGGGGGAGAGAAGTTTAGCGCTGCCAAGTCTATTTGTATTACTAGCGCAGCAGGTAGAATACTTGCTTTTGATGCAGAAGGCCGTGGTTCTACTCCCACAGTGTGTAGATGGATTGCTGATACTGTACTGTGTTGTACTTTTTAAAGGGGTGGATGATGCAGTCCTGAGTGTCCTCTTTAGTAGCTATGAACCTGTTATCAGTTTGCCATCCATTCCCTATTGCAATATTATTAGCTTATCATTTTTTTAAATGTAACATAGGCAATTTATTCCTCAAGGGAAATAAGTACTTTATTTGTAGATGAAACAGCGAAATATAAAGTTGTTTGCTAGCAACAACCTCTTCATTAGTTACAGTCTAGATCTCTTTAATATGGAATTATTTAGATGACGTTTACTTCTGCAGAGACTGTGCATATTTACTGATACTGGTGGATTGTAGAAATTTGAGTAGACTTTTATGATGGAAATGTTCTGAATTTGGCAGTTTCATTGCTTGCTGGGAAAATGTTCAAAACAATACATTTAAAATGTGCTTTAACAAGTTTGCTGTATTATACAAGGCATATAATTTAATACAATCGGTAAGGTGCATCAAAGAACACATGTATGTTTCATGTGCACGGGGCCTATGATTTGAAAACAGCCCAGAGGTAATCTTGATCTGCCACTGACCAGATACTTTTTTTGAATGTGGGTTTCAATGCTGTTTCTGTGAATGTGAGTTTCAAGGGCAGATAATTTTAATGCTAAGTCTATTTTCATTGCGAGACCGTATTGCATTGTTTAGCAGATGTCTACTAGTGTTTGCTATAAAATGTAAAATAAAAGTTTTAAATGAAATCCAAATCATTGTAGAAGTGCACATTAGTGTTTATGGTCAATGGGGGCGAAATAGCCAAGTAATGTGACATTGGAATGGCTGCATGGGGGAGGGCTATGATTTTTGCGAGGGGGAGGGTAGCAAACTCCGACACCCCTGGGTGGCACAAACTCAAGCTATGCCACTGATTAGTAGGCCATGGAGAATGACTTTTGGAGGTCCTAGCAAACTGTAATATTTTGCTAAGATTAGAATATTGCCTACCATTAAATGCCCTACTTTTACCGCAAAGCACGCATACTGCAAGTCACCAAAAACAAAATTGTAACATTCATCATCTTCTCCCTTCCCAGTGAATGTCATTGCTACACATTTAAAATAAATGGTTACCATTTACTACAAGGTCTGGGCCCCTGGGGCCATATTTTGGTTGTCTTTTCTTCAGTTTGCATTTGAAAGTTGGTGTCCCACAATTCCATTGGAATGGACGAGGTTAGATAATTATGTATGCAAATGTTATGTTAATCAGTGTGCAGATTTGTACATATTTTGGGCCATTGTCCAGATTTTTGATGTTTCCAGGTTGAGAGGTATGGTCTGAATCCAAATGTTCTTTACGTTCTTCAAACTCACTCGCCAACAGCAGTAGTAGTACTACTACGGGCGCTGGGGTCCATGGTGGCCACAATCGGTCTTTTACCCTTGGTGCATCTGCACATGCAGATCCTTCAGTGGACCCTTTCCATACAACTGTCCCCGTTAGATCTCTCGTTGTCTCATCCTGTTCGAATCTCTCGAGTGTGCAGGGACTCTCTTCGGTGGTGAATTCATTCCCCGAACTTGGTCTGGGGTTGTCCTTTTCTCCCACCGTTCCCCAAGGTCATGGTGATACGGACGCTTCCCAGCTGGGGTATTGCTTGGGAAGGGACAGTTCAAGGCACGTGGTCCCCCTACGAGACCAGTTTGTATATCAATCTCGTGGAGATGAGGGTGGTGCTTCTAGTAATGCAGACTCTCCATGGCCATCTTCCCTTAGGAACGATTGCTATCCAGACGGACAATATGTTGGTGGTCTGGTACATCAACAGATGAGGGAGAACCAGATATTACCCTCTTTGTCGCAAAGCCATGACAGTGTGGGAATGGGTGATCTCCACCAGCCGTTTTCTGGTGGCAGTGTACATTCTGGGATGGTCCAACATTCTAGTGGACAGGCTCAGTAGATCTATCCTGATGCTTTATGAGTGGTCTCCGATTCCTTCAGTAGCGGAACAGGTCTTTCACAAGTGGAGTCAACCTTGCTGCGATCTATTCGCCTCTCCTTCCAACGTGAAATGCAGTGAGATTTTCTTCGTGTTTCACTGTTGCAGTCATTACATTTGGGTAATCTGCTGGCAGGTTGCCCTCAGTCGGCCTGAATTCCAAAGTCTTGGGTCCTACGTCGGTTGCTGTCTTCTCTTCCATGACGTCAGGTCGTCAGGGGTATAAAACATGTAGCCAACGCCATTTTCTTCAGTCTTTCTTGCCGTGCGGTGCTCGAAGCAGAAGCATTTTGCAAGTGCCGGTCAGCCGACTACTGAAATATTCGAGTTTGAGTTTCAGAACCGAAGTCTTCACTAAAGCCAAGTACCCCATTGGGGAAACTTTTTTCTTGCTTTTTACCGATGTCAGAAAAAGTTAATAATTGTATTACTTGTGGGAAGCAAATACCTCATAAGGAGTTCCATTTATACTGTATTCCTTGCCTAGGCCCTGATCACAACGTGCCTGGCTGTCGGTTTTGTGCTAGATTTAACCAACGCACTATTAAGTGTCGGTATTTTTTTGCATCTAAGTATTTTGGAAACAGATTTAACTACCCAGAAATGTCGTCGGATAGCAGTCCGACTACCGGAGTACATAAAAAACGCAAAGAAAAGGACAGAGAAAGGCAGTCAAGATCCAAAAACCGACAACAAAGCTTCTAAGCCAGTCGCCAGTACTCACTTGAGTCGCAGGCCTCTACCGACACGCATGTGGAGTCCGGCATGCCGCAAGATACTCAAGGTATTGGACCGACGGACGTATCTCCCTCAGATGGGTCCGTAGCCGCTGAGCAGGTACCAGCTTCTGAGGGTGTATTCAGACCTCAACATTTGTATGTCAAACCGACAGCTGCAAAACCGAAGACAAAAGCAACTTCTAAAACTAAAAAAACGATGCATGAGCCACGTGCACAGGCCTCTATGCCTAAAAAACACATGATCAAAATGGCTGAAGACGTTATTACCTTGATCAGGGGTACCCATCCCCCTCCAGATAAGAGGCCTAGGCAAGACACTGATTATGAATCTTCAGATCAGGTTTCTATTCTGATTCCTCTTCTGATCAGGAATTATCTATCCCTCCCTATGAGGATTCTAATGCTGAGGAATGTATTCCATCTGCATCTCCTCCTGAGGATTATTCATTGGAGAAACCTTGCATACTTTGAGAGAGCATTTTCACTGGGAGAGTTAAGACTTCTCAGAATCAAAAAAGAGGCTCAGGAATTTCCTTCTCCCTCAGCACAGGCCTTTAGCCATTCTCCCTGTTTTAGACACTGTGGATGATGTGTTTTCGGAGTCCAGCTTGACTCCTTACCTCCAGCTCCCAGTAAGCCTGACAGATATTACAGGGTCCCTGACTCACATAAATTTTTATTTAGAAAGCCTGCTGCTGATCCTGAAACTATTTCACAGGTTCCAAAGGGGAGTTAAGGCCTCAACAGCAAAAAATCCTACCCCCTCTGACAGAGATTCAAGGGCATTAGACAGATGGGGAAAAAAGGTTTATACATTTGCAACCTTGGCAATCAGGGCCTTAAACTGTCAATTTCATATGCTTAAGTACCAGCAACATGTTATGGGATTGCTGAAACAGAAAATGATGTTGATTTCAGAATGTGCAGAAAATAAAGAATTGCAGGAATTATTGCATGCAGCTGAACTTGGAAAGCATGCTTTGCACTGTGGTTTTGATTCCTTAGAGGCCTCCTGCAGGGCCGCAGTTACTGGATCTGTGATTAGGAGGCATGCGTGGTTAAAGGAACAAAATTTGCCTGATCATGTTAAAGCTAAATTGCTAGATGCACCTTTACAGCATGATTCTCTGTTTGGTATCAAGGCAGAAGAGGTTTTAAAGAAAATGGAAGACAAAGCTAAGTCTATGCAAACTATTAAAGACTTCTTACAAGTGCAGCCACCAAGATTCAGTAGACACTGGCCTACAAACAAATGGTCCTTTCCTGTGTCAGACAGAGCTCAAAGGGTCAAATCCAGATGCCCTAAGGGTTCGAGATACCAGGCGCAAGATTCATACAGGTCAAAGCAATGGGGCGCTTCCACCTCCAAATCTGGAGGAGATAAAGCGCAAACCTACAGAAAATAATCCCAATGACTTCCCTCTGCCTACACCAAGCACTTATCTTTTGGCAGCACCCATAGGGGGAAAATTAGAAGTTTTTGCTCAAAATTGGCAGTTAACCCAGGACAAGTGGGTACTAAACATCGTATCACAGGGATACAGATTCCACTTCCATACTCTGCTAATGGCAAATGGTTGGGCAGATCTGCCAAAAAATCAATGGGCAGAGGCACAGAAACAGGTTACGTCCCTCATGGATATGGGGGCCATTTAGACAGTACCAGAACAGGAAAAAGGACAAGGTTTTTACTCAAGACTGTTCTTGGTACCCAGAAAGGACATGGCCTGGCGGCCAATATTGGATTTATCGATTTTGAACACATACCTGGGCATTCCAAAATGCTGAGTTTGCAGCAGCTTCTTCCATGCTGGGCAAGAATGCTTGGCTGGTGACTTTAGACCTAAAAGAGGCATACCTGCATGTCCCAGTAAGACAATCGTGCAGAAGATACCTCAGATTCAAGGCTAGCTTAATGTATTACCAATTCTCTGCACTGCCCTTTGGCTTATCTACTGCGCTCATGGTCTTTACAAAGTGCCTGGCACCAGTAATTGCATTTTACAGGCAAAGAAGTATTCAGATATATCCTTACTTGGACGACTGTCTCATTCAAGCAGTGAACAAGGACACTCTTCTTCGACATCTGGCGTTTGTGAAAAGGCTTCTAACATGCCTAGGATACCCAATAAACGAAAAGAAATCACAACTGGTACCCTCTCAAAAAATAACATCAACAGATGAGGGAAAACCAGATCTTACCCCTGGAAATAACTGCCCAGATGGCTTACCTCACGCCAGACAAGCAAAGGCAACTGACTGCTTACTTCAAACTGATGGCAACAAAAACCCAGTCTTCTGCAAGGCAAATTCTGCAGGCTCTGGGCTTCATGGCATCCTGCATCCTACTAATTCCATATGCAGGACTGCATATGAGGAAACTTCAATGATACCTAAAAAGTTTATGGAGTCAACATTCACACAGTCTGGAAACCATGATTCCTCTCATCCCCTGCCTGCAACAGGTATTTCTATGGTGGGCAAAGGCATGCCACCAAATCATGGGACTGCCTGTCACTCTACCCCCTGCCAGCCAAACCTTAACAGGCTCATCAGATTATGCCTGGGGGGCCCACATGGCAGGAAGATGCATTTAAGGTTTATGGACACCAAAACAAATGCATCTTCATATCAACCAGAAAGAGATGCTAGCTGTTCAAAATGCCCTAACAGCCTTCAAGGACTTACTTCATCCAGGACAACTACTGATAAAGACGGACAGCACTACAGTCATGTGGCATATAAACAAGCAGGGGGACACACACTCATACCCCCTTTGCATATTAGCCATGGCACTGTGGGACACAGCTTTGACCTACCAAATACATCTTCAAGCTCAATTTCTGCCAGGAAAACAAAACACTCTGGCAGACGATTTAAGCAGAAACCTTATGGATCCTCACGAGTGGAAACTAAATCCACAAGTCTTCAGCATGATAACAGAGAAGTAGGGGGAGCCCAGGCATAGATCTATTTGCCTCACCTCAAAATTATCAATTGAAAAGATTCTGCACAAGGACTTATCACAGACAAGCATGGAAAGTGGACGCCCTATCCTTCAGTTGGAAAAACCTATTGGTTTATGCCTTTCCTCCTCTGCCTCTTCTACCCAAGGTCCTCCTAAAAGTCAGACAAGAGAAGCCAAAGATGATATTAATTGCCCCGGACTGGCCCCGCCAATACTGGTACCCAATCTTAAGGAACTTGGCACAATACCCAGCTTGGACCTTGCCTCAAAGACCACAACTACTGTCCCAGCAAAACAATCAGATCCTGCACAATCAACCACAGACTCTGAACCTGGCAGCATGGCTAATCATGTAGTCATACAAAACAACACCTCTCAGTAAAGCTGTGATGGATGTCATTTTAGAAGCCAGGAGGCCTAGTACTAGAAAATCTTATGCTGACAAATAGAAGAGAGTCTGTGCTTGGAATCGAGCACAAGGAACTGATACAGCAGAACCAAATGTTCCTCAAATATTACAATACTTAACTGAGATGGTTGACAAAGGCCTAGCTTTCTCATCAATCAAAATCCATGCCTCTGCCATTTTGGCTCATTACAATACAGAGCTACCAATCTTTTCTCATCTTTTACTAAAGCAGTATCGTAGAAGAGCCAAAAATGTAAGGCCTCCTAGAAGATCACCATTACCTTCATGGGACCTCAATTATGTGTTGGAAAAGCTCACCCTGCCTCCATTTGAACCAGCTGCTACCGCTGATCTAAAGTTCTTATCATGGAAAACAGCTCTGCTACTAGCAATTACTTAAGCAGGAACAGTTTCAGAGCTACAGGCCCTCATGGCTGTAGAGCCTTTTGTCATATTTTACCCAGACAAGGGTGTGTCTGAGGACAAATCCTACTTTTATGCCTAAGGTGGTTTCCAGTGTGGCTCTTAACCAAACAATTCATCTGCCAATTTTTTATCCAAATCCACAGAACAAGGGGGTGAGAATTCTGCATTCCTTGGACGTACACAGACAGGTAAGATTCTGCTTGAGTAGGACAAAAGCTCTAAGAAAAGCTGAGTAATTACTAGTGTCATATGCTGCAGGATTAGAAGGAAAGGCTATTTCAAAGCAGACAATTTCAAAGTGGATTAGCCACTGCATCCGTTTCTGCTACTTGCACCATGGTAAACCTGTGCCCAAGGGCATTAGGTCTCATTCCACCAGAGCTGTAGCTACTTCAGCCTTTCTCAGAGGAGTACCAACCGAAGACATTCTAGAGGCTGCTACTTGGAGTTCTGCTCACACCTTTACAGAGAATTACAATTTGCCTCTCTACTCTAAGTCCAAGGCAGGCTTTGCCACTGCAGTGCTGCAGTGCCTTATAGCCACTCCTAATGCTGTTTAGCTCCAGCCTCCCAACCATAGCTTTGGGATTCTACCCAAATGTAATGACTGCAACAGTGAAACACGAAGAACATAGTACAGTTGTGTACACTTACCATAAATGTAGATGTTAGAGTGTATTCACTGTTGCAGTCCAGGTTACCCTCCCACCATCCCCCTGTCATTCTGAAGTTTATCTTTCCTTCTCTATCTTCTACAACCTATGTGATGTATTTGCTTGTAGATGAAGGTAAAGTTTTCTATTGATGCATGTTTATATATTTAGATATATAATTTTGCTACCTTTTTGGGGGCACCTGACATTGGGGGCAAGAAAAACTAAGGAAAATGGCGTCAGCTGCATGTTTTATACCCCTGACGACCTGACTTCATGGAAGAGAAGACAACAACCGACACAGGACCCAAGACTTTGGAATTCAGGCCGACTGAGGGCAACCTGCCAGCAGATTACCCAAATGTAATGACTGCAACATTGAATACACTCCAACATCTACATTTATGGTAAGTGTACACAACTGTACTTTTGTCGCTCTGAATCCCCCTTGGGGGGGGGGGGGCAGAGATGCTCTGATTTATGCTTGGCATCCCTGTTTTCTGTATGCTTATCTTGCTCTATCTTTAACAAAATTTCTTCAGAAAGCTTGCAGGATTTGGAGCTTTGTGGTCCTCATTGTCCCATTCTGGCCCTGCCAAGTCTGGTTTCCCTCTCTGCTCTCGTTTGGTGGCTCCACCATGGACGTTGGATCCAATTCTGGATCTCATTTCTCATCCCTCAGGGATTCCCCATCCAGACCTGGACAGTCTACAGCTCACTGCTTGGTTGCTCCATTTCCCATGATTATCAGGACTCCCCGTTTATCTTCTCCCGTTAAAAGAATTCTGGTGACGGCTCATAAGTCTTCCATCAGGAAGATATACTATAGCAAGTGGAAACGTTTTTTAATATGGGCTTCGCAGCTTGCATTGGATCCCTTTACTACTCCAGTTTCTACGGTGTTGGAATTCTTATTGGGGATTTTTCAACAAGGTGCCAGTTCGTCCACAGTCAAAGTTCAACTGGCTGCAATTTTCTAATTTTCATGTGGGGGAAAATATGGCTTCCTTGGCATCTTCAAAGCTTTGCAAGACTTTTGTTTAAAAGTACCTTTCTTCTGAGACCCCCCGGTGAATGATCCTATACCACTGTGGGATCTTGCTTCAGGCATTAGTTTCACCCCCTTTGAACCTGCAGCTTCGGTGGATCTGCAATTTCTGTCCTGGAAGACTGCATTCTTAGTTGCCATTACTTCTGCCAGGAAAGTGTTGGAACTTCAAGCCCTATCGGTCAAAGTCCCCTTATATGATTTTTCATAAGGACATGGTGTCTTTGTGCACTAATCCATCTTTTCTTAATGTAGCTTCAGAGGCCAACATTAATTATGTGATCGATCTCCCGGTCTTTTTTCCAAATTTTCAAAATAAGGGAGAATATAAATTGCATTTGTTGGATGTACACAGACAGTTAATGTTTGGTTACACAGGACAAAAGCACTTCATAAATCTGACCAGCTTTTTGTTTCTTACTCCAGACCCTTTTTAGGGAAACCAATCTCCAAAGCTGGATTTCCCAATGCATCATTTGGGCATATTCTGTCAGGAAGATTTCCTCGCCAGGTCAGGTGAATGCACATTCTACCAGATCTATGGCCACTTCTGTGGCTTTTTGGCCCACAGTTTCGTTGGATGATATTTGTTCTGCAGCTTCTTGGTCCTCATCTCATACCTTCTTTTCACATTATAAGTTGGACATCGTATCCAGGAACAGGACATCCTTCGGCTCCACCATGCTCCGGAATATCCTTCCATGAGGGCCTCCCAGGTGTTTAGTAGCTGGGCACTCTGTCCCACAGATTGAAGATCAAATGAAGACAACTACTTCAGATAAAGAAGTTATGTACTCACCATAACATTCCATCTGAGTAGTTGTTCTTTGTCTTCAACCACCCCCCTCCATCCTTCCCCCGGCCTTGTCTGAACTGTTTGTTGGCTATATAAGTATAGAAGGTGGACACCTTCAGGGTTCCCTTTCGTCCTTCTCTTTGTTCAGGAATTTTTTTCTGGTAGTGACAAGGTCCTGGTGGATCAGCTGTGAGTAATGGATTGGGCAGGAAACTCGGTCTGAAGGGAGGAAGGAGACTAGTATTATGGGTAAGGGGAGGAGCTTTGAGCTCGGATCAGATGCTGGCTGTGCAACTGAGTGGGAGCTGATACGACTCCGTGAGCCCACAGGTGGGAGGACAAATGAAGAACTACTCAGATGGAACGTTATGGTGAGTACATAACTTCTTATCTGAGGTAGTTTACTTCATTTGGTCTTCAACTTCTGGGTTACCAATCTGTATCAGATCCGAGCTGGCAACTTTTGCTAGCATCAACTCCGAGCTCCAGACTCCTCCCCTTACCCATAATACACCTCCAGTACCTTCCATCCCTAGATCTTGTTTGCCGCTAATTGCTTCAGCATAGTGTCTTCTGAGCTCCAACTAGTCAGTGGGTTTAAAACCTTCGTGAGTAGATAATTTTTCTAAATTTCTCTCAGTTAGTGTTAGCATAGGTCCCCTTTCTTCTCCTTTCGCTTGGTGCGTCGAGTGTTAGTGTTTTTAGGTACTTAGAGTAGTTTGTTCTGTGGTGTAGGTAGTAGCTTCCCCCCCTCAGTGTTTCTGTAGATGAGTGTGGTGAGTGGGTGTGCGTGTGTGTTTTATTTAGAAAGAACTTGCTTTTTATTAAAGTTAGCTTTCTAAAAATTAGAGTATGGCTGAAAAGCTTGATGTTAAGTTGTCAATCTCGCCTTCATTCTTGCTTGATGGGTTCGGAGCCGATCCCTCGGCTCCGACTCGGCACTTGCTAAGCTCGAGAGTCACTTTTACCAGCTCGAGGCAGCCCCATATCCCATGATGCAAGGCGGTAAGTACCCAAATCTCGTTTGCCGCTTCGCTTATGAGGTCCTCCTTTTACCAGCTCCTGGTAAGTGTTTCACTTTTTTGATATTTAAGCCCCTTTTTGTAAAAAAACCTTTAATTGTTAGTTATAAGTTAATTATTTACATTTTCTGACAGAAAATCCCTGTCTCTTCTAATTTTTTTTAGTCAAACTTTTAACCCATCCCATCCCCTCCCTGTTAGGGTGTGTGTGTTTGTTTTATAGGAATACCTTTTTGGTATTTTATTTAAGTTAATTTTTTGACTGGTGTGTGTGTGTGTTTTGGAAGCACCATGTCAAAGGAGAGGGTCTCAGGTTTTAAGAAGTGTGACTCGTGCTGTCAGAAGATATCTCTGACAGACGGTCACACTTCTTGCCTGTATTGCCTGGGGCCTCTTCACCTGCAGGACTCCTGTGCTATTTGTCATTCCTTCAGCCAGAGAGTCCTGCAGGAAAGACGCAACAAGCTGATACTTAGGGGCCTTCTTAAGCCGGAGGGCTCTCCGGCTAAGTCGGCTCCATCAAAATCAGCTAAATCTTCCAAGGCCCAGGCTTCTGTGTCTAAGCCTGCGGCCTCGGCTCCGACTCGTTCCGAGTCGAGATCGGCTCCGGCTGGAGCCGATTCTGGCTTGACAAAGCCTTCGGCACCGATGGCTATCGGTGCCGAATCTGCATCGACCACTTCGGTGTCGGCTCCGATCGGTTCCGACCACCATGTGGCACAGGCATCGGTGTCGGCTCCGATCGGCTCCGACACCGTTACTTTGGTGGCTGTATCGGCTCCGGCTGGAGCCGATACATCGAGGCATCCTGTCGGCTCCGATAAGTCTTCGGCTCCGACAGGATCTATAGTATCGGCTCCGATGGCTCATTCCAGGAAGAGGTCGAGGTCTCCTTCCTTGGAGCCGATACTTTCGGATCCGGCTTCACCTCTTCTTTCGGAATGGAGCCATCGGAGCCGATCTTCAAGGTCATCCAGACTTTCAGACCATGACCTAGAGAGAGTGGTCAGCAGATTACTTAAGTCACAGGTACTGGCCCAAATGTTACATAGTCCGTCTCAACAGACGACTATTGGTCCACACCCCGTTACACTTCCTCCTTCAACTCTACCCCAGAGCTTGGAGTTGGAGTCTTCGGGAATGGTTACTGCTACGGCTGGAGGACGGATACCCCCTTCTATTCCTTCAGCCTCTACTCTTATCTCCTCTTCGAGACCTTCCTTAGAGGGATTCGGTGGTCGGGCTTCCATGGTCTCCTCCGAGGGGTGAGTGGCATCGGACCCTTGTCCGAACCCGCTCTTCCCTTGGAGCCTCGGCCTTGGTGAGCTCGGCTCCGACATCTGCCTCGGAGACTTCCCTTCGGTGGTCCCTGGAGTTCCTAGTTCTTGAACGGGTTCTCTCGGACCTGCCTGGGAGGGGAGCGTTCGAGGTGATGAAGAGTGTGCTGGCCACTGGTATCAGTCAGCAGTCTGTTCCCGTAGCTCCTCCCTCTATAGTACCTGTTGACATCTCTGCCACTTCTCTTGCTACAGGACCCAGAGATCCTCCGCCTCAGGTTTCCCCATTGGGAATTTCCCCCTCTTCCGAGGATTCTCCTGATGTTTCGGGAGATCCTCCTAGGAAGAGGACTTGTAAGAGGAAACATGTAGACTCCCCCGAGTCTGTCACTTCGGATACTGACTTTGATGAGTCAGAGGGAGGGATCCCCTAGATCCCCCTCTGAGGATGTCTCCTTCTCAGACATCCTAGAACTCCTTAAACAGAGGGGAAACTGGCCCACCAACAATCCCTCTGAGGATGAGTCAGTATACCTAGAGGCGTTTGGATCTCGGCCCTCCACCTCCTGGGTGTCTCCGCCTTTCGACCCCCTTATGCAGGTTATTGCACGAAAGGCGTGGGCAGCTCCTGACTCTGTAGAGCCAGTCCCTAGGAGGCCTTCTAAATTTATCACTGCCCCGTGTGACAAGCAATTTCTCACTAAGGGTGTCCCCGCTGATGCCATGGTGGTGGCTGCGGCCACCAAAAAGGAACTTGCAGATCCTTCCGTGCCCGTCCATCCTCCTAATAAGGACTCTAGGACCATGGATAGGTACGGTAAGCGGATGTTTTCCTCAGCGACCTTTGCTATGCGTTCGCTGAATTACCTATGTCACTTCACCAGACTCCAGAGGGATATCCTCAAGGAGCTGGGTGAAGTAGTACAGGATCCTACAGCTGCAGGGGCTCAAGAGAAAATTGCTTCGCAGCTAGGAACCCTTAATTCCATTGCAAACTCCTCCATGCGGCTAATATCTTATGCTGCTGATGGAGCGAGTAGAGCTGCAGGTACAGGTGTGGCTCTTAGACGCCAAGCCTGGATGCGGCTATGTGATTTTGCGGATCCCTTTAAGGCGTCCTTCACAAATTCTCCCTTTGATGGGTCAGCTTTGTTTGCCCCTCAGGTGAAGGAAACTGACCAGGTGCGAACAGGACGGCAAGACTCTTTCTGCTGTAGGAGTCCGTTTTTCCACCCCTTCTAGACCTTATCCCAAAGGACAGAAAGGTGGGAAAATGTGGTTCCGTAAATCCCAAGGAGTCACGCCGGATTCACGTGGTCAGTTTACCCCTAGAGGCAGAGGGGGTAACAACAACAGACGCCGCTCTAGAGGCAGAGGGGTCCAAAACCAGGGAAACAGAGACCCTCTCCCTGACATCCCCTTTCACCATCCCTGGGATGTTGCCCGGCTGTCCCTCCTTGGAGGCAGTCGGGAAGATTATCACTGTACCCAGAAGCCTGGCATTCCCTCACTCAAGACAGATGGGTACAGTCGATCATATCCAAGGGTTACATAATTCCTTTCGAGGAAAGTCCCTTCCCCTCAAGTTCCCTTCCAGATGTACCACCCGGTCTAAGGGAAATTGCAGAGTTAGAAGTCTCAAAACTACTGCAAAAAAGAGCCATTCAGCCAGTTACAACAGACCATTCAGAGCCGGAATCTACTCAAGGTTCTTTTGGTCCCCAAAAAGACGGGAGACTGGAGACCAATATTGGATCTCAGCAGACTCAACAAGTCTGTCAGGAAGACAAGATTCCGAATGGTCACTCTTCAGTCAATTCTGCCCTTCTTACAGAAGGACAACTGGATGTGCTCAATAGATCTTCAGGATGCGTACTATCACATCAAGATTCACAGACGCTCCAGGAGATTTCTCCGCTTTCGGCTGGGGTCCAGTCATTTCCAGTTCATAGCCCTGCCCTTTGGTCTCACTACAGCCCCCAGAGTGTTCACCAAATGCATGGCAGTGGTCACGGCTCACCTGAGACGTCAAGGATTCCAGGTGTTTCCGTATCTCGACGACTGGCTCCTGTCAGCCACCACCAGGCATCAGCTTACACAAGCCAGGGATTACACAATAAACCTTTGTTCTCATTTGGGCATCTCGATCAACTTCGAAAAGTCATCCTTATTGCCCTGCCAGTCTATTACCTTCATAGGCGCAAACTTAAACACTGTTCGGATGTCAGCTACCCTTACAGATCAAAGAGTTTCAGACATTCAGAGTCATGTCAGAATCATTCTGGCCAACAAGAAAATTCAGGCCAGAATGGTTCTAAAGGTATTAGGTCTCATGGCTGCGGCCATTACTCTTCTTCCCCTGGCTCGATTCTACATGTGCCTTCTTCAGTGGATGCTGTTTACACAATGGTCATACCAACAACTTCCAATGCGTCACCAGATTCTGGTGACACAGACATGCAAAGAGCATCTTGCTTGGTGGATCACATCTCCTCAGGTTCACCAAGGCAGGTACTTTGTACCCCAACCCGATAGCCACTGTCACCACGGATGCCTCCCTGATCGGGTGGGGGGGTCATTATCAGGGCAGGATGGTTCATGGGACGTGGCAACCGTTCGAGTACCATCTGCACATAAATGTCCTGGAGATGAGAGCAGTGCTTTTAACGTTGCAAGCCCTCAACGACTTTCTTCCCGTAGGGACAATTGCAGTCCACACAGACAACATGTCTGTAGTTTGGTATATCAACAAACAGGGCGGAACCAAGTCCTACCCCTTGTGTCGAGAAGCGCTCAGACTATGGCAATGGGCGATCTCCTCTCATCGGTTTCTGGTAGCAACGCATATCCCTGGGAAAACCAACATTGTAGCGGACAGATTGAGCAGAGCTATTCTCATGCCTCACGAGTGGTCTCTCAAGCAATCTATAGCAGAAGAGATTTTTCTGGAATGGGGTCGTCCATGCTGCGATCTTTTTGCTACTCCCCAAAACAGCAAATGTCCAGACTTCTTCTGCCTCTTCCCTCCATCAGGCCATCCCCCCAGAGACGCTCTGACCCAGGATTGGCCCCAGGGACTTCTTTATGCCTTCCCTCCATTTCCTCTGATCCCTCAGGTTATCCAGAAAGCTACCGTTTTGAGAGCCAAATTGATTCTCATTGCCCTTACTGGCCTCGACAAGTTTGGTTTCCGTTCCTCCATCATCACCTTTTGGTGCAGCCGTGGCATCTGGACCCAGTGCCAGATCTTCTGATTCACCAATCGGGTCAGCTGCACCGGTCAATCCCTTCTCTCAACCTCACAGCATGGTTGCTCCACTTCCTTCCTTAGCCAGGCTTCCTTTGATCTCTAACCCAGTTAGAGACATCATAGTAACCGCTAAAATCCTCTACCAGGAGGATTTATACAAGCAAATGGAAACGTTTCTCTTATTGGGCTAAGGCCAAGAATATTGATCCTTTTACTGCCCCTGTTCAGGCAGTCCTGGACTTCTTAGCAGAGATTTTTCATGCAGGCTCCTCTTCTTCCACAGTCAGAGTTCAATTGGCTGCTATTTCCAATTTCCATGTCGGTATAGCAGATCATAATATTATGTCCCATAGGCTCTGCAGGGCCTTCTTGAAAGGAATTTTCCTACTAAAGCCTCCAATCAGGAATCCTCCTCCTCAGTGGGATCTAAATTTAGTGCTGACATCCTTGATTCTTCCCCCCTTCGAGCCAGCTGTTTCTTGTTCCCTGAAATATCTTTCTTGGAAAACTTTATTCCTAGTGGCTATTACATCGGCCAGGAGGGTGTCTGAACTTCATGCTCTTTCGGTTCGACCCCCCTATTTGGTTTTTCACAAAGACAGAGTTTCTTTGAGAACTAACCCAACCTTTTTGCCTAAGGTCGCTTCAAAGAACAATTTGAATCAATCCATCGATCTCCCTGTATTTTTCCCCAACTATTCAAATAGAGCTGAACAAAAGCTACACTATCTTGATGTCCACCGTCAACTTCGATATTATTTGGACAGAACAAAAAAGTTTAGAAAATCTGATCAACTTTTTGTTTCCTATGCAGATAATAAGAAAGGCCTTCCTGTTTCTAAAGTGACCTTGTCTAGATGGCTTTCTTCGGTCATCTCTGAAATTTATCTGCTCAGGGGAAAACAGCTGTGCTCAAAACCTAAAGCACATTCAACTAGGAGCTTAGCTACTTCTACAGCCTTTCAAGCTAGACTTCCTTTAGACACTATTTGTGCAGCGGCCACTTGGGCCACTCCTCACACTTTTGTTTCCCATTACAAATTGGACTTGGCCTCCAGGGACAGAGCCAGTTTTGGCTCTACAGTCCTCAAGAGTTTGTTCCATTGAGCCACCCAGGATAGAGGTGCTAGGGACCTCGTCCCATCAAGCAAGAATGAAGGCGAGATTGACAACTTAACATTAAGAAGTTATGTACCTACCATAACGTTCCATGTTGGTTGTCTTCTCTCGCCTTCTTTCTTGCGACCCTCCCTCCTTCCCCCTGGCCTGGACAGACCTTGTTATAAGAAACTGTTATGCTGAAGACCATTCAGACCTGGTCCTTCTTCCATCTGTAGTTTTCTTCTTCCTTTGGGAAGTATTTTGTGCCTGGTGCTATTGCCCTTTGTCATCAAACGAGATCTGGGTACTTACCGCCTTGCATCATGGGATATGGGGCTGCCTCGAGCTGGTAAAAGTGACTCTCGAGCTTAGCAAGTGCCGAGTCGGAGCCGAGGGATCGGCTCCGAACCCATCAAGCAAGAAAGAAGGCGAGAGAAGACAACTAACATGGAACGTTATGGTAGGTACATAACTTCTTATTTCCAAGCGCTGCACAGAGTGTGGCCCTAAGTTATCACCAGCGGATGGCCACACTCTGTATTTTGTGCTAGGGCGTGGCCCACCTGGGTGTGGATTGTAGCTGTGCGGGCTTCAACCCCCACGCCCTAAAGGATAGGAAGGCCAAGTTGGCTCTCAAAGGTCTTCTTCCCCTTTCCTTGTCTCCGACTTTGGTCACAGCAGCTGCTGTGGCTGCCTCTCTCCTCTCTTCCTTTGGCTTTTCCTCCCTCCCAGGCTGGGATTCGACCTCTTGTACCATAGCCTGTGGTAGCGGAGCAGAAGAGAGGTAGAGAGAGAGTAGAAGACGAGGGAAAAGAGGAAGAGACCCCCGGACCTCGCTTCTTCGAGTAAGACACCACGGATCCGTGACTCCCCTTGGCTCTGATATCTGAGGTTCTCCCCGAGCCGGAGGAGACCCGTCAGGTCGGAGTCTGTGGCTTTGTCACGGTCCCACCCGCTCCTTGTCAGATATGGATCTGGATAAGATGATGAGGCAATTTATCCGTATACAGATCCAGATGGGGGTCTTGCCAGCCCCCCCGCCCCATCTGGAGGGGAGAGCTCGCTTCCTTTCTTTCAACCCATTTCTCCTTGTCCGATCCGACCTTCGGGTTCGGAGTACTCTTATCCGAGGTTGGCTTTGGTCAGGAGGTCGACGCCGATGGTACTAGTTTCCTCGACGCAGACAGCTGCTTGCAGCGTTTCGGGCATGACCAACTCTGATCTGAGCCGCTCTCGGAGCCGTAGCTTGGGTGTCGGATCTGAGGGAGTGGAACCCTTTTCATCAGTTCCGACTTTTTCGGGCCAGGTTCCCTCCATCGGAGCTCCGTCCACCTCGGGCCTGGCTCTGATTCTCATGTCGGACCTGGGGGAGACCGACCTTATTGGTTTCTCAGGAGGTTCACTTTCCTTCGGCATTCGACGTGGTAGAAAGGGTTCTCTCCATTGGATTGAGACCCCTGACCACCCCCTCGGACTCCTCATAGACCATCATGGCTCTGTCTACAGTCCCCATCCTTTTACTAGAGGGACAGCCCATGCTCGAAGAACCTCAGACGGCCCCCCCAGGAGCAAATGGCTTGCGAGTGCCCCCGGCGATGTACCTTGCAAGCATATGTGGACCCCCCCCTCCCAGAGTCCCTCACAGAGGACAAGAACTTAGATGATGGTTGAGGGTTCCCCAAGGTCACCTCCCGAGGATATCTCCTTTGGAGACATCATGGAGATCCTGTGCCAGTGGGGAGGTTGGTCTGCCCCCAAACTTTCTTCTGATGACTCTGTGTTCCTGGAGACTTTCGGCACGGGCCCATCTACTTCCTGGGTGTCCCCTTCCCTGGATCCTTTGGTGGATCTGGTCACCTCGCGGGCATTGAAGGAACCAGACACTATGGAACCTATCCCAAAGTGACCTGACAAAATCCTAAGCCCCCCCCCCCAATAGATAGGCCATCTTGGAATAAGGGCTCCCCCATGAACACTATGGTGGTAGCAGCAGCCACTAAGAAGGAACTTGCTCAGGAGAGTTCCTCAGTCCACCCACCTCACCGAGAGTCGCAAATAATGGACCATCCAGGGAAGCAGGTGTACTCTTCAGCTACCTTTTCGATTAGGGCACTGAACTACTTGGCCCGTGTCACCAGACTCCAGTGCGACCTAGTAAAGGAGCTGGAGGAGTTTCCCCCAAAGTCCACGTCGCAGGTGGACAAGGCTTCGTTCTCCATGAGGATGGCCACTTTAAAAGCAGTATCAAACACGTCCATGTGACTCCTCTTCCATGCTACGGAAGGAGCGACTAGGGTGGCTGGGTCCGACGTGGCCATGAGGCGTAACAGTGGGCAAGACTGCTTTTCAGTTTATAGCATCCTACAGACCACCCTCTCAAAGTCAGGAATCCCACTCGGCTTTCCTGAAAACATTGGAGAACATGAAGATCTCTCCGAACACCATTATATTGGGCGACTTCAACTACCCAAACATTGACTGGGAGCACTACTCAAGCCCCAGCACCTTAGCCCAAAGGTTCCTGGAAATTATAAACTCAAATGCTATGGAACAATTAGTCACCACTCCCACAAGAGGGGACAACATACTAGACCTGATCATTACCAACATGGGGACTCTATGCTCCACACCAGAAGTATATCCCTCATTGGTAAGATCAGACCATAAATTAATTTCACTGGATGTCCACATCCCGACCCCACCCCCAGCCCAGAAAACCACAGTGAAAAACTCCTCAAAAGCGAACTTCTCACTTCTCAAAACCGAAGTGGAATCCTTCAAGGCCCCAGGGCCAGTGGAAACTACGGCCCAAACTGCAGAATCCTATATAAACGCATTCTGCGGACATCTCCAGGAATGCATGGATCATGCTATCCCAAACAAAACCAAGACCCAATCATCCAAAGGCAGGCGTCCAGTCTGGTGGACCCCTGCCATAAATAAACTGTACAACAGAAGGAGGAAGCTACTACATGATAGAGCAAAATCCCTAATAGGGAAGGCATCTCTGATCAGTACTAGCAACAAATTACGATCCCTCATAAAATCCTCCAAGGCCAGCTTCGAGAGAAAAATTGCACAGGACACCAAAGACAATCATAAGGCTTTTTTCAGTTATGTTAGAAACCTGGGATGCAACTCCCAGACTTGTTCTGAGTTGATTCGAAACGACAAAAAATACACTGAACCCACAGACATCGCCAATATCCTGGCAGACAGGTTCAGTGCAAACTTCTCCACCCCCTCCCCACCAAAAGAGCAAGTATCTATCCTGGCAGAGGGCTGCCTCCCAAACATCTCTGATGCTCAGGTGAAGGCTGCCCTCTCCAAAGCAAAAAACACTGCTTCCATGGGACCAGATGGCATCCCAGGTTCCGTCCTACATGAACTCCAAGAGGAACTAATCCCTCAAATAAAACAGCTATACAATCTCAGCCTCACTACAGGATATGTGCCCACAGAATGGCGTACAGCAACAGTGGTCCCACTCCACAAAGGTGGAGCCTCTACGGACCCTGGAAACTATCGCCCCATAAGCCTGACTAGCTTAGTCTGCAAGGCTATGGAGAGGATCATCATGGAGCTCATAAACAAAGACAATGGGGACCTACAGACACTAGATCCTACCCAGTTCGGCTTTGTCAAGGGCAGATCCTGCCTTTTGAACCTGGTTGACTTCTTCGAAACAGTCACCAAAGCCATAGATGAAGGGAAGGTAGTCCACACATCTGGACCTTGCAAAGGCATTTGACACAATACCCCACTCGGGCATCATAGATAAGCTATCCAGCTTAAATATAAACCCCTATGTCACAAGATGGGTCGCAAACTGGCTCAAAGACAGAATCTACAGAGTGAGAGTTGCTGGAGCCATGTCCGACTCGAAACCGGTCACAAGTGGCGTCCCACAGGGTTCTGTCCTGGGACCACTCTTGTTCGGTATATACTTTTCCGAGGTACAGGCAAACGTGGGAGGACTATGGCTCACCAAGTTCTCAGACGACTGCAAACTGGGCGCCATAATCATCTCTCCAGCTGACACAAACATCCTTCAAAAAGGTCTCACAGAGACGGATAAATGGTGCCAGCGCCATGGTTTAAAGCTAAATGCCAAAAAATGTATAGTCATACCCTTTGGCAAAAACAATGTGCCCACAAATTACCACATAGGCGGAAACCCATTAAGTACAGAGAAAGTTATTAGGGACCCGGGGACCCAAGTTGATAGCAATCTCTCCTTTGAAAACCGCATTGCCAAAGTGGTTAGAAAGACCTTCTACATAGCCCACCTCATCACGAAGGGTTTCACATCTAGATCAAGAGAGGTAATCGTGCCCCTTTATTCATCCCTCATCAGGCCCATCATAGAATACAATGCCCCTTTTGGGATGTACCTTACCCGGCACCTGCAGCAATTAGAAAGACCCCAAAAGTATCTCACCAAGAGGATCAAGGGTCTCAAACAGATGCCATATGCTGCTCGGTTAAAATAACTCCAGCTCTACTCAGTTGCATACCGCCTACTTCGAGGCGATCTATGCCTGACATACAAAGCTATGTCAAATCCAGAATTAATGGACATGCTCCACCTCAGTAAATCTAAATCCCTTAGAGCCACATGCTTGAGGGACCTGAACCTCAGCACAGAAATAAATAGAACTTGCTGGAGGGACAAGTTCATAACCCAGAGGCTCCCTTTGCTCTGGAATAGAATTCCAGTTCATGTGAGGCAGAGCACCTCACTGAATCTCTTCAAGAAGAATCTCGATAGGTGGATGGGGGATCGTAGGTTTGTCCCAGGGATTACTCCCGTGTCACTATTAGACAGAGGCACAGTAAACTAAACCTTAAAAAGGGCACAGTATACTCAAATCAAGGGGTGGCATAAGCCATACATAATCGGGCTAGGCTTATAATTGCCCCAGGGCAGATAGCCTAGTATGAACCTATGAACGCCTGGCTCAGGTTATGTCAATTTTCTGAACCCTTCAAGACATCATTAGACAATGCCCCTTATGATGGCTCTGCACTCTTCGGTAATACCGTCAATGAGACATTAGTCCAGAGTGAGAAGGACGGGAAGACACTGTCTACCATCGGCATCCGCTTCTCTAACCCTCAAAGGTCCTTTTCCCGGAACCAGAGAGGGCAGAGTTCCGGAAGTCACAGTATTCCCGGGACACTCTGGGCTCTTCTTCCCTCAGAGGCAGAGGGGGACAGAATGGATGCCGGCCCAGAGGTAGAGGGGGTCCGCGGAACTTTTGGTCTCTAGAACCTTTCCGGACAGACCCAGGCAGCAACCCTGAGAGGGGTTTGCCCGACTGCTCTACTCTGGAGGCAGTTGGAGGACGATTGTCCATGCACCTAGTGGTATGGGAGTCCATAACAATGGACCGCTGGGTGCTTCAGATCATATCCAGAGGATATTCTATCCCCTTCCTGGGTTCCCCTTTATCTCCCAGACACCTCCCGGACATACCACCCATGCAAATGGAGGCAGCAGCACAGGAAATTTCCAAGCTGCTAGAAAAACAAGCCATCGAAACCGTCCCCCCGTCTGGATCAGGCTTCTGTTCCAGGTTCTTTTTGGTGCCAAAAAAATGGGGAACCTAAGGCCCATTCTGGACCTCTCTACCCTGAACCTGTCAGTTGCCAAAGAGAAGTTCCGGATGGTCACGTTACAGTCCATGCCGTACCTGCATGAGAGCGACTGGATGTGCTCGTTAGATCTCCAGGATGCTTGCTATCACATAAAAATTCACCAGAAGCTCCAGGAGGTTCCTTCGCTTCCGGCTAGGAGTCAATCACTACCAATTTCGAGCCCTATCCTTTGGTCTCACCACAGCCCCAAGGATGTTTACCAAAGTGATGGTGGTGGTAGCGGCTCCTCTGAGGCTTCAGGGGAGTCAGGTCTATCCGTACCTGGACGATTGGCTCCTTACTGCTCCCACTAGGCGTCTACTTTCCCAAACCAGGGATTATTTCCTGACTCTTTCCCTGTGTTTGGGGATCACAATAAAAGCATCCAAATCTCTCCTAGATCCTGTACAGGTGATAGATTACATTGGTGCCAGGATAGATGCTCTTCAGTGCAAAATTTTCCTGACCTTTGAGAGAGCTCAAAACCTGAGGATGCATATCTCCCTGATTTACTGTTCTCATCTTCCAACGGCAGAATTGGTGTTGAGGGCCCTATGCTCTATGGCGGCATCCATAACCCCGTGTGCTCGGTTACATATGAGAATTCTACAGTGGACTCTAGCTGTACAATGGCCCCTGTTGGAACTGCCTTTGACATATCCAGTCCAACTCAGTTGAGTCTGTCGGTCGTCCCTCATATGGTGGATGAGCTCTCTGGACATTTTGGAGGGACGACCCTTTGTTTCAGCCCCAGCCCAAACCACAGTGACCACGGATGCCTCCCAACTCAGGTGGGGGGGGCATTGTTCGGGCAGGACAGTCCAAGGCCTGTGGTCCCCCATAGAGACCAGCTTGTATATAAATGTCCTAGAGGTGAGGTTGATCCTGCTAGCGTTGCAGGCCCTTCATGCCTTTCTTCCTCTGGGGATGATTGCTATTCAGTCCGACAACATGTCAGTGGTCTGGTATATCAACAAACATGGAGGGATCAGATATTATCCCCTTTGTTGCGAGGCCATGAGAGTGTGGGAATGGGCGATCTCCACCGGTTGCTTTCTCATTGCAACGCACATTCCGGGAAGGTCCAACATCCTAGCAGACAGGCTAAGTCGGACCATTCTGATGCCTTACGAGTGGTCTCTGAATCTGTCAGTAGCGGAACAGGTCTTCAGCGAGTGGGGTCAACCTTACTGCGATCTCTTCGCATCTCCTTCCAACGCGAAGTGCAGCAAGTTTTTCGCTCTGATCCCCCCTGCCGGGGGAGTCCCCCAGAGATGCTCTAGTTTATGCTTGGCCTCCCAGTCTTCTTTATGCTTACCCGCCAGTACCTCTCATTCCGAGGCTTCTACAGAAAGCTTGTCGTCTTGGGAGCAAAGTGATTCTGATTGCCCCATTCTGGCCTTGAGCAGGTATGGTTTCCCTTCTTTTGGTCTCACCTTCTGGCTCCACCTTGGATCCTAGATCCCATTCAGGATTTAATTTCACACCCTTCAGGGGTGCCTCATCTGAGTCTGGACAGCCTGAAGCTCACAGCTTGTCTGCTCCAGTTCCTGTGATTGCTAGGACTCCCAGACTATCCTCTTCAGTTAGATCTGTTTTGGTAGCTGCTCATAAGTCTTCGACCAGGAAGGTTTATCGCAGCAAGTGTAAATGTTTTTCTTAGATCTTTTCACAACTCCTATTTCCACCATTCTTGATTTTCTAGCTGATATTTTTCAACATGGAGCTAGTTCTTCTACTGTCAAAGTTCAGTTGGCTGCCATTTCTCATTTTCATGTGGGCGAGAAGTCTCTCTTTAGCCTCTTCCAGACTGCATAAAGCCTTTATCAAAGGCACCTTTTTGTCACGCTCCCCCGGTCAAAGATCCTGTTCTGCCTTGGGACCTTACTATGGTTCTACAGTCTTTGGTCGCTCCGCCTTTCGAGCCTGCCGCAACTGCAGATTTGAAATTTATATCTTGGAAAACAGCTTTTTAGGTGGCTATTAACTCTGCAAAAAGGGTTTCAGAATTACAGGCCTTGTCCATCAAAATTCCTTACAATGATTTTTCACAAGGATAGGGTTTCCCTTCAAACCAATCCATCCTTTCTTCCTAAGGTAGCATCACCAGCCAATATCAATCAGACCATCAGTTTGCCTCTGTTTTTTCCTAATTTTACTAACAACATGGAATATAAACTCCACATGTTGAATGTTCGTAGAAAGTTACAATTCTGTTTACACAGGACAAATAACTTTCCGTAAATCTGATCAGTTGTTTATATCCTTCTATAAACCTTTTTTGGGGAACCGATCTCCAAGGTCACTATAGCTAGATAGATTTCTTCATGCATCCTGCAAGTCTATAAGGACAGAGGCATGTCTCCTCCAGGTCAGGTGAAAGCTCATTCCACTAGGTACATGGCTATGTCTGCAGCTTTTCCATCTAAAGTGTCTTTGGATGATGTTGTTTCTGCAGCTATTTGGTCCTCATCACATACGTTTATTTCTCATTACAAATTGGATTTGCCTTCCAGGAGGAGAGCATCGTTTGGTTCCACAGTGCTCCGGAATATCCTTCCATGAGGGCCTCCCAGGAGTTTTAGTAGCTGGGGACTCTGTCCCACAGGTTGAACACCACATGAAGTAAACTACTTCAGATAAAGAAGTTATGTACTCACCATAACATTCCATCTGAGTAGTTGTACTTCATTTGTCTTCAACCATCCCTCCTTCCTTCCCTCGGATCTTGGCGCATTATCAGCCTACGGGGCTGCAGTGTAGGTCACAAGTAAATCTTTCAGGTCGGATTCTCAGTATAAGTTCAGCAAACTCTATCTGGGGATGTAAGGCAGTGGAGGTGTATTATGCGTAAGGGGAGGAGTTTGGAGCTCGGAGCTGATGCTAGCAAAAGTTGCCTGCTCGGATCCGATACGGATCCGTAACCAACAGATTGAAGACAAATGAAGTCCAACTACTCGGAAACATTATGGTGAGTACATAACTTCTTTTTTTTCTTGTTTTGGAAAGATGTATGCTAACACTTTTTCCTGTTCTAGCAAGTTTTCTAATTTTTCTAGTTTTATACATTTAAAATGTTTTCTTGTGCTAATTAGCGTTTCTGGGCTGGACCAGATTGTATGAATCTATAAAATATGCCTGCTTCCGATACAGTGCAAGACAACTGGAGAACCAAAGTTTTTATGGCCTATTTTCTGTTATTTTTCGGACGTGCTTGGTTCGGGTGCTTTGGCTCTGCACTTTAAAGTCCTTGTTTGTTTGTGGTTGCTTCAGGGCTCATTTCCCCATACAGAGAGAAACTGCCAATCAGTTTATCTCGGACCCAATTCTTGGATCTGAGATCACTAGAGGCTCCGTCGGATCCCAGGCCTCTCAGATCAGACAGGTTGATCCTTTGGGGTGTTTCCACTCTTTCCCATCAGATCCTAGGTGTGCAGATCAGACTGTCTGTGACATCACTTTGGATCAGCCTCCTGGGATCGGACTATGTGTGGATTAATTTGGATCCGGGTTGCTTCCACCATGGAACCCGTTTGATCTGAACTGTTTCTCTTCCCCCTTCCTGGGATGCTACATGTGGATCATGGAGGGCTGTGCAACCCTCAAATTTGGCTCTGTTGGATCTGGTGTCATTGGACTGTGTGGTTTTATTCAGATCCAAGATGCTCCTCGAATCTGACTGATTCTTTTCTTTTTTTGCTGCTTCTGCGGCCAACTTTTGCAGTGTTTTTTTAACCTTTGGATCCTTCTGTCTGATCCTAGAATCTGACAACTAGCTAGCCTCCTAACAGAACTGTTTCTTTGGATCCTGAAATTTTGAGCAATTGCACATTCTTCAGATCTGTGGCTTCCCTTGGATCCTACAGTACCAGTAATTGTTGCTGTCAGTTGTCATTTAGGAATTGCTTCTGACACAATTCCTGTTAATTTAGTCAATACCCGTTGAGTATCCAGACCTTCCACCTTTTTTCCGGGCTGCACTTGTAATTCAATAATTAGATTCAATTCCACTTCTCATACCCTTAAGAAGAATACACAATAATATTAATTCTATTATTTTAGCAATTCTGTAATCATAAAAGGATATATCCCTTCCATTCTGTCATAGTTTCTTGGACGTATTTGTTTCTGAGTCTGGTCTGTCTAACCCAGGATTTGTGCTCAACTTGCAGACCCAAGACCTTTGTTTTAGTTAGGCCGAATTATTCCGGTATCCATTCCTCCTGCATAGGATCTACCACTACAGTGCCCATTCCCTTTCATCCTGGAGGCAGTCACTTGCTCCTTTGTGCACACCTTCTTAAGGGATTATAGGTTGTATGCAATTCCCAATGTAAAGACAGGATTTGCATGTGCCATACCGAAGAGGCATGCCTCACGTCTCACTCCAGTAGGGAGATGCCACCTGTCTGACAGGGCCTGCTTTGTGAATCTTCTCCAACAGTATGATTGCAACAGTCACCCACACAAAGAACGTAGTATAGTTGTGTTAAGCAACTTACCATAATAGTAGGAGTGTGATTAGTATCACATTCCTGATTACCTTAATCCCATCCTTTCTGCTGCTTGGGACACTTAAGGAGCCATGGTGGGTGACATTCCTCTTCCTCCTTATCCTTATCGTTATCCTTATCCCTATTCTTATTTCCTTGTCTCTCTCCTCTTTGTTTAGATTCCTCTGGAGAGAATGGATTCTCCAGGTCATAGCCACTTTCTTGGGGAATATTTCAGTACTAACAAGGTGTTATTCAAGCCATCATTGACCTGATGAGAGTCAAGAATGAAGACAGAAGTGACGCTTATGTTGGAGGATGCCACCTCTCCATTTTTATATCAGATACATGAAAGCATCTGAGGTAAGATGACATCAACCTGGCGATGGAGGAAGGGTGCTAAGCTCTAAAAGACACCGCCTGTAGATACCTAATGTTGTGACTGTAACAGTGACCACTGCACTCATTTGGTTATGTTGTCTGTCAGGGCTTACTTCTGTTGAAGATGACTAATTCTGAGCCGTCGTGATTTTATAACTTGGCATTTTTTCAACTGCTTTTATTTTTTTACCTTTTGCCCTTAAGAACTCCATACCTGTCAGTGCAAGTTATGTTTTTACTCACATTGGAGGCTAAATGGCATGAAGCCTGGAGGCATAGTTGCAGTTAACTCCATATTGTCTTTGTTTTTTTTTTATGTCTGGCTTAACAGTATCCCTTCACTGTAGGTGCAGCTTGGAAGGAAATGCATAATCACTTGTTGGTGTCTCTTTTACAAAAAGAATAGTTGCTAGTGTGAGTTACTGATTTCTTTCATCAAGACATCCCTTCCTGCTGACTAGAAAGTGAAAAGCTAACTTGTCAACTTAGTAGGAATGTCTGAGTGCTCTAAATGTCTCACTTGAGTAGTGCCTTTTTGTATGATGAATGCATTACTGCAGTACTGTTACTGTTCACTATATGCAGGCGTGTAGCCTAACAACTGATCTTTCCTTGATTATTGATGTGGAAAGATTTTGAAGTTGGTTTGCAAATGTGAATTCCTGTCATAATCCCTTTGTTAGGCCATTCTGAAGGCATCCAGTTTTATGCTACACAGGGCCAAGAGGGTTTTTATACAAGATTACGTACTGATTGCCACAGAAAAGGGGTACCCTCTGTTTTCTAATCAGTGGGATGCTAGTCTAGGTTTTGTTTCTGGGTGCTAGTCTAGGCTTTGTTTTTCCAGTTCTCCTGTAGGACTTGCAGACCATTTGGATTGTTCCTTTCTGAACAAAGTATTCAAGAGTCGAAAAGTTCTGGGCGATACCTCTTTTAGTGCATCTGTATTTTCTAGGAACACTGGACCTGTAATACGGATGTTGGCTTGCCCTTATCTTTTCACCTCACAGATGGTTTCTAAGGTTTAAGGCAGAGACACTGATGTGTTTGCAGTGATGCCATTTAGTCTGGCATCTAATCCTAGGCATTCAAACTGGAATCTTAGTTTGAGAGACAGCCTTACAGAACTATCTGCAAATATATAGAGCTGAGTATATTTTTCTGTATTATTCTGTATTATAGAGCTAAATTGTTTGCTTAGATATCTGTTGTCTTACTGCTCTGCAAATATATAGAGAACAGTATATATTTTTTGGCTTTATAATTTGCACATTCCTCACATCTGTGTTGAAACTGTTTTTCCTCAACCCCCCCTCCCTGTTCTTGGTTGTAGTTTAAATTTGGTGGCTTTTGCAGTGCCCGCCCCACTGTAGATTTGATCCAAGACACTCACCCAGGCCCATCTCTTTACCACATTCTACCTAATAAACCCTTTCTGCACTTGCTTTTAGTCCTTTTTAATTTGATTACATTTTTTCAAACTGTGTGTGGACTAATATTGCTACATATTCAAGTGTGCCAGCTTGCACTGCATGAGTATTTACTACTGCTTTTGCTACTTTTCTGAAAAAAAAAAAGAAAAAAAAAATTCATCTGCTTTTACTGTACTTGTGTTTCTTCTTACTTTATTTTGCTTTTGCGTCATCTTAAAAGTACTCAGTTGTATTTATTACTGCTTGGTGTAACTCATTCTAAGCCTTTTAGTTTAAACACTTGGGCTTCAGACCAGTTGTTTTACATTAAGAGGGTTTGTGGTCTGCACTGTAGTGGCAGAACAGGTAGCTTACATCCTTCTAAGTTGGGAACTGCTGATTGAGGGCTCAGTGTCTGTTATTCTAAAAGTGTATTAATTCTGGTTTAAGCACTTGGGCTTTCAGGCCAGTTATTTTACATTAAGAGGGTTCGTGGTCTGCACTCTTGTGGGAGGAGAGGCTGGACTCTGCCCTTCTGAGCTGGGAATTTCTGGTTAAAGGCTTATAGTGCATGCATGTCTGAACTGCTTCTTCTGAAATTGGTACACCTTGTTTGCTGTAGCATAGACTAGATCCAGGCCTGCTGAATCTAGCTTTGTTTGTATGCTTGTTTGTTTGCTTGTTATTTCCCTGGAACGCTAATTCCACCTAAAACACGGCTTCTCAGCGCTTCTGTGGATCCCTAGTGATATCTGCATTGTTTACTGTACTTATTTCCTTGTTTTACTTGTTTCACTTGAAAGAAAGTTACTGTTTGTCGTTTTTGCATTTAAGTTACCTGTAACACATTGCACTTAAGTTACCTGGCACTTGCGCACTAAAGCAATTATATAAGTCGGCACTAAAAATTAAAAGCACTACACCCTCACTCCCCATTGGCCCTTGTTTTCAATTATAAAGGAATTCCCAATATTATTCTAGCATGTCCAAAGGTCAGTTGTCAGTCTCATCTCCGGTTCAGCTGGTGAATCTGGAAATCTTGAGGCAATGTTACAACTGCCTCATGTACACAGACAACCCTCTCCTCCTCCCAACAAATTCCAACACATGTGAGAGATGTAACCATATAGCCATACTGGAGGCTAAGCTCTCTCAACTCAGTACTGGCATAACCAGTCAGGAGAAGGAAACCACACTCACTACAATTCCAGTCTCACATAGACCTAGCATGACAGCAAACCAAACACATAATCACACAAAAACATACTCAGAGGCTCTAAATAAAGATCTGCCTAAGCAGCAGAGACCTCCAAAGCAGACACCCAAGCAACCGCTACCCCAAAACAAAACACGTGCAACACATATCTCACAAAGCCAGTGTGCCGAACAGTCACAGCCCTTAAGGCTAAACAACACACCTGATACACTTGTAATAGATGACTCTATCGTTTGGCACACTGACGTCCCGCTCACCAGGCTGAACAAGAAGGTCACGGTGAGCAGCCTGTCGGGCGCTAGGATCCGCCACATAACACAAGCACTCAGGTCACTCCAAGGCAAGTACAAATATGACTCAGTCATTGTCGATGCTGGTGTGAATGACCTGAGATGTACCTCCCTGGACTACATCAAAAGAGACATAGAGGAGCTCTCTGAGCATGTAGCCCAGGCTGGTATGACCCTGACCTTGAGTAGCATCTTACCCTCACCAAGAATGATGCCACAATATGAAGACAAGATGATCAATTTCAATAATTGGCTTAAGTATTGGTGTCATTCAAAGGGGATCCAATGCCTGTCAGCCTGGGATGATATGCTCGACAAGCCACGATGCTTCGCTAGGGACGGCTTGCACCTGTCACCCCGGGGCTTTCGGATATTGGCAAAGGCTCTTGCTACCCCCATAGTGCCTTTTTTAGGCAAGGCTCAAAAGACAAACCCACCTCCATAGGTATCACAAGGGATAAGAAACTAAGAGTAATGCTACTCAACGCCAGAAGTCTAAACCTCAAGATGCACGCACTCGAAACTCTCCTTAGCATGGAGAACATCGATATCTGTGCAGTAACAGAAACCTGGTTCAGGGCTCCCGAGAGCACCCCAGCACTACCAGGTTATACCTCATACCATGCTTTTCGGCCCCAAAACTTGGACCGAACCACAAAAGGAGGGGGAGTATCGATATTCATCAAAGCTACCCACACCTCCAGGTTGGTGGCACAGCACGAAGCATCAGAGACTATCCATGTGCAACTAACAGTGGGTAAAACTGCCTTCCAGTTTATAGCCTGCTACAGACCACCCTCCCAAACCCAGGAACACCACTCGGCCTTCCTGAGAACACTGGAAAATATGAAGGTCTCTCCAAACACCATTATATTGGGCGACTTCAACTACCCAAACATGGACTGGGAGCATTACTCTAGCTCCAACACCCTAGCCCAAAGGTTCCTAGAATTCATAAACTCAAATGCTGTGGAACAACTTGTTACCACTCCCACAAGAGGGGAAAACATACTGGACCTGATCATCACCAACATGGGGACTCTATGCTCCAGACCAGAAGTGTATCCCTCACTGGTAAGATCAGACCATAAACTGATCTCACTGGATATTCACATCCCGACCCCACCCCCTGCCCAGAAAACCACAGTGAAAAACTTCTCTAAAGCAAATTTCACACTCCTCAAAACCGAGGTGGAATCCTTCAAAGCCCCCGGGCCTGTGGAAAATACGGCCCAGACCGCAGAATCCTTTATAAAAATATTCTATGAACACCTTCAGGAATGCATGGATCATGCAATCCCAAATAAAACCAAGACCCAATCCTCCAAAGGCAGACGTCCTGTCTGGTGGACCCTAGCCATAAACAAACTATACAATAGAAGGAGGAAGCTACTACATGATAGAGCAAAATCCCAAAAAGGGAAGGCATCTCTGATCAGTAATAGCAAAAAACTATGGGCACTCATAAAATCGTCTAAGGCCAGCTTCGAGAGAAAAATTGCACAGGACACTAAGGATAATTACAAGGCTTTCTTTAGTTATGTTAGGAACCTGGGTGGGAATTCCCAGATATGCTCAGAATTAGTCCAAAATGACAAAAAATACACCGAACCCACAGACATTGCCAACATCCTAGCTGATAGATTCAGCGCAACCCCCCCCCCCCCACCAAAAGGGCAAATATCTATCCCAGCAGAGTACTGCCCCCCGGACATCTCAGATGCTCAGGTAAGAGCCGCCTTCTCCAAAGCAAAAAACACAGCATCAATGGGACCAGATGGTATCCTGGGCTGCATCCTACATGAACTCCAAGAAGAGCTAAACCCAAACATAAAACTACTGTTCAATCTCAGCCTTACTACAGGATATGTACCCAAAGAGTGGCGTACAGCAACAGTGGTCCCTCTTCACAAAGGTGGTGCCTCAACGGACCCTGGAAACTATCGCCCCATAAGCCTGACTAGCTTGGTCTGCAAAGCTATGGAAAGGATCATCATGGACCTCATAAATAAAGATATTGGGGACCTACAGACACTGGATCCTACCCAGTTCGGCTTTGTTAAGGGCAGATCTTGCCTCTTAAACCTTGTCGACTTCTTTGAAACAGTCACCAAGGCCATTGACGAAGGGAAGGTAGTCCAGGACCTCGCAAAAGCCTTCGATACAATACCCCACTCGGGCATTATAGATAAGCTCACCAGCTTAAATATAAACCCCTATGTCACTAGATGGGTTGCAAACTGGCTCAAGGACAGAACCCACATGGTTAGAATTGCTGGAGCCATGTCAGACTCCAAACCAGTTACAAGTGGCGTCCCACAAGGCTCAGTCCTGGGACCTCTCTTGTTCGGTATATATTTCTCGGAGGTACAGGCCAACACGGAAGGACTGTGGCTGACCAAGTTCGCAGATGACTGCAAACTGGGCGCCATAATTGACTCTCCAGCCGACACAAGCATCCTCCAAAAGGGCCTCATAGAAACAGACAACTGGTGCCAGAGCCATAGCCTCAAGCTAAACGCCAAAAAGTGTATAGTCCTCCCGTTTGGCAAAAACAAAGTGCCCACAAATTACCAAATAGGTGGTAATCCATTAAGTACAGAAGAAGTAATTAGGGACTTGGGGACCCAAGTTGATAGCAATCTCTCATTTGACAACCACGTGGCCAAAGTGGTTAGAAAAACATTTTATATAGCCCACCTAATCATGAAGGGATTCACATCTAGATTAGGGGAGGTCATCGTGCCTCTTTACTCATCCCTCATCAGGCCCATAATCGAGTACAATGCCTCTTTTGGGATGTATCTTACCAAACACCTGCAGCAACTGGAAAGACCCCAAAAGTACCTCACCAAGAGGATCAAAGGGCTCAAACAGATGCCATATGCTGCCCGGTTAAAGAAACTCTAGCTCTACTCAGTGGCATACCGCCTGCTCAGAGGCGACCTGTGCCTGACGTATAAAGCCATGTCCAACCCGGAATTAAGGGACATGCTGCACCTCAAAAAATCCAAATCCCATCGAGCTACACGCTCGAGAGACTTGAACCTCAGCACTGAAATAAATAGGACATGCTGGAGGGACAGATTCATAACCCAGAGGCTCCCTTCACTTTGGAATAAAATCCCAGTCCAGGTTAGGCAGAGTCCCTCATTGACTCTCTTCAAGAGGAATCTTGATGAGTGGATGGGAGATCGTAGGTTTACCCCGGGTATCACTTCTGTGTCACTGTTAGACAGAGGCACAGTATACTAACCTCGAAAAAGGGCGTAACAAAATTAATCTAAAATGGGTGGCGAAAGCCAAACATACTCTGGCTAGGCTTATAAATGCCCTAGGGCAGATAGCCTAGTATGAACCTATGAACCTAAGAAGACAAGTTTATTGAAATTCCAAGAATGGTGATTTTCAGTCCTCACAATTTTGACAGTCAGGATTTTTGAAGTGTAATATTTTATGCGAGGAGACAGCAGCTTTTTGGACTTCGAAGAATTCCTTGTCGAGTATTCATATGTATGGCTCCCTCCTGTAATGCCAGTCAGGGAATGGGATGTGCATTTTCTTATACTTGGATCACTGTCTTTTTCAGGTTTGGTCCCCTCTGTCTTAATGGTAGTTTGGGATTTGTGGTTTTGTTTTGGGCTTACCTATGATTAGCAATAGGTGTCATGTAATTTTTGCTTATGTTGTGTTGCTTCACTGTTTTTCTTCGGTTTTGTATGTTACTTACTATGTTATCTTTGCTGGAGCTTTTCTTCTCGATTCTCCACTGAAAACGGGCCATTGGCTCAGATGGACTATAACCCGGTTAACAAATGTTAAATAATTAAATAAATAAAATAAATATGGCTTTGACAGCTGCATAGAGGAAGACATAGGAGCAGTTTGGAATTTGTGCAGCAGAATATATTTTTGACACGAGTGGGATTTGTGCATGGTCTTTCCCTTTCACCAGGTAGTGTCCTAAAGAATTCTTACAGCAAAGACATTTCTGGCACTGTTTGGTACTTGTCTGCTAGCATCACAATGGTCCCACATAGCAACTTTGAATGATACATAAAATTAAGGAAACTGTATGAGCTGACACTGAATCATTTCAGCCATAAACTTCCTCTGATCTTGCCTTAAACTAAATTATGTTTTTAGTGGATCGGACACATCGGAACTGGGAGAAATCTTTTTGTATCATCAACCCGTCAACTCCTTCTAAGGTGCACATTTTAATGTCTTTTTATTTTAAGGAGTTTGACCTGCCTAACAAAGAAAGATGCATATCAGCCTGAAAGGAATGTTGAGTCCTCCATTCTGGAAATGTTTACTTTAAGGTTTTCTGCAAGTCCATATGGTTTATGAACGAGGCAGCATAAGGTCTGTTATGTGAGACAATAGCTGTGCAATTATGGAAGTAAAATCTGTTTTTGAGCTTACATCTGCAAGTGTTTCACCTTCCATATGCTAAGCAAATCTTCTGACAAGACTCACTCAGCTGAGAGTCTAGTTCACCTTGGTTATGTCTGTCACCTGTATGTTTATGTCCTCCAAGATCTGATTTCTTCCTGAGGATGTCTGCACAGGTAACTTTTCCTTTCAATATAATGCTCAACTACCTAGGATTTGCACCAGGACCCACAGTGCCATGTCAAGTTTATAGAGAAACAAATTACTTTTCTCTTTCCTAACTATTCCTTTAGTTAAAGGATTGATGTATAAAAGAGCGAAATGAATGCTACTTTTGACTCTGATTCCTCCTTTATGGCCTAGACAGACTGGTGATGGTGAGGTAGTTTCTTTAGTTTCCTTTCAGGGTGGATTTTCTGTATCAGAAGTAGGTAAAAGTGTTACATCCAGCTTGAGTCCATCTGTCTAGCATCCTGGAAGCTAGAATTTTGATCACCAGTGGAGTTTTCGTCTCTTGTGTTAAATGTCATGCGAGAGATCTTCTGCTAAGAAGCCTTCATTTTTTTTCCTATCGTCTCAGTGGTGTTAATGATCTGGCACAGTGCAGTTCCCCATGTACCCTCCTGGGTCCTAGATTATTTTTTCTGCTGTCCAGAGGTCCATCTGACTTTTTTCCAGTTGCATTTGTATCACCTTGTGAGTATGTTATCCTTGACTCCTCCATTAGCTTCTAGACCTATAGTAAGCTTCCAAAGAAAGTTTTGGCTTTTCTCTAGGGTTTGAATTTTTCTTAAGGTTTTAGAATCCTTGACAGGGCCTCCTTTGAGTCAACATATTCCATTCCATTGAAACTACTTTCTGTGAAGACCATTGTAGTGGTAGTTACATCAGCTAGAAATTTATCAGATATTCGTGATCCATTAAGGGAGAGTGTCCTGTGCTGAACTTTCTTTTAGTTAAGATCATGCCATGCATTTTCTTAAAGTTGTAAAATAAACCCAGTGAGACTACCACGGCTGAAGTTTCCAGTTTAATAAAGGAGAGTAAAAACAGACCAGTGCTTTCACATAGACAAACTACGCTTCATCAGATCCTTAAAACAAATATCATCTCATAGCATATATTTCTCCCCGGGCCTCCGCTGAAAACAGGATCTGTGGAACCTAGTCGGACATTCCCGGTCAACAAATGTTAAATAAATAAATAAAATAAAAATATAGTAAAATCCAAATAATCAAATTTAACAATTGATCAATTAGCAGCAAATTAATAGTAAATTAAAAGCAATTCAAACATTATTACTCTTAAAACGGCGAGCATCTAGTTGTGGTTTAACACATACATTATTATTAAGTCCTGGGTAAATATGTGCTTGCATTTTTAAAATCCACCTAAGCTCAATCCGTTCTAAGTAATTATTATTATCTCCTCCTCTTACATTTAGTACAACCGGTTGTAAAACTCTAAAGCTAAAACTGTGTGTGGTAAACTCCATAATGTGTTTAGCTATGGCATTTAATGTATTCTTGTTCCTGATATCGTATAAATGTTGGTATACCCTGTCCCTAAGACGTTTCAACATCTTACCTACATATAAACAGTCAGTCATTACAGTTTGCTAAATATACTAGATTTGTATAACAGGAGGCATAAAGTCTAGGTTTAAACTCAAAATTCAAAATGGGGTGCTTATAGTGCTGAGTCTTGCATCATATCCTACATTTCATACAATGAAAAGTACCCAGCTTTTGTTACTGAACTAGTCTCAGTTGTTTGTCTCTGCACAATAGATGTTTAAAATTCTGATTATTTCTGTAGGTGAACTTAGATACGTCACCTATAAGCTTAGCTGTATACCTATCTGCTGTTAAAAAATGCCAATTCTTTTTGATTATTTCACACATCTTATTATCATTGGCATATTTAGTAACAAAATAAACTCTCTCCCATCCCTATACTGCTTATTTGATCCTCTAGAAGATGCACCATCTTCCCATCTTCAGAAATATAATTTCTCACATTATTAAAAACATCATCCTTTATTTTACAGAAACTAGAACCCTTGTAACCTCTATCCATAAACAACTGTTCCAAAGCATTAACTTCACTCTCCCTATCTGATTTATCTATACAAATTCTATTCACCCTGTTTAATTGGCCTCATAATATTAGGAAACATATGCCTATAATATTAGGAAACACATGCTTTCTATGTTGGTAAGACGTTGAAACGTCTTAGGGACAGGGTATACCAACATTTATATGATGTCAGGAACAAGAGTGCATTAAATGCCATAGCTAAATACATTATGGAATTTACCACACACAGTTTTAGCTTTAGTGTTTTACAACCAGTCGTACTAAATGTAAGAGGAGGAGATGATAATTACTTAGAACAAGTTGAGCTTAGGTAGATTTTAAAAATGCAAGCTCATATTTACCCAGGACTTAATAATAATGTATGTGTTAAACTAGAACTAGATGCTTGCTGTTTTAAGAGTATTAATGTCTGAATTGCTTTTAATTTGCTGCTAATTGATTGTTAAATTTGATTTGGAATTTACAATATATATGCTATGAGATGTTTGTTTTAAGGATCTGATGAAGCGTAGTTTGTCTATGTGAAAGCACTGGTCTGTTTTTACTCTCCTTTATTAAACTGGAAACGTCAGCTGTGGTAGTCTCACTGGGTTTATTTTACATTTTTATTGTTCGCAAGTTAGGCTTTTGGGCCGTGTTGATAGTGTTTCACGTTTATTTTCTTAAAGTTTTAGCTCTCTTACTTTTATCCTTCTTTCTAGGATGCAAAGGAGCAGTGTGTAAACTGAGAAGACCCTAGAGAGTAAATGTATGCATATGTTAGAGCTAGTCATATTGCGAAGCTAGAGCACCTTATCGTTTCTTCTGCAGCTAGCAGATCGAGTGCCCCAGTGGAGAGACAGTTAGATAACTGCTGGAGTAGCATTTCAATTTTTGTGGGCAAATCCCTTTAGGATGGTGTCAAGGCACAGTTGCTGCTTCCTCAACTTTTTAAGGAGAATATTTGTTGCTTTTTGTGCTGCAGTTAAGTTGTCAACAGTCCACATATTACAAAGCATTACAAGCTGGCTTTGATGTCAGAAACTAAAGGTGGATTTTCTAAGGCAGTTATCCATGAGATGCTTGCTAAAGCCTACACCCAGCGTTTAGGTGCATATATGTTCTCTCTAAAACAGTAGAGTGAAAATGGAGACAGAGAAACATTGTAGCTGTGTGATCATCTCACTGTAACATCTCACTGTAACATTCTGTGAGTGCGTTGTCATTGTATTCACAGTTGGCAGCTTCCCTCCTATTACTTCTCATTTTCACTTTCATGTCTAAATGTTTTTTTGTGGTTGGTGGGTGATGTTTTTTAAGAGATTGTAGGGAATGGGGCTTTGCAGCACTATTACTCTTCTGTAGAGCCACTGCAATAATAAGGTGGTGTCGTCTTTTTGTCGCTGAATGATCCTAATTGCAGGAAAGCCTTGGAGAAATTAAATAGAAAAATAGTGTGAAATTTGCGTGAAAGCTGACTGAAACTTTTACATTGTGTTCACGTTTGATTACCATGACATTGTTATGGAATAGCTTTCTGTCTGGACATCAGAGTGGCGATCATGCATGATGGCTTCAGAACGTTACAGTAGGTGTATTTACCTGCTAACAGTGCCAGTTTGGATAACTTAGTGGAGTTTGGTATCATACATTTTGACAGTGTTGTTCTTCCAAAGGAAGGCGGATTTATGTACATCTTTAGATGGGGAAGTTGTACAGTTAGAGCCAGCGTAACTTTGGTGACTTTATGCTTTCTGTTAATGTATTAAGAATACAAAACAGTTGTGAAGCTTCTTACTGAAGCACTGTTAACCCACAAGGATATCCTTGAGCCTGCATACATTGTCTGCATCCAGTCTCAGCCCCAGGCAGTGATCATTACTGTTCATGGATAAATTTGTAGATCAGCAGACTTCCACTAAGTGGGATGGATTTCCTTTACAGGTACTGCAAAGTTTGAGACAATTCAGCCAGCTGTTTCGATCTGGACATCACAGATTTACCTCGATTTCCTTTTAAGTGTTTCATAATTGCACTAGGGTATTGTCCAACAGCTATTTTAAGTATAAAGTGATTAAGTCCAGAAGAGAAGCTTTTATGTTTTATGACTCTAGGAATGTGGTTTTGTGCTTACATTTCTAAGATCAAAGATGCTAGGATGTCTGATTAGCTGCTTGTCTCCACTGTCAGTATAAGCAAAGGGCATTATTAGGCAGGCAGTTCACAGCTGTTTTGCATATTATATTGGAATTTGCTGTGACTGCTAGTAAGTCTATGGGGGGCATTTAGAGCTCAGTGGTAGAAAGGCATCTGCATGAGTAGCCTTCATTAAGGGGAGTCTAAGTAGGTAAGGGAGTCTTAAGTAGATGAGACCTGTGAAATATTGACCTGGTCTTGAGTACACACTTTCATCAAGCATTGAAAGCTGCGCACTCAGGCCATATTTTAGTTGTGAGGGTTTCTACTAAAGTTATTCAGAAAATGTTTTGTAGAACCATTTTACATAACATCGATGCATAGTTTGCTGTTGATGCCGTGCAGCATGGTTTACAGAAGAGTCAAAAATTATGGAAAAATGTTGTACATTTTTGTGAGAAACTTAACAGTAAAGGGTTTAACTGCATTTGTAACACTTGGGTAGATACTCCCGCCCTTCCACCCTCTTTCTTTTGTAGTTTTTTGCTCGTGTTTTGTGATTAATTCATGACTGTTTTGATTAAGTGCTGCAGTGATTAATATGTCCTGTTGTAAAGCTCTGCATATAATGAGGGTCAACAGTGGTAGAAGCCATAAATCCAGTATGTGAACCTGACTGGTATTTTTGCAACAGAATTTCAGTAAAGATGCATATACTGTAGTAGATGTGACCTAGTACTGTAATGGCACCATCTTGAGATGTGTCTTGATCTGCTGCCAGTGGTTGGTGTAGTGGTGCCGAGATATTGACTTCAGTTGTTTGCTGTTTTTATGTCCAAAAGATTGGATCCCAAATGCTGTTAACTGTTATATAGCTTTGGCTTTGGAAAGTGAAGGTTCTTTCTTTTCTGCAGTCTGAATGACTGTCACAAATCCTGGCTCCAAAATTTACACTTTAGACAAATTAAGCTTGCAGTAATGAGTTCTCCACTGCTACAAATATTACAAACCTGCAATAATGTCCCTTACCGGAGGTCTTCACCTATATGTTAAGTATTACATTAGATATGCACTGTTACATTAAGTTTTTCACACAGCTTACTTTCTCAGCTGCTTTTGTGAGTGGCAAACCTTTATGTAGTTTTGCAGACTTAAATTTTAATAATTGAATCAATTCCTGTCTTTTCAGGCATAATCCTCAAGGAACAGAAGATAAAATTACTAAATTGAAAGTTACTATGGTGGCATGGGATCGCCATGATGAAACTGTCATTACTGCAGTCAATAATATGACATTAAAGGTTTGGAATTCATACACTGGCCAGCTCATACATGTTTTAATGGTAAGAGAGTAATCCATCTGTTTAGCTGTCAGACTTTGGGAATATGTTTTTTATTTGCTGGTACAAATATCAAGATCAAGCATACTTTTTATGGTGCACTTGAGTGTGTGTTATGAGACAAGGGGTGATATACATGGCACAGCTATCATTGCACAAGCAGGGATGTTACGAGGCACGATCCTGAAGACTGCTGCTGTTTTTATTGACTTATCAATGTACATGGTTCTAACTTTTTAATTGGGTGAAATTTTGGTAAGAATTTTTTTCAGCATAGTTGTTTGAGATCCATCTCTCAAGCTGTGTTCTGTCATACACCTTCTTTTGTAAACAGGAACTCAGCATCTCTTTTTGGATCAAGGGCCAAGGTTCTGGTGACTCTTTTTTTTTAATCCCTAGACGCTTGCACTTCACTTATCTGACTGTGTTTCTATAGAAGCTGCCATACCTTCAAACTGAAGCACGTCATCCTGATCCAACAGCCTTCACGATGAAGTCGGCCCAGTCACCCCTTTACACGTACTCAGATCTGGCACCCAGTATTCTTAGTATCCCCAGAAGACAATGGTACTCCTTTGGTACTTGTTAGTTGAAGAAATCTGCAGCAGGAAGGTGCAGGTCTGGTATGTCCAGCCAAAGCCCCAGGCCATCTGGGCATTGATCCCAGCCAATAAGGGCGTGACGTCCAAACATAGAAGTTCATCTGTAGTTACCCGGACCTGAGGTAGCTAGCATGTCTTCACAACCCGGCACCCCCTTTCCCCACCAGCATGGAACTCCCTGGCTCAGGGATTACACAGCTTCTACAGAGCTTGCAGTAGACTAACCAGCTGTGTTAGGAAGTCTCCTGTGGTAAGAGGAAGAGGAAACCCAACTGTGAGCAGGATTCTGATTCCACAGATAGTGAGGAGGAAGACCTTGGCTTTTATTTCACAGATATCTTTTTACTTTAGAGTGTGTTGGTTATATTTGTTTTTCTACCTTTTTGCCGTAGCATGTGGCTCACAAAGTGCTGCACTCCATTTTCTCCCAATCATGAATGTGTTTGGCTGCAGGTTGTAGGAGGGGGGAAAAAAAAAACAAAAAAAACTGCTTCACTTGAGAGTGTCACTCAGTGACATCAGCTTAGGACCTTTACTGATATCTTGCAACAGAGTTTCAGTAAAGAAACTTGAAACTCAAAAACATGAAGTATATCCATAGATTTTTAATGAGCGCACCACCCCATATGCATAGAGATTAGTCTATTAAAGTCTATGGCTCTACTTCATAGTAGTTGATGTCTACAAAGGATATACTAAATTTATTTGAGTTGTGGTTTAATAAGTTTATGAAGCTTCTTATTAAAAAAACTGTAAACTTGACCACGGCATTTAAAGGTATGGAGCAAACATTAGATTGTCCTTTACATCTCCCACAGAGGGCATCTCATTTGGGTATATGCTTTGTAAAATGAGGGAACTCTCTATTATGGAATGCCAAAGAAGTATTTGATGTACATGAGTGATAATTTCTGATCTTGAGCACCCCAAACCTGTGGACATTCTTCCTTCCTGTTCTAGGAGCTTTACAGAATACTTTCCTAGCTGTCTCAAATGTTCAGTGTATCACAAACTCTGAGCCTCAACAGAGATCTCGCATGATTTTGCTGCCTATCGATGTGCACTCAAAATCCCTGTTACCAAATCATTTATCTAAGTCTGTTTTAAGCACTTCAAGACTAGAAGCTTTTCAAATCCTTGAAGGCAATTCATTCCATAGCATTGCAGTCCTACAATAAAATGATCTTTCCCCAGAAGAGTGTTGCATACTGGCATATTCACAAAAGTTATTTTTAGTGCCTGTATTATGCTACTTAAATTCTAATCCTAAGGTGGCTGATAAGGCCTTATCCACGCATTTATAGACTAGTTTTAATTTATAGAAAAAAGTGACAGCTGTTCCAGCCTATCCCTATAACTTAGATGCTTAATTACCTTTTGTAAAACCTTTGGATTCTCTCCAGTCTGTAACTGTAACAGCATTCTATATATTGTCTCACAACAGCCTTGTAAAGCAGGAGCAATAGTCTCACGAATAGTAATTATCTTCATACTTCAACCTGTGGTTCACTACTAAACCCAGATCCCTAAACTTTTTTTTTCTTCACAGGAAGATAACATGGTCAAACGTGTGTTACTAACAGTGCAATGCAGTAAAGGGGGGTGCTGCACTCCTGAGTGTGTCATCCTTTGGATGAGACGTTAAACAGAGGCCCCAGCTGCTTGAGTTGGTGGTAGCTCAGGTGGATGTAAAAAGTACCATGGCATCAATCGAAAAGAATAGGGAGATATCCATGATGCCCTGCCCAAATTTCCCTTGAAGATAAGTACCTCCTCAGGTCTTCCCTGAAAAGAGGCTACTTAGCCTAGGTGGGACTAACCCTGTCAACAAAGGAACAGTAAAATAAATATGGGTAGCATGGAGTGTTACAAATGTAATATTTTAGTTTTACTGGCATTCAACACCATGTACTTATTCATTGGCCACACGTGCAAGGAATCCAAGTAACTGCTGTAATACAGCATGGCCATTCACTGAGTTAATGATTAGCCTAACCTTAGTGTCATCTGCAAGCTACTGACTAATATCCTGCTTTAAATAAAAAGGTCACACATGAATAAGCTAGCCAGCATTTGTGTGAGGACCAACCCGAGGAGCACCCACCATAACACTCTTGACCTTTGATGTTATATCCCCAGTTCTCCCATTAAAAGTTCAGTTAGTCAACCAGTTACCAACCTACTTAGTAATGTTTTCATTAGTACCAGAATTTTGCAAAGAAAACGTTTGAGGCATATAATCATATACCTTAGCAAGGTCACATCAACTGACACATATTGATTCCCTTGTATTCTTATATAGACTTAAGTTTGTCAAGCAGGCTCTACCTTGAGCAAATCCATGTTGAAAAATGTAGAAGTTTGGCTACAGCTCCTCTGAGTAGAAAGTTTACTACTCATTCATAACATTTTGCAGTAGTGCACATAAGACCTGTGTGGCAGTAGTTGTCTACGTAATGTTGCTACCACCCCTTAAAACAAGGGAGTAACTGTAGTTGTTTTCCGTAATTGTGAAGCAAATCCCTTCTGAAGAGAGAATAACTACTGAATACATGATGTTAAGTACTCAATAATGTTTGATAAAATATCCATTAAGATTGTCAGGCCCAGTTGCTGACTGTGGCTTACTTGTTCGTAATGATTTTTCCACCACAATATCAGTAAGGGGCACGAGTTACTGCAAACAGGATAATCGAGATTGATTGAGGCTGGACATTTTTTTAATAATGCAGAAAAGCTGCCTGCTCATACCTCCACTGAATGATTCAGGTTAGTAATCTGAACTTCATCCTTGATCACAGTAATACTAGATTTAGACTCCTTCCTTAAAATATCTAAAGAAGGCTTTTTTGTTTGAAGTGTAAATTGCCAACTGAAGTTCATAGCTAGTTCTTGTTTTCTTCAATAAGCTCCTAAAACCAAGTCTTATTTTCTGATCGTTGATTTTATTTGTCTTGTTAGAGGTCCTGCTGTACATATGCCAGTGAACTTTTTTTTTCCATCTAGCCTATTTAACTTTACTGTCCACTACAAAGTCTTTTAACTTTACTGTCCACCACACTGCACTCTTTCTACAATTGTCATTTTCCTTGTTTTAGAAATAATCATTTAAGTCAAGCTAAGGAACCAGACTGCTAACTTCCTGTTCCAAGGATCCTAATAAGTTCTGCAGTGTTTAGGATTCATGTTAAGTTTCTAAACAAAAAATTCTATGACTAATCCAGCAGGAGTGTTTGGAAATCCAGAAATGGATTAGAATTGGTTCCAGCTTTCAGTGCTCTTTTAAGTGGGATGGCAAAATTCTTCACTGCTTTGTACAGCTGCCACTCTGACTTTCAAGTTAGTCAACTGTCAGGCTTGTATGACTAAGTACGGGTTCATACCTGTCTGTCAGATAAAGTAGAATGTAGGTGTGAACATTGACTGTAGATGATTGTCACTGTTGAAATAAAACTCTGACCTCAGTATGCAAAAATTTGAAAAAAAGGGGCTGTGGATGGATAGATGGGAGAAGTTATCTGATGAGAACCTGAAGCAAAACATTGAACTTACCCAGACCATTGGTCAGGTAGCTAAACACTGTATTAAATGTGGGTCTGAGGCCATAAATGTAGTATCCAAGGCAACAGCTAAGAGACCTGTTATCAGGAGACATGCTTGACTGAGGCTCCAAACCCTGCCAATGGGCATCAAAGCACAACTCCTTAAAGCCCTTATTGACAAAGATCTGCTATTTGGGGTGCCTTGTGTTACATTCATCATGGGAAAAAATACAAAGGCATATGAGATCCCACAGCACTAGAGAGACAGCAGCTGTAATGGCCCTCCTCTGGATCATAGTTGCAGAGGCCATTCTGGAGGCTGCCACCTGATCCTCTGTCGTGTGTTTTCCAAGTACTGCAGGTTAGACATTCCTTGCAGGGGAAAGTCCGGGCTGTTAACGGCCACCATATAGAGCCTTTTACAGTCTGTCCACCTCTCATTCCTTGTGAGAACTGAGAGTCAGTACTACTGCAGCAGTGATTCATGCTAAGAACATAATACAGTTACGTAGGAACTTGGCACAGCAGTGTATATTTGAGTGGATTACTGTTCCAATAGGGTTCCATCCCACCATTTCTTCGCTTTCTCTTTCTCTTTGGGCATCCTAGTGCTAAGGTGGGATATCGCTTTTTATACTTGTGTCCCTGCTGTGGTCTGGCTACACTGGGGACACCCATTATTTATATCCCTGGTTCCCTGAGACTTTACTGTTGGGTACATGTTTGGTAGGGTACTGCTGTCGTTCTTGGGAGGACAGGGTTACTATCTTGCTGTTACTTTGGGCAAGGAAGAGCTAAAACTCTGATGCTTGTGAGTGCCAGCTTTTCCAGGGAATATGTTGCTAGGCCTCTAGGGTGAGCATCTCTGGTCAGGTAGGGACTTGTACTAATCTGTGAAAGTCAGACCAGACACTTGACACAAGTCCCAGTAGTCAATACTTTTGAAACGGTGATTCACTCAAATATCTGTTTTGGTAAGCTGCTACACAATTGTACATTCCTCTCCAGTTTTCCACTACTTCTAGAATAAAGCAAACCTGGCTGCAAGTTTTTCATGCAGTTACTCAGGGTTTATTGTATTTTATTTTTTCTCAGAAAAAGTCTTTTCTTTGAGAATTAATAAAAATGACTTCTCTTAATAGTGTTTTTATTGTCAGAAAATTACACCAAAAGACAAGTGCATAGCCCATATTTTTCTTGATCCATGCTTGAGTAGATACTAGCTTTTTGAAGAGCGACTCAGTAGATGGCACAGATAAACTAACCTGCTTACCAGGCCACAGAGCTTCAAATGCAGATGGAAGGAGTGCTTCTAGCAGCTTTTGGATGAAGAAACCCCCCAGAAGTTTTGCTGCCCCAGACACAGCCCACAGTGAAAGAAGAGATGGAGCCCACCCTAGGAAAAGTAGAAACAGCACCAAGGAATATGAAGTCAGGAAGGCAGCAGGCTCACATGAGGCAACCACAGATATAATCAAGATGTTGGGTGTGAAAGGAGAGAAATGGCTCATGAGGGGGTGCTGAAATTCTGAACATTATTTTGCCTCTGTAGCTGAAAAGAGGGTTATTTCATCATGTAAAGTGCCAGTCTGCAGAATCGTAATGCCGTGTTTTGACATTGCTTCAGATCATTGATTGAACCACGTTAATGAAAAGTGTGGATTTTTCAAGTGTGGAACTCTGAGCCATCAAGAATCCAAAGGTTAATCCATAAATGTGTAATGCAAACATAACAAGTGCCCTTCTTACTCAACTATGAAGAAGTGGTGTGCAAACTTTTTGTGTGGAGATTTCAAGACTGAAAATGCAGCAAGGTCTGGGAGGCCTCAAATGTCAACGCCTGAAATTGTTGACCATGTCCATGACCTGATTTTGGCAGATTGACGAATATCGGCTAAAACAATTGCTGAGACACTACAGATATCCAGAGAACATGTTTGGTTTATAATCCGCGAGTAGCTGGGTATGCAGAAGCCGTCAGCCAAGTGGGTGCCCAAATGTTTGAAAGTTGACGAGAAAAGATGTCGAGTGGACACTTCCAAGTTGATTTTGCGGCATTTTCATCAAGCTGGTGCCAACTTTTTGGAATGACTAATTACTGTTGATGAAACATGATTACACCACTATGATCCTGAGAGAAAACAGTCCATGCAATGGCGGCACTCGGGTTCACTAAGGTCAAAGACGTTCAAGACCCAAAAGTCCGCAGGAAAGGTCATGGCCATAGTGTTTTGGGATCAGGAAGGTGTTGTAATGACCATTTTCCAGGGGGCCAAACAGACTATTACTGAAACTTGCTGCGCCAATTAAAGTGAGGCATTGAAAGAAAAAAGGAGAGGGAAGCTGCGGATAGGAGTTCTCTTTTTGCAAGGCAATGCACCTGTTCTCAAGGTTGGCAAAACAATGGATGTTTTGATATAATCGCGGTTTGAGTGCGTAGACCATCCACCCTACTCACCAGATTTTGCTCCATCTGTTTCCTATTTCTAAACCTTAAAAAGAGTTTGAAAGGGTGGCCATTTTCGAGTGATTCGGGGGTGATTGCAGCAGCAGAGTAATATTTCAGTGATCAGACTTTTTTTTAGCAGGGTTACAGGGACTTGAGACACAGTGCACCAAGTGTGTTGAACTTCGTGGGGGAGAATATGTTGAATAACTTGTAAGTTTCATGGATCCATGTCATTCCCTTCTTGGTCAGGCTTACAACTTTTCAGTACCCCTCTTAGGCTTACTCAGCTAAATAGCCCATTCGGGAACCTTCTTTTTTCTTGCTTTTATTATAAAGGATTTGTTAATGTTAGCTAAGAGGGAGAAGTGTTATTGTCTTAGGAAGATCCTTTATAAAGACCTTCACTCCCAGTGTTTGTTTTGTCTAGGGACTGAACAGAAATGCAAAAATTGTAAAATCTGATTCTTATTTGTTCCTAAAACCCTGTGAATGAGACCTCTCTTTAAATACCTACTTAAAAACCCAATATCTTCATAGGTTCCTAAAGTAAGGTGGTAGAACCTTCTGTCTTGGATGTCCTGCTCTTTCCCAAAAAGTAATTCAAAAAGGCTAAGCCTGTAACTTCATTTGCTCTCTGACTTTGGATGTTCCAACTGAGATGCAGCTGGAATCTGCAAAACATCCAAGTCCTTCACAGATGTCCTTTGCTGTGTTCCCACTGGTGGTCTATACGGTATTTGTTTCCCACATGTCCAAAGAGTCTTGAATCTGTTAGGATGGTAGAGAAGGTGGAAACTAGGGTAATAATTTCTGAGGGACCACAGGACGTAACCTCAGATGGTGGTAAGGAAAGAGGTTCCTGGCACTTTAATTTAGGTATGTCAGGGTTCCAGTCCACTGTGCTTTGTTAGAATGGACATAACTCCTCAGAAAAAGAAACCAAAAACTAAGCATATTTCTCCATTGCAGATGTCTCAGGAAAAGAAATGGCTGGAATTCTCCCAGGGGCCTATACAAGACCGTCTTGTCCTTAAAGCCTCCTTCCTTTCTTCCTTCCTCACTACTTGACATGCCCCTCCTCCCCTGAAAAGACATCATGAGACTTCATCTGAGGAGGAAGAGTATCTGATCCGGATGAGGATTCCTTTACTTATTCATCCAAAATGCATTCTGCTGGACAGCGTGTTTCAGATAAAGAAGACATCTCCCCAGGTTGCGATATAGACTAAATTTCATTTGAGGAAACTATTACTAGGGTGATGCAACAGTGGAATGGCAATCTCAGGCAAGTTATCCATTTTCAAAGAAGATACTATTACTTACTTGAGATAGAGCCCTTAAGCCTACCCTTGTACCCTCAGTCTTGGAGGTTTTTCTGGGTGTTTTTGCATCCACCTCTACCTTTCCTGACTTCCAACCTCCAGCTCCGAAAAAGCCATGCAGGTTTTACAGCATCCCAGAAGACATGAGTTTCTCTACAAAAACCTTATAGCAGATCCCTCAGTATTTTCCATCTCTACTGGTAATCCCACTAAGCTTTTACCTTAAATGTGTTTTCATCAGGCAGAGATAGTAGAGCCATGTACCTTTACGATAAGAAGGTCTGTACTTCTGCCACCTTTGCTTTTAAGGCCAGAAATTATCAAACTCTGATGACAAAATATATTTTGTTGCTTACAGAAGAATTAAATAAAATTATGAATAATTGGGAGGATTCTAAGCATAAGTCACAAATGGTTACCCTGCTCAGTCAGACTTTAGAAGTACAAGACTTTGTTTAATGCAGCTTTGATGTTGCAGAGACTTCCTTCAGAGCTGCAGTAGTTGGCTCTGTCATGTGCAGATTTACTTGACTATACTTGTAGTCATGTGCAGATTTACTTGACTATACTTGTAGTCCTCCCGTAGGATATCAAAGCCTAGTTGCTAGACTTTCAGCTTCATGGGGATCTTTTATTTGATGCTGCAGCAGCTGAACTTTTCAAATTTCTGTTGGAGAAGGGAAAAACTATGCAGAATTTCAAACTATTTTTCTAATCTGCATCCCTAAATAGGGAGGGAAGCCTACTTCCTTTATACGTAGGGAACAAAAGACAACACTAAAAGGCAGGAAACATCCTTGAGAGAGAATTCAGAAGAAATCCCCCCAGAGACTTCACGCCTGGAAAACTATTTTTCCAGACAAGTCAGCCTCAGCCTATCTTCTGCCCCTCCTCTTTTCTCAGTCCAAATACCCCCTTGTCCAGATGACCGACCTTTCTTGTCCCAGCTTGGAAACTCATTACCACAGACAAATGGGATGTCCTTCTATTAATATGCAGTTGTATTCATAACACAAGGGAGCTTGCCTTTGGTAGACTCTCATGCGTCTGGCCATTTTACAAAAGATAGATGCTACCTTTAGGGAGGGTATGACGTCCCGTATCTCTCTCTCTGGACATTTGCCATAAACAGACGTCTGGTACAAAATGGACGTCAGCATGCATCATCTTCAGGACATTTCTGCCGCCTGTGTAACTGCCAGCTCTGGTTGTTGCTCCTTCTGAAAAGTGATCCTGTGTGAAGCACTCATCTTGTCCGACTTCAGATAAGTACCCCCATAGGGGGGTTTTATTCTTTTGCTACTCCTGTGTGGTTTTTCATGTCTGGTAGAAAGGGCAAGTGTAGGTGTGAAAGGCAAATTCTACAGAAAGATATGCGTGAGCTCTGCCTGTTTTGTGTAGGCCAGAAACATGGCCACATTACTTGTAGTATTTGACAGGCCTTTCTTCCCAAAACCCTCAGGAATCGCTTAGCTGCCTTAAAACTTTATTTAGAAAACCAACGTCTAAAGCTTTTGGCCAAAGCAATGGATCTGACATCAGGCCCCTTGGATGATCCGCCAGTCAAAAAGGCCAAAAAGTCTAGGCCTGAACTGACTGCTGCGCCCTCCCTTCCAGCCGTACCTCTTGAGGCCAATGAAGGCCCAAAGTCCAAGCTGGAATCCTCGGACCTTCCTTTGGTGGGTACCCAGATGGAAGCCATTAAAGAAACTGAGGGCATGTCCCAGAGGGAATTGCAGACATCCGATGTGGTCGACAATTGGGAACCTAGGCTCGTCACATCAGAGGGTCCATGTGAAGTCTCGCAGATTGTGGTTCGTGAGGATGTTGGCTCTGATATTGTTGAGTGCAGTCTGGCGTCTGTCCCTCGATACCTCGATATCGGACTCCCATAAAAAGAAGAAACAAAAAGCTAAACATCTTGCTCCTTCACCGCTGCCTCCAATCAACTTCCTGACTGGCAGGCCTTCACACAAGGCCTTTTGAATGCCTTCTTAGCCCTACGCCAGGCCCCTACTGCATCTACCCCCATAGATAAACTTGCTCTAGATGTTTCATCTGAAGAGGATTCATCAGGGGATGAATCTTTCGCTTATACCCTCTGAGGTACACTTCCCCAGGATAAGTCTAATGGCACAGATTCCCCAGGAGAAGATGTCACCCTTGGGGAAACCATGGGTCAAACGAAAGAATTCATAGTGGGACAGAGACCTAGAAGCGATATGATGAACTTGTGCAAATGGAGTCTCCCAACCCGTTGGCTGTTCCTCCAGTACACACCCTGCCTTCTTGGATGCATTCCTGGCTGCCTACAGAAACCCTGATTCATAACCTGTAGCACCGAAATGCCCAGACAGGTTTTATAAGGTCCCTGTGGCAGCTAAATTCTTGTACAAAGCACCCTCTGCAGATCCTTTTAGTCATTGCTGTGGCTACAGACAAAACTGTTAAGCTATTCCCTTCCACCACCTCCCTCCTGCCCTCGGACAAGGAGAGCAGGTTAATGGAGCGACTAGGGAAAAAGGTCTACACTTCTGCTTCCCTAGCAGTTAGAGCAATTAACTTCCAAACCCACATGGCCAAATATTCCCTGGCTCTGCTAGCTGATGTGACAAAACAACTAAGGGACCTCCATGACTATCCAGTGAAGGCTAAAATATCTACCCTGCTGAATTCCTGCACTTGGATGACCAAGCACTCTTAAGTGCTGTTGTGATGTAGTAGAGGCATCCTGTAGGGCTGCTGCTTCAGGGTCTGTCATTAGGAGATACTCCTAGCTTAGGTTACAGCTTCTCCCTGATGACATTGTCTAAACTCTTGGACACACCCCTAGACAATAAAGTTTTATTTGGTTCAGCAGCTGCTGACCTGTTTAAGACCCTCCAAACAAAGGGCAAGGGTCTAAAGGATCTGAGACGCATTTTTGTCTCTCTGATCCCACGCTTCCAAAGGAATTACCCTACCAAAACCTCCTTTGTGAGAAAGCCTGCCAGACAGTTGCCACCAAAAGCAAGAAGGACTCGAGGAGACAGGCTTCAGCCAGACCTACTCCCTCTACTCCTGCCGCCAAACAACCCTTTCACGGTAAGCCTGGTAGCCTGTGACTACCAGGCAATGGATCCACACATTCCACTTTCCATGCATCTGCCTGTCTTCCTAACTGCTTGCAATCAGGTTACCCAGGACTCTTGGGTCCTATCTATAATAAAACGGGGATATTTTATGAGTTGGGAGACCAAACCTATTCCCAAAGGCATTCCTCAACTCTCTCAAGAACTGCCTTTCTTCCAGTCAATTCTTCAGGAACTCCTAGGTCAAGGAACCATTCAAGAAGCCCCTGCCTGCACATGCAAGGGAAAAGGGATTTTACTTCGGAATGTTCCTAGTTTCTAGGAAAGAAGACCCATGGAGATCAATCCTGGATTTGTCCTATCTCAACACCTTCGTTCAAGTTCCCTCTTTTCGCATGCTCACTCTTCCTACCCTGCTCCCCATGATCCCACCCCATTCCTTCTTAGTATCCTTGGGTATAAAAGATGCCTACTTGCACATTCCAGTCCGTCCCCTCTTCAGGAAATTCCTCCATTTCTCAGTAGGTTCTGCACACTATCAGTTCTGAGCTTTGCCATTTGGTCTCCCTACGGCCCCAAGGGTGTTTACAAAATGCCTGGCACCAGTCATGGCCTTTGCCAGGACAAAGGGAATCCAACTCTTCCCCTGCCTAGACAATATCCTGATACAAGCTCTGTCAGATCCTTTGGTTCTACAACATCTAGACTTCACCATTTCCTTCTTGTGAAGTCTGAGAGTCACTATAAACCTAAAAAAAAATCATCCCTGATTTCTTCTTAGGATAATGTGTTCCTGGGGTGCAGGATCCTAACAAAAAAAAAATGATGGCCTGTCTTCCCCCAGAAAATGTATTATGCCTCACTACTTACTTCAAGGTATTTACTCCCTCTAAAAGCCATATCAGCCAGGGAGTTCCTCAGCCTCCTGGGATTTGTGGCCTCCACTATCCCCATGGTTCCCCTGGCAAAACTTTACATGAGGAAGTTCCAGTGGTACTTGAGAACAGTCTGTAAACATCTGCACCTCCTGGAGTAGATTATTCCAATGCTCCCATGCCTTTCCAGGGAATTGAATTGGTGGATAGCTCAGATAAACGCCAACCCAGGCCTACCCCTGCCCCCCAAACAAGACCTCTTCACAGATGCCTCAAACACAGGTTGGGGAGCAACCTTAGGAGAATGGAGAGTTAGAAACTCCTGGACCCTCACTCAACATAAAGAGCACATCAGTATCATACAAATGAAAACCCTGCTATTAGCCTTTCAAATTTTCAAGGACCATCTACTTCAGGCATGCTGAGGTTGTACACAGACAATACCACTGTGCTGTGGTACATCAACAAATGGGGGGACAAGATCCTACCTCCTGTGCAGGTTAGCCCTGCAGGCATGGAAAATCGCCCTATACGGAAAAGTCAGCATCCTAGCTGTCTACATTCCCTTAGCAGACAATGTGATGGCAGATACTCTAAGCAGGACCATGAATCTCACAAATGGATGCTAAACAGAGATGTGTTTCTGGACCTGCTGCATCGATGGGGCATTCTAGATGTGAATCTGTTTGCCTCCCCATGGACAGACAGCTTCCAACCTTTTGGTCCTGGGTACCACACCCCAAAGCACGGAGGGTGGATGCTCTCTCATTCCCTTGGAAGGGGATGTACGCTTATGCATTCCCCCCTTCCCTCTCATACAAAAAGTTCTGCTGAATATTCAGAAAGAACATCCTCAAATCTTGTTGGTGACTCCCTTATTGGCCAAGGCAGCATTGGTTCACCCTACTACTCCATCTAGCCAAGGGCAGTCACCAACGGATGGACTTGCTCACACAGGGAACACTCATACACCCACATCTGTCCACTCTGAGCCTTACACTGTGGGTGATGGGGCATTAATTTCCTTCAGACACCTTTACACAGAGGACGTGCTTCAGGTTTTGCAGGAGACCAGAAAACCAAATACCAGGAAATCATCCCTTTCAAATTGGAAGAGAATTTCTGCTTGGTGTCAAGAACACAACTTACAACCACTGGTAGAACCCTCAGTGGTTTTGTGTTACCTGTGTGAATTGATGGTCTGGACTATCCTATTTCTACGTCAAGATGCACTTTTTTGCCATCTCAGCATGCCTGCCTGTCATCCTCCTTTGGCTTCTAGGCTGGAAGTTAAACTTTTCTTAAAAGGGGTTCTGCATCTCAGACCCCCAAGAAAGCCCATCCTGCCTCCTTGGGATCTTAACTTTGTACTGGAGAAATCGACACTGCCACCCTTCGAGCCAGCCAAAGATTGTTCTCTCCAACATTGTACATAGAAAACCCTACTCTTGGTGGCCATTACTTCAGCCAGAAGGGTCTCAGAACTGCAAGCCCTTATGGCCTGCCATCTTTTTACTGTTTTCCACAAGGAAAGGGTATGTTTGCACACCAACCCTACCTTTATGCCCAAAGTAGTCGATGAGCTGTCCCTGAATCAGGCCATCAATCTACCCACTTTTTTCCCTTCATCCTAAAACTTGGCTGAAAGGATACTGCATACACTAGATGTTCACAGACAGCTTAGATACTGTCTGGCCAAGACCAATCCCTTCCGCAAATTAGACAGGCTTTTTATATTTTACCACCCAAGGGCCCTGGGATACCTTGTTTCCAAGCAAACCATATCCTCTTGGATATCCAAAACCATCACCTTTTGCTACACTGCCCATGGCAGAAGGCTCCCCTTCCAAGTAAAAGGGCATTCCACTAGGGCAATATCCTCCTCTGGAGCCTTTTTGTAGGGCCTGGATACAGCTGCCAATTTAGAAGCAGCCACATGGTCCTATGTCCATACCTTTACCAAACACTACAAGTTGGACATTGTGTCTAGGGCCAGAGCAGGATTTGCCAGAGCCATCTTTCATGGGTTCGTAGAAAGTGATTCTGTTCCTCCACCCAATCCTTAATGCAGGAGCTTTTGCCATTTTAGAAGCAGCCACATGGTCCTCTGTCCATACCTTTACTAAACACTACAAGTTGGACATTGTGTCTAGGGCCAGAGCAGGATTTGCCAGAGCTATCCTTCATGGATTTGTAGAAAGTGCTTCTGTTCCTCCACCTAATCCTTAATGCAGGAGCTTTTGCACTCTCCATTGATTTATGGATACAGCAGCATATGAATAGAAGGACAGTATAGTTGTGTAAATTCTTAACCATAACTTTAGATGTCCTTCTCTTCTATATGCTGCTGTATAGTTTCCCACCCTGCCTTCCCCCTTTCACTTGCCTGACTCCTGAGTACCCACCCTGTAGTCGCTGATTCCGGCGGCATTCAGTCCTGAGGAAGCTGCGTGCTGATGTCCGTTTTGTACCTGAAGTCTGTTTATGGCTGACGTCCACAGAGAGACACGAGACGTCACATGCACCCTAGCGGTAGTATCTATCTGTTGTAAAATGGCCAGACATACGAGAGTCGACCAGAGGTGGAACTCCCTTATGTTATAAATACAGCAGCATCTAGAAGAGAAGGACATCTAAAGTTATGGTAAGAATTTACACAACAGTATTTTTTGTCCGTCATACAACAAGATTACAGAATGTCCTGGAGAGAGTGCCACTGACTGAGTAGAATTCCTCCACCTCCACGCAACTAGGTTCACCTCCTTCTTACCCCCTCATTCAGGATCTTGTATCTCAGGGGACCTAAAACCTGTGCCTCCCCTCGGCTTAATGAAAGGTTTTTATTCAAGTCTGTTCTTGGTTTCCAGGAAGAAAAGTTATTTGAGAACACTACTGGACTTGTCCCATCACAAAACCTTTCTGAAAGTGACATCTTTCAAAATGGTTTCCCTACAGTCTCCATTTCCCTTCATTCTCCCTCAAACGTTTTTAGTCTCCCGAGACTTAAAGGATACATACCTGGACATCCTAATACACCCCTCCTGCAGGAAATTTCTCGGGTTCTGTTTTTCTTATCACACTTTCAGTTCTGTACTTCACCTTTCAGTCTATCCATGGTGCCCAGAGTATATACAAAATTTCTTGCATTGTCCATTGCCTTACAGATATTTCCATATCTGTATAATGTACTTATTCAAGCATCCCCACCCCAGAATACTCTTCTGTTGAGTTTTACTGGAAAAGCTGGGGTTCACCTTCAATCTCAAGAAGTCTTCTGTGGTCTCCTCTCAGGATCTGGTCTTCTTGAGTTGCAGGCAGAATGCTATATTTGACTGCCTTCCTTCCACAGGACAGCATTCTTTCCCTGACCAACTACTTTCCATTCCTGCTACCCCTCAGATCTATCTCAGCAAGTGAGTTCCTAAGAACCATGGGTTAAATGGTAACCACTGAAGCCATAGTGTCATTGGCAAGACTATATATGAGAAAGATCCAGTGGTATTTGAAGTCCCTCTGATCCCTAAACCACCATCCTCTGGACTTCCAAATCCCTCTATTATCCTCTCTGAAGAAAGATCTGCAGTGGTGGATTTCCAAAATTATTCACAATCTGTGTCTGTCTTTTTGGCCATCCATTCTGTCTCAGGACAACCACATAGATGCTTCATATCTGGCTTAGGAGACCTGGATGGGTCATACATGTTCAAGTCAGTGGTCACCCAGGGAAATAAGGGAACATGTCAGCATCAAGGAAATAAAGGCCCTTATTCAAACCCTTCAGATGTTTTCTCATAACTTTGACCAAGGACCCCTCTGAATTTGCACGGATAACACCACAGTCATGGAATACTTGCAAAGTGAAGGATTTAGTGCAGAAAGTCTAACACAGGTTACAGCACCGCATGATTGGAACAATACGTCCCCAAATTAAGGAGAAATAGGAGGAGCAGGAGACATATGAAGAAGAAATGTGGGCATGGAAAAGAAAGAGATTTAATATTGTGCAATGTTTATGTGAAAGAGAAAGTAAAACTAATCAATACAAAAAGAGCAGCACCAAAGATATTTAATGAGAAATATAAGCAAAGGCATCCAGACTTGGGAAAATTTTTACAATACAAAAAATAAGACAACAAAGAGGAAAAATAGAAAAGAGGATTAGTAATGGAGAAGCTAAAGAAGTAGAAACAGAGATTATGGATTACCTGCAAAGTGAGGGATTTTGTCTAGAAAATCTAACTCTGATAACATCCCAGCAGGATAGAGCAATGGATCCCCAGGTTAAGGAGAAACCAGTGGAGTGGGAAACATCTGATCAGTTGCCATATGAAGATGCTTTGGGGCGTTTCATATGAAACCAGTACAAAAGTTCAGTTGGAGTTGCAAAGCAAGAGAAAGAAACAGAAAATGTATCAACTCTAACACAGTCAGTGTTGTGGAGTAATAGGCTAGTGAGCTCCCATATGAAAGAGCAATGGATGACACAGGATGAAACCGAAGAGAATGTGGCACAGGAAGATGTTGAGGAAACTACCTGCAGAATGCCCACAGGAAATGGAGAACAAAGAATATGCCCTCAGTTTAGAAGAAAATGATGTCCTATTCTGCTGTTGCAGTATTCTTTACATGAGAGAGATTGCCTGCCAAGCGACCCGATGTTGGCCAGTTTACAAAAGTCTTAGGTGCCTAGGGTGGCGTAGTACGTCGCATGTAGTCTGGTATCGGGCATAGGCTATAAAAGTGATGTACGCACACACCATCCTCAGAATTTTTTTTTCCACCAGACAGAATGTGCTTCCCGTATGTATGATCTGATTGTTGAAGAAATTTCTACTCAGATAAGTGCCTTGTTGGGAAATCCTTTTCTTAGTTTTGATAGTTTTAATTTTAATGTCATCCAAGAAGGGCAAATATGAATGTGGGCATCAAGATTCCACATAAAGATGGCCATCAGCAGTGCCTGCTTTGTCTTGGGCCTTCCCATGACCATAAGGCCTGCCCTATCTGCCAGTCATTTGTCTCAAAAACCCTATATAGTAGGCCTAACTTACTTTCCATATATTTTATTTATTTTATTTTACATTTGTTAACCGGGAAAGTCTGACTGGATACAGATCCATTTTCAGCGGAGGCCTAGGGAGAAAAGCTCCAATATCACAGTGCATATATGAGAGAACATATAAGCATATGAGCACCGTGAAAGAAATACCTGTGAGCATATTTACAGTAATTATTAACAATTTCTTGTTGTATATAGTGTATTTTACATGATAATGATTGAAAACACATAAAATCACATACATTTTTTTTTAAGATGGGCATTTCTTTAATACAGTATATGTCATTGAATCTGAAGGTACATATCATTGTATAAACAAGTATACCATGGGATACAGGTGATGTCTGGAATCCCTTGCAACAGTGCAGTGGGGTGAATTAGCCAGGGGAATAGCATGAACAAAGCCAGCTGTTTTCATAATGAGTTTTCAGGAGTTTTTTAAAAATGGGTAAAAGAGGTGGTAGAGGTAATTTGGCTTGGGAGTGAATTCCAGGTTCTGGCAATAGTGCATGCAGAGAGAGATTTCCCAGCATAATTTTTATGTTTGACATTTATGAGGTTTTGGTTAGTAGATCTTAAGGCTCTAGTGGCGACATAGGACTGAATCAGTTGCAGAAGTGCTGGGGTTTTGTCAGGAAGGTAGTAGAGCTTGTGTGCTATTGAGAGTTGATTGAGTAGAGCTTGTGTGCTATTGAGTTGATTGAGTAGGAGTAGGTGAGGCAACTCCAGCCAGTTGAGTTGCTTGAGGGATAGACAGTGGTTGGATCTATAGGAGACGTCAGTAGCAAACTTGGCTATCTTGTTGTAACAAGATTCCATTTTGTTTAGTTTTGTGCAGTGGAGATTAGTCATGATGGGGGAGGAAGAAAGGAGGATGGATAAGAGGTGAGTTCTTGCTATAGTGGCTTTGATATGTTTAGTGATGGTGTTTGTTCCTGTAAAGGAGACCAAGCTTTTTGTTTACTTTCTTGATTGTGCTATGTGTATGTCAAATTTTAGATTGTCTATTTCAACGCCTAGCAGTTTTGTGTGTGTGGTTGGGGTGATCAGAGTATTGTCAGTGGATTTTATGGTAAATTCATTGTTTAGAGGAGGTGATCTATCAAGGCTAAAGAGCATTAGTTTGTTTTGTTTTGTTTTTTTGATTACGAATAAGTTTAATGTTAGGAAACCATGCTTCAGCTAAAGTAAAGTTATTTTGAGTGAGGGTTTTGTGGCTCCTTTAGAGAAGGGGCGGCACATATAGTGGTGTTATCTGCGTATTGCACTATTGAGGGAGAGAGGGAGGATGAAGCTATTTGGTTTGTAAATAGGGAGAACAGCAAAGGACAGAGGATGGAACTTTGTGGGACTCCTATGGCTACTGGTGATAGGGGGACAATTGGTCTTGCGTAGGACTGCTTGCTGACGGCCTGATAAGTAGCAGTTGAACCATGATGTAGTGGAGGAGCTCCTGTTAAGGGTAGCTAGAGTTTCGAGGAGTATACAGTGGTTAACCATATCAAACGCTTTAGATAGGTCTAGGAATAAGGAGGATACGAATAATCCTTTGTTCCCATGGTAATTACTATGTTGATAAATGAGAGTAATGCTGTGGTGGTGCTATGGGAAGGTCTAAAGCCATGCTGAGATTTGGATAGTAGATTGTTATTTAGGAGCTACTTCATTAGTTGAGAATGAACTACTCTCTCCAATATTTTTGACAGTGGAGATAGAATTGCAATTGGACGATAGTTTGTGAGTTCAAGAAAGGTACCTTCTTTGTGCAGTGGAATAATATGTGATATTTTCCATGTGTCACGAACTTTATATTCTGATATAGACCTATTTATGAGTATAGATACGGGATAGGCTATAGCCTCTGCAGCTAACCGAAGGAAGTCTGTTGGAAGATTGTCAGTGGCTGGTGTGGTTGGTTAAAGTTTTTTGAGGAGTTTGGCTATTATCTTAGTGAGAACTGGATGTAGAGAAAAGCTGGGGGGCATGTTTAGAGAACTGGGATGGGTAGGGGTGGTTGTTGGAATGGGGCTACTGGCACTATTGTGGGTGTTGGCAAGGGCTTGGACTGTTTTAGTAAAGTAGCTGTTAAATTGAGTGGGGGTGTCCTCCTGGTTGTTTGTTAATACAGGGGTAGGGGTAGTGGGTTTCCCTGTGTGCAGTAAACTCTTTAATGTGGCCCAGAATCTTTGGGGGTGGTGAGCATATTTTTCCTGTGTGGATTTGTGGTAATTAGTTTTGTCAAGTTTAATTTGCCTTTTGGCTTTGTTGCGAAGTCCCAGATACTTTTGTCTCAAGGTAGTGGTTTTGGATTTCTGGTATTGTAGCCAGGTTTTGTCCCTTTCCTTCATTATAATCTTAGTATCTTTAGATAGCCATGGGGGAAAGTTAGTTCTGACTCTGATGGTTCGGGAGGGTGCATGATGATTTAAGATGTTTAGGAAGGTTGAGTTGAAACATTGCACGGCTTCATGGGAGTCCAGTTGCAACATTTTAGTGCGTTTGTTAGATCGTTGGCTCTGAGGGACTTTTTGTTGCGTACTACTCTGAGGATGGGTTGGTTAATGTCGTGGGATCTGTTCCTAATTAGATAGGTTGCTTGATGGTCACTCAGACTGTCTGGAAGGCAGCCTGACTGATGTACGAGAGTGTGGTCAGCTAGCAGAATCCAGTCTAGGATGGACTGGCGTTTGGTTGCTTTGTCAATTCTAGTGGGGGTAGATATAATTTGGGTGAATCCATGAAGGTTAATGTAAGTAGAGGGATTGTGGCTGGTACAGTCAGACCAGTCAGTATTAAAGTCACCTAATAGTATGGTCTCTTGTGGAAGAGAAGTTGTCATCCAATTTAGCAGGTTTTCCATTATAGCAATATTATTGCCTGGAGGAATATAGCCACCTGCAATTAATTATGTTTGTTGGTGTTTAGTTTTAATTTGGCAAGAATTAGCTCTACAGCTTTGATTTCCTGTGAATTACAATTTGTTCTATAGTGAGATGATTTTGGAATAATATTGCTACTCCACCACCCTTTTTCCCTAACCTGTCTCTACATATAATATTGAAACCAGGGGCAGTGATCTCATTACTGTGGTGTCCTGGTTTAAGCCAGGTTTCAGTTAACAAAGCAATATCAGGTTTGTATACTGCTAAAAGGGCATGAAGGTCCTGAGTTTTGTTAAGTATACTTCTTATGCTCAAGTTTAACAAGAGAGATGAGGTAGGCCTTAAGTATAGAGGATTTGGTTGATTTAAGTTTGAGTTGGTTGATGTATTGGGACCTGGATTAAGGGTGTATGTCTCCACAGCAAGTGAGTTCTTGGAGAAGGTATAGATAGAGTTTAGTTAGTTTGTGTATTATTTTGATTTGTTTTTGGGAATAGTGAGGGCTACTTTTGTTTTTTGGCTTACTATGTAAGTAGGAACAAGGTTGGGAGGAGGTAAGGTCACATGGTGATATAGGGAAGTTTTAGATTTCTTGTATTGGCTAAGGGTTCAGTCTGACCTGCTGTTGGGGTATTGATATAAAGTTCTACGTTATATATAATATAGATGTTCTTCGTGTTTCACTGTTGCAGTCATTACATTTGGGTTATCTGCTTGCAGGTAGACCTCAGTCGGCCTGATTAACAAAGTCTTGGGTCCTGTGTCGGTTGCTGTCTCTTCCATGACGTCAGGGGTATAAAACAGCAACCGGCGTCATTACATCAGTCTTTCTTGCCGTGCAGTGCCCGAAGCAGAAGCAGTTCACAAGTGCCGGTCGGCTGACTCCTGAAATTTTCATTTTCGAGTTTCAGAACCGAAGTCTTCAACTAAAAGCTAAGTACCCCGTTGGGGAAACTTTTTCTTGCTCTAAACCGATGTCAGTAAAAGTAAATAATTGCATTTCTTGTGGAAAGCAAATACCTCATAAAGATTTTCATTCGTACTGTATTCCTTGCCTAGGCCCTGACCACGACGTACCTCGCTGTAGGTTTTGTGCCTTATTTAAACCATGAACTATTGTCGTCGGTATATTTCTGCTTTTAAATTTTTTGGTGCTCAGTTCAATTATCCTGATATGTCTTCGGTAAGCCATCCGACTACCGACATTCCGAAGAAACGCAGAGATAAAGACAGAGACAGGCCGCCCAGTTCACCGGTACTCAGTGAGGCGCTTTCGCAGCCGCTGATACCCGCTACTTCAGATTCGCAGGCCTCTACTGAGACCCATTCGGAGTCTGGTATGCCGCGAGATGCTTCAACTGTGGAACCTGCAGATGTCTGTACCTTGGATGGGTCCGGAGCCACTGTGGCTTCTGAGGGTGTATTCAGGACTACTGACTTGCATATTAAACCAATGCCATCTTCTTCTTCAAGGCCTAAAACTCAAACCATGCCTAGAAAACTGATGCCCAGACCGGTCAGGCCTCTATGCCTAAAGAACAAATGATAAGAATGACTGAAGATCTTATTACTTTAATCAGGAGAAGCCAACCTTCCCCCTCTAAGAGACCTAGGACTGAGTTTGCTTATGATACTTCTGACCAGGATTCTGAAATTTCCGTTTCCTCTGATGACCAGGATATTTACCCTTATCTACCTATGAGGATTCTGATGCTGAGGACTCTATTCATAGGTACGTACTAGGCTATCAGCCCTGGGGCCTATATAAGCCCAGCCAAAAAGGTACCTGGCTTTTGCCACCCAAGAAAAATATTTTCCTGTGCCACTGTCGAGCAGAGCCACAGAGGTGATCCCTGGGGTGAATTTCCTATTTCCCATCCAGTCATCAAGATTTTTCTTGAGTGCTAATGAGGAGCTTTGTTTGATATAGATAGGTTGTTTATTCCAGAGTATGGGAAGTCTCTGGGACAGGAATCTATCCCTCCGGCATGTTCTGTTTATTGTGGTGACAAGGTTTAGGTCCCTAGAGCGTATAGCTCGGAGGGCTTGGGATTTCTTTAAGTGGAGCATGTCCAACAGCTCTGGGTTTGACATAGCTTTGTATGTTAGGCAGAGATCACCTCTGAGTAGGCGATATGTGACGGAGTAAAGCTGGCGTTTTTTGAGACGGTCTGCGTAGGGCATCTGTTTGAGGCCGGTAATCCTCTTTGTGAGGTATTTCTGCGGCCTTTCCAGTTGTTGTAGATGTCTTGTGAGGTACATACTGAAAGGGGCATTGTACTCTTTAATGGGTCTAATGAGTGATGAGTAGAGGGGAACAATGACCTCTTTTTTTCTGGATGAGAAACCTTTTGTGATGAGGTGTGCCATGTAGAAGGATTTCCTGACTACTGTGGCGATGTGATTATCAAAATAGAGACTACTGTCCACCTGTGTCCCAAGGTCTCTTATCACACTTTTGGTGTTAAGTATACTACTGTCTATGTTGTAGTTCATGGGTACAGAGTTTTTACCAAAGGGGATGACAGTGCACTTTTTGGCATTGAGCTTGAGACCATGACTTTGACACCAGGCATCTGTCTCAGTGAGACCCTTTTGTAGGATGTCCACATCGTTAGGAGTTTCGATTATGGCTCCTAGTTTGCAGTCATCTGCAAACTTCGTTAGCCAGAGACCTTCTGTGTTAGCCTGTACTTCAGAGAAGTAGATACCAAACAGGAGAAGACCCAGGACTGAACCCTGTGGTACTCCACTTGTCACTGGTCTGAAGTCGGATATGGAGTCTGCTACTTTCACAGTGTGAGTTCTGTCAGTGAGCCAGTTGGCAACCCGTCTTGTGACGTAAGGATTTATACCTAGTTTAGTGAGTTTATCTATAATTCCAGGGTGAGGGATGGTGTCGAAAGCCTTGGCAAGATCTAGATATGCTGTGTGAACCACCTTACCCTTGTCTATGGCTTTGATGACTGCTTCAAAGAAGTCTGTCAGGTTTAGGAGACATGATCTGCCTTTTACAAACCCGAACTGTGTGGGGTCCCGAGTTTGGAGATTACCAATGTCTTTGTTTATAAGTTCCATGATGATACGTTCCATGGCCTTGTAGACCAGGCTCGTCAGGCTAATGGGGCGGTAGTTCCCGGGGTCTGTGGTGGCTCCCCCCCAGTGGAGTGAGATAACCGTCGCTGTGCGCCATTCATCAGGCACAAAGCCTGAGGTGAGGCTATGATTGAACATGGTACTTAGGTGGGGTGCCAGTTTGTTCTGTAGTTCGTGTAGAATGCAGCCTGGGATGTTGTCTGGTCCCATGGATGCTGTGTTGTTGGCTTTGGAGAGTGTGTTTTTTACCTGTGCAGCTGTGATTACAGGAACTTTGCATTCTTCTGGTATAGAGATGTGCTCTCTAGGTGGTGAGAGGGGGGTAAACTTAGCACTGAACCTATCTGCCAGGATGTTGGCAATATCAGTTGGGTCTGTATGTTTAGTGCCATTGTGCTGTAACTCAGAGCAGATCTGAGTGTTACCATTCAGATTCTTGACATAGCTATAGAATGTTTTGTGGTTGTCTTTGGAATCAGTGGCGATTTTGTTTTTGTAACTAGCTTTGGAGGATTTTATCAGGGATCGCAGCTTCTTACTGAGGCTGACCAGGGAGCTCCTCCACTCATCGGATTTTACTCTCTTTTGCAACAGTTTCTTCCTTCTGTTGTAGAGTTTGTTTATGGCAGGGGACCACCAGATTGGCTTCCTTTTTTTGGAGGATAGCGTCTTGGTTCTTTTTGGGATAGCACGATCCATGCACTCATGTAAGTGCTTATAAAGTGCAATTGTGTAGGATTCAGTAGTCGTAACTGTATTGTCCATCTGCTCTCCCCCTCCAAATGATTTCTCTTTTGGTGAAACCTTGCATACTCTCAGGGAGCTTTTTTGTTGGGAAAATCAGGATTTCTTTGATTCTAAAAAGAGGCTTAGGGATTTCTTACTCCTGCCCCTGCACAGGCCTTTAGCTATACCTCCTATACTGCACATTGTTGATGACCCCTTTTCGGAATCTAGCATGGCCCCTGACTCTCTACCTCTTGCTTCCAGAAAACCTGATAGATATTACAGGGTTCCTGACTCTCACAAGTTCCTTTTCAAAAATCCTTCTGCGGATCCTGAAACCATTTCACAGGGACCCAAGGGCTTTAAAGCTACTACTGCCAAAAATCCTACCCCCTCTGATAGAGACTCCAGGGTGCTGGATAGATTGGGTTAGAAGGTATACACTTCTGCAACTTTGGCCATTAGGGCCTTGAATTGCCAGTTTCATATGTTAAAGTATCAGCTGCATATTATTGGATTGCTTAAACAGAAAATGATGTTGACTCCTGATTGTGCTGAAAGTAAGGATTTACAGGATTTTATGCATTCTGCTGAACAAGGTGGTAAAAATACATTGCAATGTGGTTTTGATTCACTAGAGGCATCTTGCAGAGCTGCGGTAACTGGGAATGTACTTAGAAGGCATGCTTGGCTTAAGGAGCAATCCTTGCCAGATCATGCTAAAGCAAAATTACTGGATGCTCCCTTAAGTCAGGGCCACCTGTTTGCAACAAGGCAAAAAAAGTTCTTAAAAAGATGGAGGAAAAAGCTAAATCTATGCAAACTGTTAAAGACTTTTTACAAGTACAACCTCCAAGATTTAGTAGGCATTGGCCTTCTAAGAATTGGTCCTTTCCTGCCTCATCCAGACCTTCTCAGTCCAAACCCAGATCCAGCAGAGCACCCAGGCTTCAGTCCCAGGGGACGCACAGGACTAAGTAGTGGGGGGCCTCCACTTCCAAATTTGGGAGTAATAAAACTCCCCCCTATGGTAAACTGTCTCAGTGACTTCTTTTTAAAACTTCCAAGCACTTCTCAACTGACTGGGAAAGATTGCACTTCATGCAAAGAACTGGGGACTCATTACCTAGGACAAATGGGTTTTTAATATAGTGTCCCAAGGATACAGATTTCACTTCCACATGTCACCAACTCCAAGCTGTTGGCCGGATCTACCTCCAAGGCAGTGGGAAGAGGCCCAAAAGCAAGTACTCTCTCTCTTAAGCGTAAGGGCTATTCAGCTGGTACCAGAAGAGAAAAAGGGACAAGGTTTCTACTCAAGATTTTTCCTGGTACCCAGAAAAAGACAATTCATGGCGTCCTATCCTGGACCTGTCTACTCTAAACACCTTTTTGGTGATTCCAAAATTCAAGATGCTGACTGTTCACCAGTTGCTTCCTATGCTAAGCAAAGATGCCTGGTTGGCAACACTAAATTTCATGGAAGCATTACCTGCACATCCCAATCAGGGAATTTTGCAGAAGATACCTACGCTTCAAAGCAAGCTACACGCACTATCAGTTCTCTGCACTGCCCTTTGGCTTACCTACTGCGCCCAGGGTATTCACAAAGTGCCTAGCTCCAGTCATAGCATTTTGCAGGCAAAGAAATATTTAAATATACCAATACTTGGACGATTGTCTAATTCAGGCAGAAAACCAGGACATACTTTTGAATCATCTGGCTTTTGTACAGAGGGTGCTAACTTGTCTGGGGTACACCATAAACGAAAAGAAATCACACCTGGTACCCTGTCAACAAATTATATTCCTGGGAGCAAGCTTGAATACAACTTACCAGATGGCTTTCCTCATGCCAGAGAAACAAATTCACTTGACAGCCTACTTCAAACAAGTGGTCACAAAAACCCTGCTATCTGCAAGGCAAATACTACAAGCCTTGGGGTTCATGGCCTCTTGCATTATTCTAATTCCATATGCAAAACTGCATATGAGGAAGCTACAATGGTATCTAAAAAGCCTATGGTGTCAACATACTCAGGATCTAGAAGCAATGACTCCTATCATTCCTTGTCTACGCCTAGAGTTCCTTTGGTGGGCAGAGGCCTGCCACCAAAACAAGGGACTACCATTCACACTACCCCATGCCGCCCAAACCCTAACAGACGCATCAGACTATGCATGGGGGGGGGGGGCAACTGGTAGTGAGGTGCACTCGGGGCAAATGGAACCCAATTCAAATGTACCTTCACATCAGTCATAAAGAAATGTTAGCTGTACAGAATGCTCTGACAGCCTTCAAGGACCACATTCTTCCAGGACAATTAATGGTAAAGACGGACAACACCACTGTTATGTGGTACATAAACAAGCAGGGGGGTACACATTCTTCCCCCCTGCAGACTAGCCATGGCATTGTGGAACACAGCCTTGAGCTACCAAGTACATCTACAAGCTCAATTCCTGCCAGGAAAACTAAATACACTGGCAGGTGGACTAAGCAGAACCCTCATGGACCCACACAAGTGGAAACTGGAACCAAGGATTTTCAACATGTTGACAAGCAAATGGGGGAGCCCAGATTATAGACCTGTTTGCCTCCCCCCAGAACTATCAATTGGAAAAATTTTGTGCAAGGACTCCCCACAGACAAGCTTGGAAAGTGGATGCTCTGTCTTTCAGCTGGAAAAACCTATCAGTTTATGCCTTTCCTCCTCTGCCTCTGCTCTCCAAAGTACTACTAAAGATCAAACAAGACGAACCAAGGATGATTTTGATTGCACCAGCCTGTCCACGCCAACACTGGTACCCCTTCCTGCATAGTGTGTCACTGTTGGCCCCATGGCACCTGCCTCAGACTAATACCCTGCTGTCTCAGCAGGAGAACCAGATTCTTCACCCTCTGCTTCAAACACTGAACCTAGCAGCCTGGCTAATTACCTAAGCTCTCCTTTACCATCCCTCAGTAAACCAGTGATGGATGTCATTTTAGAGGCAAGGAGGCCTAGTACTAGAAAATCTTATGCTGAAAAATGGAAAAGATTATGTGCCTGGAACCAATCTCGAGGGATGAGCACAGCAGTGCCAAATTTACCTCAGATTTTACAATACTTAACTGAGATGCTCCACAAGGGCCTGTCTTTCTCCTCAATAAAAATTCACTCCTCAGCCATTTCAGCTCATTATAACACAGAACCTCCCCTCTTCTCTCTTCCACTGCTCAAACAGTTCTTCAGAGGGGCCAAAAATCTAAGACCACCCAGGAGAGCTCAACTCCAGCCTGAAACCTTAGCTTTGTATTGGAAAAACTCACTGTTCCTCCTTTCAAGCCACCTGCTACTGCAGATTTAAAATTAATTTCTTGGAAAACAGCTTCCCTTTTAGCCATCACTTCAGCAAAAAGGGTATCTGAATTACAGGCCCTTATGGCAGTGGAGCCTTTCATCATCTTTCATGTGGACAGCGTGTCCCTCAGGACCAATCCCTCTTTCATGCCAAAAGAGGTATCCAGTGTGGCCTTTAATCAGTCCAATCATTTGCCTACCTTCTTTCCTAATCCGCATAACAAAGGAAAATGGATATTGCACTCCTTAGATGTGCACAGACAACTTAGATTCTACTTGGACAGGTCTAAACCTCAAAGGAAATCTGAACAACTGCTGGTGGCATTTGCTGCAGGGACAGAGGGGAAGGCTATTTCAAAGCGAACTATCTCCCAAATGGATAGGCCATTGCATTCACTTTTGCTATAAGCACCATGGAAAACCTATCCCACAGGGGATCAGATCCCACTCAAGCAGGGCTGCATCTACCTCTGCAGCCTTTCTCAGAGGCATACCTACCAAGGACATCCAAGAAGCTGCTACCTGGAGTTCTGTACATACTTTCACCAAGCATTACCATTTGCCAGTTTTCTCTAAATCCAGAGCTGGCTTTGCCACTGCAGTTTTGCAGGGCCTTATAGCTGGTCCTAATGCCATCTAAATTCCTCCTCCCATCCTTAGCTTTGGTAATCTACCCAAATGCAATGACTGCAACAGTGAAACACGAAGAACATAGTACAGTTGTGTACACTTACCATAAATGTAGATGTTCGAGTGTATTCACTGTAGCAGTCCTGGTTACCCTCCCTCCAGCCCCCTGACTTTGTTTGGCTATACCTCTTCTCTCCTTTTCAATGCTTAAAAGCGTTTTGGTGTATTTGATTTTTTCTTTGAGGTATAACCTTGTATATTTATAGATTTAATTGCTCCCCACTTGGGGGGTACCTGACATCTGGGGCAAGAAAAACTGATGTAAGGACGTCGGCTGCATGTTTTATACCCCTGATGACCTGATGTCACGGAAGAAGAGACAGCAACCGACGTAGGACCCAAGACTTTGTTAATCAGGCCGACTGAGGGCTACCTCCAAGCAGATCAGATAACCCAAATGTAATGACTGCAACAGTGAATACACTCGAACATCTACATTTATGGTAAGTATACACAACTGTACTATATACATATATATATATATATACATATATACATATATATATATATATATATATATATATATATATACATATATATATTTATACACAGAGATATATGTATATATATATATATATATATATATATATATATATATATGGTTCCCATTCAGAAGCCTGAAACATCATAAGCCTGAAAATCAAAATCCTGAAACCAAAAGCCTGAAAATTCAGAATCCTGAAAACTCAAAATCCTGAAAGCCCAAAATCCTGAAAACACAAATAATGCTAATATGTCACTATAAAGACACTAATATCTACCAACTGACCCTGACCCTAACCCTAACCCTAAGGTCCGTCACTATCGCACACTCACCTGACCCGCGCCCTATCCCTAACTCACTTAAACCGCCACTAACCCCAATATTTGTCACTACTGCATACATGCCTAACCTGCGCCCTAACCCTAACTCACTTAAACCGCCCCTAACCCTAACATAAAACCAACCGCACACTTACCTGACCCCAACGCATGACCTAACACCACAGGGCTAACAATAGCAAAGCCACAATGACATCAGTATGTCTATTTTGTGTTTTCAGGATTTTGAGTTTCAGGATTTTGGGCTTTCAGGATTTTGGGCTTTCAGGATTTTGAGTTTTCAGGATTCTGAATTTTCAGACTTTTGGTTTCAGGATTTTGATTTTCAGGCTTATGATGTTTCAGGCTTCTGAATGGGAACCATATATATATATATCTAGAAAACCAGCATCTCAAACTCCTCTCCAAAAGGAATGGAGGATCCCTTGACCTCGGAAGCCGAGTCGGTAGCAAAGCAGAAGGCCAAGAAACCTAGATCGGATGCCTTGGCTGCACATTCAGGGCCAGTCCAGAGATTTGCCCTAAGCTGCCATCTGAACCACAGGCCGAACCCATAGTGGAGGTTGCCATGGAACAGGATAGTAGCACATGCTTGGAGGTACCTCAGGCATCCACTCCGGATGTCCAAGGAGAACCATGGCTCATTTCTTAAGGGCTGCGAGGGATTCCGTCCATCCTTGTTCGTGAGGAAAAGTGGAGACAGATATTATAGAATGCAGGCCTACGTCCGGTCTGCCTTGTCTGCATAAAATGCACATGCCCAGCAAAAAGAAACAGAAAACTAAACACGTTGCTCCTCCTTCCGTGCCACAAAAGGATTGTCAGACCTTCTAGATAGATTAGATTAGTACTAGGCTAACTGCCTTTGCAAGACATTTTAAGCCTAGCCAATTATCCTGTGTGAGATTCAAACCCTGTACCTTGTGTTTGTAAGGCAAACACCTTAACCATTAGGCCACCCTCCCAAGTATCTTCAATGCCCGTATGTCTTTAAGATCCACTTCAGGGATTGCTATCCCTACTTCCCTAAGGCCTGCTCCTTCCCAAAAGAGGGTCAGGGAAGAATAGTCATTGGAGGAGGACCTCTCTTCTGATAAGTCTCTAGCCTACTTGCCCACTGTACCCAGATTCTGTCTCCACTGGACTATGCTTCCACTGAGGAAGATTCTAATGGGACTGACTCCCTGTAGAAGAGATTTCCTTCAGTAACACTGACTAGAATACAAAAGTATTGTAAATCGGAAACCACTGAAATGACTGATATTCAAAAACATTACAATATTTTGCAAGTGGACTTCCCTAGTCCCTCTGCTGTCCCCTCTATCCTTCCAGCCTTCTTGGATGCCTTTGCATCCTCTTGCAAGGCTCCTGACTCTCTACCACCAGCACCCAAGAAACGTGACCGGTTTTATAAGGTTTTAGCAGATTGTAAGTATTTATTCAGAGCACCAGCAGCTGATCCATCAGTCATCTCTGGGTCATGCGACAGACCCTCTGGGCTTCTTCCATCCTCTTCCTTCCTTCCTTCAGACAAGGACAGCAGGCGCTTGAAAAGACTAGGTAAAGAAATTTATACGTCTGCCACTCTTGCATTTTGAGCTATAAATTACCAGACCCACATGACTAAATATTCCTTGGAACTCCTGTCTGAGCTGTCTAAAGTGATCTCTGAATTACCTCAATCTGAGAACAGACATCCCTACATCCCTGTTAGCTACCACTTCCCAGGTGACCCAGGCATTCTATCAAATGTAGCTTTGATGCCATAGAGGCTTCTGTTTGGGCAGCTGCATCTGGGTCTGCACTCAGGAGGTTCATATGGCTCAAGCTACAACCCTTACCTGATTATATCAAATCCAAATTGACGGATGCTCCCCTGGACAATGAAGCCTTGTTTGGATCTGGAGCCGCAGAACTTTTCAAGACCTTGCAAGAGAAGGGCAAGGAAATGAAAGACCTTAAACATCTCCTGGTTTCTCCGGTCCCTAAATTTCCAGAGACACTACCCCACTAAATCAGCTTTTGTCATGAGGCAGTCCAGACCTGCTCAACCTGAATCCAAGAGTACAGGAAAGAGGCAACAGTCCTTCCGTACACCACAACAAACCCTAATAACAAAGCAGCCTTTTCCTGATAAACCAGGGTCCATCTGACTACCTGGGCTATGACACCCCCCCCCCCTTTGCCTAACTTTTTCAAGTTCAGTTAGGGAAACCATTACCAAAGATGTTTGGGTACTGTCCATAATAAAGAATGGATATTTCATTTTGTGGGAGTCTCTACCACCATTAACGGGCATCCCCAACCACCCAAAAAACATTTACCTCTTTTGCCTCCAGTGCTTCAGCAGTACCTGGACCAAGGCACTATCCAACACGTACCCGTCCATCAAAGAGGAAAGGGATTCTATTTCAGGGTATTTCTGGTCCCAAGGAAAGAAGGAACCTGGAGACCCATCTTAGACGACCTCTTCTTAAACACCTACCTGAAGGTACCCTCCTTCAGGATGCTCACCTTACAAACCTTGTTTCCCCTCATCCTACCTAATACCCTCCTTCAGGATGCTCACCTTACAAACCTTGTTTCCCCTCATCCTACCTAAAGTCTTTATGGTTACCATAGACGTAAAAGATGCACATCTTCATATTCCTTTCCACCCAAGATGCAAGAAATGGCTCTGATTCTCTGTAGCCTCTGGACACTTTCAATTTTCTGCCTTGCCCTTTGGTCTCTCTACCACCCCAAGGGTGTTCACAACATGCCCATCACCTCTGTTGGCATTCTGCAGACTGCAGGGCATCCAAATCTTCCCATATTTGGATGACCTCCTACTCCAAGCAGACAGTCCAGAGTTGCTATAGAGAGACCTCAACCATACAATCAACATCCTTCTGTCTTTGGAATTCACCATAAATTACAAGAAATCAGCCCGCTCTCTTATCCAGGATCACATTTTCCTGGGGTGCAGGACTCAATCCAACCTCATGAAGGTTTCCCTCTCTCTACAAAAGACCTGAGAACTCTTTTGTTCTTTAAGTCTCATTCCACTGTCTCACATTTCAGCCAGGACTTAACCTCAGGACCCTGTGCTTTATGGTTTCCACCATTCCCATGCTCCGTCTAGTAAAGATGCTCATGAGGAAATGGCAGTGGCACCTAAAGTCAGTGTGGTCTCCGCATGCCCACCCACTGGAGTCCCAGATCCCTCTTCTTCCTTGCCTAAAGAGAGAAGTATGTTGGTGGATCCAACAACTCTCCACCAATCCCGGACTCCCACTCCATCCTCTGCCACCAGTACAGAAAATGTACACGGATACTTCAGATTTGGGCTGGGGATCAGCCTTAGGTGCCGTGAAAGCTCAAGTCACCTGTTCACCCTTGCAGAGAGAAAAGCACATCAGTATAAAAGAAATGAAACCACTACTTCTGGCATTCCAGACCTTTTAGCCTCTCCTTATCCCAGGGCCCATCAAAGTCTTAACAGACAGCATGACAGTGCTTTTGTATATAAACAGACAAAGGGGAACCTGTTCATACCTTCTGTGAAGACTAGCACTACAGGTATGGGAACTAGTGGTCAAGTTGCAGACACCACTTCAGGCAGTATACATTCCATCCAACCTGAGTATTTTGGCAGGCTCTCTAAGCCTGTCCAAAAACCTCATGAATAGATGCTTCATAGGGACGTGTGTCTGAACATTGTCCACCAATGGGGTTATTTCACAAGTGGATCTCTTTGCCTCCCCCATGAGCAGACAACTTTGTCAATTTTGTGCCAGTGACCCATGCCCTCTGGCCTGGAAGCTGGATGCCCTAAGCTTCTCTTGGAGAGGTATGTTCCTATATGCATTCCCTCCCCTGCCTCTTATCCCAGGAGTCTTCCTGAATATTCGGCAGGACAAACCAAAAATCTTGTTGCTGACTCCCTTTTGGCCAAGACAGCGTCGGTTCCTCTTATTCCTGCATTTAGCCAAGGGCAATCATCACAAGTTACCCCACAGAGTGGGACCCGGCTCACACAGCACAAGCGCACCCTCATTCATCCCCACTTGTCAACCTTTCAAATGACACTGGGTGATAGGACCATGATTCTTTTTAGACACCTTTTCCTCAGAAGACATGCTCATGGTACTGCAAGAGGCCAGGAAACCCAAAACACTGAAATCTTATTTATCCAAATGGAAAGAAAGGCATCCTACACATAAGACCTCCCAGGAGACTAGTGCCTCCTTCCTGGGATTTTATTTTTGTTTTGGAAAAGCTGAGCCTGTGCCCCTTTGAGCCAACAGCTTCTGATTCTTTAAACTTCTGCTCCTGGAAAGCTCTCTTGCTTCTGGCAATCACATCAGCCAGAAGAGTTTCAGAATTACAAGCCCTTATGGCATCCTGTCCTTTTCCAGTCTTTCATAAGGACAGGGTTTCCCTCCACACCAACCCTTCCTATATGTCTAAGGTGGTCAACAAGCTATCTTTAAATCAAGTAATCCACATTCCCACCTCCCGCCCCCCAAAACCTCAGCAGAAAGAGTCCTGCATACTCTAAACGTGCACAGGCAGCTTAGGCTTTATTTGGATAAAACTAGTACTATCAGGAAAATTGAGCAACTGTTCATTTCCTTCCACCCTACAGCCCTAGGGCTCCCGGTCTCCAAGCAAACGGTCTTTTCTTGGATCTCTAAAGCCATCACCTTCTGTTATGAACACCATGGAAAGGACCTTCCCCATTCAGTGAATGCTCAGTCCACCAAAGCCATGCCTTCATCTCGTGCCATTTTCAAGGGATTGGACACCAACTCCATTTTGGAGGCTGCTTCTTGGTCTTCACTTCATAGTTTTACCAAACATTACAGACTGGATAATGTTTCCAAGTCCAGGGCAAGGTTTACTAGGACCATCCTCCACGGCTTCCTGGAAAGCTCCTCTGCCCCTTCATCCTCCCTCTCCTTCTCATGAGCTTCTGCATTCTTCTTCATGTAAAGAATGCTGTAAAAGAAAAATAGGACATAGACAAGTTGTGTAAAATCTTACCATAATCTTGGATGACGTCCTCTTCTCTGTTGCAGTTTTCTATCCCATCCTTCATCACCCCGCTTTTGTTGTTTTTTGGGTGTACCCATGCTACTTCCTACCTTTTAGCGGTTCTGCCTGGGGCATTCATTTCTGAAGATGGTGTGTGCATACGTCACTTTTATAACCTACGTCTGATAGTGGACTACATGCGACGTACCACTCATCCTAGGCACCTAAGAGTTTTGTAAACTGTCCGACGTGGGGTTGCTTGGCAGGCAGTCTCCCTCATGTAAAGAATACTGCAAAAGCAAAGAGAAGAGCATCTAACATTATGGTAAGATTTTACACAGCTTGCCTATCTAAGAGAAGAGTTACTTGATTTAATAGAAATGGACAGACGTATTAAAATGAATGATTAAAATAGACTACAGAAAGTCAATGAAACCTAAAAAGTTAGATGGTTGATAAAACAAATGAACACAGCAATTAGGGCTGTCCATAGAGATTCATGTGATATAGCAGAAGTAAATAGGATATACTACTGTGCAGCTAAATTAATAACAGGTCGTCTTACCACAGAAACACAGGGTAGTAAGGGAAAGGAAGGGGGAGAAATTGAATGCCGTCATGGAAGTATCGAATAGAGAAAACTATAAAGCAACTAAAACTAGAAGTGCCACTGTTAGAAGAGTATACAAGAGGAAACAAGATCAACAAAAATACTCAGAAAGACTGACATGATAAAAACATTGTGCAGTATCAGAACAGATCAGGATCTATCATGCCCTATTGCAAATAATTAAAAATATCAGCACAGGCAGAAAAACGTAAAAGATAAGTATAAAAGTACAAAATAAGCAATTTACTGATGACCCAAAAAAGGTTCATAGAGAATTGGGGAAACAAGGCAAAAGGAATTGAGACACCACCAAAAAAAGCAGAAGAAATAGAAATATGTAAATTCTTAGTTAACCTGGCACCCATGTGGATTGGTAGATGCTGGATAACTGTAGATGTTCTTGTTTCACTGTTGCAGTCATCACACTTTCATTATCCTGCCAGAGGTAGCCCTCATTCGGCCCGAATACCAAAGTCTTAGTATTTCTGCGTCGGTTGCTGTCTCTTCAGGACTGACGTCAGGTCGTCAGGGGTATAAAAACAGGCAGCCGACACCATTCCATTAGTCTTTCTTGCCGAGGAGCCCGAACCAGAAGCAGTTCGCACAAGTGCCGGTCGGCCACTACCTGAGTTTTCGTTTTCGAAATTGAGTCATCCTGAAGTCTACTAAAGCTAAGTACCCCGTTGGGGATCCTTTTTTCATGCTCTAACCGATGTCAGAAAAAGTTAACAATTGTTTCGCTTGTGGAAAGGAAATACCACACCGAGATTTCCATTCTTACTTCGTTACCTATTTAGGCCCAGACCACGACGTACCTCACTGTCGTTTTTTTGCTTTGTTCAATGCCTGAAGTATTCCTCATCGGGCCCTTATTGTAGCTAAATACTTCCGTTCTCGATCTCCGTATTCAGAAATGACTTCGATAAGCTAACCGACTACCGATCTTCCGAAAAAATGTAAGGATAAAGACAGTGACAGACCGCACAGGTCCAAAACAGCCAACGACGCTTCCGTTAAGCTAGTCACCAGTTCGCCGGTACTCAGTGAGGTGCTTTCACAGCCCCTGATGCCAGCTTTGATGGATTCGTAGGCCGCTACCGAGACCCGTTTGGAGTCCGGTATGCCGCAAGACTCTTCTTTGACTACAGAACCTGCGGGTGTTTCTACCTTGGATGGGTCCGGAGCCACAGTGCAGGCACTGGCTTCTGAGGGAGTTCTTCACATTACCGATATTCGACACACACCGACGACTTCTTTTGCATCTTCAGTTCTTTCTAAAACTACCGAGTTTCTAAGGCCAAGAGTACGAGCTGCGCCTAAAAAACCGACGACCCAAACTGAAGCTCCTGCTTCCTTGCCACGATCTCAGATGCTTAAAATGGCAGAAGACCTGATCATGCTGATTAGGGGAAGCCAGCATTCCCCTTCTAAAAGAGAGACTTGTCCCCAGCAGCTTTATCTGACCAAGAGTCCGACGACTCTGAGGTTTGTGAATACGAAGGCATGCCATTGTCTGCCTATGAGGATTCAGACGCAGAGGAATCCATTCCTTCTGCCTCCTCTACAGAGGATTTTTATTTTACTTTGAGAGAGCATTTCCACTGGGAATGCCAGGATTATCCTCAGTTAAAAAAGAGACTCAGGGAATTTTTAGATTTACCACAGCACAGACCTTTAGCTATCCCTCCTGTTCTGGATGTTGTGGATGATGTCTTTATGGAAACCAGTCTAACTCCTGATATTTTACCCCCTGCTCCAAGGAAACCTGACAGGTACTATAGAGTCCCTGACTCTCACAAATTTCTCTTTAAAACTCCTACTGCAGACCCAGAGGTCATCTCCCAAGGACCTAAAGGAATAAAAGTTACTACTGCTAAGAATCCCATCCCTTCGGACAGGGATTCCCAAGCTTTAGACAGATTGGGTAAAAAAGTATGCACCTCTGCAACTTTCGCCATTAGAGCATTGAATTGTCAGTTCCACATGCTGAAATACCAGCAACATATTATGGAACTTATTGAGCAAAAATTACCTACCTTTCCTGACTGTGCAGAAAATAAAGAATTACAGGAGGTTATGCATTCTGCAAGCCAGGTCAGCAAGCATACTCTGCAAAATGATCAATTTCAACAATTGGCTAAGCTTCTGGTGTCATTCAAAGGGGATCCAGTGTCTGTCAGCCTGGGACGACATGCTTGACAAGCTGTGTTGCTTCGCAAGAGACGCCTTGCACCTGTCACCCCATGGCTTTTGAATACTGGCCAAAGCTCTTACTGCCTCCATAGGGACTTTTTTAGGCAAGGTTCAAAAGTCAAACTCACCTCCGTAAAGAGCACAATTAACAAAAAATTGAGGGTTATGTTACTCAATGCCAGGAGTTTAAATCTCAAAATGCACTCACTCGAAGCACTCCTCATTATGAAGAACGTCGACATCTGTGCAGTAACTGAAACCTGGTTCAAGGCTCCAGAGAGCACCCCAGCACTACCGGGCTACAACTCATACCACACATTTCGGCCACAGAACACGGACCGAAACACAAAAGGGGGGGATGTATCCATATTCATCAAGGATGCCTACACCTCCAGGGTTAGTGGCGCAGCATGATACCTCTGAGATCATCTATATGCAACTAACATTGGGCAAATCTGCAATGCAAATTGTGGCCTGCTATAGATCACCCTCCAGGACCACCACTCCACATTTCTGGAGACAATGGAAAACATGAAGGTCCTACCGAACACCCTGATATTGGGCGATTTCAATTACCCTACCACTAACTGGGAAAACTACTTGAGTACAAACTCCCAGGCCCAGCACTTCCTGGAATTTATCAACTCAAACGCCCTGGATCAGCTGGTAAACTCCCCTTCCAGAGGTGAAAACATATTGGACCTGGTCATCACCAACATGGGTGGCAGGTGTTCCACACCAGAGGTCAACCTGTCACTGATTAGACCATAAACTAATCACTCTGGATGTCCACACCCCACCACCACCCCCAGCTAAGGAAACCACAGTAAAAAACTTTTCTAAAGCAAACTTCACCTTACCTAAGACAGAGCCGGTAAGTTTCACAGCCCCCACGCTGAAGGACAACGCTGCCCAAGATGCAGAAACCTTTACAAATGCACTGTATGAGCAAGCACCTACAAGGATGCATGGATTGTGCCATCCCTAGCAAAACCAAGGCTCACCCCTCTAAGAGAAGGAAAACAATCTGGTGGACCCCTGCCATAAATAGGCTGTACAATAGGAGGAGGAAACTAGTTCAGAAAAAAAGGAGAGACATCCGTGATCAGTATCGGTAAGAAACTAAGGTCCCACATAAAATATGCCAAGGCTAACTTCAAAAGAAAAATAGCCGAAGATTCAAAAGATAACCACAAAGCCTTCTTTAGCTATGTTAAGAATCTAAGTGGCAACTCGCAGATATGCACTGAACTAGTCAAAATAGCACAAAATATACTGAACCTACTGATATTGCTAACATCCTGGCAGATAGATTCAGTGCAAACTTCACTCCCCTCTCACCCCCAGAAGGGCCCACAACAATGCCAGAAAAGTGTAGTGTCACGGAAATCACAGACGCACAGGTGAAAACAGACATTTCAACAGCCAAAAACACAGCGTCAACGGGGCCAGATGGTGTCCCAGGCTGTGTCTTGCACAAACTACAGAATGAACTAACCCTCTACCTAAACATGCTGTTCAACCTCAGCCTCTCCACAGGCTACGTGCCCATAGAATGGCGCAGAGCAACGGTTATTCCACTCCACAAAGGAGGGGCCACAACTGACCTTGGTAACTATCTGCCCCATAAGCCTGACTAGCCTGGTCTGCAAGGCTATGGAGCGCTTCGTCATGGAACACATTAACAAAGCCATTGCGAACCTCCAAACACTTGACCCAACCCAGTTTGGCTTTAAGGGCAGATCATGCCTATTAAACCTGGTTGATTTCGTCACCAAGGCCATAGACGAGGGAAAGATTGTTCACACAGCCTACCTTCACCTCGCCAAGGCTTTCGACACCATTCCCCACTTGGGTATTACAGGAAAACTCACCAGCCTGAACATAAACCCCTACATCATGAGATGGGTTGCCAACTGGCTTACAGACAGAACTCACACAGTAAGAATAGCGGGCTCCAGGGCCGACTCTGAACCAGTCACAAGTGGTGTCCCGCAAGGCTCAGTCCTGGGGCCCCTACTGTTCGTCATATACTTCTCAGAAGTACAGGCAAACACAGGAGGACTATGGCTAACCAAGTTCTCCGATGACTGCAAACTGGGAGCCATAATTGACTCTCGGGCTGACACAGACATCCTCCAAAAGGGCCTTACTGAGACGGACACCTGGTGTCAAAGTCACGGCCTCAAGCTAAATGCCAAAAAAAATGCATAGTCATCCCGTTTGGGAAAAACAAAACACCCGCGAATTACCACATAGGTGGCAACCCCCTTAATACAGAAGAGGTAATAAGGGATCTGGGGACCCAGGTAGATGGTAATTTCTCCATTGACAATCATATTGCCAAAGTAGTTAGGAAATCCTATGTGGCCCATCTAATTACTAAAGGGTTTACATGTAGAAATAGAGGTTATAGTGCCCCTCTACTCGTCACTCATCAGACTCATCATAAGAGTACAATGCCCTATTTGGGATGTACCTCAAAAGACACTTCCAATAGCTGGGAAGACCACAAAAGTACCTCACCAAGAGGATTACTGGCCTCAAACATATGTCTTATGCAGCCCGACTGAGAAAACTCCGGCCATACTCAGTGGCATATCGCTTACTCAGAGGTGATCTCTGCCTGACTTACAAAGCCATGTCCAACTCAGAATTGATGGGCATGCTCCACCTAAATAAATCCAAGTCACTGCGAGCCACATGCTATAGTGAGCTAAACCTCGCCACAACAATAAATAGAACTTGCTGGAGGGATAGATTCTTGATGTTCATCGTGCATACAGCTGCAGTCATAACAGATGGGTTCTCCTGCCCTCAGGCGGGTCCTCGGTTGGCCGAATTCCAAAGTCTAGGTTCGGCGTCGGTTGTCGTTGCTTCTTCCCTGACGTCAGTGCGACAGGGGTATAAAAGAACCAGCCGACGACATTTTCTTCAGTCTTTCTTGCCGCGTGGTGCCCGAAGCAGAAGCAGTTCGCAAGTGCCGGTCGGCCAGCTCCTGAAATTACGAAAATTTTGCAACCGAAGTCTTCTTGAAAGCTAAGTACCCCGTTGGGGAAACTTTTCTTGCCTCAGACCGATGTCAGACAAAGTTAATAATTGTATTTCATGTGGGAAGCAAATACCGCATAAGGATTTCCATTCCCTCTGTATTCCTTGTTTAGGCCCAGACCACGACGTCTCGGTCTGTCGCTTTTGTGCTACATTCAACAAACGCACCATTAAGCGTCGGGCGGAGTTCGCCCAGCATTATTTTGGCAAAACATTTAACTATATTATGTCGTCGGATACTCCGACTCCAGTTTTTTCTAAAAAGCGCAAAGATAAGGACCGACACACGAGGTCCGTGGCCTCTACCGACACCACGCCAAAGCCGACTACACATGGTCCGGTTCTCAGCGAGGCACCTACGCAGCCCCTGACTACCGACGACACTTCATTGGCGGTGTCTCCTGTGCCCGAGGTCGCAGGCTCCTCGGCCCACACCCCGACTACAGATACCGAAGCCACTATTGGCGGTGACTCTCAAAATGTGGATAGGTCTACCTCCTCTCAAGCTGTCTTCAGACCTTCCTCTTCTTTTTCCATCAAGGCTTTCACTAAGTCTAAAGCAGCCATGCATTCTAAGAGACAAGCTACACAGGGCCCATCTCCAGGCCCCATGCCTCAAAAACAGATGCTTAAAATGGCTGAGGATTTAATTACTCTTATCAGGGGTTCTCAACCCCCCCCGGACAAAAGGCCCAGAGTGGAGGAAGAATCCCCCTCCTCTGATCAGGGCTCCATTATTTCAGAGCACTCTGATGATCAGGAACATTCTTACTCCCCTTTTGAAGACTCTGATGCAGAGGAGTCCATTCCCTCTGTATCCCCCCCAGAGGATTACTCATTTGGGGAAACTTTGCATACCTTAAGGGAACACTTCCACTGGGAAGGTCAAGATTATTCAGATTCCAAGAAAAGGCTTAGGGAATTTCTCTTGCTACCTCAGCACAGGCCTCTGGCTATACCTCCTGTCTTGGACATACTAGATGATGTGTACTCGGAGGCCTGCCTTAACCCGGATTCTCTACCTCCAGCCCCAGTCAAGCCTGACCGGTACTACAGGGTTCCTGACTCACACCAATTTCTATTCAAAAGCCATGCTGCTGACCCAGAAACCATCTCACAGGGCCCCAAGGGAATTAAGCCCTCCACTGCTAAAAATCCATTACCTTCCGAGAGAGATTCCAGATCCTTAGAAAGGTGGGGAAAAAAGGTATATACCTCGGCTACCTTAACCATGAGGGCATTAAACTGTCAGTTCCATATGCTAAAATACCAACAGTTTTTGTTATCACAATTGAAAAGTAAAATGTCACAACCTGAACAACCAGATTTGAAGGAGTTGCAGGATTTGATGCATAGTGCAGAACAAGTGGGTAAACATACCTTACAATGTGGTTTTGATGCTCTAGAGGCCTCATGTAGAGCTGTTGTTACAGGATCAGTCATACGTAGACATGCCTGGCTCAAGGAACAAACCTTGCCAGATCATGTCAAAACTAAATTACTAGATGCCCCTCTACAAAAGGATGTATTTGGTGCTAATGCTGAGGAGGTATTAAGGAAAATGGAGGAAAAGGCTAAATCAATGCAAACTGTGAAAGATTTTCTACAGGTACAACCCCCACGCTTCAGTAGAAATTGGCCTTCCAAAAATTGGTCCTTTCCAGCCACGGACAGACCCCAAAGAGGTAGATACAGGCGCCCGAGGGGCAGAGGACAATGCCAAGGATCGTTTAGAGGCAGACAATGGCAAGCTCCTACACAAAGAGGTGGTGAGGATAACTCACAACCATTCAGAAAGCAAGCCCAATGACTTTCCCCTTTGCATGCCAAGCAAGACTCAAATGGCAGCACCCTTAGGCGGAAAACTGGCATTATTTTCAAAAAATTGGCATATTGTCACAAAAGACAAATGGATCCTGGACATTATAAACAGAGGTTACAGATTCCATTTTCACACTCTTCCAAAAATGAGAGGCATGCCAAACCTGCCACACAATCAAAGGGCAGAGGCACAAAGGCAAATTACAGATCTCATAGACATGAAAGCTATTCAAGAGGTACCTACGCACGAACAAGGTCAAGGTTTTTATTCCAGACTATTCCTGGTACCAAGGAAGGGAAAAGATTGGAGACCTATTTTGGACCTATCCATCATAAACACATTTCTACTCATACCAAAATTCAAGATGCTCACTCTACAGCAGCTTCTTCCCATGCTGGGCAAGGAGTCTTGGCTGGTAACATTGGACCTCAAGGAGGCATACCTGCATGTCCCAATCGGACAAAATTGCAGAAGATACCCCAGATTTCTTGCAGGTTCAACCCATTATCAATTCTCTGCATTGCCCTTTGGCTTATCTACTGCACCCAGAGTATTCACGAAATGCCTGGCATCAGTAATTGCCTACTGCAGACTTCAAGGGATACAAATATACCCCTATTTGGACGACTGCCTGATCCAAGCGGACAGCAAGCACATTCTTCTGAAACATCTGGCTTATGTAATAATGTTGTTGAACTCTCTGGGTTACACAGTCAACAAAAAGAAATCAAAGCTAATACCCTCTCAGAAAATAATTTTCCTGGGTGCCAACTTGGACACAAACACCCAGATGGCCTTCCTCACGCCAGAGACGCAGGGGCAACTAACTCAATATTTCAGAGCACTAGCAAATTGCACCAGGCTGACTGCAAGGAAAATCCTGCAGGCTCTGGGATTCATGGCATCTTGCATCTTACTAATCCTATGTGCAAAGCTGCATATGAGGAAACTTCAATGGTACCTGAAAAACCTATGGTCTCAACACAGCCACAGTTTGGAAACAATAATACCACTAATTCCATGTCTTCAAAAGGAATTTCTGTGGTGGGCTCAAGCATGCCAAGCAAACGCAGGTCTCCCATTCAGTAAGCCTCAAGCAAATCAAGTCATCACAACAGACGCCTCGGACTACGCCTGGGGGGCGCACATGACAGATCGGTGCATTCAGGGCAAATGGTACCAAAAAGAAAAGCACCTTCACATCAATCAAAAGGAAATGCTAGCAGTAATAAATGCTATTCTAGCTTTCAAAGACCTTCTGCATCCAGGTCAACTATTAATAAGAACGGACAACACCACAGTTATGTGGTACATAAACAAACCGGGAGGAACACATTCATACCCCCTATGCAGACTGGCCATGTCACTTTGGAACATGGCCATGGACTTACAAATCGAACTACAAGCACAGTACTTGCCAGGCAAGGAAAACACGCTGGCAGACAACCTAAGCAGAAATATGACAGATCCACATGAATGGAAGTTGCATCCTCAAGTTTTTACAGAGATAATCCAAGCATGGGGAAGGCCAGACATAGATCTCTTTGCCTCCCACAAAAATCACCAATTGACAAAATTCTGCTCAAGGATTTTCCATCCAAAGGCCTGGAGAGTGGACGCTCTCTCTTTCAGTTGGACATCAATGACAGTTTATGCCTTCCCACCTCTTCCTCTGCTGCCCAAAGTTCTATTGAAAACCAGAGCAGACAGACCAAAGATGATTCTCATTGCTCCAGACTGGCCAAGACAACACTGGTACCCACTCCTGAGGAGCCTGACACATTCCCCACCATGGACCCTGCCTCTAATGCCTCTTCTCCTGACTCAGCACAGCTTCAAAACTCTTCACAGTCAGCTAAAAACGCTCAATCTAGCTGCATGGAAGATTCCTTAGCATCACAACAGACCCTACTCTCCAAAGAGGTGCAGGATGTCATTTTGCAGGCCAGAAGGCCGTCTACTAGGAAAGCTTACTCTGCAAAATGGAAACTGTTTTGTGTCTGGAATGAGAAAAAGGGCCAAGATCCTGGAAAACTGAATTTACCTCAAATATTACAGTATCTAGCTGAGCTGCTAAGCAGTGGACTTTCATTCTCCTCCTCCAAAATCCATGCCTCAGCCATTTATGCAGAATACAACACTGATCCACCCTTATTCTCTCACCCCCTCTTAAGACAGTTCCTCAGAGGGGCTAAGAATCTAAAACCCCCAAGGAAACAACCAATACCTGCTTGGGATCTCAATTTCATTCTGGAAAAACTGACCTTGCCTCCTTTTGAGCCAGCTGCCTCATCAGATTTGCAATATTTGTCCTGGAAAACACTTTCCTTCTGGCTATTACCTCAGGTCGTAGAGTTTCAGAACTACAAACCCTCATGGCTGTGCAGCCTTTTATCATCTTCCATCAGGGCAGAGTTTCCTTATGAACCAACCCGTCCTTTATGCCAAAAGTGAATCAGGCCATACACTTACCTACCTTTTATCCTAATCCTCAAAACAAAGGGGAGAGAGTACTACATTCCTTGGACATCCACAGACACCTGCGTTATTATTTGGACAGAAGAAGCCTTTCAGAAAATCAGAACAGCTCTTTGTGTCCTATGCTATAGGAGCTCAAGGAAAGCCAATTTCCAAACAGACAATCTCAAAATGGATAGCCCACTGCATACGCTTTTGCTATTCTTTTCATGGCAAAACTGTACCTACAGGCATCAGATCTCACTCCACAAGGGCCACGGCTACCTCTGCAGCCTTTCTCAGAGGAGTTTCTACCAAAGATATTTTAGAAGCAGCCACTTGGAGTTCTGTGCATACTTTCTCCAAGCACTACCACCTTCCACTATACTCCAAATCTAGAGCGGGCTTTGCCACTGCAGTCTTGCAGGGTATTCTGGCTCCTCCTAGTTCCACCTAGTGCCTACCACCCCTTTCTTAGCTTTGGGATTCTACCCATCTGTTATGACTGCAGCTGTATGCACGATGAACATAGTACAGTTTTGTACCTACCATAAATGTAGATGTTCGAGTGCTAATACAGCTGCAGTCCAGGTTTCCCTCCCTCCTTCCCCTCTTGGGACAGGCCTATTGGCTGACATATCCTCATGCAACCAGATTGGGGTATTCATTCATGATGTATTTGCTTGCACTACTGTATTTTGTTTATATGGCATTGCCTTATTACACTAATTTATGTATTGCCTTCCTTCTGGGGGCACCTGACATCTGGGGCAAGAAAAACTGAAGAAAATGGCGTCAGCTGGTTCTTTTATACCCCTGTCGCACTGACGTCAGGGAAGAAGCGACGACAACCGACGCCGGACCTAGACTTTGGAATTTGGCCGACCGAAGACCCGCCTGACAGTAGGAGAACCCATCTGTTATGACTGCAGCTGTGTTAGCACTCGAACATCTACATTTATGGTAGGTACAAAACTGTACTTTACAGAGACTCCCCATGCTTTGGAACAAAATTCTAAACTACATTAGGCAGAGCCCCTCACTAACACTCTTCAAGAGAAACCTTGATGAGTGGATGGGTAACAGAAAATGCATCCTTGGGATCACTTCATTGGCTGTGCTTGACAGAGGATCAGTTAAGTAATCAATGGGGCGGCGAAAGCCGACACACTCTGGCTAGGCTTATGAATGCCCTCGGGCAGGTAGCCTAGTTACCTGCCTATGAACCTATGTGAGTTTGATGCTCTAGAAGCATCTTGCAAGGCAGCAGTCACAGGTTCTGTACTTAGAAGGCATGCCTGGGTTAAGGAGCAGACCTTGCCAGATCATGTCAAATCAAAATTATTGGACGCTCCTCTGAACAAGGACAATCTGTTCGGCGCCAAAGCAGAAGAGGTTTTAAAAAAGATGGAAGAAAAGGCTAAATCTATGCTGACAGGCAAAGATTTTTTGCAAGTGCAGCCTCCAAGATTTAGTAGGCATTGCCCCTCGAAAAATTGGTCCTTTCCAGCCCACTCAAGGCCATCTCAAACCCAGGGGAAACAGACCCCCCCCCCCAGATTACAGTCTCAGGGTATGCAGAGATATAAGCAATGGAGTACCTCCACTTCTAAAACAGGGAGTGGTAAGCCACCCCCTTACATTAAGAATTCACAATGACTTCTCAATTCCACTCCTCACCTCTGCCCAATTGCTCGTGCCCCTAGGAGCAAAACTTGCCACCATGCAAAAAACTGGACCTCCGTCACCAATAACTGATGGGTCCTCAGCATAGTATCCCAGGGGTACAAATTTTATTTCCACACACTGCCAACCCTAAAAGGCTTCCCAGAGTTTCCTCCAAACCAGTGGGCAGAGGCACAAAACCAAGTTCTGTCCCTGCTCTCCATAAGGGCAATTCAGCCTGTTCCTGCAGAACAGATAGGCCAAGGTTTTTATTCCAGACTTTTCCTGGTACCCAGAAAAGAGGGCACCTGGTGCACAGTCGTAGCTCTCTCCATTCTGAACACCTTCCTGGTGGTACCAAAATTCAAAATACTCTCCCTACAGCAGCTTCTCCCTATGCTGTCCAAAGATGCCTGGTTAGCCACCCAAGACCTAAAGGAGGCCTATCTGCACATCCCAGTCAGGGACTCCTGCAGGAAATATCTATGTTTCAGGGCAGGATCTATGCATTATCAGTTCTCTGAACTTCCCTTTGGCTTATCCACTGTGCCCAGAGTTTTCACAAAATGTCTGGCTCCAGCCATTGCTATTGCAGCCAAGTAAAGATTCAGATTTACCCTTAATTGGACAATTGCCTTATTCAGGCAGTCAGGAAAAGCTGTTGCAGCACCTGACATTTGTAAAGCACCTTCTAACCTCCCTGGGGTTACACTATCAATGAAAAGAAATCCAAACTTGTCCCCAGTCAAACAACTGTATTCCTGGGAGCAAGCTTGTGCACAGCATCCAAGATTTATTTATTTATTTATTTATTTATTTATTTATTTAAATTTGTTGACCGGGAGTGTCCGACTGGACATAGGTCCATTTTCAGCGGAGGCCCAGGGAGAAAAGCTCCACAGTTAAAATAAACAGACAGTATATACATTGGATTACATAGTGAATAACAATTTACATAGCAATTACTTACAACATATTTCCAGATGAAGAACATAGTACATCAGTAGACAACTAGAATCTTTATCTGTGAAGTGCATACCAGACATTAACAAATGTTACAAGAAGAAGCAGTTTGTGCTGTATAATAAGTACTGGCTTATGAGCATCTGAGCTTGCTATATAGTCAAGGTAGTTAGTGGAGTGGAAAGAAAGGTAGTGGTTGGATGGGATGGCATTCCTTACTCCAGAAAATCAATCCTATCTGACAGGCTACTTTGCTCAAATGGCCACCAGAACCCAGCTATCCACAAGGAAAATCCTGCAAGCTCTAGGGTTCATGGCCTCCTGCATTCTGCTAATTCCATATGCCAGACTGCATATGAGGAAACTTCAGTGGTACTTAAAAAGTCTTTGGTGCCAACATTCGCAGGACCTGGAAACTATCATACCTGTAATACTTTGTCTAAGTAAAGAGTTTCTTTGGTGGGCAGCAGCATGCATCCACAAGGGACTTCCCTTTACACAACCCTATGCCTCCCAGAACCTAACCACAGATGCATCAGACTATTCCTGGGGTGCACATCTGGATGGTAGGTGCATTCAGGGCCATTGGCGCTCAAACCAAATTCATCTGCACATCAACCAAAAAGGGATGCTAACTATTCAGCACGCTCTGACAGCTTTCAGATCCCTACTCTCGCCGGGGCCCCTTCTTATTAAAAACCAACAACATCACAGTAATGTGGTTTATCAACAAGCAAGGGGGGAACCGCTCTTATCCACTCTGCAGGTTAGCCATGACCCTGTGGAACACGGCCTCAGCCATGCATATTCACCTGCAAGCTCAATTTCTGCCAGGCAAACAAAACTCTCTGCCAGAAAAATTAAGCAGAAATCTCCTAGACCCACACAAATGGCATTTAGACCACAACACCTTCAGCCTTCTGACCCAGAAATGGGGTACCCCGAAGGTGGACCTATTTGCCTCCCCATACAACCACCAACTCAGCAAATTTTGCACCAGGGTACCTCATAGCAAGGTCTGAAAAGTGGATGCCCTGTCCTTCCACTGAGCAAACCTCTTAATCTATGCATTTCCCCCTCTGCCTCTTCTTACAAGAGTACTACGCAAGATAAGGCAGGAAAGACTAAGGGCAATTCTTGTTGCCCCAGACTGGCCAAGCCAGCACTGGCACCCACTACTGTGCAGTCTGTCACTGGTGCCACCATGGCACCTACCCCAGACCCCAACACTCCTGACTCAGCAGGATGGACAGATCTTGCTTCTGCAATTGCAGACCCTGAATCTTGCAGCCTGGCTTATTCCTTGAATTCTCCTCCAATGGCCAGTCTGTGCAAGCAGGTAATGGATGTCATACGTGAAGCCAGACTACCCAGTACAAGGAAATCCTATGCTGATAAGTGGAAAAGGTATTGTTCCTGGAGTCACTCTAAAGGAGCAGATACAGCACAAACCTCCTTACCTCTCATATTGGATTATCTAGCATACCTATTCCACAGAGGCCTGTCCTTCTCTTCCATTAAGATCTATGTGTCTGCCCTCTCTGCTCATTACAGCACTGAGCCATCTCTCTTCTCTCACCCTCTCAACAAACAGTTCCTGAGAGGGGCTAACAACTTAAGGCCACAAAGAAGAGCCCCCACCCCTGCTTGGGACCTTAATTTTGTGTTGGAAAAACTCACGCTACCCCCCCCCCCCCATGAGCCTGCAGCGTCAGCAGAGTTAAAATTCCTCTCTTGGAAAACAGCCTTGTTTCTGGCCATCACTTCAGCTAGAAGTGTGTCTGAGCTGCAAGCATTTATGGCTGTGGAACCCTTCATTATTTTTCATGCTAACAGGGTCTCCCTCAGGACTTAACCCTACTTTTATGCCTAAAGTGGTGTCCAGTGTGGCTCTCAACCAATCTATCCATTTGCCCACCTTTTTCCCTAATTCTCAAAATAAGGGGGAAAGGATCCTGCACTCCTTAGATGTGCACAGACAGCTCAGATTCTACCTTGATAGGACTAAGCCCTTCAGGAAATCTGACCAGTTACTAGTCAGCTTGCACCAGGGGCAGAGAGGGCAAGGCCATAACAAAACAAACCATCTCCAAATGGATAGCACACTGTATCCATTTCTGTTACAAACACCATGGGAAACCACCCCCTCAGTGGGTTAGAACACATTTGACTAGGGCAACTTCAACCTCTACAGACTTTCTCAGAGGAGTCCCTATCAGGGACATTCTGGAAGCTGCTACTTGGAGTTCTTTTCATACCTTCACCAAGCATTACCACCTGCCTATCTTTAACAGATCCAGGGTGGGCTTTGCAACAGAAGTCCTGCAGGGCATACTAGCCCACCCAAACTCTTCTTGACTGCCTGCACCCATTCTTCAGCTTTGGGAATCAAGCCAAGTGTGATGACTGCATCAGTGAAACACGAATAACATAGTACAGTTGTGTACACTTACCATAAATGTAGATGTTAGTGTATTCACTGTTGCAGTACTAGTTTCCCCACTGTCCACCCCCCTTGTCTCTCTCTCTCTCTCACTCCTTACAGGGCTACTGGCATTTACTTTTTACTGGTGGTGTTTTTCCACCATAACTTAGCTCCCTATTTGGGGGCTCCTGACATTTGGAGCAATAAAAACTGGTGTAATTGTGTCGGCTGCCTGTTTTTATACCCCTGACGACCTGACGTCAGTCCTGAAGTGACAGCAACCGACGCAGATATACTAAGCCTCTGGTATTCGGGCCGACTGAGGGCTATCCTGGCCGAATAACCCAATTGTAATGACTGCAACAGTGAATACACTCGGAACATCTACATTTATGGTTAAGTGTATACAACTGTACTTTTCTGGTTGCTTGAGGGTTACTATTAAAAATACGCCTGAATAATGCTGTGCCCTATACTATTTGGTTTTACTTGTTCTCAAGTTGGGGAGAGAAAGAATTTATTCCTCTCTTTTTTTTAAAGGGGGGGGGGGGAGTGCAGAAAGAGCAACACATGAAAATTGTACTGTATTTCCGATTCTATTTTTTTTTTTTTTTTTGCCTGTTGCTTGAGAGTGCTGGGTGCTTGAGTTCCGGTTAACTTAGAGTTTACTGTATCTATGAAAATCCTGTGAAACATAACAAAGATGCTCAATGAATAGAAGTAGTAAAAGAAAGAATAAGAAATTCAAATGTACGGGATATGAAATAGGATGAAGTAACGGCTAGAAAGATCGAAGCAGTTAAGAAAAGCTCCTAATTGGAAAACCCCAGGCCCAGATGCATTACCTAACTTATGGCTATAAGTATCAACATCTTTACATGAAGATTTAGACATGAGTAAGAACTGTTTGTATGCGCACTCTAAACACACACCAGCCTGGTTAACAACATGGAAAAACAGTATTCCTCCTTAAGAGCGAACCTGCAAGCAGTCCTAAAACTATAGACCAATAACTTGTCTTCTGACTACATATTAACTCTAGACTGGAATGGTTGCTGCAGGGTTTATAGTCATTTATAAGAAAACTAAATCATGGCAACAGAACAAAAGAATAAAGTCATGTGGAACAAAGGATTATGTGTTAAATAAAGACATAATAGAGAATTGTAAAAAGAGGAAGAATCTAAGTATGGTATGGATAGACTCTAAAAAGTATTTGACAGTAACCCATATTCATGCATAAAAGACTACTTAAAAATGTATAAGATACACCCTACACTGACTGATTACATTACAGTGACCATGAAACATTGGCAAACCACTTTGCAGTTAAGCCATGATAAAGGACAAATTATAATTCCAGGGATAAAAATTCAAAGAGGGATATTCCAGGATGACTGTCACTGCTGCTTTTTTGTCTTGCCCCTAAACCCATTCTGTTGTCTACTTAACAGATTGGGTCATGGCTACAATTTCGCTCCCAGAAAACAACAGAGAGCAAAGACTTCTCATCTTCTTTTTGTAGATTTAAAACTGTATAGTTCATCAGGTGAAGAACTGAAAGTACAACTGCAAGTGGTCAAAACTTTTTCAGATGATACAAGAATGTCATTTGATCTTGATAAATGTGCTAAAGCAATATTTAAAGCAGGAAAGCTGCAGTACCAAGAAAACATCAGTTTGTTACAGGAATGTGATATAAAAACTTGAGCAAGAGGGAGTGTATAAATATTTATGAAATGATGAAGGATCAACATAAAACATAAACAAATGGGAATAAAACTTAGTAAGGAATATTTTAGAAAACTTAATTTAATACTGAAAACAGTGTTGATATCTAGGAACAAAGTCCAAGCTATAAACCAGTTTGCTTTTCCTGTCCTAACTTACAATTTTGGAGTGATTGATTGGCCCCAAAAGGTGTTGGACAGGAAAACAAGAAGGATGCTTCATACTCATCAGATGATTTATAAAAGTCAGTGCATATCAAGATTATATATTTCCCGTTCTGAAGGAAGTATGAGCCTCCTTGGAATTAATTAAATGTATAGATCTGCAGTTGTGGGACTGCATGCATATGTGATAACCTCACAAGACCCAAACATAGTGAAAGTTGTGAAATATGAGGAGAGTAAGTCTAAGATGACATCCCTGCCTAGTTTAGCAGAATCATATTGGCATCAAGTGGGAATGGAAATCAAACCAGAAATAGTTAAAAATCAAGCAGCAACTGAATGTGCCAAAAACAAAAGGAATATAAGGTGAAAGATCAGATGAGAAGACAAGAAATGTGGAAAATGCATAAATGTTAAGTTGTCAATCTCGCCTTCATTCTTGCTGGATGGGTTCGGAGCTGATCCTCGGCTCCGACTTGGCCAATACTAAAGCTCGAGAGCTTATTCCACCGGCTCGAGGCTCCCCTATATCACACAATGCTAGGCGGTAACTACCCAGATCTCGTTTGCCGCTTAGCTGACGAGGTGCTTTCTTCCACCGGCTCTGGCAGGTTAGTGAGTTTTTCTAGTAAAAAAACTTCAAATTTCTACCCTATCTTTTCTATTTAGTTTAGTTTTTAATATAGAGTATCCCTTTAGTTTAATTGGGTCTCCTTTGTTATTTTTTTATCCCCTTTTTATTCCCTTTTAACTTCTAGGCCTTTGGCCCACTCCCCTTTTTCCCCTGTCTTTTTAGTGTGACTGGATTTTTTTCCTTTGGTTAAAGGGTGTGTCTGTGTGTTGTGTCTCTGTTATTTACAGTCTCTTTTAGGATGTGTAAAGACTCCAAGGTCTCAGGCTTCAAGAAGTGTGATTCGTGCTGTCAGAAAATGTCTCTGACAGACGGTCATACTTCTTGTGTCTACTGCCTGGGACCTTTGCACCTGCAGGACTCCTGTGCTGTTTGCCATGCATTCAGCCCTAGAGTCCTGCAGGAACGCAAAAATAAACTTATTCTTTGAGGCTTGTTAAAGCCTGAAGGCCCCTCGACCCAGTCTGCGTCGGGGAAGCCTTCAAAGGCTTCCAGGCTGTCGGCTCCAGCTTCAGAGCAGTCTGCTGGGAGCATTAAGGCTGCTTCAACATCGGCTCTGGCTGGAGTTGATGCTTCAAAGTCTCTAACCGTTACCTCTGCTCCGGTCGGAGCCGAGGTTGCTAAGACTCATTCGGCTCCGTTAGTCTTATCGGAGCCACCTTCAAAGAAGAGGTCGAGGTCCCCTTCCATCGGCTCCATCCACTCTGCTCCGGGATCCCCTCTTCTGTCGGAGCGGAGCCATAGGTCCCATTCCTCTTGGTCCTCCAGGCTGTCCGACCATGACTTACAAAGGGTGGTGAGTAGACTTCTCAAGTCCGAGGCACTGGCCCAAATGCTGCATAGCACTACTCAACAGTCAGCGGCTATTCCCATCCCTGCTTCTATTCCTCCTCCGACTCCTTTGAGTTCGGAGCCGGGCTTGTCGGAGCCGATACCTTCCCGTTTGGCTCCGTCGTCTGCTCCGATTTCCTCCTTGGAGGGATCTCGGCGCCGGGCTTCCCTCGTCGGCTCTGAGGGGGCGAGTGGCATCGGACCCTTGTCCGACCCCGTTCTCCCTCTCTGAGCATAGGCGCTGGTGAGTTCGGCTCCGACATCGGCCTCGGAGCCGTCCCTGTCGGTGCCAGGGGGGGGGGGGGCGTCCTTGTCTCCTCGGAGCAGGGACCTTCGGCCTTGGCTGATCAGGGAGCCTTCGAGATCATGCGGAGTGTGCTACACCCCGTGTCTACCCCACAGTCGGCTCCGTCAGCTCCTCCCTCTTCAGTGCCTGCGGTGATTTCTACCCACCCCCTCGTAACAGACTGTAGAGAGCCAGCTCCTCAGGTTTCCCCATTGGGAATATCCTCTTCTTCCGAGGCTTCTCCTGATCCGGTAGGAGAACCCACTCGGAAGAGACAGTGCAAGAGGAAGCACATTGACTCCCCTGAGTCTATCACCTCTGACACCGACTTGGAGGAATCTGAAGGTTCCCCTCGGTCCCCCTCTGAGGATGTCTCTTTTGCTGACATCCTTGAAATCCTTAAACAGAGGGGGAACTGGCCTGCCCTTAACCCTTCAGAGGATGAGTCGGTCTACCTTGAGGCGTTTGGCTCTCGCCCTTCCACCTCCTGGGTGTCTCCTCCCTTTGACCCCCTCATGGAGGTAGTGGCAAGGAAGGCTTGGATGGCCCCTGATTCGGTGGAACCTAACCCAAGGAGGCCGTCAAAATTTATTACCGCCCCAAAAGAGAAACAGTTCTTATCCAAAGGTGTCTCTGTTGATGCCATGGTGGTGGCCGCAGCCACTAAGAAGGAATTAGCCGATCCTTCGGTACCTGTCCATCCTCCTAATAAGGAGTCTAGGACCATGGACAGGTACGGTAAATGGATGTTTTCCTCAGCGACCTTTGCCATGCGGTCGCTGAACTACTTGTATCACTTCACCCGTCTCCAGAGAGATTTACTCAAGGATATGGGTGAGGCCATGCAGGATCCAACAGCTGAGGGGTCCCAAGACAAAATGAATTCCCAGTTGGCAACCCTGAATTCGATTGTCAACTCCTCCATGCGGCTTATCTCATATACGGCTGATGGGGTGAGTAGGGCCGCAGGCACAGGTGTAGCTTTACGACGCCACGCCTGGATGCGGCTTTGCAATTTTGCGGAGCCTTTCAAGGCGTCCTTCACCAATTCTCCCTTTGATGGCTCAACATTGTTTGGACCTCAGGTGAAGGATACATTGACTAGGTGCGAGCAGGAAGGCAAGACTCTCTCTGCCGTGGGAGTCCGTTTTTCTACCCCTTCCAGACCTTATCCCAAAGGTCAGAGGGGGGGGGGGGTGTGGTTCCGCAAACTACAAGGAGTCTCATCTGACGGGCAAAGTCGATTCCCCTCTAGAGGCAGAGGGGGGAACAACAATAGACGCCGCCCTAGGGCAGAGGTGGTCCGCAAAACCAGGGTAGCAGAAAAACTTTCTCTGATAAACCCTTTCAGCATCCCTGAGGAGCTGCCCGACTGTCCACCTTCGGAGGCAGTCAGGGGAAGATCATCACTGTACCCAAAAGCCTGGCTTTCCCTCACTCAAGACAAATGGGTACAGTCGATCATATCCAAGGGTTACAAAATCCCCTTTATTCACATCCCATCCTAACCCAAAGGATCCCTTCCAGACGTTCCACCCAGTCTAAGGGAACAAGCAGCGTTAGAAATATCAAAGCTGCTGTCAAAAAGAGCTATCCAACCAGTCCCAGCAGACCAGCAAGGATCCGGAATCTACTCCGAATTCTTTTTGGTACCAAAAAAACCAGGGGACTGGAGACCAATACTGGATCTCAGCAAGCTAAACAAATATATGAAGAAAACAAAATTCCGGATGGTCACGCTACAGTCCATTCTACCCTTCTTGGGTCAGGACAATTGGATGTGCTCGATAGACCTTCAGGATGCGTACTGTACTACCATATCAAAATGCACAGATGCTCCAGGAGGTTTCTCCGCTTCAGGCTGGGAGCCAGTCACTACCAGTTCAGAGCCCTGCCCTTTGGTCTCACTACAGCCCCCTGAGTGTTTACCAAATGTATGGCAGTGGTCGCGGCTCACTTGAGATGTCAAGGATTCCAGGTGTTTCCATATTTGGACGACTGGCTCCTTACCGCCACCACCAGGCATCAACTTCTTCTATCCAGAGACTTCACCATCCAAACTTGCAAAGCTCTAGGCATTTCAGTAAATTTCGAAAAATCTGCTTGTCACCTTGTCAATCTATTACCTTTATAGGCGCCACCTTAGACACAGTTCATCTTTCCGCCAGACTAACAGAGCAAAGAGTATCAGATATCCGCAAACAAGTTTACCTTCTACTTCAATGCAACAAGATCAAAGCCAGGGTAGTCTTGAGGGTATTAGGACTCATGGCAGCTACTATTACACTTCTCCCCTTAGCTCGTTTTCACATGCGGATCCTCCAGTGGATGCTGATGTTCTTCATCTCACATTGCTGCAGTCCTTACACTTGGGTAGTCCGCTGTCCTCGGTCGGCCCGAATATCAAAGTATAAGGCTGACGTCGGTCAAGGCGCAATAGACTGACATCAGGACGTCAGGGTACAAATGCGCATGACCGACGTCATATCCTCAGTCTTTTTTGCCGCATGGTCCGATGCAGAAGCAGCGTTGCAAGTGCCGTTCGGCGTTCTGAAATTTTTCGAATTCGGAGTTTCAGACCAAGTCAAAGTTGGCTAAGTACCCCGTTGGGGAATATTTTAGTTTTTTCTTGCCTCAGTGGTTTACCGGATGTCAGAAAAAGTGAATAACTGTATTTCTTGTGGGAAACGGATACCGCATAGAGATTATCATACTTTGTGTATTCCTTGCTTAGGGCCTGAGCACGACGTTGTTGGGTGTCGCTTTTGTGCTAGATTCAATAAGCGCACTATTAAGAGAAGGTTAGACTGTGTCAGGTTAGTCTTCGGGAAGCGGTGCAATTACAATATGCCGTCGGATGCTCCGACGCCCGCTTCTTCGAAGAAGCGCAAGGATAAGGCAGCTAAGTCCAGGCAAGATGAGTCGTCCGTACTGGACGCCGGTTCTTTAGAGGTGTCGGTGGAGCCGGTGGTTCCACCGGAGGTTTCTCTGGAGTCCCAGGGGGAGACCTTGTTATTGCAGGATGTGGCCTCTCAGGAGGCAGGTCAGGCTGAAGGGGCTTCTCAGGTTGCTGTACTCCCCTCCCTTCCTAGGGTGGTTAGGCCTTCTCCTTCTGTTTCCAAGGCTTCTCCCAGAGGCAGGCCAGGTTTAGCTTCAGTTGGGGTCACTCCTAGTTCTTCAGGATCTGTGCCCAAGAAGCATATGCTTAAAATGGCAGAAGATTTGATTACTTTGATTAGAGGTTCTTTGCCCCCTCCTGATAAGAGGCCTAGGGTGGAACCTGAGTTGGGGAGTTTTGAGCAGGCTTCAGATGTTTCAGAGTCTTCGGCTGAAGACTTGCAGGAGTATTCTCCTTATTCTGATTCTGATGTGGATGATTCTACCCCTTCTGCTTCTCCTCCTGAGGATTTTTCTTTTTCAGAGACTCTTCATTCCATGAGGGAGCATTTTAAGTGGGAAGGTCAGGACTTCTCTGATTCCAGGAAAAGGCTTAGGGAATTTTTGTTTTTACCCCAGCATAGGCCTTTGGCTATACCTCCTGTTCTGGATGTTGTGGAGGATGTGTTTGCAGAGGCTTCTCTTAATCCTGATTCTTTGCCTCCTGCTCCTGTTAAACCGGATAGGTACTATAGGGTGCCTGAAGCTCATAAGCATCTTTTTAAGAGTCCTAGGGTGGACCCAGAAACTGTCAGTCAGGGGCCTAAGGGGGTTAAGGCTTCTGTTAAAAATCCGGTTCCTCCAGATAAAGAGGCCAGGGCTTTGGATAGGTGGGGAAAGAAAGTCTATACTTCTTCCACCCTAGCTATGAGGGCTCTGAATTGCCAGTTTCACATGTTGAAATACCAAAACTATCTTCTTTCTCAGTTGAAGTCTAAGGTGGATGCTCTGGCGGAAGGTATTGAGTGTAAAGAGTTACAAGATTTGGTACATGTCTCTGAACAAGTGGGTAAGCATTCTTTGCAATGTGGTTTTGATGCTGTACAGGCCTCGTCTAGGGTGGCTGCCACTGGGTCAGTTCTTCGCAGGCACGCCTGGCTGAGGGATCAGAATTTATCTGAACATGTTAAGACGAGGATTTTGGATGCTCCTTTACAATCTGATGTGTTGTTTGGTTCACCTGTTGAGGCAGTCTTAAAGAAAATGGAAGACAAGGCTAAGTCTATGCAGACTGTTAAAGATTTTTTGCAGGTTCAGCCTCCGAAGTTTAGCAGAAATTGGCCTACCAAGGGTGGACGTATCCTTCTTATGATTCCCAGTCTAGGGGTAGGTCTAGACGTGGTAGGGGCAGAGCTCAGGGCTCTTTCAGGCCTAGAACAGGGAGTTCACCTGCACAGTCTTCTGGTGAGGGTAGGGGTCAGTCCTTTCGTAAACAGACCCAATGACCTACCTTTTCAGCTGCCAGAGCCTTCTCATCTGGCAGCACCTTTGGGAGGAAGGTTGGCACTTTTCAAGGAAAATTGGAGTTTAATTACCCAAGACAGATGGGTATTGGATATCATACACCGAGGTTACAGGTTTTATTTCCATACCTTGCCTCCTTTCAAAGGCATGCCAGACGTTCCTCCTCAGCAAAGAATAGAGGCTCACAAACAAATTTCTCTGCTGCTCCAAATAGGGGCCATACAACCGGTTCCTCTGTCAGAAGTGGGCCTAGGATTTTATTCTCGCCTGTTCCTAGTACCAAAGAAGGGGAACACGTAGAGACCAATTTTGGATTTATCTATCCTCAACACTTATCTGGACATTCCCAAGTTCAAAATGTTGACGCTACAACAGCTTTTACCTCTGCTGGGCAAAGATCACTGGATGGTGACTCTGGATCTCAAGGAGGCTTACCTTCATGTTCCTATCAGGCTAAGTTGCAGGAAGTATCTACGTTTTCGGCTGGGACTTCTCATTATCAGTTCTCTGCATTGCCCTTTGGCTTATCTACTGCCCAGAGTGTTCACGAAGGTTCTGGCTCCAGTGATAGCTTTCTTCAGGCTAAAAGGAATACAGATCTATCCTTATTTGGACGATTGCCTGATTCTGGCTCAAGGAAAGGACGAACTTCTTCATCATCTACATTATGTGATAGCAGTGCTAAGATGCCTGGGGTATTCTGTGAACGAAATAAAGTCCAGTCTAGTACCCTCTCAGGACATGTGCTTTCTGGGTGTGAGACTGAATACAGCATCCCAGATGGCCTTTTTGACCCCGGACAAACAACAGAATGTTTCTCTTTACTTCCATCAATTGTCTCATCAGTCCAGGCTGACTGCAAGGACAGTCCTTCAAGCCTTGGGGTTCATGGCATCTTGTATTCTGGTGCTTCCCAATGCCAAACTGCATATGAGGAAGCTACAATGGTATCTCAAAAATGTATGGACACAGCACTGCCAGGATATGGACACTGTCATTCAGATAATACCTTGCATTCAAAAGGAATTTTTGTGGTGGGCTCAGGAATGTCACCTAAACAAGGGACTCTCTGTGACCCGGCCAGAGGCGAGTCAGATTCTAACGACAGATGCCTCAGACAAAGCTTGGGGAGCTCATCTAAATGGAAAGTGGATACAAGACAAGTGGCCTGCCAGACTTCTACATCTACATATCAATATGAAGGAGATGTTAGCAGTCCAATTTGCATTAATAGCTTTCAAGGATTTACTTCTTCCAGGGCAGGTGTTGATTCTAACAGACAACACAACTGTCATGTGGTACATCAACAAGCAAGGGGAACACATTCTTATCCTCTGTGCAGACAAGCAATGATTTTGTGGGAGACTGCTCTCAGTTTACAGCTAAATCTTCAGGCAAGGTTTCTGCCGGGAGCACAGAACTCCTTAGCAGATGTGTTGAGCAGACAAATAATGGATCCCCACGAGTGGAAATTGGATCCTCAAGTTTTTCAGAAATTGACAGTGTCATGGGGAACTCCAGACATAGATCTGTTCGCTTCTCCACTAAACTACCAGCTGCCAAAGTTTTGCACAAAAAGTTTTCATCCCACAGCCTGGAAAGTGGATGCTCTTTCATTCAATTGGAGCAATCTTCATGTGTATGCCTTTCCACCTCTGCCTCTCCTCCCAAAGGTACTTCTGAAGGTCAGACAGGACAAACCAAAGATGATTTTAATAGCTCCAGATTGGCCTCGACAGCATTGGTACCCACTACTGAGGAGTCTGGTACGGGAGCCGCCATGGCCTTTACCTTTGATTCCACACCTACTGTCTCAGGAGAACGGTCATTTACTCAATGTCAAACTTCACTCTCTTCACCTGACAGCCTGGCATATTCTGTTTTAAACCCTGGAGGGTTTCAGCTTCCACAGCAAGTTTTGAATGTTATTTTGGAGGCCAGAAGGCCTAGTACAAGGAAAGTGTACGCAGATAAATGGAAGAGATTTTTATTTTGGAGTGCAGCAAAAGCATTTGATGTTTCTAAGCCTAATTTAAGTGTGGCTCTTCAATATCTTACTGAGTTACTGGACAAAGGTTTGTCCTTCTCTTCTATTAAGATTCATGCTGCAGCAATTTCTGCTCACTATGATTGTGACCCACCATTGTTTTCTCATCCTTTGTTTAAGCAATTCCTTAGAGGGGCAAAGAATATAAGACCCCCACGAAGAGCTCCTACTCCTGCTTGGGATCTCAATTTTGTGTTGGAGAAACTCACTCTACAACCTTTTGAGCCTGCAGCTACTGCTGAGTTGAAATATTTATCATGGAAGACTGCTTTTTGTTAGCCATTACCTCTGCAGAAGGGTTTCTGAATTACAGGCCCTTATGGCAGTTGAGCCTTTCTTAATTTTCCATAAGGATAGGGTATCTTTACGTACTAATCCTTCCTTTATGCCTAAAGTGGTTTCTAGTGTGGCTTTAAACCAAACTATTCATTTGCCTACCTTTTATGCAAACCCCCAAAATAAAGGGGAAAAGATTTTGCACACTTTGGATATACACAGGCAGTTGCGATATTATTTGAGCAGAACTAAGGGGTTCAGGCAGTCTCAGCAGTTATTTGTTTCTTTTGATTTGAGTTCTCAGGGCAAGCCTGTGTCAAAACAAACTATTTCTAGGTGGATTGGGTTTTGCATTGCTTTCTGTTATTCCCATCATGGCAAGGAGGTTCCAGCTGGGATTAGGCCTCATTCCACCAGGGCTACTGCCACGTCAACAGCTTTTTTAAGGGGGGTGGCAACTAAAGATATCTTGGAGGCAGCTACCTGGAGTTCAGTGCATACTTTCTCTAAGCATTATCACCTTCCACTTTACTCTAAATCTAGGGCTGGTTTTGCCACTGCTATTTTGCAGGGCATTTTGGCAGCCCCTGCTTCTTTATAATTGTGCCATCCTCCCTTACCTCTGCTTTGGGATTCTACCCAAGTGTAAGGACTGCAGCAATGTGAGATGAAGAACATAGTACAGTTTTGTACCTACCATAAATGTAGATGTTCGAAGATCCACATTGCTGCAGTCCAATTTACCCTCCCTCCTTCCCCTCTGTTAGAGGCGGTTGTGTGGGTTGGATTGTAAATATTGTGTATATTGTACATATTATTAGTGCCAGGGTGGTTGGTTGTTTGTTTGTTGTCTTTGGGTTTTTGACCTTTCTTGTTAGGGTCTTCTGACATCTGGGGCAAGAAAAGACTGAGGATATGACGTCGGTCATGCGCATTTGTACCCTGACGTCCTGATGTCAGTCTAATGCGCCTTGACCGACGTCAGCCTTATACTTTGATATTCGGGCCGACCGAGGACAGCGGACTACCCAAGTGTAAGGACTGCAGCAATGTGGATCTTCGAACATCTACATTTATGGTAGGTACAAAACTGTACTTTTTCTCAATGGTCCTTCCAACAGCTCCCGATGTCTCACATCATCCTACTAATCCAATCATGCAAAAATCACCTGTCTTGGTGGATCACATCACCTCAAGTTCTCCAGGGCAGACCCTTCATCCCCCCCCCCAATCGCCACGGTGACGACGGACGCCTCCCTGATCGGGTGGGGGGGGCATTATCAGGGCAGGACAGTCCAGGGCATGTGGCAATCTTTCGAGTGCCACTTGCACATAAATGTTTTAGAGATGAGAGCAGTGCTTTTAGCGTTGCAAACCCTTCAGGACTCTCTTCCCACAGGGACTATTGCAATTCAGACGGACAACATGTCCGTAGTGTGGTACATCAACAAATAGGGCGGAACCAAGTCCTACCCCTTATGTCGAGAGGCACTCAGACTTTGACATTGGGCGATTTCTTCTCAGCGTTTTCTGATAGCAACGCACATTCCTGGGAAGTCCAACGTGATTGCGGACAAGTTGAGCAGGGCTATTCTCATGCCTCACAAGTAGTCTCTGAAAAAATTAGTGCTGGAAGAAGTCTTTCGAAGATGGGGCCGGCCTTGCTGCGATCCTTTTGCTACTCCCCAAAACAGCAAGTATCATGACTTCTTCACCCTCTTCCCTTTACCAGGCCAACCCACCAGAGACGCTCTAGTCCACGATTGGCCCCGGGGACTTCTGTATGCTTTCCCTCCCTTTCCACTGATCTCTCAATTAATTCAGAAAGCTATCACCTCGAGAGTCACCATGATCCTCATTGCCCCTTACTGGCCTCGACAGATATGGTTTCCGTTCCTCCATCATTACCTCTTGGAGCAGCCTTGGCATCTGGACCCAGTGCCAGATTTTTTGACCCACCAGTCGGGCCAGCTGCACCACTCCCTCCAATCTCTCAACCTCACATCGTGGTTTCGCCGATTCCTACCCTAGCCAGGCTTCCCTTAATCTCTCATTAACATCCTGATAGCCTCTCACAAGTCTTCTACCAGTAGGATTTACAATAGTAAGTGGAAGCGTTTTTCCTTCTGGGCAGCATAAAAAAATAGAGACCCCTTCACTTGCACCTATCCAGTCTATCCTAGACTTCCTGGCAGAGCTCTTTCATTTAGGCTCTTCCTCATCTACCATTAGAGTACAACTAGCTGCTATATCTAACTTTCATGTAGTTGTCTCGGACTCCAGTATCATGTCCCATAAACTCTGCAAAGCCTTTCTAAGAGGTGTCTTTTTGCTCAAGCCCCCAGTCAAAGATCCCCCACCTCAGTGGGACTTGAATTTGGTCCTAGCATCCTTGATTCTCCCCCCCTTCCAACCTGCGGCTTCATGCCCTCTTAAGTTGCTCTCATGGAAAACACTTTTTCTAGTAGCCATAACATCAGCTAGAAGGGTATCTGAACTTCATGCTCTTTGCAGTCGTCGTCCTTACTTAGTTTCCCATAAAGACAGGGTGTCCCTCAGGACTAATCCGTCCTTCTTGCCTAAGGTTTCCTCTCAGGCAAACCTAAACCAGACGATTGATCTCCCCGTCTTCTTCCCTGATTATTCCAACAGGTCGGAACAAAAGTTACATTTTCTAGATGTTCATCGCCAACTTCGATATTATTTAGACAGGACTAAACATCTATTGGTAGCCTGTCCTGAAAAGCTACAGATGTAGCTAATGCCCTAGTTGAATGAGCTCTAGGTCTTGAAGGCAGTTTTTGATGTCTGATTTCATAGATGAAGATAATTATAGAGGTAAGCCATCTTGAAAGGGACACTTTAGTAACTGGAAGGCCCAATTTCCCTTCTGCATAAGACAGGAAGAGCTGTTCAGATTTCCTGAACTGTTTAGTCCTGTCTAAATAATATCGAAGTTGGCGATTAACATCTAGAAAATGTAACTTTTGTTCCGACCTGTTGGAATAATCAGGGAAGAAGACGGGGAGATCAATCGTCTGGTTACGAGAAAACCAGATATAGTAGTCCATGAAAAGAAGACAAAAGTAGCATTGATCATTGAAATTGCTATACCCAGTGACTACTGTGTCTTAAGTACAGACAGACACAGTCAAACAAAAAAAAAAAAAAAAAAAACGGGATTTACAGGCAGAAACAAAGTCATTGTGGAAGAAGGATACCAAGACAGTTCCAATAGTAGTAGGAGCAACTGATCTTATAAAAAAAAAAATTTTTACAATCATTACTGATAACTGTAGGAATTGCAGGAGTTGTTACTGGGCACATTGTGGGTGCTGCAAAGAGCACTTTTGGCTAACATTAAAGATTGAAACAATAAAAATGTCATGAACTTTAAGCATACTTTGACTTAGGAGTGGGGTCCATTCTCGTCATGATATTAGAAACCCAAAAGACTTGGAGAAATTAAAAAACACATAAACAAGTAGGAAAGGACAAAGTCCTATCAGCTTTGCAGGTAAGCTGTCAGGGCATGGCACTGAGCAGCAAAAGCAAATCTGTCCCTGCAAGACGTTTACAATTCTTTCAGAAGACCATGCTCTGGCAGACTTTCTCAGTAGATCCTTGGAAGACCCTCATGAATGGATGTTGAACAGAGAGGTTCGGCATATTTCACAAATCGGTGCTCTTCAGATAGATCTTTTTGCCTAGTCTCAGAACAGACATCTTAAGCTGTTTTGCTCCAGGACCCTTTGTCCCCAGACCCTTTGTCCCCATAGAGAATGGATACTATGTCCTTCAGTTGGCAGGATGTCCCTCTTTGCACCCCACCTTCCATTAATCCCAAAGATTCCCCTAAAGATCCAGAGGGACAAACCAAAAATTATCTTAGTAACTCCCTTTTGGACCAGGCAGCATTGGTTCCCCCTTCTTCGCCACCTGCCCAAGAGATATCGCTACAAATTACCCTACAAAGTGGACTTGCACAGAAAAAGGGGAACACTGATGCATTCCAACCTGCAGTCTTTCAACCTGACTCTTTGGGTTATAGAATTTTAGTACCTTTGAGACATCAATTTTCTGACTATGTGCTAAGAGCACTGCAGGAAGTGAGGAGGCCTACTGCTAGAAAATCTCGTATCTACAAGTGGAAGAGATAATGGATTCCATTTATTCTATCTTACTTGTGTAAGTTACTTAAGAATGGACTGGCTTACTCTTGCATTAAGATATACTTATTGGCTATTTCTGCCTGCATGCTTTTGGACCCTCACTTACTCTCTGGAATTAAATTTAAATGGAGTTCTGCATCGAAATCCTCCCAGGAGGGCAGTTCATACCTCCATGGGATCTGAATTTTATCCTGAAAAAACTTGCCCGGTCTCCCTTCGAACCAGCAGCCACTGTCCCATTGAAATTCTGTACCTAAAAAACTGTCTTACTGGTTGCTCTTAGGTCTGCCAGAAGAGTTTTGAGTGTCAAGCCCTTATGACCATTTCCCCTTCCTTAGCTTTCACAAGGATAGGATCTTGTTAAAAGGTAATCATTCCTTTATGCCTAAGGTAGTAAATGAACTGTCAACTAGACCATCTGCCTACATACCTTTTCCCTAATCCACATAATAGGGGTGAACGATTTCTCTAGTCATTGGATAATCACAAACAGCTTAGATTCTACTTTGACAGGGCAAAATCTTTCAGGGAATCCAGTCAGCTTTTTGTCTCCTTTCAGGAGAGTAAGGTGGGGTAACCCTGTCTCCAAATAAACAATATCCAACTGGCTCTCCAAATCCTTCTCTTTTTGTTACTCTTCTCATCGAAAATCTCTGCCTTCACCCAATGAAGGCTCATTCCACCAAAGCTGTCTCATCATCTAGAGCCTTCTTTAAAGGTATTGACTAGCTTCTTGGTCCTCAGTTCACACCTTCACTAAATGTTACACAGTGGCTGCATTTTCTAGATCTGAAACCTCTTTAACTAAATATGTCTTGGTAGGTGTGATAGCTCCCCTGTCTCTAATTCATCCACCCTTAGTAACCTGTACATTTGGGAATATTTCATATGCTTAAAATTCTGTAACAGTGCTGCAATGAAGGACATAATATAGTTGTATAAGAATTTAGCATAACACTGGATGTCCTACCAATTGCTATTGCAGTTTTGTTTCCCTCTATCCTACCCTGTTTTTTATTATTACTACAATTTTTGGACCCTCTACACGTTATGGACCAAGGAGGAGGGTAATCACCTGTCTTCCTTATGTCTCTTTCAGCTGAATTACTACTCGTATATGGTCCTCAGGCCTTTCCAGGGTTTTCTGGCCCTAAACAGTCTAAGGATTTTACACTTTTGTCCAATTATGTACCCCTATGCCCATGTGCTGATGTCAGACATCAGAAGTATGCAGCATCCAGTAGGTTTTGGCTTTGGTGTGCCGGCCAGGTTACCTTGATGGAATAACCCACCTGTATAGAATACTACAGTAGTGATCAGTAGGGCATTTACTGTTATATTAAGTTGTTACACAACTGTACGTTTTCTTCTGTGAGAGTCCATTCCACTACTTATGTGAGGAGTTTACATTGCAGAAAAATTGTCCTCTCAAACATTGAGAGAGTGCTTAGTCCTGTCCCCTTCGTGAACCTGAAGAGGTGTTTCTGTTCCTTCCAACACAGTTTCTTCTTTGTCTTAGATGTGAAAGAAGACAATGGGGAGAGCTTGGACTGTTCCATTTGAAGATGCTATATTTTTTCATTTTTTTTTTCCTTCTGTTATAGAAGTGGAGGCCAGATTATCTCTTATCTTTGCCCAAGGATCTCAGTACTGATGTCTCCTTTGAGTTGACAGTACTGTGTGCTTCTGCAGTACAGTTGCAGGTAAGTGGAATCTCTTGCACTGCAGAGGACCTCCCGAAGTGTGTGATAACTGGGATCTTATTCGTGATGGTCCTTTCATAAAACAGGCCTTGTAAGATCTCTGGGTCCCACACTTAGGCATGTGTAGCTGTTACCTGTGGATGCTGTTGAATGTCTGTGTCTTCCTGGTTAGGATACACTTAACCCATTGATGCTCTTTGTATTAACATCTTGATCTTAACTTGTGTGTTGTGAGAGTTTGTGTTTAACACTTAAAAATGTACAGAATGCTCCAATTGCTTTTATGGTCATGTGATCTCTATTCCACACGAGCATGGAAATTGCCTTTGGCACCTAAAAAGCACTCAGCATGCAGAATTTTTTGAAGTGCAATAGCTTGAACTCAGCTAGTCCTTGCAAGAGAAGGGAAGAGTGGAGTTGTTTTGTAATATGGGCAGTGTATCACCTGTGGAGGAGATAGCCCATGCAGCATTAGGCAGGAGGTTCCTAAATGCAGTCCCAAGCAAGAGTCAGAGATGAGATGAGAGAGGAGTGATCAGGAGGCTCAGACAGTGGACAAAGCTTCCTCATATTGCCAAGTCCACATTTTTTGTGAACGACGTCTATTCACATGTTGTGAACTTTACTTTGATTAGTGAGGATCAAAGCTAATTCTTTTTGTTGTATAATGACTGTACGAGTGGTAAGAGCCCTGCCCCCATGACCATTTATGGGAAAGTGAGTGTCATGGCTTAAAATTGTAGCTCATTATACTTTTGAGCATGGTTGTTTATCTTGCATGGAATGTGATCACATTCCCCTTAGGAGAGGGGCTGAGGTTGAACTTTGGCCCATGGAATTTACTCTTCTCACTTTTAGTCGAAGACAGCTTATCAAGTAGGTGCTGTCAGGCCTTACCACACCATCCAGGCATTTTTGTTTTGACTCTGAGCTGCTTTTGTACTACAGTATGGAAGGGTATTGGGTTTAATCCCCAGTTATGCTTGTGGATAAACATTCAGTGCACCCATTTTGTCTGCCAGGATAAACCAGGCTGTCTCTTTTCCCTAATCACTACTTGTGGGGGGATGCCTGCTTCTCTTTGATTTCTGCTGCTTCCCCTGAATTTTGTGTGCCTTGAGATATCCTGGATGTTTTAGTTAGCGATATGAGGACTTCCTCAAAAAGATTTTCCAGGCTGTATATAACTGAAAAAAATGTCCTTCTATTCTCATGTTGCAATATTCATAACAGTAGGGAGGTTGCTGCCTGCAGCACCACCGTCCGGCCAGTGTACCACAGTCTTTGTTGCAGGAGGGTACGTGTGACATCTTTGCCATGGCCATAAACTGATGTTTGTATAAAAGGGACGTCTGCACGTGCCATCATCAGAATTTTTCTGCCGCAGTGAACATCGGGCTCCTGTTTTCCAATTCTGTAAGCAGATCGCGTTTCTCATCGCTTCTCAGACAACTGGTTATGATTCAGTTCAAGACCAGATGACCACTTCTTCAACCGATACAGATAAGTGCCCTGTTGGGTTTTTTTCCTTGCTTTTGATTGCAGTTTAGACTTGCATGTCAGCTAGAAAGGGGGGGGTGTGCTTGTGGGAGACAAATTCCTCACAAGGACATGCATCAGAAGTGCGTATTTTGCTTAGGTGAGGCCCACAACTATATGTCCTGACCCATTTGCAAATCTTTCGTCCCCAAAACTCTCCACAGCCTCCTGGCGGCACTGAAACTGTATTTAGAAAATCAAAGGCTACATCTTTTGCCGCTCGTTATGGAAGGAGGATTAGGCCCATCTGACGAGCCTCAGCGGAAGAAGGCCAAGAAAATTAGGCCATAATCCCAAGCTGTGCTTCAGACATCCAAGTAGGTTCTTGAGGTGCTTAAAAGCCCGGAATCCTCTCAGATGGTGGTTTCCAAAGCAGGCTCGGGAACCTTAATGGATGCTGGGATGCCGGAAACCGGGTGTACGTCCGCTGAGGCTAATCAGCCATCAGATCCTGATGGTGGAGGGGAACTACGACTCACTCATTTGGAAGGCCCTACTCCTCCTCTTCCTACTAAACAGACTTCTACCTCGATGCTTTCTCCACTGGCTACTCTGAAGAGAAAATTAAAAACTAAGCACCCTGAACCTCAACCAGTTCCTGGTTGGGAAGTGTTCTCACAAAGTCTCTTTAAGGTATTTCAGGCCTTGCAGACACAGCAACTTCCCCCTACTCTCTCACCTCAGCCACCCTTAGAGGTATCTGAGGAAGACTACTCTTCTTATGAGGAATCCTTTTCTTATGAAACCCAAATAGACTCCCCCAGGGATTTCATCACCCCAGAGGTGGAGGATTCCATTTCTCCTGATTCCCCAGGAGAAGAATTTAACTTTGGGGACACTATCCCCGTCATGAGGGAACATTTTAAGTGGCAGGCATCAGAGGTTTCTAACTCCAAGAAAAGTACTTTGACCTTTTACAAATGGAGCAATCATTTCCATCTGCTGTACCCACTTTATTACCTGCTTTCCAGGATGCTTTTTTGGCTGCTTCTCAGTCTCCTGACTCACAACCACCAGCCTCTAAATGCCCAGACCATTTTATAAGGTCCCCCAGGACACCCGGTTCCTCTTTAAAAACTCTCCAGCAGACCCAGCTGTTATAGCTGTTACTGCTGACAAAATTTCACAACAGTTACCTTCTGCTGCCTTTTACCCAGCGGATAAAGACAGCAAATTCATGGATAGACTAAGGAAGAAAATGTGTACCTCCTCTACGCTGGCTATAAGGGCCCTCGGCTATCAAACGCATATGGCTAGGTATGTCCTACATACCATATCCATAGCCTCTACCCTCCTGTCCGAGGTGCTGGATTCTCCCATAAAAGCCCAAGTCAACACACTGCTTTCCAAAGCATCCCAAGTGACTAGGCAGTCCATTAAGTGCAGTTATGATGCTGTGGAAGCTTCATCTAAATCAGCTGCTTCAGGATTGGTTCTTGGATGAAGTCAACACACTGCTTTCCAAAGCATCCCAAGTGACTAGGCAGTCCATTAAGTGCAGTTATGATGCTGTGGAAGCTTCATCTAAATCAGCTGCTTCAGGATTGGTTCTTGGACGATACTCCTGGATAAGGCTTCAACCTCTCCCCTTGGATGTACAGACAAAATTACTTGACGCACCCTGGGACAATAAGGCCCTCTTTGGACAGACTTTTGCTGAGCTCCTCAAATCCCTTCAAGAAAAGGGAAAGGAACTACAAAATCTCAAACATCTTCTGGTATCTCCTATTCCCAGATGCCATAGGAACTATCCACAGAAGCCTTCTTTTGTTAGAAGGCAGTCCTTTCACACAGCTCCGCACTCTTAAGAGATGTAGACAACCCAGAAAAAATGATTTTCCCAGGTTTTCCACCAGCTGCTCCACTGCATCCTTTGTCAGCCTGACCAATCCAGATCACCTCCACTATGACTCACCTTCTTTGGACCCAAACACACCCTTATCCCTTCATCTCACCCTCTCCCTACCCTCCTGGCGGATAATCACAGCAGAACAATGGGTCCCTCTTCATCATTCAGAGAGGATGTTTCATGACTTGCTGAATGCTTCCACCTTTCCAAGGTATTCCCAACCACCAAAAAAACAAATCCACCTATTTCCAGCCATCATTCAACAACTCCTAACTCAGGATACCATAGAACATGTACCCGCCCCACAAAGAAACACAGGCTTTTACTCCAGGATGTTTCTTGTACCAAGGAAAGACGTCCCTTGGAGGCCAATCCTAGACTTCTTTCCTAAACCTCTTCCTCAAAGTTCCCAGCTTCAAAATGATTACCTTACCCCTTCTATTGCCACTTATACCCCCACAAGCAGTCATGGTAGCCCTGGATTTGAAGGATGCCTATCTCCACATTCCTATCCATCTAAATTACAGGAAATACCTCCGCTTTGCAATAGAATCTTGCCATTTTCAATTCTCTGCCTTGCTCTTTGGTCTCTCCACTGCCGCTCGAGTGTTCAAAAAGGGCCTAGCTCCCTTCATTGCTCACTGCAGTACTCAGGGTATACAGATATACCCATACCTAGATGACCTGCTCATCCTTCGGTCAAGACTACCAAGTTAGTCTACTTCACCTACAACAGGTGTCTTCCACACTAACTCAACTAAAGTTCACCCTAAACCATGAAATAAATCTCACCTGACCCCCTCTCAGGACTTAGATTTTTGGGGGGTGCAGTTTCAGAACAGAGGGTATGAAAGCCTTCCTCCCAGACCAAAGGATCAAATACCTTTGTCTATACTTCACACAGATCCTCACCCACTCTTCCTCGACAGCTCGGGAATTCCTGAGAATGTTAGGCCACATGGCATCTCTGATACCCATGTTACCTCTGGCAAGACTCCACATGCTCAAAATCCAATGGGTCTTAAAAACCCTATGGAGCCAACACTTCCAACCCATGGACTCGACCCTTCCCCTACTTCTGTGCCTAAAAAAAGGAAATTCAGTGGTGGGTTTCAGCATTGCACCTCAATTTAGGAACCCACCTACAGGTTCCAGCCCCCCCCCCACAGGTCTCCACAGATCCGTCAGACCTGGGGTGGGGTGCAGTGCTCCTAACAAACCAGAAACAATTCTCAGTGCAAGGTAAATGGTCCACTCTAAGACAAAAGGGCCACATCCACATCAAGGGAATGAGGGCATTACTATTGGCTTTTGTAACCTTCAAATCTACTCTCCTGCCAGGATCTCTGAAAGTAATCACAGACAATATGACTGTCCTGTGGTACATCAACAAGCAAGGGGAGAACAAGGTCCTGCCCCCTATGCAACCTGGCCATCCGGGTTTGGAACTTGGCATATTCTCTCCAGGTCCACCTGGTAGCAGTGTATATCCCCTCAACAGAGAATGTTATGGCAGACACTCAGCAGAACCTCGGCCCCCTCTCACAAATGGATGTTTCAGAGAGAAATTTCCTGGACCTGATAAACAGGTGGAGTATTCCACAAGCAGATCTCTTTGCCACCCCCCAGAACAAACAGATGCCTAGCTTCTCCACAAGGGATCCACATCCACAAGCTTGGAAAGTGGACTCATTCTTCTTTTCTTGAGATGGAATGTACCTTTACGACTTCCCTCTTTTCACACTAATTTAGACAGTTTTTCTGAAAATTCAGAAGGACAAACCCAAAATCCTACTGCTGACCCCATTTTGCCCAAGACAGCATTGTTTTTATCTCCTCCTGTTACTAGCCATGGACACAGGTTACCCTACCGACTAGACCTGCTCACGCAGTTCAGGGGATCCCTACTCCACCCACAAGTGAACAACCTGAAATTGACTTTATGAGCGATAGGGGTCTAATCCCTTACAGACACCAGTATTCAGAGGATGTACTCAGTGTTCTGCAGGAGGCCAGAAAACTTAGTACCAGGAGAAACTATGTATCAAAGTGGCGCAGATTCTCTAAATGGTGTCAAAGGAAAAACCAGGATCCTTTTATTACTTCTATACCAATGGTCCTATCCTATTTGTGTGTGTTACTCCACTCAGGACTAACTTACTCTTCAGTCAAAGTCCACTTATCTGCCATTTCTGCTTGTCTGCCCATATCACCTCCTTTGGCATCCAGACTGGAAGTCAAGCTTTTTCTGAAAGGAGTCCTTCATATCAGACCCCCCAGGAGACCTATTCCCCCTCCTTGTGACCTCAGTTTCGTATTAGAAAAACTAACGTTACCTCCTTTTGAACCAGATCACTCTGTTTCCCTGAAACTATGCACCCTGAAAACAGTTCTGTTAGTGGCTCTTCCCTCCGCCAGGAGGGTTTCATAGATACAAGCCCTTATGGCTACCTCCCCTTATCTTGTTTTCCACAAGGACAGAGTTGCTCTCAGGACCAACCCTTTTTTCATGCCCAAGGTAGTTAATGAACGTCCATTAAATCAAACAAGTAACCTACCAGTTTTCTACCGTCATCCACAAAACTCTTCAGAGAGGACTCTTCATTCCTTGGATGTACACAGGCACCTCAGGTACTATTTCAACAAAACCAAATCTGTTAGAAAATCTGACCAATTATTCATCTCCTTCCATCCCAGAGCCCTAGGGAAGGCAGTCTCCAAACAGACAGTTTCCTCATGGATCCCTAAATCCATTACCTTGTGCTATTCCCATCATGGAAAATCCTTGCAGAGCCATGTTAAACCTCACTCTACCAGGGCAGCCACCTCCTCTACTGCCTTTTTTAAAGGCATTGACTTCACCTCCATTTTAGAAGCAGCCACTTGGACCTCTGTCCACACCTTCACCAAGCACTACAAGCTGGACATGGCCTCCAGAGCAAGAGCAGGTTCTGCCAGGTCAGTCCTCCAAGGACTGCTTGGTCATGGAAACCACTTCTTCACCAAGGTTCATACCTAAAGTTCTGGTACTCTCCCTACTGTTATGAATACTGCAACATGAGAATAGGAGGACATAGAATAGTTGTGTAAGAACTTACCATAACCTTAGATGTCCTTCTCTTCCATGATGCAGTATTCATTCCCACCCAACTACCCCTGTTTCTTTCCTAACTATCACGACATGGCCTACTTGTGGGGACATAGTCATTCTCTTCCCCAGTCTCGACTCTCAACACAGCCAACCTACTGCCCTGGGCCTGGCCTACATGTAAGTCTAAGGGTCTCCAAGTAGGACCCCCCTTTAACCCACAGGAGCACTACTGTATGCGGCAAAACATTCTGATGAGGGTATGTGCAGATGTCGCTTTATACCCAACGTAGATTTATGGCCCTGGTAAGGGACATCACATGTACCCTCCTGCAACAAAGACTTTGGTATACTGGCCGGATGGTGGCGCTGCAGGCAGCAGCTTCCTTACTGTTATGAATACTGCAACATGGAAGAGAAGGACATCTAAGGTTATGGTAAGTTCTTACACAACTATTCTTTTTGCCTTCCATCAGCAGATTAAGCCCATTGACTGAGTACTGGTTGTCTGCCTGTGTAATGAAACCCCATGTAATCTTCATTGGTAAGACGTGTGCTGAGTATGTGACTGCCTGTTATGGATTTGCCTTCAGCCCATGTAGATGCAACCCCCTGTGTTGGGTGTACCCCTTCTTTTAAAGAAAATGAAAGATTCTCTTCCTTCCAACTCTCCAGAGTTGGTCTTTGAAGAGAAGGACTCAGCACACTCAACACGATAGCATCCTGTCTGGAGTTCAGTACCAGCAATGTGAAAACTGCTTAGTTTTGGGAAGATTTTAAGTGTGACTTTAAAGAGATTTCTTGCATCCAGGAAAAGATACCTTGACTTTGATAGTCATGAAAAAGGTCACATCACTAATGGTATCCCTTATACTTAAGACAGTCAGAAAGACCTTTGATCTGGCATCTTTAAACTCAGATTCCCAGCTTGCACCTCTGAGTGGGCATGTGTTCCGGAGTACAGGAAAAGTGTAAGCATCTTAGTGGATAGCTTATGGTTGTTTGGGGGCTACCCGTGGATCCAAATCGGCTTCAGATTGAAATGTGCTTCTTAAAGACAAGAAGGGCAGAATACTGTGCTCTGTTGGGAAGGTGATTTGTCATTCCTTTATACTAGCATTCAGGTTAACTATTAACCAGGTGAATGTTACGTAATGCCAAAGGGAGATCTTAAAACCGATCTTAGATATGGTGCCTAGCATTCTGGAGAAAAGCCTAAAAGACAAACTGAGGAAGTTAGCCCAGAACACTTTTTAGGAACATTTGCATACAGTACTATAGATGTCTGCTGCAGCTGTTGCATCAGTTCTGAGAAGACATAAATGGATAAGATCACAGGTTTCTGACAGGTCTGTGGTGTAAAAGGCTAAAGCTTTGTGTGTTCCACTGGTGACCTAAGTTTGGCTAGTGATTTAGTTACCTGTAGTAGCTGGATATTGGAGAGTGGGAATGAGTGGCAGCTGCCAGCTCACCCGTCCTTGGGGAGGGAGACTGCTGTGACTCGCCACATGGATGACAGCACGATTACAAGATATTCACCCAATGGAGCTCTGAGCTTATCCTGTAGTAATGCATTCACATAATTTAGCAGAAGGGAAAAACAGAGGCACTCCTCCTCTTGAGTAGTAATAGTTAGAGGAATGGAGCAGCCTCCAAGATGGGAGGGAGGTGTTCCCATGGGTTGAGAGTAGCCTGCCTGCCTGGACCAGCAAGCAAGCTCACTCTCTACCTTAAAAATATCTCACCAGGGAATGGAGGACTCTCCTGACCTCATTTGGGTGTTCTTTCTTACACCAGTTAAAAAAAATGTATTTAGTAGCTAAAATTTGAAAGTTAGTTGGGTCAAGAGAGACTCGTAATAGGTCTCCATATTCTTCAAACTTGGAAGGACCTGTCCCAAAGACTCCTTAGCCATTAGATTCAGCAGCATCTCCATTAGCTTTGGGGTTAGATCATGTTTTGATCTGATCTCCAACTGCCCCTGATCTGTTGTTTTATCTGGAGCCGACTCCTCCCAGGATTCAGTCCCTTACCCTCTCCCTCACCAGGCCAGGGCACGCCAATCTTTCAGCCTACCCTCAACAACTCTTTTCATGTCAATGCAATCCAGTAGGAGTTTGACAGAGGTGGAATTAGATAATATGATGAGGAGCTTTTGAAAGCTCAGCTCCAGTTAGGGTTTGTCCCCACAAGGGTGGTGAAACTGTGCCTTTCCACCCTCATCGTTATCTCCATTTCTGGTTCGTTTGTCAGAACTAGGAAACTTGGATCTGGATGCTGGCCTCATGGTCCCCGCATTAGTGCCAACAACCTGGGTGCCTTTGATAGTTTTTGTCTCACTCCACTTTGATGACTTTGGAGCTAGATGGGTCCTAGAGCTGAGAGATGGTATTGAGGCCCCCGTATTGGGATTAACTCAGAGGTTTTCAGAGCTTTCCCTGCCTGTCAGAACCTTCGCTTTCAACAGTTCAGCACCACCCTCACTCTCTGATCTGACTGTGAAGACTATCTGCGGTGGACTTCCTTCGGGGTCTTTGCATCCAATGAAGTTGTCTTAGAGTCTGGCCTCACCTCAACATCAGCATTTGAAGCATTTGAGAAAATAGTCTCCCACTCAAGAGAGAGGTTGACATGCTGTTTCTTGGATCCAGCCTGAACTGCCACTGTTTCTGGGTCTTCAGTAACCCATCATGTCATTCTGGGGTAATCTGCACCAGCTGACCCTGAGCCACCCCTAGCCATGGGTTACCCCTGTTCCGTCTGACTCTCCCGTGGTATCACCCTCAAGAAATCTTTAACTGAAGGTCCGGACTTCAATGAAGGGGAAGTGTCCCCCCAGATCTTCCCTGGAAGATGTCTTGTTTGGTAAGCTTCTGGAATTACTGAGGCATACGGGAGGTTGGTCCACTGATGCCCCTTCCCCATAAGAGTCTGTATTCCTTAAGGCTTTTAGTACATGTCCATGAGCTTGGAAGTAATGGAATATGGTAGAGACAGTCCTGCAGAAAATAGGCAAAAGTTTAGTGCCCCCTAAAGCTGGAGGACATTGGAGTAAGTGGCCTGCAGTGGATGCAATTGTGGTGGCTGCAGTCACTAAAAAGGAGCCCTTGGAGGACAGTTTGGCCGTCATTCCCCTAATAGATAGTCAAGGGTATTGGACGGGTATGAAAAGCATATCTGTGCTTCAGCAACTTTTGCCATATTAGCACCAAATTCCATGGCCCATTTGACCAGGCTGCAGAGGGATGTGATGAAGAAACTTTCTAAATCCCTGACTGGTACCACAACAGAGGAGACCTGTAGGTCTTTGGAAACCCAGTTGGCGACCATGCAGTCTACCAACCATGTATCCATGCACCTCTTATCTAATGCAGACTAGAGCAGCAGGCACTTGCCTTGCTTTTCACAGTTACATCTGGATGCATCTCACTTGCTTTGCAGGATGTTGTAAGGCACCCTTCTTGAATGCCCCTATTGTTATATCCACTTTATTTGGACCCAAGATCAAAAATACATTAACCAGGAGTGACCAGGATGGCAAAATGTTGGAATCTGTTCTGCATCACGAAGGTCTTTCTGCCTTGACCAGAAGGGCGGGAAATGTTTTTGGTTCTGACATTCCCAAAGTTTTGTCTGACATTTCTGTTGACAGCACCCCCAAAGGGCAGGGGGGGGGAGCTTTAGTGGATATTACCCCAGGGGCAAAAGAAGTCCGAAGAACCAAGGATCTGAAGTAGGAACTTCATTTGTCAGCAACCTGTGGGATACGGATCCGATCATGGATCCGAGCCGGCAACTTCTAACATAGCATAGATCCGAGCTCCTAGCTCCTCCCCCTTACCCATAATCCCCTGCTTGCCCTAACTGACCTCAGATCTAGTTTGCCGCTCTTCAAGCAACAGCTAGGTTTAGAGCTCTTGGCGTTTGTGAGAAAAAAAAAAAGTTTTATATTTTTTCTTCTGAGTGACTGGTTGTGTGTGTGTGATAGGTTTACCCTTTCTCCCTTTACATATCTATCTTAATTGTTTTATTTTTAGTATAATTCTCCCTCCCCCGCTGGTCGTAGCGTGTGTGTGTGACTGGATTAGGGGCCTAGTGAGTGTGCTTACTTCAATATGTCGGAGGCCCCTAAGGCAATTTTTTCGAAATGCACCGAGTGTGGTCACAAGCTTTCACCGGCTGATGGCCACACTCGGTGCGTTAGGTGCCTTGGGGTTGAACACCTCTCTTCGGGTTGCGCGATTTGCACGGCGTTCAACCCCAGGGCACTCAAGGATCGAAGGTCGAAGCTAGTTCTGGCGGGTCTTCTACCCCCAGACTCCGCTTCGGCCTCCAGTGCTTCGGTGCCCGCTACCCCCCCGGTAGCGGTCACCCCTGCCTCCCTTCCTCCGACCGGGACTCAACCTCCCGCTTCAGCTCCGGAGGATAGGGAGGCCAGGAAAGAGAAGTGGCGGGAGAAGCACCTTAAGCGGCGGGCCGAAGACTCTTCATCGGCCCCGCCCGCCAAGAGGGCTTCCCCGTCCAAGTCTTCTCGTTCTCCTCCTCCTCGGACCCGATCCCCTTGTTTCTCCCCGGGTCCCGAAGAGGAGGTGATCCGGTCCCCGTCGAGGTCATCGAGGTGACACTCCAGGTCTGCCTCGGTGGCCTCGTCGAGGTCCACTTTCAGCATGTCTGATGCGGATATGGACCGGATGATGAGGAGATTCATCCAGGCCCAGATGCAGATGGGAGTGATCTTGCCCCCCCCCCCCCCTCTGGGGGGGAGCTCAACCCCTTTTTTCGCTCCTATAGCTCCTTCTCCGACCCGCATTCCGGGCTCGGAGCTGAGCCACATTGGATCCGGGGCTAGGTCGGAGCCGACCGTGCTGGGCACGTCGGCTCCGACTATTCCCTCGAGTCTGTCGGATCCGACCTCTCGGAGCCGTGGGCCGAGCTTTGGATCCAAGGGATTCGGTGTGCTGTTGGCTCCGTCCCGGTCGGAGCACACCGGTCCTTCGGATCCGACGTTCTCGGCACCGGGTTCGATCCACCCTTCGGATCCGAGCGGGAGTCGGATCTCGGATCCTCCTGAGAGTGGCTCCCCCTCAGCCTTCGCTGCGGTGGAGAGGGCACTGTCGAGTGCTTCCAGGCCTCCGGTCCTGGCTTCGGCTCCCTCCTGCACTCCTTCTCATCTGATTCTGGCTCCCCTCATCCGGACCTCTGGGCAGCCTGCCTCAGCGCCTTTAGGAGTTCCAGTGGAACAGGTTATAGCCCGTGAGGACTCCTCGGACAGCCCCCCCCCCCGAGGAGATTCCTCACAAGGCAAAGTGCAAAAGGAGGCACATAGACTCCCCTGAGAGTCTCACAGAAGATACGGACTTGGATGAAGGGGATGGCTCCCCGAGATCACCCCCTGAGGATGTCTCCTTTGGAGACATCATGGAAATGCTCAAAATCAGAGGTGGGTGGTCTGCCCCCAAGGCTTCCTCTGGCGAGTCCGTATTCCTTGAGGCGTTCGAGGCAGGACCATCTACCTCTTGGGTGTCCCCTCCACCCGACCCCCTGGTGGATCTCATATCCTCTAGGGCTTGGAAGGAACCGGACACCGTAGAGCCGATCCCCAAGCGCCCAGACAAAATTTTGAGCCCCCCTGCAGAGATCACATTGGAGCAGAGGTCCCCCTGTGGATGCCATGTTGGTGGCTGCAGCCACTAAGAAAGAGTTGGCTCAGGAGAGCCCCACGGTTCATCCTCCGAGCAAGGAGTCCCGCGCGATGGACCGTCTTGGGAAGCGGGCCTTCAGTTCAGCGACCTTCTCTATGAGGGCCTTGAACTATATGGCACACGTTATTAGGATGCAGCGGGACCTAATTAAGGAATACGCTGCTTCTCCCCCGGGGTCCATGTCAGAGGGAGACAAGGATTTGTACTCTTCCCGAATGGCCACCCTCCGCTCTATCTCTAATACCTCTATGCGGCTATTGTCTCATGCTACAGAGGGAGCTGCTAGAGCAGGCGGAGTCGGGCTTGTCATGAGGAGACAGGCCTGGCTCCGTCACTGTGACTTCTCGGAACCTTTTAAGGTGTCATTCGCAAATGCCCCTTTTGATGGTTCTGCACTGTTCGGCAAAACCGTTCGCAACACTCTTGTCCAGAGCGAGAAAGACGGGAAGACCTTCTCTGCCGTCGGAGTCCGCTTCTCTGCGCTCCAGAGGTCCTTTTCCAAGAACCAAAAGGGTCAGAAGAAGATGTGGTTCCGAAAATCGCATCATTCTCAGTCTGCTCAGGACAACCAGTCCTCTCGTGGCAGAGGAGGACAAGGGAGGACGCCGCCCCAGAGGCAGAGGGGGTCCGAGGAATTTTGGGTCCAGAGAACCTTTCTCTGAGAGGCCCACGCAGAACCCCTGAGGGGTTTCCCGACTGCTCCACTCTGGAGGCAGTCGGGGGGCGTTTTTCGAAGCACCTGGCAGAATGGGAGTCCATAACAACAGATCGCTGGGTGCTTCGCATTATATCCAGAGGTTACCTAATTCCCTTCATAGCCAACCCCAGAATCAGAAGCCTTCCCGACGTCCCACCCAGTCAAAAGAGGGCGGCCGCTGCAGAAATCCAGCAGCTTCTACAAAAAAGAGCCATCCAGCCCGTCCCCCCAGATCAAGTCGGATCAGGATTTTACTCCAGGTTCTTTCTGGTGCCAAAAAAGACGGGGACTTGAGGTCCATCCTCGACCTCTCTTTCCTAAACCTGGTGGTACCCAAACAAAAGTTCCGAATGGTCACGTTGCAATCCGTCCTCCCCTTATTGTGGGAGGACGACTGGATGTGCTTTATAGACCTCAAGGATGCGTACTGTCACGTTCTAGTGGACAGGCGTTCCAGGAGGTTCCTCCGCTTCCGGCTGGGAGCCAGTCACTTTCAATTCAGAGTCCTCCCCTTCGGTCTCACCTCAGCCCCCAGGGTGTTCACCAAGGTCCTAGCGGTAGTAGCGGCTCACCTGAGACTCCAGGGAATTCAGGTCTTTCCATACCTGGACGACTGGCTCCTCACAGCCCCAACAAGGCATCTACTTTGCTCAGGCAGGGACTATTTTCTTGGTCTGGCTCCTCTATTAGGATTAACCATCAGCATGACCAAATCCTCTCTCACCCCTACCAGATACTAGATTTTATAGGGGCAAGACTGGATTCCAGACAGATGCTTGCGTTCCTGACTCCGGACCGACTTCGGAACCTGATGTTACACGTGCAGGCCATTCTTCACCTGCAAACTCCTTCGGCGGAATTGATTCTGAGGGCCCTAGGATCTATGGCGGCTGCAATCCCTCTGCTACCATTGGCCCGGCTGAATATGAGGATTCTACAGTGGACCCTCCAGGTACAATGGTCCCTGTCTTGCAACCCTCTGTCTCACCCCGTTTCCTTAAGCAAGGTTTGCAGAAAATCGCTCCTGTGGTGGCTCCAGTCTCCCAACCTCCACACGGGCCGTCCTTCTCACTACCTCCACCAGTCGACACAGTGACCACGGACGCTTCGTCTGGGGTGGGGGCATTTTCAGGCAGAACAGTCCAAGGTACTTGGAGCACGTAGAGACCTCTTTGCATATCAACGTCCTAGAGATGAGGCGGTGCTTTTGGCGTTGCAAGCACTACACAACTCTCTTCCGGTAGGGACAATTGCGGTACAGACAGACAACATGTCGGTAGTCTGGTACATCAACAAACAAGAGGGAACCAGGTCTTACCCCCTTTGCCGCGAGGCCATGAGAGTGTGGGAATGGGCGATTTCCACCAACCGCTTTCTCATAGCAACGCACATTCCGGGAAGGTCCAACCTTTTAGCGGACAGGCTCAGTCGTACTATCCTGACTCCCTACGAGTGGTCTCTCAACCACCGAGTGGTAGAGCAAGTATTTGCCCGATGGGGGCGACCTTGTTGCAATCTTTTTGCCTCTCCTTCAAACACAAAATGCAACGATTACTTCGCTCTGATCCCCCCTCCGGGGAAGTCCCCGAGAGACTCTCTAGTTCATGCTTGGCCTCCCGGTCTGCTTTATGCTTACCCTCCTCTACCCCTGATGTTGAAATTGTTACAGAAAGCCAGGCAGCTGGGGAGCAGAATGATCCTCATTGCCCCATTCTGGCCTCGTCAGACGTGGTTCCCTTACCTATGGTCTCACCTAGTGAATCCACCATGGATTCTGGATCCCATTCCGGATCTCATCTCGCATCCTCTCTGTCTTCCAACTCCGAATCTGGTCAACCTCAAGCTGACGGCTTGGTTGCTCCAGTTCCACTCCTCATAAGGACTCCCGGGGTCTCATCACCGGTTAAAGCCATTCTTGTAGCAGCTCATAAGCCTTCCACCAGGAAGGTTTATCGGAGTAAATGGAAACGCTTCACCATTTGGGCAAAACACCGTCGTTTAGACCCGTTCACAGCCCCGATATCATCGATTCTAGAATTTCTAACCTCTCTCTTTCACCAGGGGGGCTAGTTCTTCCACAGTCAAGGTACAGCTGGCAGCAATCTCATACTATCATGTGGGACAAGAGTCTGGTCCTATTATGACTTCCAAACTGTGTAAGACCTTCCTCAAGGGTACCTTCCTCCTTAGACCTCCAGTTAAAGAGGTGGTACCCCCATGGGATTTATCCTTAGTCTTGCAGTCCTTGACTGGTCCCCCATTTGAACCGGCTGCCATGGTTGATCTTAAATTTCTCTCCTGGAAGACGGCCTTTTTGGTGGCCATAACTTCAGCCAAAAGGGTATCGGAATTACAAGCCCTTTGCGTCAAACCACCATATTTGGTTTTCCACCCGGATAGGGTTTACCTCGGAATCAATCCGTCCTTTCTACCTAAGGTATCTTCAGAAGCGAACATCAATCAATCCATCAATCTCCCAGTGTTTTTTCCCAACTTTCATAACAAAGGAGAGTACAAGCTTCATTCCTTGGACGTACACAGACAATTACGTTTTTATATCCACAGAACTGCTGGTCATAGGCAATCCGATCAGTTGTTTATCTCCTTTGCCAAAAGTAATTTCGGAAAATCAGTTTCGAAGGTTTCTCTCTCTAGATGGATCTCGAGTTGTATTCTGTTAGCATATCAGAGTTCGGGAAGGCCTGCACCTCAAGGAGTCCGTGCTCATTCTACTAGGGCTGTTGCCACTTCTGCAGCCTTTCAGGCTAGGGTTCCACTGGATGACATTTGTTCTGCAGCCACTTGGGCTTCATCTCACACCTTTATCAGCCATTATAAAATAGATGTTATTTCCCGAGGTAGAGCGTCCTTTGGCTCTGCGGTGCTCTGGAATATCCTTCCATGAAGGCCACCCAAGACTTAGGTAGCTGGGGACTCTGTCCCACAGGTTGCTGACAAATGAAGTTCCTACTTCAGATTAAGAAGTTATGTACTCACCATAACGTTCCATCTGAGTAGGTATCTTCATTTGTCTGCAACCATCCCCCCCTCCTTCCCCCTGACCGATTGGATCGCTCTTGTGTTATCAGCATATGTTCCCATTGGGACACCTATTATCTGTTGTGCTATGGGGCAAACTTGATCTGAGGTCAGTTAGGGCAAGCAGGGGATTATGGGTAAGGGGGAGGAGCTAGGAGCTCAGATCTATGCTATGTTAGAAGTTGCCGGCTCGGATCCGAGATCGGATCCGTATCCCACAGGTTGCAGACAAATGAAGATACCTACTCAGATGGAACGTTATGGTGAGTACATAACTTCTTATTTTGGAGGCCCTTTCAATAGTAAACCCTTTCAGTTGTCCTGAACTGTTTTCTGACTCTGACTCTGACTGCCTTTCTCTGGAGGCAGTGAAATTGTGGGCACTTAACTGTCCACCTTCAAGCCAGGAAGATCATCACCCCTTATTCTTGAATGTTGAAAGTGATAACCAGAGGCTATTCCTTTCTCTTCACATCTCTTCCAAAAACATCAAAACAGACCCTTTCAGACATCCCACCCTGACAAAGAAGGTTAGCAGAGCAAGAAATAACAAACCTGGTAGGAAAAAGAGTAATCCAGGAGGTCCCACAATAGGTTCGCTTTAGCAAGCTGACTTGCTTAGTCAGATGTCATTCCAGATGGTCCTGATGCTGTCTGTATTGCCCCTTCTTAGGTAGGATGACAAAATGTGCTTGTGTGCATCTGCATGACACCTGCTGTCACATCAAGCTTGCTGTGACCTGTTTGCAACCCTGGTCAGACTAAGTTTGGCAACTTTTTCACCTTGATCCCTCAGGAGGGACGGTCCCCAAGGGATGCTGTAGACCATACTTGGCCCCCAAGACTCCTGTTTGTTTATCCTGCCACTCCAGTCATAGTCATGTTTCTTCAGAAAGCAGCTTGGTGCAAGACAGAAATGATTCTCATTGCCCCCCTTTTGGCCCCCACAGCTTTGGTTACCCTTTCTTTTGGCCTCACTTTGTGTACCTTCTATGGGTCCTGGATCCCCTTCCAAGTCTGAATTCTCACCTCCCCCAGTAAGCCTTACCAGGACATCAAATCCCTCTGTTTTACCACTTGGTTTCTCCACTTCCAGTGGTGGCCAGAAATGCTAAGCTTTCTTCCAGAGTTGTGCAGATTCTCACATCTTATTTATTTATTTTATTTTACATTTGTTGAACGGGCTAGTCTAACTGGATATATGTCCATTTTCAGTAGAGGCCTGGGAGATGATCTCCAAAAAAAGACTCCATTAAAGACTCTTACAGGAGTAAGTAGAAAAGGTTCACTGTTTGAGCTACTTTTGCAGGTTTTAATTTGTTCTTGGCACCATTGTCTTCTATTTTCGATTTTCTGATGGATCTGTTTCATTTGGGGGCTAGTTATTCTGTGATTAAAGTAGAATTGGTTGTCATTTCTAATTCTAATTTTCATGTGGGAGAGCAGCATGTTTCCACTCCTTGAGACTGTCAACCTTAAGTGTTCATTTCTCTTGCGGCCACATTGTGGGAGCACCTTACTCCTTGAGACATCACCATTTTGTTTTAGAACCTTACCAAGGTGCTGTTTGAACCTGCAGGTTTGGTGGGTTTAAAATTTCAGTCTTGGAAGACCTTATTTTTGTAGGCTGCAACTTCACCTGGGAGAATTTTGGAATGACCCTTCCCCCCATATTTGACTTTTCATAAGGACAGGGTTCCCCCTCAGGACTATCCAGGACTTGTTCCCAAGGTGGCATCAGAGATGAACGTAACCAGGCTACACATCTCCCTGTTTTCTTCCTTAATTTTTTAAATAATAAGGAATATCTCCTTCATTCCTTGGATGTTCAACATCAGCCGAGCTTTTATTTCCACTGGACAAAAGACTTAAGAAAAAGTGATCAATTTTCATTTCTGTTTCCAAGGCAAAGTTGAATTCCAGCATGCTTTAAGATTACCTTACATTCTGATAGCCACCTGGGCATTACTTTTGTCTATAAAGATTTGCCCTCTTAACCAAAGACGCATTCTGCCAGAGTTTTAGCAATTTCTACAGCTTTTTTTAATCATGCTGTTCTTCGTGTTTCACTGCTGCAGTCATTACATTTGAGTACTCTGCTGGCAGGTTGCCCTCAGTTGGCCTGATTAACAGAGTCTTGGGTCTTGCGTCAGTTGCTGTCCCTTCTTCCATGACGTCAGGTCTTCAGGGGTATAAAACATGCACCCGACGCCATTACATCAGTCTTTCTTGCCGCCCTGTGCCCAAAGCAGAAGCAGTTCGCAAGTGCCGGTTGGCCGACTCCTGAAATTTTTTGTTTTCGAGTTTCAAAACCGAAGTCTTCAACTAAAAGCGAAGTACCCCGTTGGGGAAACATTTTCTTGCTCCTTACCGATGTCAGTAAAAGTTAATAATTGAATTACTTATGGGAAGCAAATACCTCATAAAGATTTTCATTTGTACTGTATTCCTTGCCTAGGCCCTGAACACAACATGCCTTGCTGTTAGTTTTGTGCTAAATTTAATCAACGCATGATTAAACGTCTTTATATTTTTGCTTCTAAATATTTTGGCTCAAGATTTAATTATCCAGAAATGCCTTTGGTTAGCAATCCGACTACCGAAATAGCTACAAAATGCAAATAAAAAGACAGAGACGGACCGTCGAGGTCCAAAACTGACGACGCTTCTTCTAAGCCAGTCGCCGGTACTCAGTGAGGCGCTTTCGCAGCCCCTGATACCCGCTACGTCTGATTCGCAGGCCTCTACTGAGACCCATTCGGAGTCCGGTATGCCACAATATGCTTCAATTATGGAAACAGCAGATGTCTCTACCTTAGATGGGTCTGGAGCCGCTGTGCAGGCACCAGCTTCTGAGGGTGTTTTCAGGCCTACAGATTTGTATATTAGACCGACGCCATCTTCAAAACTAAGGCCAAAATCGAAATCTATGTCCAAACGACCTTGGCCTGGGCCACATGTGCAGGCTCCTATGCCTAAAAAACAAATGATCAAAATGGCTGAAGATTTAATTACTCTGATCAGGGGTAGCCAACCCCCTCCTTCTAAGAGGCCTTGGCAAGACATTGATTATGAATCTTCAGAACAGGATTGTATTTATTCTGACTCTTCTAATGAACAGGATTTGTCTATTCCTACTTATGAGGACTCTGATGCAGAAGATTCCATTCATTCTGCCTCTCCCCCCGAGGATTTTTCTTTTGGAGAAACTTTACTTGCCTTAAGGGAACATTTCCACTGGGAAAGTCAGGATTTCTCTGAATCTAAAAAGAGACTTGGGAATTTCCTTCTACTTCCTCAGCATAGGCCTTTGGCTATACCTCCTGTTCTAGACATTGTTGATGTTTTTTCAGAATCTAGTATGACTCCTGATTCTCTGCCTCCGGCTCCTTGTAAGCCAGACAGATACTACAGGGTTTCGGACTCCCACAAATTCCTTTTCAAAAACCCTATTGCTGATCCTGAAACCATTTCTCAGGGTCCCAAGGGCATTAAGGCCTCTACTGCCAAAAATCCTACCCTTTCTGATAGAGATTTCAGGGCGCTGGATAGATGGGGTAAGAAGGTTTACACGTCTGCAACCTTGGCAATCAGGGCTTTAAACTGTCAATTTCATATGATTAAATATCAACAGCATATCATGGGACTACTTAAACAGAAAATGATGTTAATCTGTGACTGTGTGGAAAATAAAGAATTGCAGGATTTATTGCATTCAGCTGAACAAGTTAGAAAACATACTTTGCAATGTGGTTTTGATTCCTTGGAGGTCTCTTGCAGGGCTGCTGTAACTGGATCTGTGCTAAGAAGACATGCTTGGCTCAAAGTGCAAACTCTGCCTGACCATGTTAAAGCAAAATTGTTGGATGCTCCTTTACAACAGGACCGTCTCTTTGGTAATAAGGCTGGAGAAGTTTTAAAGATGGAAGATGAAGCTAAATCTATGCAAACTGTGAAAGATTTCTTACAAGTGCAACCTCCAAGGTTTAGTAGGCACTGGCCTACTAAGAACTGGTCCTTTCCAGTCCCCTCGAGAGCTGCGCAAGTCAAATCAAGACATTTCAAAGGCTCCAGGTTTCAGTCACAAGGAACGTTTAGAACAAAACAGTGGGGTGCCTCCACCTCCAAATCTGGAAGCAACAAGGCACCTCCCTATGGTAAACAGTCTCAATGACTTCCCTCTACAATCACCAAGCACTTTCCTCTTAGCCGCCCCTTTGGGGGGAAAATTAGCATTTCATGCACAAAAATGGCAGCTTATTACCCAGGACAAATGGGTTTTAAATATAGTATCCCAGGGATACAGATTTCACTTCCACATGTTGCCAATCCCAAACGGGTGGCCAGATCTGCCCCCAAATCAGTAGGCAGAGGCCCAGAAACAAGTTCTGTCCCTCATGAACATGGGGGGCTATTCAACCAGCACCAGAAGAGGAAAAGGGACAAGGTTTCTATTCTAGACTTTTCCTGGTACCCAGAAAAGACAAATCATGACGTCCAATTCTGGACTTATCCACTCTTAACACATTTTTGGACATTCCAAAATTCAAGATGCTGACTCTTCAACAGTTACTACTTATGCTAGGCAAAGATGTCTGGTTGGTAACTCTAGACTTAAAAGAGGCTTACCTGCATATCCCAATCAGGGAATATTGCAGAAGATACCTCTGTTTCAAAGCAGGCTACTTGCATTACCAGTTCTCTGCACTGCCCTTTGGCTTATCTACTGCACCCAGGGTCTTCACAAAGTGCCTGGCACCAGTAATTGCATTTTGTGGGCAAAGAAATATTCAAATATCTCTATACCTGGGTGATTGTCTAATTCAGGCAGAAAACAAGGACATTCTTCTAAAGCATCTGGCATTTTTAAAAAGGGTTCTAACTTGTCTAGGGTACACCATAAACGAAAACCACAACTGGGTACCCTCTCAAAAAATTACATTTCTGGGTGCAAGCTTGAATACAACTGCCCAGATGACTTGCCTTATGCCAGAAAAGCAAATTCAGTTGTTGACTTACTTCAAACAGGTGGTCACAAAAACCCTGCTTATCTGCAAGACAAATTCTGCAAGCCTTGGGGTTCATGGCCTCCTGCATTCTTCCAATTCCATATGCAAGACTGCATATGAGGAAACTTCAGTGGTACTTAAAAAGTTTCTGGAGTCAGCATTGTCACAGCCTGGAAACAATAATTCCTATTATACCTTGCCTGCAACTAGAGTTCCTATGGTGGGCAGAGGCCTGCCACCAAAACAAGGGACTCCCATTCACTCCACCCCCTGCTGCCCAAACCCTAACTACAGATGCATCAGACTATGCGTGGGGGGCTCATCTGGCAGGGAAGTGCATTCAGGGCAAATGGAGCAAAATCAAATGCACCTACATATCAATCAGAAAGAGATGCTAGCTGTACAGAATGCGCTGACAGCCTTCAAGGACTACCTTCATCCAAGACAACTAATGATAGACAACACCACGGTTATGTGTTACATAAGCAGGGGGGTGCACATTCCTACCCCCTTTGCAGACTAGCCATGGCATTGTGGAATATGGCCTTGACCTATCAGATACAACTACAAGCTCAATTCCTGCCAGCAAAGCTAAATACTCCGGCAGACGAACTAAGCAGAAATCTTATGGACCCACACAAATGGAAACTGGAACCACAAGTTTTCAACATGTTGACACACAAATGGGGAAACCCAGACATAGATCTTTTTGCCTCACCCCAGAACTATCAGTTGGACAAATTCTGCACAAGGATTCATCAGAAAAAAAGCTTGGGAAGTGGATGCTCTATCATTCAGCTGGAAAAACCTGTCAGTCTAGGCTTTCCCCCTCTGCCTCTGCTCTCCAAGGTTCTACTAAATTCAAACAAGACAAACCAAAAATGATTCTGATTGCTCGAGAGTGGCCTCGCCAAGACTGCTGCCCACTCCTGCACAGTGTGTCACACCTTCCTCTGTGGCACCTGCCTCAGGCACCTTACCTGCTGTCTCAGCAGAACTACCAAATTCTGCACACTCTGCTCCAAACTTTGAATCTTGCAGCGTGGCTGATCAACTAATTTCACCCTTGGCATCCCTCAGCAAACCAGTGATGGATGTCATTTTGGAGACTAGAATGCCTAGTACTAGAAAATCTTGTGCTGACAAATGGAAATGATTCTGTGCCTGGAACCAATCACAAGGAATAAGCACAGCCATGCCCAATATTCCTCAGATTCTGCAATACTTAACTGAGACGCTTCACAATGGCCTATCTTTTTCTTCCATAAAAATCCATGCCTCTGCCATTTCAGCTCATTACAACACAGAACCTCCCCTCTTCTTTCATCCTCTGCTAAAGCAGTATCTCAGAGGGGCCAAAAATGTAAGATCTCCCAGGAGAGCACCAACTCCTGCATGTGACCTAAATTTTGTTTTGGAAAAACTCACTCTCCCTCCTTTTGAGCCAGCTGCTATTGCAGACGTAAAATTTCTATCCTGGAAAACAGCTTTCCTTTTAGCAGTCACTTCAGCTAGAAGGATTTTAGAATTACAGGCTGTTACGGCAGTGGAGCCTTTCATTATTTGTCATCCGGACAGGGTGGCTGTCTGGACCAATCCATCTTTCATGCCTAAGGTGGTATCCAGTGTGGCTATTAATCAGACCATTCATCTGCCAACTTTCTTCCTCAATCCACAGAACAAGGATGAGCGGATTCTGCATTCATTGGATGTACACAGGCAACTTAGATTCTACTTAAACAGGACAAAATCTCTAAGAAAATCTGTACAACTATTGGTGGCATTTGCTGCAGAAGCAGAGGGAAAGACTATTTCAAAGCAGACTATTTCCAAATGGATAAGCCATTGTATTCGTTTCTGCTGTATGCACCATGGTAAATGTATCCCCAAGGGGATCAGGTCTCATTCCACGAGGGCTGCATCTACTTCTGCAGCCTTTCTCAGAGGGGTTCCTACCAGAGATATTCTAGAAGCCGCTACCTGGAGCTCAGTTCATATGTTCACCAAACATTACCATTTACCTCTCTTCTCTAAATCCAGAGCTGGCTTTGCCACTGCTGTCCTGCAGGACCTTATAGCTGCTCCTAATGCTGTATAAATCCATCCTCCCAACCATAGCTTTGGGATTCTACCCAAATGTAATGACTGCAACAGTGAAACATGAAGAACATAGTACAGTTGGGTACACTTACCATAAATGTAGATGTTCGAGTGTATTCACTGTTGCAATCCTGGTTACCCACCCTCCAGCCCCCTGTTTTTCTCTTACTGTACCTCTCCTTTCTTTTACTGTGCTTAAAAGCCTTTTTTGGGTGAATTTGCTTTTGTTTGGAGGTATATTTTTTAAGTTTTAAATTTTATATATATATATATATATATATATATATATATATATATATATATTGCTCCCCATTTGGGGGGGCACCTGACATCTGGGGCAAGAAAAACTGATGTAATGGTGTCTGCTGCATGTTTTATACCCCTGACGACCTGACGTCGTGGAAGAAAGGGACAGCAACCGACGCAGGATCCAAGACTTTGTTAATCAGGCCAACTGAGGGCAATCTGCCAGCAGATTACCCAAATGTAATGACTGCAACAGTGAATACACTCTAACATCTACATTTATGGTAAGTGTACACAACTGTACTTTCCTGTAAATGATATCTGTGTAGCAGCTAAGTGGTTCATAGGTTATGTGCTTATCTCTCATTACAAGCTCAACCTGTATTCCACATCTAGAGCTGCTTTTGGTTCTGCCAAACTCCAGAATATCTTTCATAGTGATGCCTCCTAAGGATTTTTGAGCTGGGGACTGTCCCAACTTTTGAGGCAGACAGAAAAGCAGCACTGGGTATGAAAGTTGTATACTTTTCATAACACTAGATCCAGGTTGTCGTCTTCTGTCTCTTTCAACATCCCTTGCCTCTGTCCCCCTTCCAAATTGTCATTTCTTTATTGCTGCTAGTAGACAGGTTTCTCAGGCCAATCTTGATTGCAACCCCAGTTGTTTTTTTGTATGTAGTTACGGTACTTTGTCTAGTAGATTATATTTTGTTCATATTATGCTTGCTGATAATATATTTGGGGATAAACTCAATCTGAGGGTAGAGTTGCTGGTGCATTATGAAGAGCTTACGACTTGGAGCTGAAGTCCCAGTTGCTGGCCATAAATCAAATATACCCAACTGTTGAAATGGATAGAAGATGACTACACAGATCTACCTTTATGGGAAGTACATGACTTTTTATCAGGAGTGCACTCTAGTGAATGCTGTAATCAAAGCCCACCACTCTAGAGGAGTGGCTGCCTTCTGAGCTTGTTTCAGCAATGTGTGCACTGCAGGGATTTCTGCCTCAGCCATGTAATCTTCATTGGAAACCACCAGTCAATGTTGACTCAAGACTTCTGTTCTTTAGGTTTCAGCTTTCTCATCCTTCTGGCTCCTACCAGCCTGTTGGCTACTCTTTGAGATTCAGCTCATCTGAGATCCTTTCAAACAGATTTATCTGTGATGTGTGCCACTGATATTTTACTTCATGAGTTGATTTGTAAGAAGCTCTTTCTTGATGGTTTAGTCATTTTCCCACAGTTCCTCATGGAAGAGTTCTGCCTCTGTCAAACCTTTCTTTTTGAGTTCTGTGTACATTAGGCAAGTATATTTTTGACAGTTACTTAGTAACACTGCAGGTATCAGATCTTTATTGTTGTTTCTTAATTTGCAGAAAGGTATTCCATAGTGGCTAGGTGGGGAACTACAGGGCAGTGTTGATGCATACTTTTATCACCTTGGTCATGATATTATGGCTTTTATGGAACAGATGAGCAGGTGTCCTTGTACATGGACTCTCCTCCAAAATATGCCAGATTTTGAAGGATAGAAAGGATGAAACCAACGAATAACCCATCTAGGGCAGTCCTTTTAGAACATGGGAACATACTTGGCAAGAGATCGTGGGGACCATAAGATGCCTAGCCATGCATACCTTTAAGCAGCTATACTTAAAGTTCTTGCTACCCTTTCCAAGCACCAAACCAAGCAGGACCATACATGATAACCCTGGTACAATTTTGTGTCTTCCCATCCAGTTATGAAAACTAGCCTTAAAGGTAACCAAAGTAGCACTTTGACCTGCAGTGGTAACTTATTCCATAGGCTAGGAATACTTTTAAGATAGAACCATCTCTGTCTGTCTCTCTCTCTCTCAAGTAAGTTTTGTTTCTTTTTACTGCATATTTAAGTCCTTATTAAAGGTGTTTGTAGAGCCACTGATTTTGTGAAGAAGTGGGAGGTCAGCTGATATGGTAAAAACATGGTCTGTGCCTTTTTATCAGTTTTTAGATACTTTTAGTTATAACCAAAAAAGTTGGAAAACCAGAGAAAGAATAAACTAGTAATCCAAAATGATCTCCAGCCACAGCAGGTACCCAATAAAGGCAGTCTGACGATATAGTTTCTCTTGGTTTATTAACAAAAAACAGGATTGAGCGCTTTCATTTCCCTCCAGGAAACTTCACCATAATCATAATTCCAATTGTAATTGTAGTTTAAATAACAATCAAGGTCCTCCCACTGGTCAACCAGCAAGAGTCCAAAGATCATCCATGGATCCAAAAACGGCAATGAAACAAAAAAATCCAGATGGCCATCATGGCTTAAAAGAACAGTTGTTTAATTTTGGACAAGTGTTTTCACGTAGGACACCATGCTTTCTCAAGTCTTCAATCTTACTACTTTTATTTATACCCATAAAACTATCATGCTACCTTTTCTGTATAGGAAGGATCCTTTTTGATTTTTTTCTGACTATCATTGGTAAGAGTTTTTGGAGCAGTGTCACATGTTCTTGTCTTCATTTTGATCATGGCATACTCTATGTAATTTCAAAAAAATGCATTGCCAGACATCGTTTTTTTTTTTTCTTCTGTATACTGAGCCTGGAACTGGTGTTCAAAAAAAAAAAAAAAAAAACTGGGCAAGTTTGCAGTCCATTTTTAATTATACTGGCATCAACTGAAATGTTGTTTTTCTCTTAAAAAGCTAACATGAGATTAATTGTTGTCATTGCAGGGGCATGAAGATGAAGTTTTTGTTCTTGAGCCTCATCCATTTGATCTCAGAGTGCTTTTTTCTGCGGGCCATGATGGCAATGTGTCAGTATGGGACTTGGCAAGAGGAGTTAAAATCCGGTCATATTTTAATATGGTAAGCTGGTTGTGATTCCTTTTGCTGTTTTTTTCTTAGTACAGAGTTAGGTGATGCTGGATTTAGACTTCCACAATGGTCATGATGATATCTGATGTAGTTGTCAAGCAGATCTTAAGTATGACATACCTGCAATTTACAGTACCCTTTCCTGCTTAGTGTTGTGTAGCTGCATTTATGTATTCTATGTATGATTTATTTATTTGTGTAAAATTGAGTGTTCATCACTATGCATGTACAGTAAACAACCGATTATTTAAAGGTAATTATCAGTATATTTCTGGCTCAGCATAAAATCTGAATCTTTCAGGCCCATGCAACTACTCCACAGATTTTAGAAATTAAGAGGCTGAAAATTTATGTAAATTCCTCTGCTGGGTACACAAGCTCTACTAAATGGAATAAAATGAGGAATCTATGAAATGTAGATGCTATCTCACAAGCCTGAGTCTGAGCTGGTAGGATATTCCAAAGGATTAGAGTAAGATATGAATAAAAAAATCCTTGCACAAAAAAATGCATCTCTGGATTGGCTAACAATCCCACAACAGATAACTGAAACTGTCTGGCTGGGACATAGAGATGCAACAACTCTAAGCTAGGATCCAGATCTTGAGTATGGAAAGTGTGCATCAACATTTTAAAAACACAGTGCATTGTCAGATAGCAAACATAAGTACCTAAGTACAGGAGTGGTGTGAAAAGTAATTAGCGCACTAATGATCAGTCAAGCTGTTAAATTCTGAACATGCTGCAGATGCAGTAAGCCACTGTCCGTCACTCCAAGGTATGGAACATTGCAGTAGTCTAAGCAAGACATTACTAGTGCATTTACTACTGTATGAAGATCTGATTTAGATAAACATTGCTTAACTTGAGTAGTATTTCTTAGATTGAGATACATTGTTTAAACAATAGCAGACACCTGTTGCCTTAGGGTCAGTTTTCTATAAAGAATAATGTCCCGATTATGGGGTTGTTAAACCAATTCCAGCTGATTGTCATCATGGGTGATTAGTAGTCTTAGTGGTGTAATGTTTGATGGAAATTAGTAGCATGCACTAGCAGTGCAAGCCGCGGTGGTAGAGCGGTAGCGTTGTTGCCTCACAGCAAGAGGTTTTCCTGTTCGATTCTCGGCTGGAGTGCCTTCTGTGTGGAGTCTGCATGTCTTCCCTGCGGTCAATTGGCCTCCAAAAGACATGCGTGAATGGGCGTGCCTTCGCTGAAGGTTGGGCGTCGGTTTGCAACTTGGCACCATAAAATTTTACTGCCAGTCATTAGCGGACCGGAGTTCCGCTGTGGCGACCCCTAACCGGGAAAAGCCGAAAAGACAAACAAACCAGCAGTGCTTTTAGTCTTTTTAATATGCACCCAATCAAGAATGGATTCCAGACTGTCTTCTAAGATGTCAAAATCTGGCAGTACACTTGGAGAGAAGGAAAGGTAGACCTATATATTATCAGTGAAAGACATAAGAAATACCCTTCCTTGTAATATGCTCTCCTTCAGGGGCAGCATAGAAACAGAAGAGCCAAAATGGAGCCCTGTGGTACACCCACATTCAGTAGGAGATATGTGATGTACTTGCACTAGACACAACATTTTGAGAAAGGCCTCAGATGTAAGAGTGAAACCACTCCAAAACATTTTTAACAGTAATAGCACAGTAATGACTCAACAACTTGAGTAGGATTATATGGTCAAATGTGACTGATAAATGTAGTAGAATCAGAATGGGGTATTTCCTCTGATCTCTTGCTGTTAGGATATTGTTTGCCACTATTAGGAGGCAGTGCTCCATGTTATGCCAGACAAATTTTATAAAGTTCCTGAGGTTCGTAAGTATTTGTAAGAAAGCCCTTCATCTGATCCTGCTGCTGTTTCCATGACCACAGGTAAGCCATCCAAATTGCTTTCCTCCTCCAAGCTTTAACCTTCTGACAAGGGCAGCCATGCTATAGAGAGGTATTGTTAAAACAAATGCATACTTTTGCCACTTTGGCATTTAGGGCCATTAATTATCAGACCCACACAAATAGATATATCCTGACTCTTCTTTCTTAGCTTGTGGGCGGTTTGGCTGATGTGCCTGATTAAGGGACGGTAAGACTTCTGCCCTTTCTCTTCCAAGTTCTGTCTCTCAAATGGTTTGTTGTTCCATGAAATGCAGGTGTGATCTTACTATTGCCTCTTTCAGGGCAGCTGCATCTGGTTCTGTCATGAGGAGAAACTCTTGGATGCGCCTTCAAGCCTTACCCAAGGACGTTCAGGCCAAACTTTTAGGTTCCCCCCAAGACAGCCAGAATTGCTTTGGCACTACTGCTGTAGAATTGTTTAAAACTCTTCCATACAAGGATTAGATTATGCAACAACTGAAGCAAATATTTGTTTGCCCCCTACCTAAGTAGGAGCGATCCTTCTAAGTTGCATTTTGTCTGTAGGCAACCTAGACAACCTGCTAGGACCAAGAGGCTTCCTAAGCAGATTTTCCCAGACAAACCCACTTGGAGATCTAGAGGCTCAGCTTACAAATCTGCCTTTGACATCTAGCCTCCTCTTCACTTTGGCCAGATTACTCTGTCCCTCAAGCTAACCCTTTCCCTTCCCGTTTGGCAACAGAAAAACACAGATGCCTGTCCTACAAAATGGTTGTTTTTATGGCTTGGAAGTCCCTTCCTTCATTTTCTGGCCTTTCTCAGCCTACCCCTTTACATCTTCATCATTTTCCTTTGGTTCTGTGGGATCAGGTGGATCAGAGAACCATCCTACCAGTTCACTTGTCTCAGCAGGGAGCAGACTTTTATTCCAGATTGTTTCTGGTTCCCAGGAAGGAGAAGTTGTGGAGACGCATTCTAGACCTGTCCTTTCTCAACACCTTTCTCAAGGTCCCTTCCTTCAGGATGTTGTCTTTTCAGACACTGTTGCTTCCTCAAGCTTTTCTGGTATATCTGGATTTGAAGGACACTTAACTTCCATATTCCTATTCACCCTTGCTTCAAGGAGTTTTTACATTTGTTTTCTGTTTTGTCCTCTCATTATGAGTGCTCTGTTTTGCCTTTTCATATTTCTACAGTTCTAGGTGTCTTTACCAAATGTTTGGCGCTTGTGGTAGCCTTATGCAGACTTCAGGGTGTTCAAATATTCCCTTATTTGGATGACCTTCTAATTCAAGCACTCTGTCTGCAGCTACTGCTTCAAAATTGACCACTTCTGTGCAGTGTGGGGTTTGCCCTTAATCTCAAAGTCTGTGTTAACTCCCTGTCAGGATCACATGTTTTTGTTGCAGGATTCAGACCATTCCAATGATGGAGTTTCTCCCTTCTCCCAATGTCCCCTCTGTGAATGCTTATTTCCCGTCTATTCTTCCTGTTCCAGTCCATCCTGCAAAGGAATTTCTCTGAGCTTGGGGAACATGGCATCCACCATTCCCATGGTTCCTTTGGCCAAACTCCACATGAGGAAGTTTCGGTAATATCTAATGACTGATTGACTCTAGCACTGTCACCCTCTGGAGTATCTGGTCCCTCTCTTACCTTGAGTCAAGCTTGAACTCTGCTGGTGGATGCATCAGATTTCCCTGAATCCATGTCTGCCTTTTCAGGTTCCTCTCCCTACTCAGGAGCTGTACACAGATGCTTCCAGTCACTGTTGGGGAGCCTCCTCCAACAACCTAAAAGTTTGGTGTCTTTGATCCCATCACCAACTGACAGACCGTGTCAGCATTAAGGAGATGAAGACTCTGCTGTTAACTCTCTTTTTTTGGTTCCAGGTCCTGTAAAGATTTTTACAGACAATACTGCAGTCATGTGGTACATCAACAAGAGAGGGAGCACAACCTCTTACCTTCTTTGCAGGCTGGCTCTTCAGTCTTGGGATTTTGCATTACACCATCACTTGGTTCTTCAGGTGGTTTACATCCTTTCAGAGCACAATCTGGTGGTAGACTCTCTGAGAAGGTTCAGGACAAATCCACACAAACGGATGGTTCAGAGGGAGGTGTTTCTGGAGATTGTACATTAGTGGGGTACTCCTCAAGTAGATCGTTTTACTTCTCCCCTGAACAGACAACTTCCTCTGTTCTGTTTCAGAGTGCCAAATCCTCTGGTTTGGAAAGTAGAACCAATATCTTTTTCTTGGAAGGTGATGTTTCTGCGTGCATAAACTCCTCTTCCACCACAAGTGTTGCACAGGATCATGTGGGACACACTCGGAATCTTGCTGGTGACTCCCTTCTGACTCGCACATCATTGCTTCCCCCTTCTGTTTCATCTGGCCATGGGTAATCATCACAAGTTATATTATGGGGCAGATCTCACGAAGACAAGGGATCTTTCATTCACCCTCACTTGTCAACCTTTCAACTGATACTTTGCTTATTATGGTTTTGATTCTTTTTAGGCAGCGGTTTTCTGAGGATGCACTTTGGGTTTTGCAGGAGGCTAGAAACTCCTATGTGACTAAATGGAAGAGATTTTCTACTTGGTGTCTCAAGCATGGCTTGGTCCCTTTTTCTGTGGGGGTTCCTACGGCCCTGTCTAATTTGTGAGTGGCTCAGCTCTGGTTTGGCATAGTCACATGTTAAAGTTCATTTGTCAGCTATTTTTTGCCTCTGAATCCACCTTTTGGCTTCTAGTTTTCAAGTCAAATAATTTTTAAAAGGCACTCTTCAAATCGGGCTTCCAAGTAAGCCTATTCTTCCTTCTTGGTACCTTAATTTTGTTCTCTAAAGATTGACTCCCCCTTTTGAGTCTGATTTTTCTTCCTTACAACATTGTACTTTGGAAGCTGTATTATTTGGTGGCTTTTACTTCTGCCAAGAGGGTCTCTGAACTCATGCACTCATTGCAGTTCCTCTTTTTTTTTTTCCACAAGGACAAGGGAGTCTTTTTGTACCAGTCCTCCTTTTTATGCACAAGGAGGTTAATAATTGCCCTTGAATCAGTCCATTCATCTTCCTTCCTTTTTTCCCTTCTCCACAGACTACTTAGTGAGAGGGTTCTTCACACCTTAGAATTGCGTAGACGGCTCAGATACTACTTGAACAAAGCAAAACTTATTAAATCTGAGCAACTTTTTATTTCCTTGCATTCCAGGAAGTTGGGTCTGGTGGTATCTAAGCAAACCATCTCTTCATGGATTTCTAAGGCTATTTCTTTCTGCTCTTCTTTTCATGACAAGCAGAATTCCTCTTCGCTTTGTACTCATTCTACAAGGGCAGTGGCCTCTTATGGTGCTTTTTTCAATGGTCTGGATATGAGATCCATCTTGGAAGCTGCTGTTTGGTATTCTGTTCACACTTTTACCAAATGCTACAAGTTGGATGTCACTTCCTGGGCCAGGGAGGGTTTTGCTAGGGCCATCCTTTTTGGGTTTGTGGAGGGGTCTTCTCTGCCTTTCTCCTCACATACTTTCCAGTAGCTTTTGTACTCTCCCAAGAGTAGAAAGTACTGCAGCAATAAGGAAGAACTATTGTTATGGTATTAGCTTACACAACTTCACTTTCTAGGTGGCTGCAATTTAGCAAAATCCTAACTGCCTAGCTCATTTGAAACTGAGCTTTCTTATGCAGTCAACAGTAAATCTTTGATCTGATGTTGTCGTCTTCATTTCATTAACCTGTGAAGTATTGGTTCCAGTCTTCGGAACTGACAGGTCGCCTTTTTTTTTTTTTTTTTTTTAAGCTTGAGCTTCCTGACTTGAGCTCCTCCTCCCTACCCATAATGCCTTGCTCCCCAGAATATCTCCATTCTCATTTGCCACGCATAAAGTTCTGTTGATCTTTTGCTTCTCCTAGTTTAAAGTGGTCGTAAATGCTTATGTCTTTTTTTCCCTACCTAGTATGCTTTTAATTCTTTAGTGGTAGTTTTAGATCTTTCTTTTACTGTGTCTTTCCTGTCGAGCTTTTCACGTTTTCTGCATTAGCATTTCTCTTTCTTCTCTTGTTTTGTATTCCGTTATATCTGAACAAAAACCTTTAGGGTTTAAAAAGTGCACTTCCTGTGAGTGGAAGATTCCTATATCTGATGCTCACAGAGAGTCATTTACTGCCTGGGGCCTAACCATTTGGAGGCCCCTTGCAAAATCTGTATTGCTTTCCATCCTTTAAATCTGATGGATAGGAGGAGCAAACTGGTGGTAAAAGGGTTTGCTCCCGCCTTCCTCCACCTCAGGGATGCCTTCTGCTTCAGGGGCTCAACCCCCTCCTAAGTCCTAGAACACCTTCTCCCATGCTATCTTCCTCTGAACCTCCTAGGAAAAAGGCAAAATCGTCAGAACCTAATCTGTTGGCTCCGAACTCTGTTGATGTTCTTCGTGTTTCACTGTTGCAGTCATTACATTTGGGTTATATGCCTGCAGTAGCTCTCAGCTGGCCTGAATACCAGAATCTTGGATTCCTACGTCAGATGCTGTCTCTTCTTCCATGACATCAGGTCGTCAGGGGTATAAAACATGCAGCAGACGCCATTACATCAGTCTTTCTTGCCGTGCGGTGCCCGAAGCGGAAGTAGTTCGCAAGTGCCTGTCGGCCAACTCCTGAAATTTTTGTTTTCGAGTTTCAAAACTGAAGTCTTCAAAAATGCTAAGTACCCCATTGGGGATCCTTTTTCTTGCTGTTAACCGATGTCAGTAAAAGCTAACAATGGTCTTACCTGTAGAAAGCAAATACCTCAAAAATTTTAATTCGTACTGCATTCCTTGCTTAGGCCCAGACCATGACGTTCCTTGCTGTCGGTTTTGTGCCTTGTTCAACCCCCAAACTGTTAGTCGGTCTATATTTGCAGCAAATTATTTTGGTTCTCAGAATAACTATCCAGAAATGGCTTCGGTAAGCCATCCGACTACCGATATTCTGAAAAAACGTAAGGATAAAGACGGAGACGGACTGCATAGGTCCAAAACTGCCAACACTGCTTCCGTTAAGCTAGTCTCCCGTCCGGCAGTACTCAGTAAGGCACTTTTGCAGCCCCTGATATCCGCTACTTCAGATTTGCTGGCCTTCTGCTGAGACCCATTCGGAGTCCAGTATGCTGTGAGATGCTTCTTCGACTATGGAACCTGTGGATGTCTCTGCCTTGGATGGGTCTGGAGCTGCTGTGCAGGCATGGGCTTCTGAGGGTGTATTCAAGCCTACAGACTTGCATTTTAAACTGACGCCATCTTCTTTATCAAGGCCTAAAACTCGACCCACGCCTAGAAAACCGATGTCCAAACCTCATGCTCAGGCCCATATGCCTAAAAAATAAATGCTTAGAATGGCTGAAGACCTTGTTACCTTAATTAGGGGAAGCCAGCCTTCCCCTTCTAAGAGACCTAGAACTGATTTTCCTTCTGATTCTTCTGAACAGGAATCTGATATTTCTGTTTCTTCTGATTACCGGGATTTGCCCTTATCTACCTATGAGGATTCTGATGCAGAAGATTCCAATCCCTCTGCTTCCCCTCTAGAAGATTTTTTTTTTGGTGAAACCTTGCACACTCTTGGGGAGCATTTCTGCTGGGAAATCCATGATTACTCTGACTCCAAAAAGAGGCTTAGGGAATTCTTACTCCACCCTCAACACAGGCCTTTAGCAATCCTGCCTGTTCTGGACATTGTAGATGATGCTTTCTTAGAATCTAGCCTTTCCCCAAACACTTTACCTCCAGCTCCCAGAAAGCCTGGCAGGTATTAGAGTACCTGACTCTCACAAGTTCCTCTTCAAGAATCCTACTGTGGATCCAGAGACCATTTACCAAGGACCAAAGGGCATTAAGGCTACTGCTGCCAAAAACCCTACCCTTTCTGATAAGAGATTCTAGAACCTTGGACAGATGGGTTTAAGAAGGTATATGCTTCTGCTACTTTGGCCATTAGGGCTTTAAATTGCCAGTTTCATGTGTTAACATACCAGCAGCATATTATGGGACTACTTAAACAGAAAATAATGTTGATTCCTGACCGTGCTGAACACAAAGAATTATAGGATTTAATGCATTTTGCTGAACAAGTTGGTAATGGTTTTGACTCTTCAGAAGCATCTTGCAGGGCTGCTGTCATTGGGTCTCTGCTTAGAAGGCATGCTTGCCTTAAGGAGCAAAACTTGCCAGATCATTTTAAAGCTAAATTCCTGGATGCTCCCTTAAACCAAGACCACCTGTTTGGCAACAAAGCAGAAGTCGTCCTCAAAATCCATGCAAACTGATAAAGATTTCCTGCAAGTACAACCTCCCAGATTTAGTTGGCATTGGTCTTCAAAGAATTGTTTTTTTCCAGCCTCTTCCAGGCCTCAGTCCAAACCCAGGAACAGCAGACCACCTAGGTTACAGTCTCAGGCTACGCACAGGCCTAAGCAGTGGGGGGCTCCCACTTCCAAAGCAGGGAGTAGTAAGACACCCCCATGGGAAAATGTCACAATGACTTAATCTTAACCCTTCCAAGCCCTGCTCAGCTGCCTGCTCCTTTAGGAGAAAGCTCGCCCTGCATGCAAAAAACTGGGAACTCATTACCCAGGACAAATGGGTTTTAAATATAGTTTCCCAAGGATACAGATTCCACTTCCACACCCTGCCAACCCCAAACAGTTGGCCAGACCTACCCCCAAATCAGTGGGCAGAGGCTCAGCAGCAGGTTCTCTCTTTTCTAAGTGTCAGGGCTATTCAACCTGTCCCAGTAGAAGAAAGGGGACAAGGTTTTTATTCAAGACTTTTACTGGTACCCAGAAAAGACAGCTCCTGGTGTCCTATCCTGGACCTCTCTGTTCTAAACACTTTTTTGGTAATCCAAAATTCAAGATGTTAACACTTCAGCAGCTGCTTCCTATGCTAGGCAAAGATGCGTGGTTGGCAGCCTTAGACTTGAAGCTTACCTGCACATTCCAATAAGGGAATCTTGCAGGAAATACCAACACTTCAGGGCAGGCTCCATGCACTTTCAGTTCTCTGCACTTCCCTTTGGCTTATCTACTGCATCCAGTGTGTTCACAAAGTGTCTAGCTCCAGCCATTGCATTTTGCAGGCAGAGAAATATTCAAATATACCCATACTTGGACGATTGTCTGATTCAGGCAGAAAACCAGGAATTGCTATTAAAACATCTGGCATTCGTAAAGAAACTTCTAAACTCACTGGGGTACACCATAAACGAAAAGAAATCTCATCTAGTACCCTGCCAACAAATTGTATTCCTGGGAGCAAGCTTGAACACATATTCCCAGATGGCTTTCCTCACTCCAGAGAAACAAGTTTATTTGACAACCTACTTCAAACTACTGGCCACAAAGACCCAGCTATCTGCAAGGAAAATTCTGCAAGCCCTGGGGTTCATGGCCTCTTGCATTCTACTAATTCCATATGCAAGACTGCATATGAGGAAACTACAGTGGTATCTAAAAAGCCTATGGTGTCAACATTCTTAGAACCTGGAGTCAATGATTCCTATCATTCCTTGTATAAAGACAGAGTTCCTTTGGTGGGCAGAGGCCTGCTACCGCAATAAGGGGCTCCCTTTCACTCTACCCCCCTGCCGCCCAAACCCTAACAGCAGACGCATCAGACTGTGCATGAGGGGATCACTTGGCAGGGCAGTGCATTCAGGGCATATGGAACCCCAGACAGATGCATCTGCATATCGACCAAAAAGAAATGTTTAGCTGTACAGTATTCCCTGACAGCCTTCAAGGACCACATTCTTCCAGGACAATTATTGGTAAAGACAGACAACACCACAGTTATGTGGTACATAAACAAGCAGGGGGTACCCACTTGTACCCTCTCTGCAGACTAGCCATGGCTCTGTGGAACACAGCCTTGAGCTACCAAGTGCACCTACAAGCTCATTCCTGCCAGGCAAGCTAAATTCACTGGCAGATGACCTAAGCAGAAGTCTCATGGACCCACACGAATGGAAACTGGAACCAAAAATATTCAACCTCTTGAGGAACAAATGGGGAACTCCAGAGATAGACCTGTTTGCCTCCTTTCAGAACTACCAATTGGACAAATTCTGCACAAGGGCTTCCCACATTCAAGCTTGGAAAGTGGATGCCCTGTCCTTTACCTGGGAAAGCCTGTCAGTTTGTGCCTTTCCCCCTCTGCTTCTCCTCACGAAGGTTCTGCTAAAGATCAAACAGGACAAACCAAGGACAATACTGATTGCACCAGACTGGACACGCCAGCACTGGTACCCCCTCTTGCGCACTATGAAACTGCTGGAACCATGGCACCTGCCTCAGACCCCTTCCCTGCTGTCCCAGCAGGCGGGCCAGATTCTGCACCCTCAACGTCAAACCCTGAACCTTGCAGCCTGGCTTATTCCTTGAGCTGTCCAATAGCATCCCTCAGTAAGCAGGTGCTAGATGTCATTCTGGAAGCAAAGAGGCCTAGTACAAGAAAATCCTATGCTGAAAAGTGGAAAAAGATACTGTTCCTGGATCCAGACTCAGGGGATAGGCACAACGGTGCCCGGCTTACCTCATATTTTTCAGTACTTAACAGAAATGCTCCACAAGGGCCTATCCGTCTCATCAATTAAAATTCATGCCTCTGCCATTTAAGCACATTATAATACTGAAACACCCCTCTTCTCTCACCCCCTGCTAAAGCAATTCTTCACAGGGGCCAAAAATTTAAGACCCCCCCAGGAGAGCCCCTACTCCAGCCTGAGACCTTAACTTTGTATTCGAAAAGCTCACTCTCCCTCCTTTTGAGCCAGCTGCAACTGCAGGATTGAAATTCTTTTCTTGGAAATCAGCCTTCCTTCTAGACATCACTTCAGCAAGAAGAGTGTCCGAATTACAAGCCGTCAGGCAGTGGAGCCCTTCATTATCTTCCATGCAGACAGGGTTTCCCTCAGGACCACTCCTTTCTTTATGCCCAAGGTAGTGTCTAGTGTGGCCCTAAATCAGTCCATTCATTTGCCTATCTTTTTCCCGAATCCACAAAACAGAGGGGAACAAATACTGCACTCTTTGGATGTGCACAAACAACTTAGATTTTATTTGGACAGGACTAAGCCTCTCAGAAAATCTGAACAGCTGCTAGTTGGCTTTGCTGCAGGGGCAGAGGGGAAGGCCATTTCAAAGCAAACCATTTCTAAATGGATAGCCCATTGCATTTATTTCTGCTATAAGTACCATGGAAAACGTAACCCACAGGGGTTAAGATCACATTCCACCAGGGCTGCATCTACCTCTGCAGCCTTTCTCAGAGGAGTCCCTACCAGGGACATCATAGAAGCTGCTACCTGGAGCTGCTACTTTCACCAAGCACTACCACATGCTTATTTTTTTTCTAAATCCAGAGCTGGTTTTACCACTGCCATTTTGCAGGGCTTAATAGCTGGCCCTAATGCTGTCGAACTTCCTCCTCCCTTCCTTAGCTTTGGGAATCAACCCAAATGTGATGACTGCAACAGTGAAACATGAAGAACATAGTACAGTTATGTACACTTAAATGTAGATGTTCGAGTGTATTCACTGTTGCAGTCCTGGTTACCCTCCCTCCAGCCACCTGACTTCTCTTGGCTCTACCTTTCCTTCTTATTTGGTGTATTTAAGCTTTCTGGTGTATTTGCTTTTTGATGGAGGTGTACCATAACATGTAATTGTTTCCCATTGTGGGGGCACCTGACATCTGAGGCAAGAAAAACTGATGTAATGGCATCAGCTGCATGTTTTATACCCCTGACGACCTGACGTCATGGAAGAAGAGACAGCACCCAACACAGGAATCCAAGACTCTGGTATACACGCCGGCTGAGGGCTACCTACAGGCAGATAACCCAAATGTAATGACTGCAACAGTGAATACACTCGAACATCTACATTTATGGTAAGTGTACACAACTGTACTTTACTGCTTCTTCTCCTCCTCAGTTGTTATCCGTTGTTCTGGAGCCAAATGGTTTTTGCATGGCGTCGGCTGCTGTAGCTTTGGCACCTGGATCAGCGCTGACAGAGCATTTGCGGAGATCTCCTTCCCGTTGCCCCCCCCCCCCCCTTCCTGGATATCTTCCAGACCTCCATCAACAACTTCTTCTGGGTCTTCCTGAAGCCTAACCTCCAAGGACGTCAGCAAGCTCATGAGACAATTTCTCAAGACAGATCCAGATGGGGCTTGTATTCTCTCCTACCACATTTGGAGCTGTGAGAGTTTCCCTGTTCAGCCTGTAACTCCTTCTCCGATCTGATCTTTGGTTTCGGAGTCATCTCCGTTGGTTCCTGGTGCCGGAGTGTCGAAGCCGATAGACATTTCCTCTTCACACCCGATTTTCTCCCCGACCTCCTCAGCTGCATCCTCTTCAGTTCTGAGCCATAGCATCGAGGTCAGTTCCAGGGGGTTGACATTAGCCTCAAAGCTGTCACTTCCCCTTGGAGCTTTGCCCTTTGACAGGTGGGCTCCGACTCCTCCCTTGAAGCATGAGACTCTAGCTGTCCGGGAGGTGCCTGCTCCAGTGGTTTCGACTGTGGTGGGACAGCTCAAGGTGGCTTGGAGCCCTTCCACTTTCGAGGTTGTGGAGAGGATTCTCTCCATTCTTAGGAGACCCTCGGCCCTTACCTCCACAGAACCTCCCCCTCCTCATACCGGACTTGTCTGAGGTCTCTGAGCTGCCGCGTGGACAGCTGGCCTGGAAAGTCTCCACATGCTTCCCTCGGTGGATCCCAAGGCTTCTTCCAACACCTCCCTGGGGCACCCTGCCAAGGTAGTCCCTTGGAAGAGGTTGTGTAAAAGGAGGCACAATAATTCCCCTACAGAATCACTCGCTACAGATACTGATTTTGAGGAAGGAGAAGGGTCTCCAAAATCACCACCCGACAAGGTCTCCTTTGGAGACATTCTTGAAATCCTTCGCCAGAGGGGAGGTTAGTATGCCTAGAACCCTTCCCCAGAGGAAACTGTACTGTGGGAGACTTTCAGGTCCAGCCCATCTACTACCTGGGTGTCCCTCTGCTGACCTGCTCATTCAGCTGGTGTCGTTGAGGGCTTGGAAGGATCCAAATACAGTGGAACCTATCCCTAAATGTGCAGTCAAGATTTTAAGTACCCCTGTTGACTGGACCAGTGGCATCCCTGTAGATGCCACTGTTGTTGCAGCAGCCACCAAGGAGGAGCTGGCCTAAGAAAGCTCCTCAGTCCACCCCCTGAATAGAGAATCCCAGGCATTGAACAGAGTTGGCAAAAGAGTTTATGCCTCATCTACTTTTAAGCTCAGGGTATTGAACTACTTGTCGCACTTTAGCAGGCTACAAAGAGTCTTATTCAAGGAACTTTCTAGCTCGGTCTTGGACATGATATTTGCTAAGGAACAGGAGTCCTTTTCCTCCAGGCTGGCCAAACTACATTATTTAGCCAGTGCATCCATGACGTTAATCTCTCACACTGCAGAGGGTACCTCAAGCATTGTCATACGGCGCCATGCCTGGATGAGACTGTGTGATTTTGCAGAGCCTTTTGAAATAGTCCTGTATTAATGCCCCTTTTTATGGCTCCATCTTGTTTCGGCTCACAGTCTGTGACGCTGTCTTAGTGAAAAGGATGGTAAAACCCTGTCTGCTTCAGAATCCATTTTTCTACACCAAAAAAAAATAAAAAACACCTTTTCCAGGAACCAGTGTTTGGGAGTAAGAAGACCTAGTTTCGGAAGTCATAGGGTCTTTTGCAGGACACTCAAGGAGACTTTTCCCCCTGGGGAGAGGAGATATAGGCAAAATGGGAGATGTCATCTACGCAGCTGAGGGGGGTCCACAAAATCAGGAGGTGCGGGAAACGTTCCAGGACAAGCTGTTTCAGTGATCAAGAACAGTTGCCAGGAAACGTTTCTCCTTGCACCCAGAAGCCTGGGAGGTCATCACAAATGACAACTGGGTGTAAAGATCATATCCAAAGGATACTTCATTCCCTTTGCCGAAACTCCCAAACAAAAACATCACCTCCCCGATGTTCCACCCAGTCAGGAGGAGGATGCGGCCCAAGAATTAAAAACATTGCTGGAAAAAAGTCATCCAGAATGCCCCCCTAATCGGATCGGGTGTTTACTCCAAATTCTTTTTAGTACCCAGAAAGACTGGGGAGTTGTAATCTGTCCTAGATCTGATCTCTCTGAACAAGTCTGTGAAGTACACGAAGTTTAGAATGGTCACAACTCAGTCCATCCAGTTAAGTTCTTCTGAAGATGGGTGACTAGATATGCTCTGTAGTCCTAAAGGATGTGTACTACCATATAAAAATGGACAGACACTTCAGGTGTTTTCTGCTTTTCAGGCTGGGGGCTAGTCATTCCAGTTCAGGGCACTTCCGTTTGGCATCACCATGGCCCCCAGGGTGTTAAGATGTATAGCAGTGCTTACAGCTCATCTCCATTTGCAAGTTATGAGATATTTCCATATCTGGATGACTGGCTTCTGACCTTTCCAACCAGGCATTTACTCCTTCAGGCCAGGGATTACTTTCTGAAGTTGGACCCAATCCTGGGAATAACCGTCAATATACAGAAGACTCAGTTGGACCCGGTACAAGCTTGTAGTTCATTGGGGCCTGCCAGGACAGCTTATGCTTACCTGACGACAGACAGGATATCAAACTTGAGATTTCACATCAGCTAAATTTTGGCCATTCCAAAACCTCCAGCCAGCTTAGTTCTCGGAGCATTAGGCTCAGTGGCGGCCACTATAACCCTTCTATCCATGGCATGTTTTCACATACGGATATTACAGTGGATGTTAGCGGTCCAGTAGTCACTGAGGAGTCATCTGAATTTTGCCATCAAACTGTCTTGTGTTTCCAAGGAGTCTCTGCTTTGGTGGCTTCACTCAGCAGAAATTACTCAAGGATGCCCATTTGATGTTCTTCGTGTTTCACTGTTGCAGTCATCACATTTGGGTGATCTGCTTGCAGTAGCCCTCAGTCGGCCTGGTTATCAAAGTCTTGGGTCCTGTGTCGGTTGCTGTCTCATCTTCCATGACGTCAGGTAGTCAGGGGTATAAAGCATGCAGCCGACACCATTACATCAGTCTTTCTTGCCGTGCAGTGCCCGAAGCAGAAGCAGTTTGCAAGTGCCGGTCAGCAGACTCCTGAAATTTTTGTTTTCGAGTTTCAGAACCAAAGTCTTCAACTAAAGCTAAGTACCCAGTTGGGGAAACTTTTTCTTGCTCTAAACCGATGTCAGTAAAAGTCAGTAATTGTATTTCTTATGGAAAGCAAATACCTCGTAAAGATTTTCATTCGTACTGTATTCCTTGCCTAGGCCCTGACCATGACGTAAATCACTGTCGGTTTTGTGCCTTATTTAAACAACAAACTATTTGTCGTCTGTATATTTACGCTTCTAAATATTTTGATACTCTGTTCAATTATCCAGATATGTCTTCGGTAAGCAACCCGACTACCGACGTTATGAAAAAACGCAAAGGTAAAGATAGACTAGAGACAAGCCGCCTAGGTCCAAACAGGTCGGCGATGCTTCTCCTAAGCTAGTCACCAGTTCGTCGGTACTCAGTGAGGCACTTTCATAGCCCCTGATACCTGCTACTTCAGATTTACAGGCCTCTACTGAGACCCATTCGGAGTCCGGTATGCCTCGAGATGCTTCAGCTGTGGAACCTGCGGATGTCTCTACCTTGGATGGGTCCGGAGCCCCTGTGCAGGCACCGGCTTCTGAGGGTGTATTCAGGCCTACTGACTTGCATATTAAACCAACACCATCTTCTTCTTCAAGGCCTAAAACTCGAACCATGCCTAGAAAAACGATGCCCAGACCGCATGGTCAGGCCTCTATGCCTAAAAAACAAATTATAAGAATAGCTGAGGACCTTATTACTTTAATCAGGGGAAGAGCCAACCTTTCCCACCCTAAGATACCTAGGACTGAATTTGCTTATGATGCTTCTGATCAGGATTCTGAAATTTCTGTTTCCTCTGACCAGGATTTACCCTTATCTACCTATGAGGATTCTGATGCAGAGGACTCTATTCCCTCTGCTTCCCCTCCAGAGGATTTCTCTTTTGGTGAAACTTTCTATACTCTTAAGGAGCATTTTCGCTGGGAAAACCAGGACTACTCTGATTCTAAAAAGAGGCTTGGGGATTTCTTACTGCTGCCCCAACACAGGCCTTTAGCTATCCCCCCTGTACTGGACATTGTTGATGCCTTTTCGGAATCTAGCTTGGCCCCTGACTCTTTACCTCCTGCTCCCAGAAAACCTGACCGATATTACAGGGCTCCTGACTCTCACATGTTCCTTTTTAAAAATCCTACTGCAGATCCCGAGACCATTTCACAGGGACCCAAGGGCATTAAGGCTACTACTGCCAAAAATCCTACCCCCCCCTCTGATAGAGATTCCAGGGCGCTGGATAGATTGGGTAAGAAGGTATACCTTGGCCATTAGGGCCTTAAACTGCCATTTTCATATGTTAAAGTATCTGCAGCATATGATTGGATTGCTTAAACAGAAAATTATGTTGATTCCTGACTGTGCTGAAAGTAAGGATTTACAGGATTTAATGCATTCTGCTGAACAAGTTGGAAAACATACTTTGCAATGTGGTTTTGATTCACTAGAGGCATCTTGCAGGGCTGCTGTTACTGGGTCTGTACTCGGAAGGCATGCTTGGCTTAAGGAGCAATCTTTGCCAGATCATGTTAAAGCTAAATTGCTGAATGCTCCCTTAAATCAGGACCGGTTGTTTGGCAACAAAGCAGAAGTACTTAAAAAGATGGAGGAAAAAGCTAAATCTATGCAAACTGTTTAAGATTTCGTACAGGTACAGCCTCCAAGATTTAGTAGGCATTGGCCCTCTAAGAATTTGTCCTTTCCTGCCTCTTCCAGGCTTTCAGTCCAAACCCAGAACTATCACAACACCCAGGCTTCAGTCCCAAGGTATGCACAGGACTAAGCAGTGGGGGGGCTCACATTTCCAAATCAGGGAGTAGTAAGACTCTCCAGTATGGTAAACTGTCTCAGTGACTTAACTTTAAAACTTCCAAGCCCTTCTCAACTGACTGCTCCTTTAGGGGGAAAGATTCCTCTTCAGACAAAAATCTGGAGACTAATTACCCAGGACAAATGGGTTTTAAATATAGTTTCCTAAGGATTCAGATTTCACTTCCACATGTTACCAACCCCAAACGGTTGGCCATATCTACCCCCAAATAAGTGGACAGAGGCTCAAAAGCAAGTTCTCTCTCTCTTAAGCATAAGAGCTATTCAAACTGTACCAGAAAAGAAAAAGGGACAAGGTTTCTACTCAGAACTGTTCCTGGTACGCAGAAAAGACAACTCATGGTGTCCTATCCTGGACCTTTCTATCCTAAACACCTTTTTGGTAATCCCAAAATTCAAGATGCTAACTCTTCACCAGTTGCTTCTTATGCTAGGCAAGGATGCCTGGTTGGCAACACTGGATTTAAAGGAAGCCTACCTGCATATCCCAGTCAGGGAATCTTGCAGAAGATACCTATGCTTCAAAGCAGGCTACATGCACTATCAGTTCTCTGCACTGCCCTTTGGCTTATCTACTGCGCCCAGGGTATTCACAAGGTGCCTAGCTCAAGTCATTCCATTTTGCAGGCAAAGAAATATTGAAATATACCCATACCTGGACGATTGTTTAATTCAGGCAGAAAGCCAGGACATATTTTGAATCATTTGGCGTTTGAACAAAGTCCCAAGTCTATCCTAAGGAAACGTAACACATATACTGACCCATCAGGTGGGGGTTCCTCTTCTGGTACAGATTTGAACATACAGCAAACCTCAGATTCACCCACCCCCAAATGTAATAACAGTGTGGCCCCTTTAGGCCTTACAAGAGGGGCGGCAGAAAACATAAAAAAATAAGAAGTTTGGAGGGTCTGATGGAACTGTTGACAAACAAATCAACATGCTAGAACAAATGTACTAAATATTTCTGATGCAACATTATCTGAATCACAAACTGCTTTGTTAAATAAAGGCCTTTCTTTTATACCAGTTTTTTTTTGTTCCGGAAGATACATTTGCACATGATGTAACAGCATTTTGCAGACTGTTAAATTTAAAATTGTATTTTCATGATACAAAACAGGAAGATGTTGCTAATGATAATTTCAAATACCACAAATCCACCTTTGCTCCACCTATGCATCCTAGAGCGAGTCTTTTCCAAAATAGTGTTCTCAAAGATCTACATTTTACTTTGGGTATGACTCACCCTAAATGTAATAATCTCTCAAAGACAGATATGTCAACAATACAGGAGCTTATTAATAAAAATCTGGTTATTATTTCTGCAGACAAAGGTGGTGCTGTGGTAGTCATGAATTGGACCCAATATAATGTTGAGGCACACAGATAGTTGGAGGATGCCAGATATTACACCAAAATGCCTCTGGATCCAACACCTATGTTTAAACAAATAGACAAATTTTTGGATTCGGCAGTTGAAAATGGCATTATTACACCAAATATAAAAAGTCATCTCACTCTATCTGATCCTAATAGCCAATATATCTATTTTCTACCTAAAATTTACAGAGATCCTTTGCATCCTCCGGGTAGGCCAATTGTGGCAGGTAATGATTCTCTTACTGAACCACTTTCCGAGTTTCTAACAAAACATCTCAAACCATTATTGAGATGGGTAAGATCTAGAATTCAGGACACCACAGAATTTTTAGGTATTATAAATGAGATGCAAATTGAAGATCATTGGTTGTTATGCACCCTGGACATTAGTGCATTATATACTAACATTCCACATTGGGCAGGGCTTGATGCCATAGAATATTGGGTATACAAATCAGAATTATACAAACCTGGTTTCAACACGTTTCTTATATGCTTAACTGAACATGCGCTCACTAAAAATGTGTTCTTCTACGGAAAACATTGTTATCTTCAAACAATGGGCACAGCAATGGGCGCATCATTTCCCCCCATATATGCAGACCTATATATGGCATATATAGAAGAACAAATCATCTATGATGTTACACACAACATATATCTAATGGAAATTGATATTTGACGTAGATATCTGGATGATTGCTGGATGGTGTGAAGATGTGATGTGGAATACTTGATGGAATTTGTTGAACACCTCAATGAGAATAAATTAGGTTTACATTTTACCTTCAATTATGACGAACACAAGATCACATACTTGGATGTGCTGGTAATTAGAAATAGACAATACTCTTGGTAGTGAAGTATTCAGGAAATACCCGGAATACAACACATTACTCCACGCATCCAGCTTTCATCCAGCACATATTACCGAAAACATCCCAAAGTCTCAATTTATTAGGATGAGACGCATTTGTTCAGAAGAAAACACTTTCAAGGATTTCAGCAAGGATTTTGTTGAACAGGTTTGAAGAAAGGGGCTACAGCATGGGTTATATTTATATAGCAAGCAATCATGCTGCAAATCTGGACAGACAAGACCTTCTCAAATACAAACAAAAATCAGATAACAAAAATAATTTACGATTTATCACTACATATGGTAGAAATACAAACAGAGTTACTGATGCCGTCAGGCGACATTGGAATATCCTGCTAGCGGATAATGTTTTGTCACAGTATTTACCCAAAACTTGTTTGTTTTCATTCAGAAAAGGGAAAAATCTTGGATCTCATTTCAGTCATTATAAACATCACCATGATTCCAACAAACACAATATGAATCAAACCCTTATTTCAGGGGAGTATTTGGTTGGCTGCATGCCATGTGGTCATTGCAGCCATTGTAAAAATGTGCTTAAAACAAAACATTTCTCCAGTAGTAATACTAGTATTATATATGACATCAGGTTCTTTGCGAATTGTAGCACAGATTGGATCATGTATATGGCTTCTTGTAGTTGCCATTCTTTTTATGTAGGTCAAACATCCAGACCTTTAAGGATACGCATTTCAGAACATCTAAGTGACATAAAATGTAAACGCATGAGCAATGCTTTGTACAAACACACATTGAAACATACCACAGCCAAATTTCATTTTACTATTATAGATAAAGTAATTGGAGATAGATCTAATAAATTTGGTGGGTGGCACAGTAAACTGAACACTAAAGAAAAAAAATGTATTGTAAAATTAGGTGGACTTTACCAGGCAGGTCTTAATGAATATTTATGACTTTGTATATTAATGAATATTCATGAGCTCACCAATGACAGTTTGTGTCTAATTATGCAAATGTATATAAAGAACCTCAAAATGTTGTAAATATTTACACTGATGAAGGCTAGGTGAATACCATAGCCGAAACCGGTCTGTTATTTTTGTGGGGTTTTTTTTACCCATAACTAATCATATTAGTTGAAACAGCTCACAGTTGCTGGCTACTGTTTTTGTAAACATAAATCAGACCACGAGTTCTCTGGTGTTCTTTTTTTTTCTCCTAATTATTAAAACAAAGGTTGAATACACTGTACATTTGCTCGATGTACTTAGGCAGCTTTGTTTTTATCTACATAGAGCCAAGTCCTTCAAGGAAGTCTGATCATTTAGTTTCTTTTTCAGACACAAATAGACGTAGATCTGCTACCAAAGTTACGCTAGCAAAGATTGTTGAAAGACTGCATTACTTTTATCTATTCTTTCAAAAATATTCCTTTACCAGGAGAAATACAGGCCCATTCTACAAGGTCTAGGGCTACATCTCAGGCTTTTTGGTCTAGAGTTTCTATTGAAGATATTTGTGCTGCTGCTACTTGGTCATATCCCTGCACCTTTGTTACACATTACAAATTGGACATCATATCCAGGAGTAGAAGTGCTTTTGGTTCTGTTGTACTCCGGAATATCCTTCCATATGGGCGATGCTGGATTCTAGTAGCTGGGGACTCTGTCCCACAGGTTAATGAAATGAAGAGTGGACAACATCCGATAGTTATGTTCCATCTGTGTTGTCCATCGTCATTTCCATTGACCTTCCCACCCATCCCCCCTTACCCATATCCAAGTCTTTTTGGAAGTCTGGTAGAATTTCAAAGGAATATGTATTCCTGACCTCCTGATGCTTACTTATAGATATGTATATACATATTTAATCTGTTTTATTTGAGTATGATAATGTTCTTTGTGTTATGCCTTTTTGGCAAACTCGATCTGAGGTATTCTGGGGGAGTGGGGCTTTATGTATAGGGAGCAGGAGCTCAAGTCGGGAAGCTCAAACTAAAATAAGCGACCAGTTGATTCCAAAGTTTGGAATCAATACCCCACAGGTTAATGGAAATGAAGATGGACAACACAGATGGAACTTTATGGTAAGAACATAACTTATTTTTTCTGCTTGTTTCTTTAGATGCACCATTGACTACAGTACCATTGTTTGTACAGTTTCTGAAGGGGAGTCCTGTATTTAAGTCCACCCAGGAAATGTGGTGCTTCACCATGAATCCTGAACTTTGTCCTAGTCTCCCTTTGAACCAGCATACTTTGCATCTCTGTGGTTTCTTTCATGGAAAGTCAGATTTCAGTAGCTGTCACCTTAGCCAGAAGATTTGTAGAGCTACAAGCCCTTCTGTGCAAGCTGCCTTACGTGGTCATCAACAAGACTACCAGTCTTTCCCTTATGTCTAAGTGGCAGTCAGCCAAACCATCCTCATAGAAGTTTTCCTTTCAAAATGTCAGAACAAGGGTTAAAAAAGCAATACTTTATTTTCTGGTTGCACATGTACAGCTATAGTTCGGCACAGATAGAATCAAGAACTTTAGAGTGATTGGCCAACACGGTGTCTCCTTCAGACTGGGTATGCAAGGTAAATCAGTATCTAAACTAACTCTAACCAAATGGCTAGCAGGTTATATTGTCTTCCGCTGTGGCCATCATAATAAGATCTTGCAGTGACAGATCAGAGCTCACTGTACCTGGGACATCTGCTTGTACGGCAGTCTTTTTCAGGAATGTTTCTCTACAATGCGTTTTTGAGTCAAATTGGACTTTTCACAGAACCAGACAGGTTTTGCTATGGCAGTCTTGCCTGGGACATTGTAACCACTCCACCATGAGGTCTTAGTTAGCAGAGGTATTTCTTCACTGTTCTTCCATATGTGATGAATCATACTGTAGTACTGATTTTTATGATGAACAAGAATGTTAAAAACTGTAGATGGCAAGGGGTACAGTTGTTTTGTCTTGTTTGAACTTAACATACATGCATGTTTGTGTGAAACTCTGCCATTAGAGAACTAGGTTTGACACCTGCCCAGCCCCAGCATGCATTTCTTTTCATCTTGTGCCACCTTTGACTGATGCATCTTTCATAACTAGTTTGCAGTCCCCAACAGCTGGTATCAGTTTATCACGTGATTGCTTGTATGGGAGCCCAGTCTAGTGGAAGGTTTTCTTTTTCTTAGTTATTTAGAGTCTAAGGATTTTAAGTGGTTTTCCTGAGATGGACAAAGATAATGAATCCATCCCTTTCTGCTTCTCTCCTGTTGAACTCTGCTTTTGCATATGCTGTAATGCTTATGAGCATGACCTTTGATTAACCTCTTGCCCCATGCCCACCTCTCAAGAATGCATTATGGAGTTTGTGGAAAAGATACCTGAGAAGTCTTGGGGTTATTCTTCAGTTGAGCCTGTCATTATTATCTGATCATCCATATCTTGCCTTGCCAGGAATGGGGAAAAAAATGAAATCTTCTGAAAGATGCTACCAGAATGGAAGGATTCTTACCAAGCATCCCAGTGCTGATGTCTGTTGTGATTTCTTTGATTCCACCTAGTTCTAGAACTACAGCATTTTGCTGGCTTGCTGCTGTCAAACAAGGAGTCCACAACGTTGGACAGATGTGACAGAGTCTGCTTCTCTACCACATTAGGGCTGAAGTTGCTCAACTGCTGGCACATTGAGCAGGAGCTGGAAAGTCTGAGTTTGTCTAGAATTAAGGGAGACCATTGTGAGCTCTTGCTACTGGCTTCATTGGTGAGATGCCATTAATCATGCTATCTTTGTGCTGTGTATTTGGCCAGGGCCACACATTTAAATATAAGTGTATATGGGATTCCTGTAAAAAGTAGTTCAGAAACATGATAGATGCCAACATTGCGGGGTATGGACTCTTTGGGCTTCCTTTTCCAAGACCTGTTGGTGACTTCCAAAAAGTGAAGCAGTCCCTCACCTCTAGGTAGGATTCTGCAAAGTCCTTCTTGTCACGTCTACCCTTTTCTCTGCTAGGCCAAACCTGTTTCAAAAGAGGAAGAAGTCTCATCAGTGTCTGAGAGAGCCATCGAGCATCATACAGTCTTGCCTCCTCTAGTGCTGGTGAGTTTAGACAAGGTGTGAATGCCCTCAGATAGACACTTAACAGTGTAGTTCCCTAGGTTTGCCTTAACTTGGAGAACCACTTCAAGGGACCATTAGCTTCATGGGAAACAGCACTCATAAATGTGAATAGCGAAGTCTGATTGGATTATATACTAATCCTGAGATTGTAACATCTTAAAGAATTTCTCTTTGTCCAAAATACAGGGATCTCTGAGTTAGTATAAATGAGTATCAGGGGTGTGGAGTACAGCAGTGCAGAGCTCCCCTGCAAAAAAATAGCCACACAATTACAGAAAAGTGTAAAAACTGAAAAACTGTTGTAACATTCTTATGTGGTGTTTGTGCTTTGTGTCACAGTTCTCAGTAATGCAGATGACTTCTAGACATGAATATCTTTATAAGTCTCCTGTAGTTCGTGGGCCATCTCCCGGAGAGATGGAGAGTGAGAGCTCCACTGGCAGACCATTTCATGCTAACAGAGCTCTTGGAACATATCCATATTACTCACATGGGCTGTAGAAACTGTTTAGATGTTCATCATGTTTCACTGTTGCAATCATTACACTTGGGTTATCCTGCTGGCAGGCTACCCGCAGTTGGTCTGAATTCCAAAGTTGGTCCGGCGTCTGTTGCTATCGCATCTTCCCTGACGTCAGAGCGCCAGGGGTATAAAAGATGCAGCCAACGCCATTTTTCCAGTCTTTCTTGCCGTGCGCTGCCCGAAGCAAATGCAGTTCGCAAGAGCCGGTCAGCCGACTCCTGAGATTTTCGAATCCGAATTTCAGAACCAAAGTCTTCATTAAAGCTAAGTACCCCGTTGGTGAAACTTTTTTCTTGCTCCAGACCGATGTCAGAAAAAGTTGTATTTCTTGTGGGAAGCAAATACCTCATAAGGATTTTCACTCTTACTGTATTCCTTGCCTAGACCCTGACCACGACGTTGCTAGCTGTCGGTTTTGCGCTAGATTTAACCAACGCACTATTAAGTGTCGGCTCGATTTTGCATTTCATTACTTTGGCCGAAGGTTTAATTATATAATGCCGTCAGAACAGCCGACGACCAGAGTTTACAAAAACGCAAGGACAAGGAAAAGGATAGGCATCCGAGGTCCTAAACAGACGAGGCCTCCGCTAGGCCAGTCGCCGGTTCTCAGTGAGGCGCTTTCGCAGCCCCTGGCGCCTGCTACCTCAGAGCCACAGGCTGCTTCCGACTCCCACGTGGAGTCGACTGGGCCTCTGATTACTCAAGGTATTGGACACTCTGAAATCATTCCCTCAGATGGGTCCGGAGCCGCTGTGCAGGCATCGGCGTCTGAGGGTGTCTTCAGACCTACACAGTTACATGTTAAACCATCTTCAGCTTCAAAGACTAAAGCAGCTCTAAAGACAAAGAAACAAGTGCAGCATTCTCCTGCTCAGACTTCCATGCCTAAAAAACAGATGCTTAAAATGGCCGAAGACCTAATTACTGTGATCAGGGGTTCCCATCCCCCTCCTGATAAGAGGCCTAGGCAAGAGACATAATATGATTCTTCAGATCAGGTTTCTATTTCCTCTGATTCCTCTTCTGAACAGGGCTGTTCTATTCCTCACTGTGAGGACTCTGATGCTGAAAAATCCATTCCTTCAGCCTCTCCTCCTGAGGATTATTCTTTTGGGGAAACCCTGCATACCATGAGGGAGCATTTCCATTGGGAGAGCCAAGATTACTCAGAATTTAAGAAAAGGCTCAGAGACTTTCTGCTTCTACCTCAGCACAGACCCCCCCCCCCCCTGCTATTCCTCCTGTTCTAGACATTGTAGATGATGTATTTTCAGAGTCTGGCCTGTCACCTGACTCTTTGCCCCCTGCTTCTGCTAAGCCAGACAGATACTACAGGGTCCCTGATTCTCATAAATTCCTATATAAAAACCCCGCTGCTAACCCAGAAACTATACCTCAGGGTCCCAAGGGGGTCAAAGCTTCCACTGCAAAAAACCCTGTCCCCTCTGATGGGGATTCTAGGGCACTGGACAGATGGGGGGAAAAATGTTTACACTTCTGCTACCCTGGCTGTAAGGGCTTTAAATTGTCAGTTTCATATGCTTAAATATCAGCAATACTTAATGTCACTGCTTAAACAGAAAATGTTGACAAATTGTGAATGTGCAGAGAACAAGGAAATACAGGATTTATTGCATGCAGCTGAACAAGTGGGAAAGCATACTTTGCAATGTGGTTATGATTTACTGGAGGCCTCTTGCAGGGCCGCTGTTACAGGTTCTGTTATTAGAATGCATGCTTGGTTAAGGGAACAGAATCTGCCTGATCATGTTAAAGCAAAATTATTAGATGCTCCATTACAGCATGATACTTTATTTGGTGCTAAAGCAGAAGCGGTGTTAAAGAAAATGGAGGATAAAGCGAAATCCATGCAAACAGTTAAGGATTTTTTACAGGTACAGCCACCCAGATTTAGCAGAAACTGGCCTTCAAAAAATTGGTCCTTTCTAGTATCAGACAGGCCACAAAAGAGGCAGATACAGACGTCCCAGAGGCAGACCTCAGCCCTAAGGCTCATACAGGCCTAAACAATGGGGTGCTCCTACCTCCAAAAGTGGAGAAGACAAATCACAACCTTACAGGAAACAGTCCCAATGACTTTCCTCTGCCAGACCCAAGCACTTCTCTTTTGACAGCCCGCCTTGGGGGAAAACTAGCACTTTTTTCAGCAAATTGGCAAATGATTACCCAAGACAAATGGGTCTTGAACGTAGTGTCTCACGGTTACAGGTTCCATTTTCACACCCTGCCAAGGGCAAAAGGTATGCCAGACCTGCCACACTATCAGTGGGCAGAGGAGCAAAAACAAATTACAGCCCTCTTGGACATGAGGGCCATTCAACAAGTACCACAACAAGAGCAGGGGCAAGGATTTTACTCGAGACTTTTCTTGGTGCCCAAAAAGGACAAAGCCTGGAGACCAATACTGGACCTGTCTATACTAAGCACATTTCTGGAAGTTCCAAAATTCAAAATGTTGACTACAGCAGCTACTGCCCATGCTGGGCAAGAAGGCTTGGCTCGTAACTTTGGACTTAAGAGGCATACCTGCATGTCCCAATCAGACAATCTTGCAGAAGAGACCTCAGATTCATAGCTGGCTCAATGCGCTACCAATTCTCTGCACTGCCCTTTGGCTTATCTACTGTGCCCAGGGTCTTCACAAAATGCCTGGCAGCATTAATTGCATTCTGCAGACAAAGACGAATTCACATATATCCCTAGTTGGATGACTGCCTTATTCAAGCAGAGAACAACGATATTCTTCTACAGCATATGGCATTTGTAAAAAGATTACTAATTTGCCTAGGGTACACAGTAAATGAAAAGAAATCCAAACTAGTACCCTCTCAAGAGATAATATTCCTGGGTGCAAGCTTAAATACAACTGCCCAGATGGCTTATCTCATGCCAGACAAACAAAGGCATCTGACTTCTTACTTCAAAGATATGGCAGCAAAGACCCAGTTATCTGCAAGAAAAATTCTGCAGGCTCCGGGCTACATGGCATCCTGCATTCTACTAATTCCATGTGCAAGACTGCATATGAGGAAACTACAATGGTATCTAAAAAGTGTTTGGACTCAACATTGCCACAGCCTGGAAACAGTAATTACTCTTATTCCCTGCCTGCAACAGGCATTTCTATGGTGGGCGCAGGCCTGTCACCACAACAAGGGACAGCCATTCACATTACCCACTGCCAGGCAGACACTAACTACAGATGCATCAGATTATGCCTGGGGGGGGCGCACATGGCAGGAGAATGTATTCAGGGCACATGGCCCACAAACCAAATGCATCTTCATATCAATCAAAAAGAGATGTTAGCTGTACAAAATGCCCTAACAGCCTTCAAGGACCTACTTCATCCAGGACAACTACTGATAAAGACGGACAATACTACAATCATGTGCTACATAAACAAGCAAGGGGGGCACGCATTCCTACCCCCTCTGCAGGCAAGCCATGACTTTGTGGAACACAGCATTGACTTACCAAGTACATCTGCAAACACAATTCCTGCCAGGAAAGACAAATACTTTGGCAGACGAACTAAGCAGAAACCTCATGGACCCTCACGAGTGGAAACTGGATCCACAAATCTTCAACATGATAACAGGGAAATGGGGGTGCCCAGACATAGATCTATTTGCCTCCCCTCACAACTGCCAGCTACAGAGATTCTGCACTCGGACTTATCACAAGCAAGCATGGAAAGTGGATGCCCTTTCATTCAGCTGGAAAGCCCTTACAGTATATGCCTTCCCTCCTCTGCCTCTCCTTTCCAAGGTAGTCCTAAAAGTCAGACAAGAGAAGCCAAAAATGGTACTGATTGCCCCAGACTGGCCACGCCAGCACTGGTACCCTATCCTAAAGACCTTGTCTCAAGGCCCAGCCTGGACATTGCCTCTAATACCTCATTTGCTGACCCAACAGAACAATCAGATCATGCACAGCCAACTCAGAACCCTAAATCTGGCTGCATGGTGGATAATGTAATCATGCAGAACACACCTCTCTCTAAAGCAGTTATGGATGTTATTTTGGAGGCCAGGAGGCCCAGCACCAGAAACTTTTATGCAGAAAAATGGAAGAGATTCTGTGCTTGGAACCAAGCACAGGAAATTGATTTGCTTGAGCCTAATATTCCTCAGATTTTGCAGCACCTAACTGAGATGTTGGACAAAGGCTTATCCTTCTCATCAATTAAGATCCATGCCTCTGCCATTTCAGCTCATTACAATACAGACCCACCTATTTTTTCTCATCCATTACTAAGGCAGTGCCTCAGAGTGGCCAAAAACGTAAGACCTCCAAGGAGAGCACCAGTACCTGCATGGAACCTCAACTATGTCTTGAAAAAACTCACACTGCCTCTGTTTGAGCCAGCCTCTGCAGCTGATATAAAATTCTTATCCTGGAAAACAGCTCTGCTCCTAGCAATTACCTCCGCTAGACGAGTCTCAGATTTACAGGCTGTCATGGCTGTGGAACCTTTTATAATTTTCCTTCCTGACAGGGTTTCTCTAAGGACAAACCCTACATTTATGCCTAAGGTAGTGTCCAGTGTGGCCCTTAACCAAACAGTTAATTTGCCTACTTTTTATCCAAACCCACAGAATAAGGGTGAGAGACTTTTGCATTCTTTGGACATTCACAGGCAGCTACACTTCTATTTGGACAAAACCAAAGTTTTCAGAAAGACGGAACAACTTCTAGTAGCATATGCTGCAGGATCACAAGGAAAGCCTGTCTCAAAACAGACTATTTCAAAGTGGATAGGCCACTGCATAAGTTTCTGCTATTCACAACATGGCAAAGCAGTGCCTAAGGGCATTAGGCCACATTCAACCAGAGGAGCAGCCACTTCAGCAACCTTCCTCAGAGGAGTACCAACCAAAGACATCTTAGAGGCTGCAACTTGGGAGTTCAGTGCATACTTTTACAAAGCACCATCACTTACCTCTCTACTCTAAGTCCAAGGCAGGCTTTGCCACTGCAGTTCTGCAGGGCCTGATAGCCTCTCCTAATCCTTTTTAGCACCAGCCTCAGCTTTGGGATTCAACCCAATTGTAATGACTGCAACAGTGAAACACGATGAACATAGTACAGTTGTGTACCTACCATAAATGTAGATGTTAGAGTGTATTCACCTTTGCAGTCCAAGTTACCCTCCCGCCATCCCCCTTTTTACCTTGCTGGGACTTATCTGTACGTCTCTATTCTATACAACCTATATGGTGTATTGCTTGTAGATGAAGGAAAAGTTGATTTTTGTATATGCATGCTTATTGGCATAATTTAGCCTACCATTTTAGGGGCACCTGACATCTGGGGCAAGAAAAACTGAAGAAAATGACATCGGCTGCATCTTTTATACCCCTGGCGCACTGACTTCAGGGAGGAGGCAACAGCAACCGACGCCGGACCTAGACTTTGGAACTCAGGCCGACTACAGGTAGCCTGCCAGCAGGATAACCCAATTGTAATGACTGCAGCAGTGAATACACTCGAACATCTACATTTATGGTAGGTACACAACTGTACTTCTCTGGGACAGGAATCTATCCCTCCAGCATGTCCTATTTATTGTTGTGGTGAGGGTTAGATCCCTGGAGCGTGTGGCTCGAGGGGATATGTTTTTCTTTAGGCGGAGCATGTCCATCAATTCTGGGTTGGACATGGCCTTGTATGTTAGGCTGATATCATCTCTGAGTAGGCGGCATGCAACCTAGTGCAGCTGGAGTTTCTTCCGTCGAGCTGCATAGGGCGTCTGTTTGAGGCCAGTGATCCTCTTGGTGAGGTACTTCTGTCGTCTTTCCAGTTGTTGCAGGTGTCTTGTAAGGTACATCCCAAATGGGGTATTGTACTCTATGATGGGTTTGATGAGTGATGCGTAGAGGGGCCCAATGACCTCTTTCGATCTGGATGCAAACCCTTTTGTGGTTAGGTGGGCCACATAGAAGGATTTTCTAACTACTTTGGCAATGTGATCATCAAAGTAGAGGTTACTATCTACTTGGGTCCCCAGATCCCTTATTACGTCTTACATATTTAGCGGACTACCACCTACGTGGTAGTTTGTGGGTACTTTGTTTTTTCCAGATGGGATGACTATGCACTTTTTGGCATTTAGCTTGAGGCTGTGGTTTTGACACCAGGTATCTGTCTCAGTGAGACCCTTTTGGAGGATGTTTGTGTTTGCCGGAGAGTCAATTATAGCCCCAAGTTTGCAGTCGTCTGCAAATTTGGTCAGCCATAGTCCTCCTATGCTTGCCTGTACCTCTGAGAAGTATATTCCTAACAGGAGGGGTCCTAGGACTGAGCCCTGGGGAATGCCACTTATAACCGATTTAGAGTCAGACCTAGCTCCCACAACTCTTACCATGTGGGTTCTGTCCGTGAGCCAGTTGGCAACCCATCTCATTTCGTAGGGGTTTATGTTCAGGCTGGTGAGCTTGTCTATAATACCCGAGTGGGGAATGGTGTCGAAGGCCTTTGCGAGGTTTAGGTAGGCTGTGTTTACCACCCTTCCCTCGTCTATAGCCTTGGTAACTGTCTCAAAGAAGTCCACCAGGTTTAGGAGGCATGATCTGCCCTTAACAAAGCCGAACTGGGTTGGGTCCAGTGTTTGGAAGTTTCCAATGTTTTTTTTAATGAGATCCATAATGATGCGCTCCATAGCTTTGCAGACCAAGCTAATCAGGCTTATACGGCGACAGTTCTTGGGGTCCGTTGTGGCTCCACCTTTGTGGAGTGGAATAACCGTAGCTGTGCACCACTCTGTGGGCACGTAGCCTGTGGAGAGGCTGAGTTTGAACAGTGTGTTTAGGTGAGGGGTTAGTTCATCGTGTAGGACGCAGCCTGGGACGCTGTCCGGTCCCATTGATGCTGTGTTTTTGGCTTTGGAGAGGGCTGTTTTAACCTGAGTGTCTGTGATTTAAGGGGCACTACATTCTTCTGGCATAGTTATGGGCCCTTTTGGGGGTGAGAGGGGGGTGAAGTTTGCACTAAACCCGTCTGCCAGGATGATGGCTATATCGGTCGGTTTAGTTTATTTTGTGCCATTCTGCACCAACTCCGAGCAGATCTGAGAATTGCCACTTAGATTCTTGACATAGCTAAAGAATGCCTTGTGGTTATTTTGAAGCTAGCCTTGGATGATTTTATGAGGTAACGTAGTTTCTTGCTGATATACTGATCAGGGATGTCTTCCCTTCTTGGGATTTTACTCTCTCCTGTACTAGTTTCCTCCTTCTATTGTATAGCTGATTTATGGCAGGGGTCCACCAGACTGGTTTCCTTTTCTTGGATTAGTGAGTCTTGATTTTCTTTGGGATAGCACGATCCATGCATTCTTGTAGGCACCCGTCGAGAGCATTAGTAAAGGATTTTGCAGCCTGGACAGCATTATCCTTTAGCATGGGGGTTTGAAACTTCCCACCTTGATGTCCTTCAAGGATGCATCTGCAGTCCTAACATATGGGTTGTCCTGCCTCAGGCAGCCCTTCGGTCGGCCGGATTCCAAAGTCTGGGTCTGGCCTTGGCTGATGTCGCACTTCACCCGACGTCACAGCTGCTGTTTATTGGGTATAAAGGCATCAGCCGACGCCATTTTCCTCAGTCTTTCTTGCCGCGTGGTGCCCGAAGCAGAAGCTGTTCGCAAGTGCCGGTCGGTCAGATCCAGAGATTTCTACTACCGAAGACTTCTAAAAAGCTAAGTACCCCGTTGGGGACTCTTTCTTGCCTCAGCCGATGTCAGACAAAGTAAATAATTGTTTAACTTGTGGGAAACAAATACCTCATAAGGATTTCCACTCTTACTGCCTTCCTTGCTTAGGCCTAGACCACGACGTATCAGCTTGTCTAGCCTAAGCTTCCTTCAACCGACGGACACTTAGACGTCGGTCGGAGTTTGCAGAGGAGTTTTTTGGTCCCGCTTTTGCATACAAAATGCCGTCGGAGACTCCGACTACTCAATTAGCTAAAAAGCGCAAGGAAAAGGACCGACATTCGCGGCCCGCGGTTTTGGCTGAAACCACGGTTAGGCCAACCGCGAGTGTCTCGGTTTCGGCTGAAACAGAGTCCCCGGTTCTTCCTTCGGCCGAAAGCATGCCTCCGATAGCCGAGGCCTCACAGAGCATGGCTGAATCTGCTACTGAATTTACTGCTACAGTAGCAGGCACCCAGGATTTGTCAGACACTATTCCTTTAGACATATCTACCCCTGCACGTGGGGCTGCTAGACCCCCTGCTTCTATGTCTATAAAGGCTTTTGCCAGGGCTAAAACAGCTAAATCTTCTAAGGCCTTACCTGCTAAAACTCCCTCACATAGGCCTACCTCTAGTTCCCAAATTCTTAGCCTGGCTGAGGATCTCATTTCTTTGATCAGGGGATCCCAACCTCACCCAGACAGGGCCTCTCAGCCCCCTCCAGATAAGAGGCCTAGGACTGAACCCCCGGAACCTGTCTCTACAGACTACTCCTCGGATGACTCAGACATTTCAGACCCTCAGGAAGGCCCATATCCTCCTTATGAGGATTCTGATGCAGAAGACTCCATTCCTTCTGCTTCCCCTCCTGAAGAATTTTCCTTTGGGGCAACCTTGCATGCTATGAGGGAACATTTCCAATGGCAGGGCCAGGATTTTTCAGATTCAAGGAAAAGGCTAAGGACTTTTTTACATTTACCACAGCATAGGCCTTTAGCCATTCCTCCAGTACTAACCGTTGTTGATGATGCATATAATGATGCCTGTACTGCCCCTGATTCTCTTCCTCCGGCCACTGCCAAGCCTGACAGATATTACAGGGTCCCGGACACACACTACCATTTGTATAAGGCTCCTGTTGCAGACCCTGAAACCATTTCACAGGGCCCTAAAGGTGTGGCAGCTGCCTCTGCCAAAAACCCTCTTCCCTCTGAAAGGGAATCTAGAGCATTAGAGAGATGGGGTAAAAAGGTTTATACTTCTGCTACTCTTTCGGCCAGGGCCTTGAACTGTCAATTTTACATGATTCAGTACCAGGAATTTTTGTTAGACCAGCTAAATAAAAAACTGTCTTCTCCTGAACCTTTAGACCGCATGTCCCTTCAGGATTTGGTACATAACTCTCAGCAGGTCAGTAACCATTTCTTAAAATGTGGCTATGATGCACTGGAGGCTTCCTTTAGACTATGACTGGAACAGTGATTCGAAGGCATGCCTGGTTAAAAGAACAATCCTTACCAGATCATGTTAAGTCAAAACTCCTAGATGCTCCCATGGAGAAACAAAGTTTGTTTGGCTCCCCTGCACAGGAGGTTCTAAAGAAGGTGGAAGAAAAAGCAAAATCTGTCCAAACAGTCAAGGATTTCTTACAGGTCCAACCTCCGAGGTTTAGCAGAAATTGGCCTTCGAAGAATTGGTCCTTTCCAGACAACTCCAGAGTGCAGAGAGGCAGAAATAGACGCCCAAGAGGCAGAGGTCAATCTAGGGGTGCCTACAGGGGACGTCAGTGGCAGCCTACCAACCAGAGAAGTACTGCCACAGATTCAACTAAAACCACTTCCACAGGGCAGACACAATGACTTGGCCTGGTTCCGCCTACCAGGGAACAACTGGAAGCACCCTTGGGCGGAAAGCTAGCCTTATTTTCCGACAACTGGCATTACATTACAGGAGACAAATGGACTTTACAAACAATAGACAAGGGCTACAGGATGTTCTTCGTCTCCCATTGCTGCAGTCCTTACTATTGGGTATAGTCCGCATCCAGTCGGCCCGAATACCAGAGTATAAGGCTGACGTCGGTCAGGGCGCATTAGACTGACGTCAGTACGTCAGGGTACTAATGCGCATGACCGGCGTCATATCCTCAGTCTTTTTTTGCCGCGTGGTCCGATGCAGAAGCAGTTTTGCGAGTGCAGGTTGGCGTTCTGAAATCTTTCCGAAACCGGAGTTTCAGACCGAAACAGAGTTGGCTAAGTACCCCGTTGGGGAACATTTTGGTTTTTTCTTGCCTCAGTATTTTACCGGATGTCAGAAAAAGTGAATAACTGTATTTCTTGTGGGAAACAGATACCTCATAGGGATTACCATACCTTGTGTATACCTTGTTTAGGGCCTGAGCACGACGTTGTTGGTTGCCGCTCTTGTGCTAGGTTTAACAAACGCACTATTAAGAGGAGGTTAGACTGTGCCAGGTTAGTGTTTGGGAAGCGTTGCAATTATAAAATGCCGTCGGATGCTCCGACGCCCGCTTCGTCCAAGAAGCGCAAGGACAAAACAGCGAAGCCTAGGGTTGTTGAACCGGCAGTCCCGGACGTCGATTCTTTAAGTGGCTCAGTGGAGCCAGAGGTTTTGCCAGGAGTTTCCATAGAGTCCCAGGCAGAAACTTTACTGTTACAGGATGTGCCCTCTCAGGAGGTAGGCCAGGCTGAGGGGGCTTCTCAGGTGACTGTTCTTCCCTCTCTTCCCAAGGTAGTTAGAGCCTCTCCTTCTGTTGCCAAAACTTCTTTGAGAGGTAGGCCTAGTTTAGCTTCAGTCGGGGCTTCTCCTAGCATTTCGGGTTCTGTACCTAAGAAACATATGCTTAAAATGGCAGAAGATTTGATTACTATGATTAGAGGTTCTATGCCCCCGCCTGATAAGAGGCCTAGGGTGGAACCAGACTTTGATAGTTTTGAACAGTGTTCAGAGGCTTCAGGGTCTTCTGCGGAAGACTTGCAGGAGTATCCTACTTATTCTGATTCTGATGTGGATGATTCCACTCCTACAGCTACTCCTCCTGAGGATTTCTCATTTTCAGAAACTCTGCATTCCATGAGGGAGCACTTTAAATGGGAAGGCCAGGATTACTCTGATTCCAGGAAAAGGCTTAGGGAATTCTTGTTTTACCCCAGCATAGGCCCTTGGCTATTCCTCCTGTGTTGAATGTGGTGGAAGATGTTTTGCAGAGGCTTCCTGAACCCTGACTCTTTGCCTCCTGCTCCTGTTAAGCCTGATAGGTATTATAGGGTGCCCAAGCTCATAAGTATTTGTTTAAGAGTCCTAGGCGGACCCAGAAACTATTTCTCAAGGCCCTAAAGGTGTTAAAGCTTCTGTGGTTAAAAATCCTGTTCCCACTGATAAAGAGGCAAGGGCTTTGGATAGGTGGGGAAAGAAAGTGTATACTTCTTCCACTCTAGCCATGAGGGCATTGAATTGTCAGTTTCACATGCTAAAATATCAGAATTACCTCCTTTCACAATTGAAATCTAAGGTGGATGCTTTGGCGGGAGGTATTGAGTGTAAAGAGTTGCTGGATTTGGTTCATGTGTCTGAACAAGTGGGTAAGCATTCTTTGCAATGTGGTTTTGATGCTGTACAGGCCTCCTCGAGGGTGGCCGCTACTAGTTCTGTTCTTCGCAGGCATGCCTGGTTGAAGGATCAGAATTTAGCTGAGCATGTTAAGACAAGGATTTTGGATGCTCCTTTACAGTCTGATGTGTTGTTTGGATCGCCTGTGGAAGCAGTTTTGAAGAAAATGGAGGACAAAGCTAAGTCTATGCAAACTGTTAAAGATTTTTTGCAGGTGCAGCCACCAAGTTTAGTAGAAATTGGCCTGCTAAGGGGTGGACATATCCTGCTTATGATTCCCAGTCTAGGGGTAGGTCTAGACGTGGTAGGGGCAGGGCTCAAGGTTCTTTTAGGCCTAGAACAGGGAGTTCACCTGCTCAGACTTCTGGTGAGGGCAGGGGTCAGTCCTTTCGTAAACAGACCCAATGACCTGTCTTTTCCGCTGCCAGTAGATTCTCGTCTGGCAGCTCCTTTGGGAGGAAGACTGTCTCTTTTCAAAGAAAATTGGGATTTAATTACTCAAGACAAATGGGTGTTGGATGTCATTCACCACGGTTACAGATTTTATTTCCATACTATGCCCCCTTTCAAAGGCATGCCAGACGTTCCTCCTCCACAAAGAAAAGAGGCTCACAAGCAAGTTTCTCAATTACTCCAGATAGGGGCCATTCAGCCAGTCCCTGTATCAGAAAGGGGCCTAGGATTTTATTCTCGCCTGTTCCTAGTACCAAAGAAAGGGAACACGTGGAGACCAATTTTGGATTTATCTCTCCTCAACACTTATCTGGACATTCCCAAGTTCAAGATGTTGACGTTACAACAGCTTTTACCTCTGCTGGGCAAAGATCACTGGATGGTAACTCTAGATCTCAAGGAAGCTTACCTTCATGTGCCTATAAGGCTAAGTTGCAGGAAGTATCTGCGGTTTCGAGCTGGAAATTCTCATTATCAGTTCTCTGCATTGCCCTTTGGCTTATCTACTGCCCAGAATATTCACAAAGGTTCTGGCTCCAGTGATTGCTTACTTCAGGCTTCAAGGAATTCAAATCTATCCTTACTTGGACGACTGCCTGCTTCTGGCTCAAGAAAAGGAAGACCTTGTACAGCATCTGGAACATGTTATAGCAGTGCTAAGATGCCTAGGGTATTCTGTGAACGAAATAAAGTCCAGTCTAGTACCCTCTCAAGACATGTGCTTTCTGGGTGTGAGACTGAATACAGCAGCCCAGATGGCCTTTTAACCCCGGACAAACAACAGAGTCTATCACTTTACTTCCATCAACTATCTCATCAGTCCGTGCTGACTGCAAGGACAGTCCTTCAAGCATTAGGGTTCATGGCATCTTGTATTCTGGTGCTTCCCAATGCCAAACTGCATATGAGGAAGCTACAATGGTATCTCAAAAATGTATGGACACAGCACTGCCAGGATTTGGACACTGTCATTCAAATAATACCTTGCCTTCAAAAAGAATTTTTGTGGTGGGCTCAGGAATGTCACCTAAACAAGGGACTCTCTGTGACCCGGCCAGAGGCGAGTCAGATTTTAACGACAGATGCCTCGGACATTGCTTGGGGAGCTCATCTAAATGGAAAGTGGATACAAGACAAGTGGCCTGCCAGACTACTGCATCTACATATCAACATGAAGGAGATGTTAGCAGTCCAGTTTGCATTAATGGCTTTCAAGGAGTTACTTCTTCCAGGGCAGGTGTTGATTCTAACAGACAACACAACTGTCATGTGGTACATCAACAAGCAAGGGGGAACACATTCTTATCCTCTATGCAGGCAAGCAATGATTTTATGGGAGACTGCGCTAAGCTTGCAACTAACTCTTCAGGCAAGGTTTCTGCCAGGAGCACAGAACTCCTTAGCAGATGTGTTAAGCAGACAAATCATGGATCCCCACAGTGGAAACTGGATCTTCATGTATTTCAAAAATTGACAGTGTCATGGGGAACTCCAGACATAGATCTGTTCGCTTCTCCACTAAACCACCAGCTGCCACAGTATTGCACAAAGGGTTTCATCACACAGCTTGGAAAGTGGATGCTCTGTCTTTCAGTTGGAAAAACCTTCATGTGTATGCCTTTCCTCCTCTACCTCTTCTTCCAAAGGTACTATTAAAGGTCAGACAAGACAGGCCAAGGATGATTTTGATAGCTCCAGATTGGCCTCGGCAACACTGGTACCCACTCCTCCGCAGTCTGGTAAGGAAGCCTCCATGGCCTTTGCCTCTGATTCCTCATCTGTTATCTCAGCAGGATGGTCATCTGCTCAATGTCAAGCTTCACTCTCTTCATCTAACAGCCTGGCATATTCTGTATTGAAGCACAGCAGGTCTCGACTTCCTCAACAAGTTTTAAATGTGATTATGGAAGCTAGAAGACCTAGTACAAGGAAAGTGTACGCAGAAAAATGGAAGAGATTTTTATTTTGGAGTACAGCAAAGAATTTGCAGGTTTCTGAGCCTAATTTGAGTGTGGCTCTTCAATACCTTACTGAGTTATTGGACAAAGGTTTGTCCTTCTCTTCTATTAAGATTCATGCTGCAGCAATTTCGGCTCGCTATGATTGTGACCCACCATTGTTTTCGCATCCTTTGTTCAAGCAGTTTCTTAGAGGGGCAAAGAATATAAGGCCCCCACGTAGAGCTCCTACTCCTGCTTGGGATCTCAATTTTGTGTTGGAAAAACTTACTCTACAACCTTTTGAGCCTGCGGCTACTGCTGAATTGAAATACTTGTCATGGAAGACTGCTTTTCTGTTGGCTATTACTTCTGCAAGAAGGGTGTCTGAGTTGCAGGCCCTTATGGCAGTAGAGCCATTTTTGATTTTCCATAAGGATAGGGTATCATTACGTACTAATCCTTCCTTTATGCCTAAGGTGGTTTCTAGTGTGGCTTTAAACCAAACTATTCATTTGCCTACGTTTTATACAGACCCCCAAAATAAAGGGGAAATGATTTTGCACACTTTAGATGTACACAGGCAATTGCGTTATTATTTAAGCAGGACTAAGGATTTTAGGCAGTCTCAGCAGTTGTTTGTTTCTTTTGCTTTGAGTTCACAGGGCAAGCCTGTGTCAACACAAACTATTTCTAGGTGGATTGGCTTTTGCATTGCATTTTGTTATTCCCATCATGGCAAGGAGATTCCACCTGGGATTAGGCCTCATTCCACTAGGGCTACTGCCACTTCAACAGCATTTCTAAGGGGGGTGGCAACTAAGGATATTTTGGAAGCAGCTACTTGGAGTTCAGTGCATACTTTCTCTAAGCATTATCACCTTCCTATCTACTCTAAGTCTAGGGCTGGTTTTGCCACAGCTGTTTTGCAAGGCATGTTGTCAGCTCCTACTTCTTTATGATTTACCAGCCTCCCTTACCTCTGCTTTGGGATTCTACCCAATAGTAAGGACTGCAGCAATGGGAGACGAAGAACATAGTACAGTTTTGTACCTACCATAAATGTAGATGTTCGAGGATTCCATTGCTGCAGTCCTATTTACCCTCCCTCCTTCCCCTCTGTGTTTAGGGGTGGTTGTGTAGGTGAGTTTACATGCTTATATTTTTGTACATGTTTTTGGTGCAGGTATTTTGGGCCTTGTCTTTTTAGGGTCTTCTGACATCTGGGGCAAGAAAAGACTGAGGATATGACGCCGGTCATGCGCATTAGTACCCTGACGTACTGACTTCAGTCTAATGCGCCCTGACCGACGTCAGCCTTATACTCTGGTATTCGGGCCGACTGGATGCGGACTATACCCAATAGTAAGGACTGCAGCAATGGAATCCTCGAACATCTACATTTATGGTAGGTACAAAACTGTACTTTTCACTTCCACACTCTACCAAAAAAGAGAGGAATGCCAAACCTACCACCAAGCCAAAAAACAGACGCTCTAAGACAAATCAACAACTTATTAAGGATGAGAGCTATAGAAAAGGTACCACCTATGGAACAAGGCCAAGGATTTTACTCCAGGCTTTTCCTTGTACCAAGAAAAGAAAATCAATGGAGACCTATTCTAGACTTGTCCGCACTGAACACATACCTCATTGTTCCAAAATTCAAAATGCTGACCCTCCAGCAGCTTCTTCCCATGCTGGGCAAGGAGTCTTGGCTGGTGACTCTAGATCTCAAGGAGGCATACCCGCACGTCCCTATACGACCAGATTGCAGAAGACACCTCAGATTTCTTGCAGGATCAGAGCATTATCAATTTTCAGCATTGCCCTTTGGCTTATCTACTGCGCCCAGAGTATTCACGAAATGCCTGGCATCAGTAATTGCTCATTGCAGGCTTCAGGGAATTCAAATTTACCCATACCTGGACGACTGCCTAATACAAGCGGACAACAAGGCAAAATTAACAAAAGATTTGGAAAATGTCATACAACTGTTGCAAGCCTTGGGATACACAGTCAACATGCAAAAGTCAAGACTAGTGCCATCCCAAAGGATAACATTCTTGGGTGCAGAACTGGATACATCAACTCAGATGGCTTTTCTCACAGAAGAAAACAAAAGCAACTACCAGTCAACTTCATGACATTAACAACACAAACTCAGCTTACTGCAAGGAAAGTCCTGCAAGCCCTGGGTTACATGGCATCCTGCATAATATTGATTCCGCATGCCAGGCTGCATATGAGAAAGTTACAATGGTACCTAAGGAATGTATGGTCTCAACACAAGCACAGTCTAGAAGCCCAGATTCCAATAATTCCATGCCTGAAGCAAGAATTCCTATGGTGGGCTCAGGCCTGTCAGTTGAACAGAGGATTGCCTTTCCACAAACCTCATCCAAGCCAGACCATCACCACGGACGCCTCAGACCTAGGCTGGGGGGCACACATGGTGGACAAGTGTATACAAGGCCTATGGACCCAAGACCAGCTGAATCTACACATAAATCTAAAGGAGATGCTGGCAGTGAAACATGCGATCCAGGCATTCAGACCACTCCTTGAACAGGGTCATCTGCTGATAAGGACTGACAATACCACAGTCATGTGGTACATCAACAAACAGGGAGGTACACATTCATATCCTCTATGCCGGATGGCAATGGACCTGTGGAATGTGGCCCTGAATCTCAACATTCAACTTCAGGCCAGATTTGGACCAGGAAAAGAAAATTCTCTAGCAGACACCTTAAGCAGAACTACCACGGATGCTCACGAATGGATGCTGCATCCAGATATCTTCAAAGCCATAACAAAGAAATGGGGACTACCACAGATAGACTTGTTCGCCTCCACACACAACCACCAATTGAAGAAATTCTGCACAAGAGCATACCACCCACTTGCTTGGAGGGTGGACTCCCTTTCCTTCAGCTGGAGAAACCTGACAGCATATGCATTTCCACCTCTTCCTTTGATGTACAAAGTTCTACTGAAGATCAGAGAGGATCAGCCGAGGGTAATCCTGATAGCTCCAGACTGGCCGAGTCAACATTGGTACCCGCTACTGAGAAGCATATCTCGGACACACGCATGGCCTCTACCTCTATGTCCTTTACTTCTAACACAGAACAACTACAAGATCCTACATCCAAACTTGAAAACACTGCAGCTAGCTGCTTGGAATATTGCATAAAACAAAATAACCCAGGTTTATCTCAGAGGGTTAAGGACATTATCCTGGAGGCACGCAGACCCTCCACAAGGAAAACTTATTCAGCCAAGTGGAAAAGATACCTCATTTGGAGTGCAGCAAAGGGAGAAAATGTCTCATTGGCAAGCATAGCACACATCCTGGAATATTTAGCAGAACTGTTCCACAATGGCCTGTCTTACTCCTCCATTAAGATTCATGCATCAGCAATTTCAGCAGAATGCAACATGGATCCTCCTGTCTTCTCTCATCCTCTACTCAGGCAGTTCTTGAGAGGAATTAAAAATGTAAAACCTCCAAGGAAACCACCTTTACCTACATGGGATCTCAACGTTGTGCTGGAAAAGTTAACACTCCCCACTTTTGAACCAGCAGCAACAGCAGAATTACAGTTCTTGTCTTGGAAAACTGCTTTCCTGCTAGCAATCACTTCAGCAAGAAGGGTATCTGAGTTACAGGCATTAATGGCAGTACAACCCTTCCTTATTTTCCATCAGGGTAGAGTCTCTCTGAGAACTAACCCTACCTTTATGCCAAAAGTGGTCTCCAGAGTATCATTGAACCAAGCGATTCATTTACCTACATTCTTCCCCAACCCACAGAACAGGGGGGAAAGACTGCTACATACCTTGGATGTGCACAGACAATTACGCTACTATCTGGACAGAACTAAGACCAGCAGAAAAACTGACCAGCTTCTGGTAGCATATGCAACAGGAATGCAAGGAAAAGCAATTTCAAAACAGACAATCTCAAAATGGATAGGAAATTGCATTCGATTTTGTTACTCTTTTCATGGAAAGACAACTCCTGAAAATATCAGACCTCATTCCACAAGAGCTACAGCCACCACTACAGCTTTCCTATGAGGAGTGGCTACCAAAGACATTTTAGAAGCTGCTACTTGGAGCTCCGTGCATACATTTGCCAAGCATTATAATCTTCCTTATACTGTAGATCCCGAGCAGGTTTTGCAACTGCTGTTTTGCAAGGGATCTTAACTACAGCATGTTTATCTTAGTGCCTCCTCCCGCAGTTTGGCTATGGTATTCTACCCATATGTTAGGACTGCAGATGCATCCTTGAAGGACATAGTACAGTTTTGTACCTACCATAAATGTAGATGTCCGATAGGTATGCATCTGCAGTCAGGATTACCCACCCTCCTTCCCCTCTGTGGTATTCCTAGGGTATTTACCCCTCTTTTAGCTAGCTGGGGGAATCTATTATGGTGTATTTGTTTTTATATATGTATATATATATTTTATATTGTTTGCTCTCTACTGTTTGGAATTATTTGCATTTATCCAAATTTAGCCTTCCTAGAGGGCACCTGGCATCTGGGGCAAGAAACACTGAGGAAAATGGCGTCGGCTGATGCCTTTATACCCAATAAACAGCAGCTGTGACGTCGGGTGAAGTGCGATATCAGCCGAGGCCAGACCCAGACTTTGGAATCCGGCCGACCGAAGGGCTGCCTGAGGCAGGACAACCCATATGTTAGGACTGCAGATGCATACCTAATCGGACATCTACATTTATGGTAGGTACAAAACTGTACTGCCTTAAGTAACGTGAAGATGTTCTTCATTCCCCATTGCTGCAGTCCTTACTATTGGGTATAGTCCGCATCCAGTCGGCCCGAATACCAGAGTATAAGGCTGACGTCGGTCAGGGCGCATTAGACTGACGTCAGTACGTCAGGGTACTAATGCGCATGACCGACGTCATATCCTCAGTCTTTTTTGCCGCGTGGTCCGATGCAGAAGCAGTTTTGCGAGTGCAGGTTGGCGTTCTGAAATCTTTCCGAAACCGGAGTTTCAGACCGAAACAGAGTTGGCTAAGTACCCCGTTGGGGAACATTTTTGTTTTTTCTTGCCTCAGTATTTTACTGGATGTCAGAAAAAGTGAATAACTGTATTTCTTGTGGGAAACAGATACCTCATAGGGATTACCATACCTTGTGTATACCTTGTTTAGGGCCTGAGCACGACGTTGTTGGTTGCCGCTCTTGTGCTAGGTTTAACAAACGCACTATTAAGAGGAGGTTAGACTGTGCCAGGTTAGTATTTGGGAAGCGTTGCAATTATAAAATGCCGTCGGATGCTCCGACGCCCGCTTCGTCCAAGAAGCGCAAGGACAAAACAGCGAAGCCTAGGATTGATGAACCGGCAGTCCCGGACGTCGGTTCTTTAGGAGGCTCGGTGGAGCCAGAGGTTTTGCCAGGAGTTTCCATGGAGTCCCAGGCAGAACCTTTACTGTTACAGGATGTGCCTTCTCAGGAGGTAGGCCAGGCTGAGGGGGCTTCTCAGGTGACTGTTCTTCCCTCTCTTCCCAAGGTAGTTAGAGCCTCTCCATCTGTTGCCAAAACTTCTTTGAGAGGTAGGCCTAGTTTAGCTTCAGTGGGGGCTTCTCCTAGCATTTCGGGTTCTGTACCTAAGAAACATATGCTTAAAATGGCAGAAGATTTGATTACTATGATTAGGGGTTCTATGCCCCCGCCTGATAAGAGGCCTAGGGTGGAACCAGAGTTTGATTGTTTTGAACAGTGTTCAGAGGCTTCAGGGTCGTCTGGAAGACTTGCAGGAGTATCCTACTTATTCTGATTCTGATGTGGATGATTCCACTCCTACAGCTACTCCTCCTGAGGATTTCTCATTTTCAGAGACTCTGCATTCCATGAGGGAGCACTTTAAATGGGAAGGCCAGGATTACTCTGATTCCAGGAAAAGGCTTAGGGAATTCTTGTTTTTACCCCAGCATAGGCCCTTAGCTATTCCTCCTGTGTTGAATGTGGTGGAAGATGTTTTTGCAGAGGCTTCCCTGAACCCTGACTCTTTGCCTCCTGCTCCTGTTAAGCCTGATAGGTATTATAGGGTGCCCGAAGCTCATAAGTATTTGTTTAAGAGTCCTAGGGCGGACCCAGAAACTATTTCCCAAGGGCCTAAAGGTGTTAAAGCTTCTGTGGTTAAAAATCCTGTTCCCACTGATAAAGAGGCAAGGGCTTTGGATAGGTGGGGAAAGAAAGTGTATACTTCTTCCACTCTAGCCATGAGAGCATTGAATTGTCAGTTTCACATGCTAAAATATCAGAATTACCTCCTTTCACAATTGAAATCTAAGGTGGATGCTTTGGCAGGAGGTATTGAGTGTAAAGAGTTGCTGGATTTGGTTCATGTGTCTGAACAAGTGGGTAAGCATTCTTTGCAATGTGGTTTTGATGCTGTACAGGCCTCCTCGAGGGTGGCCGCTACTAGTTCTGTTCTTCGCAGGCATGCCTGGTTGAAGGATCAGAATTTAGCTGAGCATGTTAAGACAAGGATTTTGGATGCTCCTTTACAGTCTGATGTGTTGTTTGGATCGCCTGTGGAAGCAGTTTTAAAGAAAATGGAGGACAAAGCTAAGTCTATGCAAACTGTTAAAGATTTTTGCAGGTGCAGCCACAAATTTAGTAGAAATTGGCCGGCTAAGGGGTGGACATATCCTGCTTATGATTCCCAGTCTAGGGGTAGGTCTAGACGTGGTAGGGGCAGGGCTCAAGGTTCTTTTAGGCCTAGAACAGGGAGTTCGCCTGCTCAGACTTCTGGTGAGGGCAGGGGTCAGTCCTTTCGTAAACAGACCCAATGACCTGTCTTTTCAGCTGCCAGTACATTCCCGTCTGGCAGCTCCTTTGGGAGGAAGACTGTCTCTTTTCAAAGAAAATTGGGATTTAATTACTCAAGACAAATGGGTGTTGGATATCATTCACCACGGTTACAGATTTTATTTCCATACAATGCCCCCTTTCAAAGGCATGCCAGACGTTCCTCCTCCACAAAGAAAAGAGGCTCACAAGCAAGTTTCTCAATTGCTCCAGATAGGGGCCATTCAGCCAGTCCCTGTATCAGAAAGGGGCCTAGGATTTTATTCTCGCCTGTTCCTAGTACCAAAGAAAGGGGACATGTGGAGACCAATTTTGGATTTATCTCTCCTCAACACTTTTCTGGACATTCCCAAGTTCAAGATGTTGACGTTACAACAACTTTTACCTCTGCTGGGCAAAGATCACTGGATGGTAACTCTAGATCTCAAGGAAGCTTACCTTCATGTGCCTATCAGGCTAAGTTGCAGGAAGTATCTCCGGTTTCGAGCTGGAAATTCTCATTATCAGTTCTCTGCATTGCCCTTTGGCTTATCTACTGTGCCCAGAGTATTCTCAAAGGTTCTGGCTCCAGTGGTAGCTTACTTCAGGCTTCAAGGAATTCAAATCTATCCTTACTTGGACGACTGCCTGATTCTGGCTCAAGAAAAGGAAGACCTTGTACAGCATCTGGAACATGTTATAGCAGTGCTAAGATGCCTAGGGTATTCTGTGAACGAAATAAAGTCCAGTCTAGTACCCTCTCAAGACATGTGCTTTCTGGGTGTGAGACTGAATACAGCAGCCCAGATGGCCTTTTTAACCCCGGACAAACAACAGAGTCTATCACTTTACTTCCATCAACTATCTCATCAGTCCGTGCTGACTGCTAGGACAGTCCTTCAAGCATTAGGGTTCATGGCATCTTGTATTCTGGTGCTTCCCAATGCCAAACTGCATATGAGGAAGCTACAATGGTATCTCAAAATGTATGGACACAGCACTGCCAGGATTTGGACACTGTCATTCAAATAATACCTTGCCTTCAAAAAGAATTTTTGTGGTGGGCTCAGGAATGTCACCTAAACAAGGGACTCTCTGTGACCCGGCCAGAGGCGAGTCAGATTTTAACGACAGATGCCTCGGACATTGCTTGGGGAGCTCATCTAAATGGAAAGTGGATACAAGACAAGTGGCCTGCCAGACTACTGCATCTACATATCAACATGAAGGAGATGTTAGCAGTCCAGTTTGCATTAATGGCTTTCAAGGAGTTACTTCTTCCAGGGCAGGTGTTGATTCTAACAGACAACACAACTGTCATGTGGTACATCAACAAGCAAGGGGAACACATTCTTATCCTCTATGCAGGCAAGCAATGATTTTATGGGAGACTGCGCTAAGCTTGCAACTTACTCTTCAGGCAAGGTTTCTGCCAGGAGCACAGAACTCCTTAGCAGATGTGTTAAGCAGACAAATCATGGATCCCCACAGTGGAAACTGGATCTTCATGTATTTCAAAAATTGACAGTGTCATGGGGAACTCCAGACATAGATCTGTTCGCTTCTCCACTAAACCACCAGCTGCCACAGTATTGCACAAAGGGGTTTCATCACACAGCTTGGAAAGTGGATGCTCTGTCTTTCAGTTGGAAAAACCTTCATGTGTATGCCTTTCCTCCTCTACCTCTTCTTCCAAAGGTACTATTAAAGGTCAGACAAGACAGGCCAAGGATGATTTTGATAGCTCCAGATTGGCCTCGGCAACACTGGTACCCACTACTACGGAGTCTGGTAAGGAAGCCTCCATGGCCTTTGCCTCTGATTCCTCATCTATTGTCTCAGCAGGATGGTCATCTGCTCAATGTCAAGCTTCACTCTCTTCATCTAACAGCCTGGCATATTCTGTGTTGAAACACAGCAGGTCTCAACTTCCTCAACAAGTTTTAAATGTGATTATGGAAGCTAGGAGACCTAGTACAAGGAAAGTGTACGCAGAAAAATGGAAGAGATTTTTATTTTGGAGTACAGCAAAGAATTTGCAGGTTTCTGAGCCTAATTTGAGTGCGGCTCTTCAATACCTTACTGAGTTATTGGACAAAGGTTTGTCCTTCTCTTCTATTAAGATTCATGCTGCAGCGATTTCAGCTCACTATGATTGTGACCCACCATTGTTTTCGCATCCTTTGTTCAAGCAGTTTCTTAGAGGGGCAAAGAATATAAGACCCCCACGTAGAGCTCCTACTCCTGCTTGGGATCTCAATTTTGTGTTGGAAAAACTTACTCTACAACCTTTTGAGCCTGCGGCTACTGCTGAATTGAAATACTTGTCATGGAAGACTGCTTTTCTGTTGGCTATTACTTCTGCAAGAAGGGTGTCTGAGTTGCAGGCCCTTATGGCAGTAGAGCCATTTTGATTTTCCATAAGGATAGGGTATCATTACGTACTAATCCTTCCTTTATGCCTAAGGTGGTTTCTAGTGTGGCTTTAAACCAGACTATTCATTTGCCTACTTTTTATGCAGACCCCCAAAATAAAGGGGAAAAGATTTTGCACACTTTAGATGTACACAGGCAATTGCGTTATTATTTAAGCAGGACTAAGGATTTTAGGCAGTCTCAGCAGTTGTTTGTTTCTTTTGCTTTGAGTTCAAGAGGGCAAGCCTGTGTCAAAACAAACTATTTCTAGGTGGATTGGCTTTTGTATTGCATTTTGTTATTCCCATCATGGCAAGGAGATTCCAGCTGGGATTAGGCCTCATTCCACTAGGGCTGCTGCCACTACAACAGCATTTCTAAGGGGGGTGGCAACTAAGGATATTTTGGAAGCAGCTACTTGGAGTTCAGTGCATACTTTCTCTAAGCATTATCACCTTCCTATCTACTCTAAGTCTAGGGCTGGTTTTGCCACAGCTGTTTTGCAAGGCATGTTGTCAGCTCCTGCTTCTTTATGATTTGCCAGCCTCCCTTACCTCTGCTTTGGGATTCTACCCAATAGTAAGGACTGCAGCAATGGGGAACGAAGAACATAGTACAGTTTTGTACCTACCATAAATGTAGATGTTCGAGGATCCCATTGCTGCAGTCCAATTTACCCTCCCTCCTTCCCCTCTGTGTTTAGGGGTGGTTGTGTAGGTGAGGTTTCGTGCTTATCTTTTTTGTATATGTTCTTGTATGTCTTGTACATATTTTTGGTGCAGGTATTTTGGGCCTTGTCTTTTTAGGATCTTCTGACATCTGGGGCAAGAAAAGACTGAGGATATGACGTCGGTCATGCGCATTAGTACCCTGACGTACTGACGTCAGTCTAATGCGCCCTGACCGACGTCAGCCTTATACTCTGGTATTCGGGCCGACTGGATGCGGACTATACCCAATAGTAAGGACTGCAGCAATGGGATCCTCGAACATCTACATTTATGGTAGGTACAAAACTGTACTTTTGCTTTTGTAAAGTTTTTCACAGTGGTTTCTTTGACCGGGGGTGGTGGCGGAATGTGGATATCCAGATTGATTAGTTTATGGTCAGATCTAACCAGCGAGGGCTTGACCACTGGTGGGAGTGTTGACCAGTTGATTCAGGATGTTTGAGTTTATAAATTCTAGGAAATGTTGGGCAAGGGCATTTGTACTTGAGTAGTTCTCCCAGTTAATGTTTGGGTAATTGAAATCACCCAATATCAGGTTGTTTGGTAGGACCTTTGTTTCCCAATGTTTCTAGGAATGCGGAGTGGGGTTCCTGGGACATGGTGGGTGATCTGTAGCAAGCTATAATTTGAATAGCATAGCAGTTTTTCCCGTTGTTAGTTGCACATGGATGATCTCTGAATCATCGTGCTGTGCTACTAACCTGGAGGTGTGGGTCTCCTTGATAAATATGGATACTCCCCCGCCTTTTATATTTCCGTCCGGGTTTTGTGGCCGAAATATGTGGTATGAGTTGTAGCCTGGTAGTGCTGGAGTGCTCTCTGGAGCCTTAAACCAGGTTTCTGTTACTGCACATATATGGATTTTCTCCATGCTGAGGAGTGGCTCGTGTGTGTGCATTTTAAGGTTTAGACTTCTGGCATTGAGTAGCATTACCCTCAGTTTTTTGTTACTTGTGCTGTTTACTGCGATGGGTTTGTCTTTTGAACCTTGCCTAAAAAAGGCACTATGGGGGTGACAAGAGCCTTGGCCAGTATTCGAAAGCCTAAGGGTGCAGGTCTCTGGCAAAGCAGCGTAGCTTGTCGAGCATGTCATCCCAAGCTGATAAGACACTGGATCTCCTTTGATTGACAACAGAAGCTTAGCCAATTGTTGAAATTGATAATTTTTCTCTATAGTGTGGTATCATTCTTGGTGAGGGCAGGATGCTAGTTATGGTCATACCGGCCTGGGCTTCGTGATCAGAGACCTCCTCCATGTCTCTTTTCATGTAGTCAGGGAGGTATGGCTCAGGTCATTCACACCAACATGGACAATGATAGAGTCATATTTGTACTTGATCTGGAGTGACCTGAGTGCTTGTGATATGTGGCGGATCCTGGTACCCGACAGGCAGCTAACAGTAGCCTTCTCCTTGTTCAGCCTAGTGAGTGGGATGTCAGTGTGCCTGACTATAGAGTCACCTATTACTAGTGTGTTGGGTATGTTATTTTGCCTTATGGGCTGTGATTGCGTGGCACACTGGTTTTGTGAAGTATGTGTTTCATGGTTTGTGTTGGGGGTGGAGGTTGCTTGGATGTCTGCTTTGTAGAGGTCTCTGTTGCTTTTGCAGATTTTTATTTAGAGCCTCCGAGTATATTTTCGTGTATTTGTGTGTTTTATGCCGGTGCTGGTTTCATAGGTCTATGTGAGACTGGTGGTGTGATGCAAGTAATTCCCCTTCTCTTGACAGCCTGGTCCAGTCTTGGGTTGAGAGAGCTTAGCCTCCAGTTTGGCTGTATAATTACATCTCTCGAATGTATTAGTGTTTTGTGGTAGGAGGAGAGGGTTGTCTGTGTACATGAAGCAATTGTAGCATTGCCTCAAAATGCCTAGATTCACCAGTTGGACTGGAAAGTACACCTGAAACTGCCCTTTGGACATGCCTGGATAGGTACAGTGAACTGTTTTACTGATTGTCTGGTAAGGTCGAATAGAGAGCCTTGTCCTTCTCTACAGTAAAGGGGGGTCTAGTGCTAAGGTTTATTAGTGCTTGCTATGAGTTTTGAGCAAGTGCCGGGATGAGAAGTGAATGGTTTGAGTGCTTAAGTTAAAAGTTTGTTTAGTTCAAAGGGAAAAATTGAAGAGTAGAGTTTGTGGAGCCGGGAATAGTTATACCCTAGCTAACCGGCGCTGCCTTGCATGCAAAACCACGCAAATGCGGGTTTTATAGCAGGTTCATAGGTTGGTATTAGGCTATCAGCCCTAGGGCCTATACAAGCCTAGCCATAACAATTCCCTGGCTATTTCTTCCCACGCTATTTACTTCCCTGGACCCCTGTCTAACAGGGTGACTGACATGATCCCCGGGGTGAATTTCCTTTCTCCCATCCAATCGTCAAGGTTTCTTTTGAAGTGGGACAAAGAGGCACTCTGCTTGACATGTATGGGCAATCTATTCCGGAGTCTGGGGAGTCTCTGGGTCAGGAACCTGTCCCTCCAGCATGTTTTGTTTATTGTGATGACGAGGTTTAGATCCCTGGAGTGTGTGGCTCTGAGGGATTGGGATTTCTTTAAGTGTAGCATGTCCAACAGCTCTTGGTTTGACATGGCCTTATAATTTAAGCAGAGATCGCCTCTGAGTAGACGAGTATAGCTGGAGTTTTTTAAGGCGGTCAGCGTAGGGCATCTGCTTTAGGCCTATGATTCTTTTAGTGAGGTATTTCTGCGGCCTTTCCAGTTGTTGCCGATGTCTTGAGAGGTACCTACCAAACGGGGCGTTGTATTCTATAATGGGTCTAATGAGGGATGAGTACAGTGGGACAATGACCCCCTTTTTTCTGGATGAAAAGCTCTTAGCGATGAGGTGTGCCACATAGAAGGATTTCCTGACTGTTGTGGCGATGTGGTTATCGATGGTGAGACCACTGTCCACCTGTGTCCCTAAGTCTCTTATCACACTTTTGGTGTTTAGTGTACTGCCAGCTATATGGTAATTCACGGGTACATGTTTTTTCCCAAATGGGATAACTATACATTTCTTGGCACTGAGCTTGAGCCCATGGCTCTGGCACCAAGCATCTGTTTCTATAAGGCCCTTTTGTAGAGTATCCACACCATTTGGGGATTCAATAATGGCTCCCAGTTTGCAGTCATCTGCGAACTTTGTTATCCAGAGTCCCTTAGTGTTGGCCTGTACTTCAGAGAAGTAGATGCCAAACAAGGGCGGTCCCAGGACTGAACCCTGAGGTACTCCACTTGTCACTTGTCTGGAGCTGGATTTGGAGTTGGCTACTTTTACAGTGTGGGTTCTGTCAGTAAGCCAGTTAGCAACCCATTGAGTGACGTAGGGATTAATGCCCAGTTTAGCAAGTTTATCTTTGATTCCAGAGTGGGGGATGGTTTCAAAGGCCTTGGCAAGGTCTAGATAGGCTGTGTGGACCACCTTAACCTTGTCCATGACTCTGGAGACTGATTCGAAGACGTCAATCAGGTTTAGGAGACAAGATCGGCCCTTCACGAACCCAAACTGGGTGGGGTCCAGTGTTTGAAGGTTGGCCAATGTCTTTGTTTATAAGTTCCATGATAATACGCTCTATGGCCTTGCAGATAAGGCTTGTCAGACTGATGGGATGGTAGTTTCCGGGATCCAAGGTGGATCCCCTCTTGTGGAGTGGGATAACTGTAGCTCTGTGCCACTCAGTGGGCACAAAACCTGAGGTGAGGCTATGATTAAACATGACACTTAGGTGAGGTGCCAGTTCATATTGTAGTTCATGTAATACACAGCCCGGGATGTCATCTGTCCCATGGATGCTGTATTCTTAGCTTTGGAGAGTGCGTTTTTTACCTGTGTGGCCGTTATTACCGGAATTTGGCAATCTTCCGGTATTGAGATTGGCCATTTAGGGGGTGAGAGGGGGTGTAATTTGCACTGAATCGAACTGCCAGGATATTGGCAATATCCTTGGAATCAGTATATTTAATGCCATTCTGTTTTAGCTTAGAGCAGATCTGAGCATTGCCATTTAGATTCTTGACATAGATATAGAATGCCTTGTGGTTGTCTTTGGAATCTTTGGCAATTTTATTTTCGTAACTAGCTTTAGGATTTTATGAGGGATCTCAGTTTCTTACTGAGGCTGTTAAGGAAGTTTTTTGCATCCAGGGATTTTCCTCTTTTCTGCAACAGTTTCTTCCTTTTGTTGTAAAGTTTGTTTATGGCAGGGGACCACCAGATTGGCTTCCTTTTTTTGGATGAGAGCATCTTGGTTCTATTTGGGGTGGCACGATTCATGCATGAGCAGATGTGCTCGTACAGTGCCTTAGTGTAGGATTCAGCAGTTGAACTTTCAGTTCCCGTCTGCATGGGTGTCATGAAGTTTGTCACTTCTGACTTGAGTAGCATGAAATTGGTTTTGGAGAGGTTTTTTTATGGAGGTTTCCTTACTGGGGTTTGGGGGTGGGGATGTGGATGTTAAGGGTGATTAGCTTATGGTCAGACCTGACTAACGAGGGGGTGACCATAGGTGTGGAGCATTGATTTCCCATGTTGGTAATGACCAGGTCTAGGATATTGGAGCCCCCTGATGGGACTATGGATTAGTTGATCCAGGGCGTTGGAATTTATGAATTCCAAGAACCGTTGGGCAAAGGTGTTGGTACATGAGTAGTTTTCCCAGTTAATGGCAGTGAAATGAAAGAGAAATTTGCCCAAAATGGCCAATAAATTACTAATTTCTGGGCTGAAACCACTCCTCCAGGGACATATAGGCTGCTCAAAGCTCCCTCTCTCACAGTGAACAGAGCAACTTCCTTCTATCCAAGTAAGGTATGGGCAAACACAGAAACATGTAACACAGCCCTGAATTCAGCACTAACCTGAAAACTGGACTATACTAGCTTAGAAAGGCGGGAAAGCAAGTATTTTTTTTGTTTGTTTTTTTTTTTTTTTTGTGTTTTTTTTTTTTGCAGAAAATAAAGCAGATGCAGCCAAAAAAAAAACACTTTAAATGCTCAGCAATGGCTGTCATACTTGAGTGTTTAGCCTACAACAGTTAAACAGGTAGTTTAAACGCAAAATCAACTTTGCTAAAGTGCAGGCAGTAAAAGAAGTACAATGTGTAGCTGAAACAAACTTTTTAAATCACAGAAACTCTAGAAAATCTGCGTTTTAGGTGGAATTATCTTAAAGGCAGCAAGAAAATGCAGAAAAGTGATACTTAATCACTCCAAAGTATCTCTTTTGTCTCTGCTGCTGTAGAACTTTGCAGGGCACCAGGCAAGAGCTTACTGAGCTGTGTACTTTCTCTTTTGGGACCCAGACTTCATAGTAGAAAGGCTTATTTGCTGCATATTCAATCTTAGTAGTACTGAAGTTAATATCTTAAAGGATGTTTTCCTGGTGGCTGTCACCTGAGTATAGCACAACTCCGATTTCCTGGGTATGCTTCCTTTCGAGGGTGGTTTTGGCTAATTACTTGAATAGTTCATGCTTGACTTTTTCCTGCTAGTGATAGAAATCAGGGAAGAAAAGGCCATTCACACCCTGGATAGGCTGTGACAGGTAAGGTGTACTACCTGTGGAGGGGATATGAATGTTAGGAAGACTGGCCAAGCTCTTTATGTCCTTTGTGCAGGGAGGGGAGAGTCTTGACATTTGAATAGGCAGTTTCCAAGTAAATTGTCAACTGTATTGTCTTTTACTGTCAGTTAACAAGCAGATATTTTGGCAAATGCTGTGGCCAGATTCCAGTGCTTGCTTCTAGAATGTGTGTATGGTAGGCATTTGTGCTGTGGCCACTTAGTCGTTTGTGCACACCTCTACCAGGCATTATTTTCTTGAGTGGTACTTGTGAAGTCAATGCAGGATTCGGGAGTATGAACTTCCTGCAAGAATTTTCCATCTACGCCATGTCTTGAGTGTTCCCCTGGCTCCTTTTATCCTACTGGTATGCGTGCCTAGATCCTTCAGGGAAGCTTTTTGTAGTTAAGTGTAACAGACCCATTTTTTTATATCAGTTGAATTGCCAGAAGTCCTTACGTTGATAAGTCTGGAATACCCTGTCACCATCCCTGTGTGTGTGTGTGTGTGTGTGTGTGTGTGTGTGTGTGTGTATGTATATTCATATATATATATATATATATATATATATACATATATTCATATATATATATATATATATATATATATATATATATATATATTTTTTTTTTTTTTTTTTTTTTGCTTCAGTTGTTTTAACAATGTGGTGCCACATCTTTTCTTAGATTTTAAGTAAGTGCTCATTATTAGCTATGGAACAAACTACCAAGCTGTCAGGACAGGTGTGCTTATGTATCTGGCATGTAATGTCAGTGTGTGATGATAGAATATGTGATTTCTCTGCACATGAGAGTTTCCTGAAGATGTTAATACATTTTCATTGCTGGAACATTGTAAAGTGGCCTAGATTCCACAAAGAGAAGGAACTGTAGTATTTGAACAGAGGAACCAGGCAGGGTTGTCTTCTTTACCTTTATTTGATTTATATTTAGAGTCATTAGCAAAGAAAATAAGAGGCTCAGAAATTCAAGGATATAGTCTGTGTGGTAGTAAAAGTTTACTTTATTTGCAAATGATACTATTTTGTACTTGATAAATTCAGAAAAGGACATTTCAGTGTTGTGGAACATTTTGAGACATTTTCAAGTCTTTGCAAGATATAAAGTTAATGAAGATTTAAAAAAAAAAAAAAAAAGCTGTACCTGTAAATTATGTATCCACACCAGGGTTGCCAGGCGTCCCTATTTAAGCGAGACTTTCCCAAGATCAGCAGCCCAATCCTGAGTCCTGCACTGCCAGTTAAAATCCCAGTGAAACAGCCTCCGCTTTGTAATTTTTGATTGGCTCATATACAGGCATATGGGCCAATAATAAATCTGAACAGAAGAGGCTCCGCTGTGCGATTTTTGATCCAATCAAAAATCGCAAAGTGGAGCTACTTCTGTTTAATGCGGAACTGCCCGCTGTTCTGCTTGAAAGGCTTTTTTGGTCCCTTGGTCCCTACCTGTCCCATTAGAAATCTGGCAACCCTAATCCACACACAGACTGGTTCAACAAAACCCATATTTATGGGGACATGATAAGATGAGGTATTTAGGAGTATATGAATGAATTAAAAAGACACAGAGACTGGAAGCTCTTTGTGGATTTGGATAGAGAGAATCAAGCAGAGAAAATGTTTTTATTCCCTTTAGTTTTATATACAGGTCAGGCATTTTTATTTTATCAACCAGAAGAGACATTGCGGACAATGATTAATAAAGAATAGAAGGGATTTGGCTGGAAGGAGTAGAGGGCAAGAGTTAAGTGGGGTAAGATGATCCTACCAGTACAAGGTGGTTTAGGATTACCTGATTTGAATGGATAGTTTGCATAACACGAGCAGAACAAAAAATCAAAGTTGAAAGTGATGATGGTGAAGAGTGGGCAAAATATTGGCAAGTCAAGACGTGCCATGCTGATAGGCTCCTACCTAAGAAGGCTGAATGCTGTAATTAAATCAAAAGGTGCTTCAACAAAGTATTCGTTTAAGGGTGCGCACACTTTTTCAACCACCTTATTGTATTTTTTTTATTTTTTATATTTTTTCCCCCTAGTAGATTTGTTTGTTTTTCAATTGAATTGTACAAGTTATAGGTCACATTAAAAGTGGGAAAAGTTCTGAAATGATTTATTGTGGTCTCATTTTTTTATATCAGAAAAACCTGACATTTTAACAGACTGGTGTGTACACTTTTTATATCCAGTGTAGATATAATGAAATTTATAGGCATTGTACATACAAAATAATCCTCAGGAGGGGAAGTGAGGTTCAAGGGGGAGGCAGTAATTGAAATATTTATGTAATGTAATAATGAGAGTTGTAAGGAGAAAAAACATGTATAATGTATGTTAATGAAAAAAAGTTATTTCTTTTCTTTCTGTTAATGTATGTGTGCCTATGTTTTAAGTGATCATTTTATAAAGCTGTTTAAAAAAGAGGAGAGGGAACATAGTAGAACAGCTGATAACATAAGGAATGCCTTTAATATATATAGTAAATAGTTGCACATCTGTTTAGTTGATAGAATCGTAGGAAGTACAAGGCAGCTGAGCCTAGTGGCCATTTACACATTGGCAGTAACACACTCAAACTTTATCTCCTTTTTCAAGAAGGGCTAGGCCAGTCAAGCCTAAGGTGACTTTGTGACTACCATTCAGTCATCTGGTTCTTGGGTACCATTCCTTATGTGGACATTTAATGTAATGCCAGAACTTTTATGAGTGGGTTACTCAGTAGATGTGACTCTTACTTGTCTTTTAAATAATGTTCTTTTATTTATTTATTTTTTCAGTCTGTGATCTGGGAATGACCTTTAAAGCAGAGGACCTTAAACTTTCTTTTATAAATTTCTTTTTTTATTAATGCAGACTGTTACAGGCAGTCAAAAGTAGGAGCTTTTCTCGGAAAACTGATATGAAAAGTAAAACAAATGTGCACCCTACAAAAATATGAAATTATATTTTGGCTGAGATTCCCATTAAGTTTTGAACTAACAGTTGAATGCTTGCATAATTAACTTGTGTCATTAAGCTTTACACAACTACTGTAACAGCCGCAGCAGATGTTTGCCTTTACTTATTTGCTTATTAGTTGTAATGTAAGTCTGCTAGATACTGAAGTACCAATTGTAAAGAAACAGGAATGCTAATAGTGCAAATCTGCTGTCACATAATCACAAGGGCTTAAATAGTCCTGCATTGCCTACTTTTGGTACCAGTTTTGAAAAATTTCGGTGATGTTGATTCATTTTATTTTTATATGCTTTCCATATGATAAGATGTTTTAATAAGTAATTGAACATTTTCTAGATTGAAGGCCAAGGTCATGGTGCAGTTTTTGACTGTAAATGCTCTCCTGATGGCCAGCATTTTGCATGTACAGACTCTCATGGACATCTTCTCATCTTTGGTTTTGGTTCCAGCAGTAAGTATGATAAGGTATGTTTTATAGTTTGAAAGTATTTATGTTGTTTGTCTATAAAACATGGTAGTGCAAAATGTATATGCATTTTGTTGGTGTTTAGATGTGGTATTGGTGATGAGCGTAACTGGATTTTCCAGTCTGTACCTGGATCATGTATTGATTACCTGATCTTAGTGGAAGTGTAAAAGTAAACATTTAAGATAGGCGTCCTTGATTGATCACCACTGCAGCATTGCTTACTTATGGAAGATTTATTTATTAAGTGACATTTGATTACCGGGAAAGTCCAACTGGGTAAGAGCCTATTTTCAGCGCTCTGGAGGAAAAGCTCTAAAGTATTACAAACCATTTTAAGAACAATAATTTTACAGTCTTTAAACATAATACAAAAAACAAATGCGGTGTAAATAATTTTACCAAATTAGACATGACATGAAAACATTTGTTAAGAATAGATGCAAGTTATATGACAATGATTTCATAGTTAGGGAAGTTTTAGCCAGAGTATAGAGAAATTAAAGGTAAGTTAGTGTAATACAAACAGGAAATGGACTGCAATATGAAGTGAGAGAAAAGCAGGCTTATGGTGTATTTAGAGAGAGAGAGAAAACACCAGGGGAGAGGAATTGATAGAAGTAATGAAGTGAGTGAAGAAGGAAGACTAAGGAGATGTAAGGTAAGACTAAGGTATTTGTACACATTTAGAGATATAGTTTGTCTTGGTATTGAGCAAGAACAGCGGCAGCTTTTGGCTAGGAAGTATTTCAGAATGGTTTTGAAGCATCGGAGGGAGGGTATTTACCTAATGGATAGAGATAAGGAGTTCCAGACCATGGTAACAGGGTACAAATGCAGACAATGCCCAACAGATTTGATAAGTTTGTAGACAGACAGGAGTTTTTGGTCATTGTTTTGTAGTAAACAGCTAGGAACATAGCTGTGTAGAATATTTAGTGCTGGACAAGCAGATGGATTCTGGATAATTTTATAGGTGGTAAGAAGCTGTGTACATGTTAGTTGATGGCTTTTTAGTGTTGCACAGTGATGGGTTCTGAAAGGGATATTTGCTGCAATAAAAATGTGGTGTCCTGCCAAGGAGATGCTATATGCTCAGCCAATATAGTGAAGCTTGAGTGCATTCCTCTCACATTTTATGTCCAACTTATGCTCGAAGTACAAGAGCTCTAAATGGTACATATGGAATGGACAAATGCAAACATTCTTCATAACTTTCTTGCTGCCAGCCCAAACAATGTTTTTGCATCTGTATGTCAGCCATATGACCTAGGCCAGATTCACGTGCTCATGGGTAAACAAGTGCCCACATTGGTGAGCCTTCCTGTTGGTCTTATTTTTTTTTATAGAAAAGTTGTGTTTTTCATGTCGGTAAGAAAAGGTAAATGTTATACTGTCACTGAAAGGGTTTTGTGTTAGACCCAGCCACGACTACAAGGAGTGTATGATTTGTAACTCTTCTGTTTCTAAAGGGTTGAGAAGTTGCTTAGCTTTCCTAAACTTATATTTAGAAAAATCAAAGTTTAAAGAAACTCCTGTGAAGTAGGATGGCCTCTGAGTCTTCCCAGCTGGACATCCCTCAGCATCCACACAAGAAGCTAAAGAAGTTGAAGCCAGAAGCTTCAGTTGTCCAGTCAGACTTGTACATCTCTGCTGTGGTACTTGATGAGCCCTCAGACTACCTGGTGTTAGTTACTGCTTCCACTATTGCAAACCCATTGAGGCCGATAGGGTGCAGCAGGTGTGGTTACATTGAGAACAAGTGATCAAACAGCTGGTATAACATTGAATGGGGAACCATGGCTAATGATCTCTGAGGAACCCAAGAACATAACTTTAAATTTGTCCAAGGAGGAGTTCCCACTATACTTATTGAGATATGTCAGGGGTTGATGCTTCCTCTGTACATTTCTGTGGATGTTCCCAAGAAGAATAAGAAACAGAACATTAAACATTCTTCTCCTTTAGCTCCTTCTTCCCATAGTGACCCTCAAAAAGAGTAATATGACATTTTTCCAAGGACAGTTCAAGGCTATTGTGTATGTAAAGCCTCCATGATTCCATTCTTCTTCCTCCTCATAAGAGAATCCTTAGGGAATCTTCTTCCAAAGAGCACTTTGAGTCACAGGTTGTCTCTCTGAAATTTTCCTTACAGATCCTTTCTCCACTTGCCGGTCTGTTTTAAGTTGTAGGATGAGGATACTGTCTCTTCTGACTCTCCCATTGAAGAACTCCGTTTTAGGGACACCATTTTGGAAATGATGCAGCATTTTCAGTGGGAGTGTAAACAAGTTTTTGATGTGCAAAGGAGGTATTCTGAACTGTTATGGTTCCCAAATTTGAAGTAATCTCACCTGTGCTAGAAGCCTAAGAGGACTCTTTTGCCATAGCTACTTAGAACCCAGATTTGCAACCTCCACCTCTGCAAAAAAAAAAAAAACTAATAGGTTTTATAAGGTCACTAACTTCAGAATAATTCCTTAGAACCTGCACTAATTTCTGCACAGTTAGATAAACCTACTAAACCCCTCACTAATAAGACAGTAAGGCTACTGACTGGTATGGAAAGGTGTGCATTTCATTTACACTTTCTGTACATACAATCAGTTACCAAACACACATGATTTTGGCATCTTTGGTCTATTCTGGGTGATATGAGCAAGTTAATTTCAGACAGTCCAAAGTTAGATAAGTCTTCTGTATTATCTTTACTCATTTCTGCTGCTAAAGTTGCTAGACATTATATTAAATACAGTTATGATGTTGCAGATTCATCTTTTAGAGCTGTAGCCACGGGATTTGCTTTTAGAAGATGCTCTTGGTTATGGTTGCTATCTTTACCAGAATGTGTCAAACCTAAACAGTTTGCGCCTATGGATCAGTAAAATCTCTTTAGTTCTGCAGCTGCTGAAAGTTTTAAAAATGTTTAAAAAATAATAATATGCAAAATTTAAAGCAGATATTTCTTTAATATATCCCTTAGTTTTAGTGCAACTTTCCAGAAGAGGTATTTTTTTTTTTTGAAAGGACCAAAACCTCCCCAAAAAAAAAAAAAAAAAAAAAAAAAAAAGGACCAAAACCTCCCAAAAAAAAAAAAATTCTGAAGAAAACCAAATCAGACTCCAAGAGGCTTAAATGTTTCTTTCCTGTTAATCCAGCCTGTTTGTCACTATCTGCCTCCTTATCCCCCCCCTCCACTTCAGCCTTTCCGCCTCTCCATTTCAAGGAGACTTTCTCACTGAATCGGTGGGTCCTCATCTTCATTGAGTAAAGCTACAAACTAACTTAGCTTTTCTGTCCAAACTATTCAGGTATTTCTCTAGGGCCCCCAAGCCAAGAACATTTAGATGTTCTTCGTGTTTCACTGTTGCAGTCATCACACTTGGGTTATCTGCCTGCAGTTAGCCCTCAGTTGGCCCGAATACCAGTCTTAGTATTTCTGCATCGGATGCTGTCGCTTCTTCCATGATGTCAGGTCGTCAAGGGTATAAAACAGGCAGCCAATGCCATTACATCAGTCTTTCATGCCGAGGAGGAGCAAGTCGGCCGCTACCTGAAATTTTCATTTTCGAGTTTGTAATCCTGAAGCCTTCTAAAGCTAAGTACCTTGTTGGTAATCCTTTTTTCTTGCTCTAACCGATGTCAGAAAAAGTTAACAATTGTCTTGCCTGTGGAAAGCAAATACATCACAGAGATTTTTTTTCATTCTTACTGCGTCACCTGTTTAGGCCCAGACCACGACGTCCCTCGCTGTCAGTTTTTCTGCCTTGTTTAACGCCCGAACCATTCGTCATCGGACTATCTTTGTCGCTAAATTCTTTCTCTCGTTCTCTGTATTCCAAAATGGCTTTGATAAACCATCCGACTACCGATCTTCCGAAAAAACGTAAAGATAAAGACAGACCGCATAGGTCCAAAACTGCCGACGACGCTTCCATTAAGCTAGCCTCCAGTCCGCCGGTACTTAGTGAGGCACCTTTGCAGCCCCTGATGCCCTCTTCTGTGGATTCGCAGGCCTCTGCTGAGACCCATTTGGAGTCCGATATGCCGTGAGATGCTTCGACTATGGAACCTGTGGATGTCTCTACCTTGGATGGGTCTGAAGCCGCTGTGCAGGCAACTGCTTCTGAGGGTGTATTCCGTCCTACTGATGTTCGAATCAAACCAACTTCGTTTTTAGCTAAAACTACCGAGTTTCTTAGGCCCAGAGTATGCAGTACGCTTAGAAAACTGATGACCAAAGCACATACTCAAGCTGCCATGCCACAAAAACAGATGCTTAGAATGGCTTAAGGCCTTTATTACCCTAATTAGGGGAAGCCAACCTTCCCCTGCTAAGAGACAAAGAATTGAGTTTCCTTCTGATTCTACAGACCAGGAGTCCGATGACTCTGACCCTTGTGATTATCAGGACATGCCCTTATCAGCCTATGAGGATTCAGATGCAGAGGAATCCATTCCCTCTGTCTCCCCTCCAGAGGATTTTTCATTTGGTGAAACCTTGCATACTTTGAGAGCATTTCCACTGGGAATGCCAAGACTACCCTCTGTCCAAAAAGAGACTCAGAGAATTTTTAGAGTTGCCTCAGCACAGGCCTCTAGCTATACCCCTGTCCCTGATGTTGCAGCACAAATTTCTCTCTATGAATCCTACTGCTGATCCAGAGACCATTTCCCAGGGATCCACAGATGGGATAAGAAGGTACATACCTCTGCAACTCTTGCTATCAGGACATTAAATTGCAGTTTTTCACATGTTGAAGTACCAACAAACATATTATGAACAGGTACTACCTTGACAGGACTAAGCCTTTCAAAAAATGTGACCAGCTGCTAGTCAGCTTTGCTACGGGGGCAGAGGGTAAGGCCATTTTAAAACAAACCATTTCCAAATGGATAGCACACTGCATCCATTTCTACTACAAACACCATGGAAAACCTACCCCACAGTGGATCAGACCACATTCCACTAGGGCTACTTCCACCTCTACAGCATTTCTCAGGGGAGTCCCTACCAGGGACATATTCTGGAAGCTGCAGCCTGGTGTTCTGTACACACCTTCACCAAGCATTGCCACTTACCCATCTTTTCTAAATCCAGAGCTGGGTTTCCTACAGCAGTCTTGCAAGGCCTTCTAGCCAGCCCTAACACTTCATGACTGCCTCCACCCTTACTCAGCTTTGGGAATCGACCCAAGTGTGATGACTGCAACTGTGAAACACGAAGAACATAGTACAGTTGTGTAAATGTAGATGTTCGAGTGTATTCACTGTTGCAGTCCTGGTTTACCTCTCTCCAGCCCCCCTGGCTTTCTCTTATCTTTCTACCTCTCCTCTCTATGGCCATTCCTAATGGCATTGGTATTTACTTTTTACTTATAGTTTTCCCCACCATATACCAGCTCCCTATTTGATGGCTCCTGACATTTGGGGCAAGAAAAACTGATGTAATGGCGTCAGCTGCCTGTTTTATACCCCTGACATCATGGAAGAAGCAACAGCATCCGACTCAGAAATACTAAGACTCTGGTATTCGGGCCGACTGAGGGCTACCTTGCAGGCAGATAACCCAAGTGTGAGGACTGCAACAGTGAATACACTCTAACATCTACATTTATGGTAAGTGTACACAAATGTACTTTCTTCTTGTTCTGCAGCATTTGTACCATGAAGAAACTATAGAACTTAGTTCCTCTCTGTCAGCAGAGAAGAGAAATTGTAGTCAAGACTTTTTCTGGTTTCCAGAAAGGAGGGATCTTGGAGACATATTTTGGCCTTTGTCACTTGTCAACACATTTTTTATTATTACTAAAATTCGAGATGCATACTCTCCCTCCTGTGATCATTTGGTTATCTATGACTTCAAGGATGTTTATCTTCCTATTCTTGTTCATCCAGAGTACTGAAAAGTTTTAAGATTTTTTTTTTTTTGTGTTACAATTTCATTTTCAGTTCCCTGTTTTGCCCTTTGGACTTTCTGCTGCTCAAGAGTATTTACCAAATGTCTAGCTCCAGTCATAGTGTTCTGCAGGCTATAGTGTTTACATATTTTCTTTTATCTCTGGATCCTTTCAAGAGACGGGCTTCTTTAAGACTTCAAGTTTACCATGAGCCGCCTTCTAAACCTGGGCTTTATTCTGAACTTAAAGAAATCTGTCCTTCTTTTCAAGATCTTTTTTTTCTTGGTTACCATCTGAACACTGCTTTTGTGATCTCTGTTTCAGGATAAAATGCAGATTCTATTCTTATTTCTAGAGCAAGGAGAGACTAGAAATGACTTTGGCAAGAGAGAGGTGCTGAGAGCTCCGTGGATGTGGCTTTAGCCATCCAAATTATTCCATTTGGCAGACTCCACATGAGGAAAATTCAGTGGTATCTCAAGTCCATTTGGGCACAGCACTGCTACCCCTGAACTTCCAATTCTTCATTTGCCTTTCATAAAGAAAGAATTCTTTTGGTAGCTCAACCAGGTATCACTCAAGCCAGGAATGGCCTTTCTGGTTCCCTCATCCCCACCAGGAAGTCTCCACTGATACTTTAGACCTGGAAAATAGTCCAAGATGTATGTTCAGGGCAGGGCAGAAACCACATAAGTGTTAAGGAAATGAAATCTGTGAGCCTAGCTCTTCAGTCTTTGCATCATCTTTCATCTCCAGGAACTCTCCAATTCCTCAAAGACAGCATTGCTGTAATGTGGTACATCAGCAAACTGGGAGGAACAAAATATCTCTTTTGGCTGCCATGATAGCCTAGGAGATGGCTGTCCAGCATAGTTTCTTCCCCCAGGGAAGACTACTCCAGCAGATTACTTGAGCAGATCCAAGGGAGGCCTTCATGAATGTATGTTAAATGGAGGTGGTCTTGCAGATTTATCCATCACTGAGGAACTCCCCCAATAGATCTACTTGCCTTCACTCTGAACAAGCAGCTCATACTGTTTTGTACTAGAGTTCCATGCCCGAAAACTTGGAGAACAGACACCATGTCAGTCTCATTGAAAGGGAAATTCCATTATTCCTTTTCTTCCCCCGATGCCAAAGGTCTTTTACAAATTCAAGGACAACCCAAAGATATTATTGGTGACCCCCTTTTGTCCCAGAAAACATTGTTTCTCCTTTCTTTTCCACCTACCCAAGAGCAATCACCAAACGTCTGCACAACAGAATGACTCTTTCATTCACTCAGACTTGCAATCCCTAAATCTAACCGTTTGGATGATAAGATTTTTGATACCATTCAGGCACCGTTTTTCTGAGGACATGTTACAGGGTAGGTATTTCAGGAGGCCAGAAAACCTGCTGCAAGGAAATCTTAAATTTTTCAAAGGGGTTAGATTTTCTGTTTAGTGTAGAAAGAGGGGAAAAAAAGGACCCTTGGTCATATTCCTACTATTAATGTTAAACAGTCCAGGATAGCTGAATAGCAGGCACAAACAAGAATCTGTTCTTGTTTAGTATTTGACAGAAAA